>NW_025408635.1:0-1200000 GCF_020137385.1 Morchella sextelata
AACCCTAACTAACCTAACTAACCCTAACTAACCTACTAACTAACCCTAACTAACCTAACTAACCCTAACTAACCCTAACTAACCCTAACTAACCCTAACTAACCCTAACTTGCTCTTCCAGGTAGCCAATGGTTTCTGGACGGCGGAGAGCGGTGTATGAGCACTATCCCTCTCATGTCGGATGCTTTAAAACATAGTAGGCAGGTGGTCAATCAGGGCAGCAGTATTCTATTCGTACTGATGGTTAAACTACTCGATTTTGTTAGATGAGACCCATGTAGGTCGGTTGAGGGTGGACATGGCGTATGGTGCGGATTACGACGCAACGTAATCCTAGTGAGTTGGGTAGCGAGTATTCCGCAGGTTACGGGAGATGGTCATAGGGGCTGGTAGGTTAATCAGCAAGAGGGGTTGGAGAAACTTACAGTAGTTTAGGTCTAGCGGTGTTAAGGTCGGACAAGTGAGATGGCCTCCTTATAAAGGAAGAGAAAATAGTACTTGAATAGCAATAGCCAGCGTAGATTACCTAAGCCTTTGCGTACCAAAAAAAAGAGAAGAAAAGAGAGGGAAAGTGAATAGAATCGAGGGCAAAGCCCCTTAATATACATAAAGAAACCTTAGCAATCACAAATCCCAAGTGACTCATACCCTTAAAATCGACGGAATCTTCTAGAAATACATAGAATTTTTCTAATCAATTCGACCCTTTGTAACCTACTATGTTATTCAATTGATCTATGAAATCGGACAAGGTTTTGTAATCTACATTGGGTTACACTGAGAGCGTTCAAGCAATTGAGTGCTATACTGACCGCCAGTCAGCTCAAATATGACATTCTCAATCAAAAGCATTCATAATCCTAATTCTAAATGCTTGGGGGAATTTGGGCGCATACTGTTAATAGGTAGGTGAGGTGGAACAGATGTTATCTTGCGGACATCGTCAAATTCCTACCCGTTTACAAAAATACAAAATATCAGGATACACGTTATGAAGACTGTTATCAATTAAAACAATGAGTTTTAGAGATAAGTGCTGAATATTGTTCACTCTCAAGTTCAGAATATGATCATAGATTGTATATATTACAGAATGGATTGGAAAGCCGCAATCTCGTGTTTTGGGAGAAGATATTTTGCAAACCGTAGTGCAGTATTCAATCTATTCAATATTGATCCAGAACATGGTATACCAATCAAGCCATCAAATACATTGAGTATCAATTTCAGTATTTTACTGTGCCAATAAATATTCATAGCTTTCAAACCTTCATGAACGATTGTAACAAATGAGAATTTGAATTTCTGATACACTTGCTGTCCTGATAGGTATACATACTTATCAAAAGATCATAAAGAATACCGAAGACCCTGTTTGTCAATAACTGTTAAATTTGCTGTTCTGATAGAACGTATAAGTATGAACCAATTATTAATGATATCAACCAATTTCACTGCTAATTACTTATTCGAATATTTTTCTGACAGGTATCGACTCCTATTTAGTGTTGAAACATCATACAGAAAGCTTTTCTTATCGGTATACACTTTACTTGCCATTCCGATTTATATGCATACGTATCAAGCGATTGCCAAAAATCCTCACAAATCTTATTTCCTATTGCGGATTTACATTCTGTCACAACAAGTGTGCATACAAATCGAATCATAGCAAACCATACCAACAAATCTCAATTGCAAACTTTGATGCAGTTTCTGTTTCGATTGATATTATACCTCTCAAGCTATCACAAACAGTAGTAACCAATTTCACCATTAGTGTTTGCTTTACATATTGTCTTAGTAGATATGCATATCTATCCAGCGATTCAATATTGCTCAGTAGTGTCTAGAACAATAATACTATATAACCCGAAGACTGGTAATTGCAACCTTCATGGTTACGTATCGGAATTAGAATGTAGGACAGAATACTGAAGTGACACTTTTCTATCTATTTTTCTTCAGGTCGTTGTTATTCTATTGGTACAAAATTCAATTTTTGGTCAAAATGTAACAAATCAATGTATATTTGGTGGTGGTTGGAACCTGGATGTGGGTAGTTAGGGTTATGAGCGTTCAAATCTGAATTGGTCACTTGTACAAAATACAATGTTCTGTCAAAATGAAATACTTGAATGTGTATTTGGTGGTGGTTGGAACCTGGATGTGGGTAGTTAGGGTTACGAGCGTTCAAATCTGAATTGGTTACATGTACAAAATACAATGTTCGGTCAAAATGAAATAAAGTGTATTTGGTGGTGGTCGAAACCTGGATGTGGGTAGTTAGGGTTAGGAGCGTTGAAACCTGATACTGTAGTGACCTGTGTACAGAATCCGATTTAGCGTGGGAAGACAGAGCAGAAACAATTAGTGGGATTCGCCAATGCGGTAACCCGGAGTTCAGAATCCGAAATTTATGTATTCCATCGAAGCAGAGAATGGGGAAACGCGGCATCATTGAATTTCGAAAGCTTTCATGATCGTACGCTCTAGACGGTATATTCGGTACCATGCAATCATCGATCGTTATACTCGTCTAGTGAGTGACGGTGCGAGGAGTGAACCAGAACAGATTGCCAATATTCACAGTGAGTTAGCCTACTCAACAGTCTACAACCACTATCTTTGGCCCTGCAATCACAATCATAACCCCCTGTATGCGCATACCTGATTATGGAAATGGACTCGACTCATCCTGTTCAACCCATAGCAACGGAGCTGGAAATTGTGGGGAGACAATACTCAGGCAACCTCAAAATCTTATATGAGAATGGCCTACCAGAGTCGCCGAATTTTGATGGCTCTCCATTTCAACTAAAAACAGAAACGACAGCTATCAATACCGAAAAAATAAGGCAAGATTGTCTCTTTCATCGAAGAGTTTCCACATCGTTCTCGGGAGTAGTGCGTGTAGGTTTTTGTCTTCAATTAATATGAGTAGCCTTCTGTAAGAAGTTCTCTCATTCTGGCAAGTAGTTACTAGAAGTCTTGGTCTCTAATCTGTTTAACCCTCTTTAAGAGATTATCCCTTGATGGTAAGTAGTTAGTGAAGGTTTTTGTTCTTAATCTATGTAACCCTCCTTGAGAGATTCTTTAATGCAGGAAAGGAATTAATCATGTTTTTTTTCTTTAATTTAATATATATAATTGACGAAATAATTTGCAGCAATAGAGTCTTTTAGCTGACGACTACAATAGTTCTTAACACTAAAGTGAAATACCCAAGACTTTGTAAATTTATTATGTATATCATATCTCATTTTTTGAATATCGTACTTAAAAATACACTGTTAAATATTTAGAATGCCAATACTTAGAATTTTCTTATGTGAGTGTCCTTCATACTATGCAGGTACAAGTAACTCTAATGCATGCACCAAAGTCTTGGGTATTTCCATTTAGTGTTAACAACTCTTGTCGTCACTTGCAAAAAGACTCTAATACCTCAAACCGGGGTATAATAAATAATCAAGAAATATATATAAAGAATAAATTATCGAGAAAGAAATATAAATAATAAAAAGAATAGTATCAAGATACACTTATGCACCTCACCCAACTTCTGCAACATCGACAGCCTAAACAAAATCCAAAACCTCCAAACCCTATAGCTCCTCTCCTTGCCTACTTCTTCGCGGCATATGTCCTCAACATGTCCACTATCTATTTCAAAATCACCTACTCCCCAAACGCCTGGTCAGTAAACATTGATAGTGGTATGGATACCTATTTCTTTCTCTGGTATATTTTGGAATAATACATTAGTTTGGGTAGACAAAGTTACCTATCAAAATTTTATAGTTCTCTATAAGAACTATACACTTTTTCTTGTACATACAACGTATGAATATTTGGACCAGGAGCTAGTGAATAGGGTATCTAGAAGGAAAACATCTAATGAGATCAATCATAGTAAATATCTGGCCATTACATTTTTCAGTATGGTTCGCAAACGCTACAAAATCGAAAGAGGTATCATGTTACTATAAAAAGGCCTCCAAGACACTCCCCTATAATAAGATCAACTGCAACAAACTGTCCCAGAAATTTACCTTGGACTTTTTGGAGAATGGAAGAAGGTTGGATTTGGGTTGGAAAAAGGCTGGATTTGTAGAATTGCTACTTTAGCACTGTTATACCCCATCGATTAAGACTTGCATTTGGTCCAATGAATGCCCTATTGAGCATGATAATGGATGTAGATACACTTTAATCAAATGGGCATCTCGATAGATTTTTGATCCAATCATCAAGAGGTCACTTCCAGCATAGTTTTACATAATTTCGCTCTAACAATTATTATACTGATAACATCAGATAATTCGATACTTCAAGGATAATGTTTAATAACCTGACTTTAATCTTTTAAGATTTATATTAAATGAGTATTGACTGATATATCATAGTTCATTCATTATTGACAGGATCGGGAAGAGATTTCTAATCCTGTTCCTTAAGTGGATTACTCTAGAAGTGGTGTGTTACTATATTTCTTTCTCCGTTCATTTTTATCCTTCTTACTTTCCTATAAATCATCTATCTATTTGTACTAATATTGATACCCTTTCGGAGCTCCATACCTGATCATCATTTTTTTCTCATATCAGCCAGCAGGCTACCTCCCACTATTCTGTTGTGGTTCTCACTCGCAATATACCGGCACAATCCAGCTATTCAAAATGAAACCTGTTATAATCCCAACTTTTAGAGGTATTTCTTAGCAAGCGGTAAGGCTTCTTCCAACGTGAGAACTTTGACTGAGATGGAGCCCTAAGAGGTTGGAATTATAATAGGTTTCTCTGTGTGTATTTCGTAAATGGAGTAGACCTATTACACAAGCTTGATCAATGGTGAATTCTATTCATCTTAATATGGACCTTCTGAAATATTCGCCCTATCTATCAATCTTTATTAATTGTACGTACTGGTGGCAAATCAACCTCTTGGTCAATGGATCAGAACAACACTCACTGAAACTTCCGAGTGGAGAACAGAAAAAAAAAGTTTTATATAGCCAGCTTAGAAATTAAGAATACAATGAAATTGGTTGGATTTTCAACAGAGATTCATAATGCTCGAGCTTTGGTAACAGACTGATAACCGCTCGAGCTGGTGGTAAGTGAGAAGGAATCAATTTTTTCACTAAGCATTCAAGTCAGTATAAATCTTCTTTTTGCTTCTTATATGGCTTCTAGAGCCTAATTCAAGCAGATTTATGGAGCTCGAGCTTTCTAGACAATGACTCAAGCCAGCTCATGCTGGCTGGAGGGTAAGGCTTGCTGGACTCCAGCCGAATATTCAAGCTAAAGCTCGAGCCAGGTCAGCTGATGGACCACACTAATCAAGGGGGAACTCAGTGGATCGTCCCTTTGGTAGCTGTGTTCGATGCAGCCCGTTATATGTGCCAATTAGAGATATGTTTTATGTAATTACTAAAGTGTATTCATACAGTATATTTGGTGGAATGTGTATCTGAGAGTGATGAACGGTAATGCAATCCGCTTATGTATTTGACTCTACAAATATGGCCGACCAGTACAAACTCCCTCAAATCGGCTGCGAGAACACAATCGCAAAGTTTACTAACAAAGTGTATTCACAGTGTATTCGGTGGAGTATGTACCTATATTACCAGAGTGTATTCACAAAGTGTATACAGTGGATTGTGTATATGTATTATTAAAGTATCTTCACAAGCTGTATTATCAAAGTATCTTTGTTATATTTTGTATTGGCAGGGTACATTTGGGTCTTCCTGATACAGTCTATTCCCAAGGTGTATCCGTTGGATCTTTGTATTCCTCAACCGATTCATACTCAAAATGTACGTGACTTACCCTAAATCGTTGATGCAGTGCATTTTATAGAACCAGACTCTATTCGTGTATATCTCAAAAAATCTATTACCAAACATTCTCAGGCTGTTCCCGATACAAACTATTTTTTTTTCTGATATTCCGTATTCTTCCTCCCCACTTTACTCTATAGTAACAAACGCATATATTTAATCTCACTTCTTCCACTGTTTCCGAATATATCTTCAGTCAAATTGTATCTCTTGTTTAAGCTGTACTGCTTAATCTCAAGTGTCTCAAAAAAATGAACCTTCTTATTCACGAACCAAGTCGGTAGAACCCTTTTGAGATCATGTGTAACTCTGGTGTTCTTGATTCCGCTCACTCAAACTTCAGTCTTTGATTCAGTCTCTATAATTTCTGCGTGAAAAAGGTGAATGGAGTTATGTGATCGTCATTAATGGAGTGGACTTCAGAACTCCCCCCCCTGAAAGTTTTGCTTCCATTATTTCGGCTCTGGTTGGTCAGGTCTTGAAGACCTTCACCTACTAGTATCCTCTTACCAAGGTTCTTAAATATTTAGTCACGTAAGTTTGTTCATGAGAATCTCTACAATTATTCTACTTAATGCAAATGCAAATCTCAATTTTTTGGAAGCAGGTCTGGGGCGCATATAAACTCCAACCAATGAATTCATTGCAACATCAACGGCAGAAGAGGTAGAATGTGGAGATTGGAACAGCGACTTCTATTCACTAGGGAATATCATTCAATGCTGATTTGATTACGAACCCTAATTGTGATCAGAGAAAAGGTAAACACAAAATTTTCATTGATCGTCTGCTCGTATCTACTCACCCATCCCTCGACCTTCTCATCATCTAAGTCATCTCCAACGATAGAGTAGGAAGTCTGTCTTGCGCGGTCCCCAGCCCGCCCGGCGGAACACAGCAATCTTTGCCAAATGTTATATGCTCTTTCCTTTCTCTTCAGTCGGTAATCCATCTCACACGCAAACAGAGCATCTTTTGTCGCCATCTTGCACCGCGGTTAATCTACAACTTGGAGGTTTAGATCCCCTTATATACAATCTATCTATTCCAAATCGTCCCGTAGGTCTACCACATAAGACCGGAGACATCAATTAACAATAGAAAAGCCCACAACTTATAAAGATTTCCTTCCCACCGTTCAGTGAACACACACCCATATCCTCTACCTACAGTTTACCACATTTCTTATCACTCAACATCATCTACCCCACGATATAGAGCCCGCCCACCGCCGGAAACAGCACGACGGCTATACAGAACGCCATCACGATCATCGCAATCACTGGATATACCAAGAATGCCGGAGGAGACTCCTCCACCCATACGTGAGAATGACATCGTAAAACCCGCCGAGCTGGCCAGTCGTGATCCATAGCAAGATCGGCACCCGCTGATTGTGCTCTCGCCCTTTTCCCACCTTGTCAACACGCCCACGACGACGTAGGGAGCGGCGGTGTTGACGAATTTTAGAACTGCAACGAGTCTCTGGAAATGTGGTGATTGTTTCTGTATTGATTCGGTTGTTGTGAGCGTTCTTGATTGATTGGAGGTGCGCGGGATCTGCTGGTCATATTTCAAGCCGCTGGAAAGGTTCCCGTAGACGCATCCGACCACGCCCGCTACCATGTTCTCAACTGCAGCTCGCTGCTCCTTGTTCCACCATCCGCAGGGATATATCTCTTTCTCCCTCATCTTTTTCTGCTTCTCATCTGATGGCAGCAGGCCCCGCAATGGGCATATACCCGGGTAGAGTTAAAGGGCCTCCACCCGGCCCACCCAACCTGTCAGATCTGAGTACCCAATCCAACCCAACCCGTTGAACATTACCCGGGTAAAAGGTACCTTTTGACGGGTAGAGTTTTTGGTGTTGAGCATGAAATAATCGTATAATTGAAGTACCTACTCTAAAAACCTTGATGTCAAACCGGTATTTTCCCAAGAATAATGTCTCATTTATATGAAATAGTTGCAATTACTCTACCCAAGATATAACTGAATTACCTGGGTAAAAATGACCTTATACCCAACCCACCCAGCAACTAATTATAAACACCCTCTACCCAACCCAACCCATCCATTCTTTACCCGGGTATACCCAAGTAACCCGCTACCCATTGCGGGGCCTGGATGGCAGCCTCGATCCATTCAGGTCCAATACCGCTTCCACCGACGCCACTGTCGCGGTGATATCGCCCCTGGGACCCCACCACCGCCGCTGGCTACAATGTTGTCCATCTTGCTTGGATTGCACGGGCCGTGGTAATGGACGATATACATCGCCGGGTAGTTTGGGGCGCTGAGACTGGCGATCAGGTTTAGGATGGACATTGTGACGTACGGGATTGCCGTGAACTGGTAAGCTGCATAGCAACTCCTCTTTATCTGCTTGTCGCTGACCATGTACAGCTCATCGCTACCGTACAGGATCTGGATGAGCGCCGCACTGCTCTTGATGACGACAGCGCCAGCGGCGTGAAGACGCTCGGTCTCTGTCGCCCCAGGAGCGTCTTCCGGATCCTCCTCAGGATGGAAGCCTACTTCCCCTTCCCGATCCCCGCCAGGAGCAACGGCACGGCCTCGACCAGCGCCGACCGCGCTCTACAGTGTTGACCTGTTATAATTACCCACATCCGCATCCCCTCCGCCCAGTTTACATTTATGAACAACCGCCTGATATCCGCCGGGTACTGCCCGTGTATGTTTGTGGCCAGCGGGTTGACCTGCACCATGCCCGTTCGTTTGAGACCCTGCGGGTACAGGCATGCACAGCGCGCCTGCTTTGAGCGCGACGTCAAGCTCGCCCCCACGGCACCTAAAGACTAGCTTCCTGAGGACGATATTCCCGGCGCGCTGGACTAGCGAGGAGAGCGGCAATGGTAGCAGTTTCCGCGACGTTGGCGCCCGGCAGGGCCACAACGGTGAGCGCGTGCAGGGCCAAATTGAGCATGAGGCCGAAGAACTGCACGACATCTATCCAGTCTGTGGATCGGCGGACCTCGCTGCCGCGCTGGAAGGAAGGAGGTTGCGTGCTGCTGTTCACTTCGGGGTGCGCGCGGAACGGGGGCGGTTAGAGACCAGAGTCTGAGTTTAATTGTTTCCTCCGGAACGATGGAAACAACGGTAATTCAATCTTATCTCAAGTCGACCTATCTCGCAGAGCATGAGGAGAGGACTGAATTCTGCTCTTGTTAGAAAGGCAGAACTATTTATACGTACACGGTACTGAGGGAATGAAAATATATAATGTAGTGCTCACCTTGTCAAGTATTTTCCCCCGCGGCTATCCTTCTCCTTTACGATGGCTCTGAAGGATTGGCATTGCTGTTGGTATGTTTACACAAGTGGATGGATGGTGATGTCCCATGTCACTACTTCCCACTGTTGGCGTATCGCTGAGCTCATGAAATTAACCCCGCACTTGGCACGGCGAGCAGTTGATGAGCTCCTGGAGTTCCCCGACAAAGCGATTGGCCAGACATTGTTTCAGGTCCAAAGGGCCCGCTACAGCCGCGACATGTAAGGGGAAGAACGGCTTTATACATCGCGTTGGTGGCGTTCTTGAGCGAGATCATTCCAAACACTGCGTGACTGTCTTTATGTAAAGTACCTAGATAGACAATCCAGACCAGCCAGGTGAAACTTGAAACAGATCTTTCTTTACTCGCGGGATCTTCCATGTGGATAGATAGTCTATCCTATCGCACAGGTCACAACCGCAAAGCTTGGTCCCTGCCCAGTCTGGTGGCTAGGCTCAGGTGCAGCAGCGGCTGAGAAATATAATACAACACAACTAAACAACATGATACACCAATAGCAGCAAAAGCACATCCAGCCAACGCTGCAGTGGCTCTTTCCCCTCCTCGGACCTCCTATATAAAGACCGCCTTCCTCCTCCCCCAGTTCTATTCCCGCAATACGTTCATTTCCCACACCCACCGACAAGAGACACACGAAATTAAGGTATATACAGCATGCGTCTTCTCGCCCTCTTCTCCCTTGCGCTGGTGTTTATCATGGCCCATCTCACCATGGCCAACCCCGCTCCCGCCCCAATCCCGATTCCCGCCCCTGATCCCGCCCCTGTGTCTGCGCTGGACCTCGACAATCCTCTCGTCAAGCGCGCCTGCGTTGTTAATGGCTGCAAGTGCAGGGCCGGGGTAAAAAATGGCCAGTACTGTTGGGGCTGCAACGCGCACTCGGATGCAGGCAATTGGTTCCCCGGATCAGGCGACTACAAGAGCTGGGTGTTTCAATGTGGTAAGGCTGTATTTTCTGAGAGCGCTGTGAGAGCGGCGCTGATAACAAGGGCGAGTATAGGTGACCGAGGCGAGTGCTGTGTAGTTAACTCGCTGGCGAGCTGTACCTATGCAACGCCCAGTCCGTGTGGTCCGGCATAGGAAGGCGATGGAGATCTTTGTTTAAGCGCGGAGTTGTTTCATTACCTTGTGGCAGAAATGTTAGGATCTATCTTGTAGCGATCTCAATCATGCTCCGGGCTCTATTATGTCTAATTAATACCGCTGTGCGCTGCATCAAGTTATTAATTAGCAATTCGTTTCTTTATCTCTTTATCTCTTTATCTTGTTTGCGACAAAAGTACAATGAGCCAGTCGATCCGGCCTACCTGTTTATGTTTTTGTTTTTGTTTTCAGGTTTTAGCAGCAGACCCGGAGTTTATGTGCTTAAAATAGCCCTCAAGGTCCTTCCCTCGCAAAAAAAACTGGTTTCGATAAGTAAGCGTACGTGGTGATGTAATGTTAATTAGGGAAGGCTTACCCGGGGCAATGCGCTGGTACCACTCAATATGCAGGACGTCGCGATACGCCACAACGAGCCGCAATATGGCCAGATGCACCCGCCGCAAAGAGACTCAACGGGTCAGGCCTACTGGGTGAGCTGCCTGTCATGACCTTTGTCGACAGAATCTACCCAATTCAGAATCCTCGATCATTAATCGCTTGACCAATAGAAGTGCGAAATAGTCTTTTTAAAGATTTAGATTTGGACTCCGACGTATGTAGAACCTTACCTGAACGTTCGTGTGCAACGCCATTCAGTCTATCCAGAGCAAAGGGTGTCATAGACTACGGTCTGCATACAATTAATGAATTAAACAAAAAAGAAAAAAAAAAAGAAAAAAGAATTCCAGAGCAATGGAAAGCCAAGCCATCATAGAGTATCACTCGGTCTCGCGACACCATTACCACCGACTACTCCTTTTAGGCTTCCGAGCGTAGAATTCATGTGTATTTCAGTTCGTGACTAGAAGTTGTGTACATTATATCCTGAATAAATCCCGTCAGCCGTACCTGGTACCGTTATCGTCAAAATTGTTCCAGTATAGAGGACGTCATTATTGCTTCGTTGTCAATATCCAACGCCGTCTCTCCTGGAAATAAAACTGCAGTTCTGGAATTAAGTCCCGGGATACCAAACCCTTGGGCTTATCCTCGAATGCACCCTACGACACCATACTCGATATATATTTCCCGTCCCGCGAATTGCCGACATTTTTAAATCCAGCCAAATACCTTCCCTGTGGTTGCGTATGCTCAATACTCAAACACTGTGTGGAGAGACAAATGATACGCAAAGGATTGATCGATAGCTCCTTATATTTTCCATTCAAAGCCTTGGACGTTGGGATTAACCACGCCTCCGTACTGACGGCACTCCAGAGTGAAAGCATCTCACCAAGGTTAGACAGCCTAGACCCAGATCGATACTTACTTCCGCGGAGAAAGATGGGTATCCAACTCCACCGAGCTGGTGGACAGAGTCATATATCTTCCAGATTAAGGGCTGCATGGCGAGCTTTGATCGAACACGACTTATACATCAGCTCGCGATCGCCAGATAATAAAATTCCGTATATATATAGATATTGTATAGAGCCTAGTGATGGGCACGAGACAAGACGAGACCACATTTAGGGTGGCTTTCTCTTTTCTTGTGCTTAGGAAGAGTAGTTCTTGTCTTGTCTCGGGACGTTCTACAAAGTCTCGAGAGGTCTCGAGACTTTGAGAAAAATTACAAATGTAGGAAAGAGTTGAAAACACTCGAATGTTTTTCGATATTGCTCCAACCATATGTGCTAATTATCATCTTGTAGAAGAATTGTTTTTTCAAAGAGTATGATGCCTACGAACCCTTTCCAAAGGGTCCAAAATAGTCTCACGGAACATCTCGAGGCCAACTTCGAGTCTAATCCATAATAGTCTCGAGTGAATTGCGTAGTGATGCACACAACACAAAACAGGTCGAGATTTCCATTGATCTCGTCTCGTCCTGCATTTGGGAAGAGTAGTTCTTGTGGTTAAAGAGACCTAGGGTAGGTATCGTGCGAAGTCGCGAGATGGCAGCTCGAGCACCGGAGTATACCAGATTAAAATCAGAATTAGGTTAGGGTTTGAAATAATTCTCGAATTTATGTACGTATTAATTTACGTCTCAGACTCGTCTGGAAAATGTTCCATTGTTCAACAGTTTATCATGTTTCGAGACAAATTGTCTTGCCCACCTACAGGTCTCGTCTTCTCTCATATCGTCTAAAAAAACAAAGTCTCGAGACTTTTTATCTCGTGTGCATCACTAGAATTGCGAGACTATTTTCATTGGTCCCATCTTGTCTCGTTTCGAAAGCTCGGGATTTAGTCTCGAGACCTCAAGTCTCGTGCCCATACCTATGTGTACCCGAGTTACCCCAAAAGCTGTACCATTAAACCCTCCCGCCCTTTTATTCCATTCGGTCTTATTTGTACACGCTACATCATTCACACTATCCCAAAATTGAACCTGCGCGATGGGTGACAATGACGGTGACCTTTGCCGGGCCAAGATCCTGAATCCGGAGCCACCCCGGTTCTCTAGAACACTTCTATACTGGTTATTCCAAACACTTTGTAACTTATAGCTGTGTCTCTACCAGTGATATCACTCCATATAGGAGCCCGATCTTCCAATATATCTGAATTCGAATGCCGCATTGCAGAATATGACCAACATCAAATCTCTTACAACTGTTAATGTCCTCCGATGGATTATCCCACGCCAAGGCTAAGCAATCCAAAGCTCTCAAATCCAAGCGTCTTCTCGAACACTCCATAAGAGGATTGGTATGATGTGCACGTCCACCCAGAACCCAGCAGCAAAGTTTTCGAAATAATTAAACACAGTAGTTTTTTGGCATTCCAACACCAACCCAAGTACCCCATACAAACGTAGAGCTTATCCGAGAGTCTGTTGTCTTACTGCTGCTCAGCAAACACTTCCGTGTCGAAACGGGAATCTCTCAAATTCACAACCTATCACTCGCCATATCGATCCGTGCCAAGACACTCCTGGCTTGACTCATCACCTTGGCCGCCTATTCCTATCTGAGGTAACACAAAGGCGATATATGAAACCGTAACCTAAAAAAAATGCCAAAGATCATCCAGTGTGGTCCACGAGACCTTCTGGCTCGTGGCCTTGCCTCGAGGCAGTACAAGGCATATGGTCTAAAAGGCAAAGGTGCTCGAGGTACTAAGGTTTGTTTGCCTCGAGCTGCTCGAGGTTTATGTAATACTACTATTAATAGGAATTGAAATGTCTTAGATTGTTTGCTTTCTACAAATCATCAGAGCTCCTCGTTCAAGAATTCTCATGATAACATTTACCTATTAGCAGACTTCCCCGTGATCGATATGGCTACTTCTTCAACAACAAATCTGAGGACTGGATCTGGTATTACCAGCAGTAACTTTACCAGCGATGATGTTATTAGATTTCCGGAACGGCTGGCTGGAAAATGTGGTAAATCACGTACTCCCTATATCTTTTGGGTGTGTTATTTATATCTAATTTGAACGGGCTTTTAGAGCAGATGAGGTCTTCTAATACGGTTCCGGGCCATCAACCCAGTGGAAATGATACCGAGAGGAACAAATTCAGTGCATATTTATATGTTAGGAGAATGATTATTCGAGATACGATTCCAATTACAGATGCAGGTGGTGCAGGAGAGATTGCTGCTACGGTACCGCCACAAAAACACCTTGTTTCTTGTACCAATTGTACGAAGATTTGGCTTCCGATTGACAGGAAAGTAACCACCACCACCGATTATATACGGCACTACAGATCACATCGCCCGGACATGCCTGCCACCGAGAAGGATGAGTCAGATATGCTCTCTCGCATGTGTAATAAGAGATCCAGAACAGTGCAGACTCCATGGACTCTAGTGTCATCTGCCTCTACAGTGCGAAATCCCGGAGAGGTATTCAACGAAAATACATACTGGAGGCTTCTTACTTCATTTTTAGTTGAGACGAATTCCTCGTTCAGACTGATAGAGAGAGAGTCTTTTGGGAAGCTCATGAGGTATTGCAATGGCTCTGTTCCGAACCTCTCACGTCAAACAGTGGCAAGAGATCTCCGCCGAATGCACGATGAATTGAAACCAAGAATTCAAGAGCGGTTCCACAAACATGTACTGGAGGGGGGATCATTCAACATTACCTTGGATGCATGGACGTCCGGGAATAAAATTCATACCTCGGGATTACGGCTCATTGGATGGATAAAGACTGGGATTTAAATGATACAGTAATTGGTTTTAAACGTTTGCTATGCTCACATACGGCAGAAAATCTATGTCACACTCTTCTGAAGTGTCTGCGGGAATTCAAAATCGAGTCCAACATACGATGTATTACAGCCGATAATCATAAGGTCAACGACGCTATGTTTGATCGTCTTCAAGCTAGAATGCCAGGTTGGCGGAAAAAGCATGGTCAGGTACGGTGTATGGCACATGTTATGAACCTTGCAGCACAAAAGATCATTTCGTCATTAAAGGCTGAAGCTCAAGAGACAGAAGCAAGCATGTCGGACGAGGAGGAGGGTACAAGAGAAAATACACCCGGTGGGGTGTTGAAAATGCGCAGACGCATTATGTCCAAAATACGCGCCTCCAATCTCTTGACGGAAGCACTATCAAGTCAAGCGTTGGCAATGGACCTCAAAGACCTTAAAGCATTGATGGATATGAGGATCCGGTGGGTCTTATTCACTCCAATTACCCATCAAATGAGTATACTAATTATATTCGTTCCCGTTTAGCTGGAATTCTACATATACAATGATAGAACGGATCCTCTACCTCCGACATGCATTAGAACGCCTCATCAGACTGGAGGAAAAGCTGGGTCCCTCCGGTTCTTTCCTATCTGTTAACGATTGGAGCATGTTGGAGAAACTGCGAGAGATACTGGAAATATTTGTTTTAGCTACTACCCGAGTATCAGCAACCCGATACCCTACTTTACAGCTTCAACTTCCCTACTTCACCTTACTATTGTGAGACCTATGTGTTTTTAAGGAAGAACAAAGTGACGAGACCACCGGAAATCCAGCACTAGCACGAGCATGCGAGGAAGGGTTCAATTTGTTGAATACATACTGGATGAAAACAGACGAACGTTCTGCACAGGCGATATCTCTAATCCTAGACCTCCGCCTAAAACTCGTCACATTTACACACCTAGCGTGGGAGGATGAATGGGTGCAGAGTGCACGAAGAAAACTGGAAAGAACCTATTTCCGGCATTACGCTCCAAAAGCGTCCTCTCCAGATACATCTAGCCCGCCAGCTTTGTCTCAAACAGATCCACTAGATGACATACTCTTTGGCGGGCCGAGCAGAATCCCCTTTGACGAAGAATCTCTGAACTCGCAACTGGACATCTATTTACAGGAGTCAGTATCGGATCGAACAGTTCCAGCTCTTGTTTGGTGGAAGGCAAATTGTCACAGATTCCTAGATCTTGCAAGAATAGCTCGAGACTATATGTCTATTCCAGATAGTAGCGCACCCTCTGAACAGCTATTCTCACGAGCTGGGGATATAATAAGCAAGAAACGGAATAGATTGGTTGAATCAAGCGGGCCGCTCCTACTAGTCAAGAGTTGGCTCCACTGGCCAGAGGTTGAAGAATGGGAAATCGAACTAGAAAGAAAGACCGAAGAAAAAGGAGATATCAGCGGGTCAGATGCAGATATGGAATCCGAATATGGTAGGCATCAATAACCTTTAAACAACTCCAGCGAATACTAATAGTAAATGAATCATTAGCAATTGTGAACGGGTTCTGATTTCTTACAGGGCAACGGGTTTATCTTCTTTTTATATACCTGTATCACTAGTTCTTATCTGTTACCAAGAATAGTATATAATTGCCTTGATTACCTCGAACACCTCGAGCCATATTTCCTCTTCTCTCGAGCAAGACAAGTCACACCTTCAAAAGGCAAAGGTACCTCGAGGCATATACCTCTACCTGCCTCGAGCGGCCTCGTGGACCACACTAAGATCATCTATCGTAAATAATAATCACGGGAAGTTCGCTTTGTGAAATTCTTTCACGAGGGTGGGGTTAGCTTTGGAAAATCCACAACTACCCCTACCGAAATCTCCCGGCCAATGCACCAAAACGATGCAACTACTTGTGCATTTCAGCGTCTAAAGTGGGGAGAGGATACTTATATGCTACGTGGAATCGTGGCCGTTTGAGAACCGTTTGCGGTGCAAGCATATTGTAGATCGCTTGTGGGTGTTTGATTCCTGTACATAAACCTCGTGATACATTTATTATTAGTATATCTTTATATCTGGCCAACCTCCAACCCGTCTTAACTGTCCGCATGCGAGACACCGTCGTTTTGGTTACAACAGTTGGATTGTTACTATTATGACAGGACGAAAACGACTTTTAAATGGTGTAATTGCCGAGACGTACGTTTAAACAGGTTCGGAATGCTTTCGTAGACTCCAACTGAAGTGGTATGTATGCGATGAATAGGTTTGTTCATGGCGCGATGCGATGGTTGATAGATACCATAAGTGTCCGTAAGCAACAGCTCCTGAAATCCTGGCAGCACTTGTCATAACTGGAACTATCTATGTACGCCTTAGAGAGAATATAATCTGTCATACCCTAACCCTGACGACCCTAGCCCTGGCTCTTTTACACACTTAACTCTACATATTACGAGACATCTCGCCCTCGGTCCCGAACATCACATCCGGACAATCACAAGATAATATCGAACGACAATTGCAAAGGGGTGTGCGCATCTACAACGTAAGGATCAAAGGTCGCCATTGCTCTACACACTTACTCACACTCAGCGGCAGTGCGTCGACACTAAGCTTAGTAACCACTCAAACACGCGTCACATATCGATCGAGCTGATCTCGCGATCTCTTTTCTCACGATATCCGGGATTGATGCCAAGATGCCAAGACTGCACTTGATGGCCCTTGAAATAAACGTGATGCCAAGACTGCTTGACTAAACGTTGACGTGACAGTACCTTTCCAGACCTGTGAAGTTTGGTTACGAAGTTTCTTTCTTAATTAGAGTAGTATTAGGTACATAACATTGTGGGCGCGTGAGTGCGACGATTTGTAACCCAATTCCTTAGTGATTCCATTCCTTAGCCTGGCCCCTGATGCCATTACTTGTGTCACGCTCTCATTGTTTTACCTTTTTTTTTTTTTTTGATTAAACTCGCCTGGATATTTCCGATTATGAGTTTAAAGCCAGATATAGAGAATGTACGAGGTTGTTTCTTCTTATATGTATAGGGTCTTGGAGTAGGTGCGCGGGTAAATGGCACTGGTTCCCCGATGTTTGAAATACACAGAATCGAGTGATATTACATGCTTCAGCTACGACACATCTGCATGTCTTGGCACTCAGAGGCGGGCCGAGACGGCTGTTCGCGGTCTATATAGCTCGGCTCAGTCAGCGCTACTCGGGCATGCACTCCTGCGAATTGATCCTGGACGGAATGAAGAGCTCTTGACGCCCTTGTAGCCTTAGTGTCCAAAATTTGGTGACTGGTCATACTTACTCAGGCGCAGACTCACTTAGAAATAAAGAAAATTCGTGATGCCTGCGGACGGGAGGCGGGCGATATTATCAAGTCTTTAAAATTGATGTTGTTTGCCGGAATTCTTAATACCTCGTTAACAGTTCGGCTAGTAAATCTTCGGCGGGGAATCGCCGTCATGGCATTAATGTTTCCGCATATTTAAGCATTTGATTATTACTCGCAAGATTGAATTAATCGATCAATATGCAGGGGTAAGAATATCGCTACGATTGTCTAGAGTACTCGTAACTTCCTGACGTTTTTGAACGCGACTGATATTGCATACCATACAAAAATACGCCAAGATCCTGATTTTGGGTGTATGCAATAGTGGCCCAGTCCAAAAACGCCAGGAGACTACGAGTACTGGTCTCCTCTTATTTCTATTTATATGCAACAACGGAGATTGGCCCTACAGCAACATCCAATGGCAGCCCATGCGTAATAAAAAACGCTGGATCGGCGATAATGCGTGCCAAGAGCAATACCATCTGAAAATATCATTGGGAGATACCAAAGGCCAATCGATAACAACGGAAAAATATATGTATATATGTCACGGTGCAGGTAGGCCTCAGCGGTAGAGATAAATTGTAAATTAAATAAACATTAGGAGTAATCTCAGATTACATGTCAAGGGCAAAAACCCAAGAAAAAAGTCCAATCGTTCCATCGCATCACTTCCAAACATAGAAAACACATACATACATGAATCCATATTGTAGAAACACTCGCATGGGACATACATTACAACCTCATCCTCTTCCCTCAGTCTTCAGAGCTCAAGCTAGGGAGTCCACATTTAAGATCTCAACCCAGCGGGCCCCAAGTAACCCCAATCAAGCCTGACCGCCTCAATCATCTTGTAACAGTTCATGCGCGCATACACATCGGCACCACCTAGCTTGCCAACCCAAAGATCATTAATCTTAGGCTCGCAATAATCCGTCAACCACTGTCCGTAGGCGCTGGTCTGTGCCCAGGGATTCCCGGGGTTTGCTGCAGTAGCCGGTCCGGTAATCTGAGCAATAAGCGGGGTGCTCGCTGCGACTGCGTCGATAGTAATCCGCTTGAGATCCATGACATACTGCCTCTGGATCTCAACATCCGCCCGGTTTCCAAGACGAGAGACGTGTCCACCGATGTAATAGTCAAAGTCATACTCGAGGATCTGGTCGTGTGCCTTTGTCCAGCCGGGAATGTACTCGGAGGCACCGAGTTCACCGAAGGGGGCCCATCCGGGGAAGACAACATCGATGAGGGCGAGGATCTTCTGCTTAGGGGCGTAGATGAAGATGTTGCCAACGGCGTGGTTGTCGCCCTTGTATGAGAGCTCGACAGTCTGGTTGCCGACCTGGAGGGTCATATGTTTATCAAAGGTGACGGTTGGCACAGGTACCGGGAGGTTGCCCTGGTTCAAGACCTCAATAATGCGCTCCTTGGATAGTTCCTGTGCAATGAAGGTGACACCCGCATCGGCCCAGAGGACGGCTCCAGCGGCATGGTCAGCGTGAGCGTGGGAATAGACGAAATGGGTGACTGGAATATCCGTAACGTTCCCAATGGCGTACAGGCAGTTGCGGCCGATTAGGGGAGGACAGTCCATAACAATGACACCCTTGTCAGATACAAGAAACCATGACTGGTACTCGCCATTGAGGATAGCATAAGCTCCTCCTCCGAGGTGTTGAGTTAGATAACCCGTCGCAGGTATGGTCATGCCTCTAGCAGTCTCAGGGATAGGAGCCCATCGCGTGGTATTGTAGCTGGTTGAAGGGCAATGGGCGAGAGCAGAAGAGACAAGGCCGAAACAGGCGGAGAGGAGTGAAAGACGCATCTTTGTAGTCTCTTTGGAGCGGTGTATGAATGAGTGAAGTTGATGATGCTGCGGATGCTGGATGGTGAAAGATGAGGGAGGAGAGCGGGATCTATATATGATTTTGGCAATCTGCTCTGATCTCGCCTTTACCTTCAGGATTACATCGAGGCCCAGCTCCTGCACTACAAAGGCTATCCTTAGCACGTGGGGGCCACACAGAACGCCGAAGGTGGAAATAAACCCAAGGTATTCACACCTGTCTTGCATCCTACTCTTGAGCAGGTACATCTAGCAGAGACATCGTACAAACTGCTGCGGACGATCACTCAGACCCATGACTCAGACCAGACACTCCGAGGAAAAGCCCCGGACACGGCTCATTTCCTTGGCCTGTCCTGGAGCGGGGGGAGAGGTGAGTCCATGAGACTGTTGGAGTCGGTCGTTGTTAGTTTTGTCCTGGCGTTGCGTGAAAATGTTGTCCCTTGGGCTTCCAAGCCAACAGCTTCTGGGTCTAGATAGCGGGTCCGCGCCCTCGGAAAAACCTGTGGGTGTACTACTTAGCACCCTTTCCGTGGTTCTAAGAACATGGGTGAGACATTGGTTCAAGACTATAGATAGGTCTCAGAAGGAGGGTGAATCTCGAGGATGGGCGCGGGGTTGTACCTGACAAGAGGTGCCACAAGCGTTGCTGTTGCACAAAGTTTTACGAGAGCAAATCAGAGGTGCAGACGACACGGCAGGGTGGCTGGGTACATGGAGTGAGTACCAAGTAGAGTAGGAATATCTAACTACATAACTCTCCAACATCGCTGCAGTACCGCTCCTGGATGCACAAGCAAATATTGGATGAGGTTTCTGATCGATTTCCTCAATGAGGTGAAAAAAAAGGAAGAAGGAACATCGATGAACCCCCAACTGTAGCCCCGATTCAGAACTCAAGCTATGTATCTTAGCAGGCCTTGTTGGCACGGGTGGATGGGTCGCGCACTTGGCTTCCAATCTCTGCGACACTGCAGAGTAGGTAGAGTAGTACTCTAGAGGAGCTACATTGAGCGGAAAACGTTCACCAATCGCGCCTCATGAAAAAGCCGTATTCAGGTAGAGTAGGTATGGATAGTCAGATATCTTGATTAGAGCTCTGCAAAGCTTATGCACAGCACACTTGATCGTTGGGTTATGCACGTGCGCATTCCATGTACTAAGGAAGAAAGTGCATTTATCCCCACCAGTCTCGAGCGAGGCTTAGTACGGGTTAGGGTTATTAGAGACCCTGTGATACTGAGAGGGTAATATTCTTCGCGGGAGACCAGAGACTGATTCTAAACATGAGGCCAATATTAATACGCTCAGCCTTGCCCACAAGCTATTTATTACCAGTAGTCAGGGAATGTTCTGATCCACCCCAGTAGGCAGTAGGTCATAACTCGGATAAATCTCTTCCGTAGAACATCCGTGGCGTGTGTGTGGCTACAGCAGCTGAAATAGAAGAATCACGGCAGGATAATGGGGCCTAAAATATCCCCTTCTCTACCTGAGTACATATGACCATAATAGTTGCCTACAACAGGAGCAGATGTTGTAGTGTAGGTCGTAGTAAATACCACACTGGGGATAATTATAGACATCTCAACCAACAGCGGAGTATAGAGGCGCAATCCGAGTGCAGCAGCTGACTATTATATCTGCTCAACCATTGGGTCCAGCTACAAACGAAGGGAGATTCCATTCCAGTCGGGAATTTCTCAAGAACACCCTTTCCCCACACCCACCTCTACCCAACTGGTGCGGCTAAAGAAAAGAAAAAGAGAAAAAAAAGAATATTCGAGCAATGTCACTGGTATGTATGTAAGTACCCTACATACAGACACTTCTGCGAGGTCTCTCTGTACTCCCAAAGTAGTGTGGCGCTCGCGAGGGTGGATAGTTATTCCTTCCACGCCCCTGCGGTGCATCCCTGCTCGCTTCCTGAAGCCATCCCAAGCACGGGTATGATGTGCATAGGGCACCTGAGTGGAGCAGACTCGCTCCCTAACCAAATACATGCGCCACTCTAGAATAGGTATGTGCCTGTCGTCCCCCCAATTCCACCCCCCCGGAGACGAGATATTAAGCTCCACCTCTAATGTTTTATTTCGTGTCCCTCTCGTGCGGGTTAGGGTTGAATACTTGTCTCGTTAACCCGAATTGAGCCTCTACTATTTCGGTAATATATACCGACCTCAGGCGCCCCCCGGTAGAACTGAGCGCTCCTTGCTTTCGTGTGCTGTTCGCTACCCCGGTTGCCTTTGTAGAGAAGATACCTCAATCCCGTCTTACTGTGCCACTCGCATACAACTGGTGCTCTATTTCCAATGCAATCCCTATATATAGAGTCTTCGATGAATTACATTTGAATTAAAGAAATTTTCGCTACCCCACCTTACCTGGATCTGATAACACTGATATTATCTATCAGAGCCTGGATTTCGTACGCGTCCAAGAAATGCAAGGGTTACAGCCTGTGGCATGGCGGAACGGCGCCACCCCCTACAGACAAACCCCTGTCTTGGATCCTTGCTGGGCTCTGCATTATCTGGTTCACTCTATATCTCTCACATACGAGTAGAAGTTCTTCCGTACACGTAGCTGTCAGACCCGCGACTCTACATAAATCAGACCCCTTTCAGTAGGGCAACAAGAAGTACCTACAGACCTACAGAGCTAGGTACACATGAATTACCCCGATGGAACTGAATAGAGACAACAGCCGTTGTTCCGAGCAACCGAGATAACCGAAATGGGTCAGCCGTCCTCGCCCACTCGTACCTAGGTAGTTTAGGAGAGAGACGTGTCTCCTGTGAGGACAGCCAGACGTCTCTCCGCATTCCCCATTGGGACTTCCAAAAAAGATGGATTCCTGGAGCAAGCCTGTCTGCATCTGCTTATCAGGTGGGAGAGAAGGCGGAATAGGTACTTACCTAAACGTACATAGTCTCGCTCTCAGCTTCGGCTTGATACCAGTGGGGATGGGAAGGTACAAAATTTTCACTCTCGGTGACTTTGGCTCGATGTGCAGGTGCATTACATATATGTATCTCCACCCCTGGTCTGTCCAGCGAGAAATGATCATCGAAAACACCCGTCATCGTATCAATTGGCATTGAACAAGACAACCCATTTCCAGATCAGTGTATCTAAGACTCTCCCATTGCTAGATAAAGCACAATACTCCCTCTGTCGGCACATCCTCGTTCCGCACCTCTTCGTGTTGGCCAGTATTCTCAGGTGGAGATCGCTTTTTATTTCCTTTCGGCGATGTCCAGAGACCGGGGGAGTGGTGCCTTGCAAGTGCGTTGGGATTCAGACTCGACAACAAGCAGAGTTCTAGACATATATGCACTCCACTCTATCTTGGACGGTGAAGATGAACTTGGAATGTAGAGAAAAGCCTTTGGTGACAGCGGAACATGTACTCTGCACACAGTACCTACATATCGTGTTTGGTTGCTGAGGTCATCAGATATGCATAAACAAAGTTGAATATTGCACTATTTACATATACACGCTCTGCTTTACCTTCAGAGCTCCTACCACTTGCGCCATTGACCTCCGTGAGTCGCTACTCCGTATTCAGGTAAGGCCTCCCGTACTTCGGCGTCTGTGGGTACCACTGCGCTGTTCGTGGATTCCTCCCGGCTAGCACTCTCCTAGTTAGAGTAGAACAGTATGGAGTGTTTTCCACCCTGAATGCGGGTACTGCCGCGCCACCAACCAAACATGGCGTTTTTTGCGGCTGAGCTTTCCCCCTTTCTCGCTTGTGCCGTCATAATCGATCGACAGTCTACGGGTCGATCCCTTCCCTAGTTTGTATAACCTTAAAAAATTGGCAGACGCAGATACATGTATGTAGATAGATGTAGATATGACAGAAGACAGACAGAGGGACAGTCAGAAAGACAGCCAGCCAGCCAGCCAGACAGCCAGCCAGTCAGTCAGTCAGTCAATCTAGAGTACAGCCAGACAGACCAGACAGATATTACTCGATCGTTGGGCTCGCATAAGCGAGTCTAGTGCCCGTCAAGAGGTGCCACGGTCGCAACCCCAAGAATGGTCCTTGGCCGAGAAGAGTTAGAAACGTGCTTGCATCAATTCACACCGCCCAGGAATGTACCTAAACGGGGGCTACCGCTCCTCTCCTCCTCCTCTACTCTCGCTCTCTACTCGTGAATATCTGAATATCTCCATGCGAGCCTCTGTACCAACGAGTACATACATGCACCTCTCTTCGTTGTATGGTCCATCCCTTCCTATCCGTCTTCAGCCGTGATTCAGCTGCCCAGATTCGGTCAGTCACTATATCTCTAACTCTCTGGCTGTATCCTTGCATGCGCGAAAGACATTCCCCCCCCCCCCCCCCCCCCCGATTTAGTCACTTGCATCATCACCATATGACCACTGCTTCTTACACGACATCTCTTCCCTTTCTCCCCCACGAGGCTGTAAGCACGATTTTGAGTTTTCCTTACAGCCACACATAAGTGCACTTTTAGCACTCGTAAATAGACTAAAGACTGACTGACTGTTGTTGTTGGCACATCTAGTAATTCGAGCACTTCCGGTCAGACGATCGCTCGTAATGTCTCTTGAGATTGTGCATTTATCGCTGTTGGCCAGCATCGTATCGTTGGCCAAAGGCATTGGCATTTGTCACTGTCGGCGAGCATGGCACTGGCTAGCTGGCGAATGGAGGAGGGAAGCGTTGAAGGGTTTAACTGCGCAGGTGCTAGCTCGCGTATCGCGCAGTTCAGCACCTATTGCTATATTAAAACATGGGAAGGTAACAGCTCATGGATGGATATAGTTGGTTAACGGAGAGCATAGATATGGTTGTGCCATGTACCAGTATTAACTACATGTAACTCTTCGCCGTGGGCCTTGGCATGGTTCTGCTTGGGCTGATCCATGCTCGCTAGAGGCCTGCCATGTTCGCGAATGGCTGTAGAGTTCATCCCTACTGTCTACGAGCAGACCGGCGAAACCGATCACACAGGCAGTACTGCCGATCTTCGCAAGCAATGAAGGATAATATTGTTTCGCGGCCTTGTCGCCGCATCTTCAGATTTCAAATTCGATGCTCGACAACGCTGGCAGTAGAAGTACCGTTCTATGGCTGCTAGCTGGGGAGTGGAATGTAGTAGTATGATGGGACGGATACGGTTCAAGTGAAATGGAATATGAACCGCGCCAATGGGGCCACAAATCTACTCAATCCTTGAATGCATCATGTAATGTCCTCTCCTGAAGAGACTACGATTATAGGCGGTACCGCTATGGAGAGGTTGACTATAATATTGGAGTTTCAACCCTAACCCTGGATATATCAACCCTGATTCGGGGTTTGGATTGAAAGATACACTGTCCGGATACCTATAGGTAATGCACAATACGTCAATGCTCTCTGATTCGGCAAATCCAGCCTGTAGAGATCTGGGGTAGCAACGGCAGAGCGATGGAAGACACTGCCGAACAGTGGTTTTTGAAATCAGGGTATTTACTGCCTTGCAGAACGGCCTGGGTATACCCAGCCAACAGGAGATTCAAGGCCTGTGATCAACGGTTGCGATCAACGTCTTTGTAAGATGTATAGTATTATACACGAACGAGGTGCTGGTGATATCTCAATGAGTACTTATTTGTGCACTCGGATCTAACCCTTTTCCCAGGAGCGTGGCCGGAAATTATCTATCCTTCCTACATGGATTCGATGGGTATGCACAGTGCTGCTCTTCCTAGGCCTCCGAGGCCATTCACTGGTATCTTTACTCTCGTCTCATCATTCAAGAAAAGACTTGCAAAGTCACTCAAACTTGAAAACTGCACTCCCGAGGAGATTGATATCCTCTTTAGGCACTATGCCATGTTCTGCCGAACGTTGCCTTACATGCAGGCACCGGGCCGCGGAACGTCTGAGAAGGAGATTCGTCAGGGGTTGTTTCGGACCAAATAGTTGATCACAAATTACATGCAATTATTAACAATTGCTTGGATCGCATGAGGCAGGGTAGTTTCTCGGTAACAGGGTTGGGGGTGGTTGATCTTTTGCGCAAGCTTTAATAATAACCGACTCTATTTTCCAGCATTGTAATCATTACTACTTACGCACACTCTACACATATGGACTAGACCATGGCATTATTACCTACACCCAAAGATAAGGTTAATCTCAAAGAATAGTGCATGTATCCACATATTCTGGTCTCGCTTGAATGTATTTGTTGGATTGTCTTCCCAAGAGGGAATTGGGTGCGCGCTTTCTTCAGAGAGCCCTAATCTCGAGGACGTAATACATCTAAATCACAAGTACATACTCTATCATGGGGCAGACAATATTCTTCATGTTCGTATAGCATCAGGATCCGGGAAGTCTTCCAATCCCCTTACCAAAGCGTGAAGGGGGGTGGTCATGAATCTTGACTCGATCTTCACTCGTGACCAATCCGCTTATTTGACGCTCGAGTCCATGTGAGCTATAATGAAACCTAGAACCTATAACAATTCTCAGATAAATAGAAGTGGGTGGTTTGAACAATCAGATAAGATCACCTTATCTAGATCTAATCATGGCCTTATGCAAGCATAGGTGATAGCGTGTGAATGTAAGATCACATGCGAACTTTAAGGGGTACTCATTTTTTGGCCCCTGATTCATTCGGTGCCACGCGAAACCACACATGTAGATATAGAAACAGGACTTATATCCCAATCGGTGACATACTCCGATTTCCAACGTCGGACAATTAAAGTACCAAACGATTCCATTCGTCTCTACTGACTCACCTTTACGGTATGAAAAGGTAAATGTGACCTTCTTTACCAGTGACGATCTCGAGCTATGCTTACTCCCAATGGACAAATTGATCTGAAGGTTGTATAACACGCGCTATACCTATTACCCACATGAGCCCATTGAGATTCATGACCGGGCACGATTGGACAAGTGATCATGATGCATGATCTACAATCCGTCGGGGGGATCAACGTGTAGGGCGGCGAATGACCATAGGTAACATTGGCTTACCCTTTTAAAAATTTGGCCAAACGCTTTCTTTCCATGTACCAAAGATGTTGGTAATACCACCAGATCGGTATCAATCATCTGATCTGAGCCAAACACTGGCCAATCTTCCGCTCACGTTTACTACACCCACAGGAGGAGAATGGCAGCATCTAAAAAGCAAGGAGTAAGTGGCTCTAGCCCGGCCCGATGGGGCGCGACAGCCCGAACCTATAGGAAACCGCCGAGGGTTGCAGGTGCGACAGATGGCGATGATTAGTATTTCTGCAGACGCAAAACCGTACGAAGGTAGGTGTCTGCCGACCGCAACTTGAATACGAGTGAATATCATGTTTTCACTCGTGACGGACGCTGTTCATTGTTTCTATGTGCGCAAACTTGACGGTGAAGGTGCAAACATATGAGACTCGGCTTGCTAAATTGACTACTCCAGTACCGTAAGGGGGGCGGGTTGTGTTATCATAAACTCTCTGTATACCAGAGTACCCAATAGCCCCATAGTTACCATAGTTACCATATTGGCATATATCGTTCTACGCTTGGAGGCCAGAATTCAACAGACATCGGAGTCGAGTGATGTTTCATGAGTCGGCTATCGCACTATGTCTTGGCGCGCTCTATGCAGCCAGCTATTCGCCCGGGGCGGGCCGTATTTTGTATGATGTGTGTGTCCAAGTCTTGACAGTGGTGACAGGCTACCTATTACTCCCACAGCTGGAAGTTGAAGTCGAAGCTACGTTACGCCACGGCGAGAATGTGATTACCATGGTAGACGTGAGTCAGCTCCAGGGGGTAACATTGCGAGCTATGTTTTTGTTATTCACCCTAAGGCCTATTGCGATATCCTGAGTTCTTAAGCAACAGAACAACATACATGTAATTCTACCAAAGCCTAGTAGAGCTTGCTAACCAAGTACTAGTACAAGTATTGTGTGACCAGCTTTAGCCACAGATACGCTAGTCCTTGTATGATGATGCTTGTATTGAGGAGTAACCGCGTCACGTCAGTTAAATACAGGTTAATGTTAACACCGTCGCCTATGCCAAGACGCTAGCGTGACAGTCCTGTCCTGTACTCATTTAGTAAGAGGCTTGGCGATGTTAGGAGTTACATGTTGCTGACTAAGATTGCGGCACGTGACCCAGTAGTACATGTTTGGATTTCGCCTACAAACTTACCCTGAAGCTACCACAAGGAGGTTAATAAACTAATCCTTGGGATAGTCTGCTAGCAATCATCTGGCATCGAGTTTGTTATAATTTTGCATGGTCTCTTAGTTTTGCCGGTCCCAGAGGAACCTATTTAAGATGAAATGAGAGTCAAGAGCAACATGATTAAAATACTCAACCCTTACTGCGGTATATGTATAGTGAGGGCGAGAGAAGACATTTCCACACCAACAAACTATTGACGGTCACTTTGGGGCGTGCGTACGGGCAAGATAAATTGGGTACGAAACCCATTTGAAATTTCAACAAAGTAATTTGTGAAGAGACCAGGAGAAATTACTATGAAAGCAGTAAGTGAGTGGACTTTACGGGATTTAACCGGCATTTAGAACAGTACAAGACGAGACTAAAGCATAGTCTTGTCTCGCCTCGCAATATTAGGGTTCATGTTTTGTAATTGCCAATACCTAAGGGTTGGTCTTGCCAAAGTCTCGAGACTTTGTGATCACAGGTCCTTTTCGGCTCAAACGACTAAAACGACCTTAAATCTCCTAATAATGAGAGGGTTAGTAAGGGTCGGGTCTTAATAGTGAGAGTTTTGGTGAGGGTTAGGGTTAAAGGTTTAGGGATCGAGCCAAAATGAAATAAAAATCATTTTTCCTTAAAAGAATTCCCCGAAATCTTTGTAAAATGGTATCGAGACGTTGCATATTTAACTTTACATGGTCTCGTCTTGCTCAAAGTCTCGAGACGAAGTCTCGTCAGGCTTTGTCTCATGCATTCTGTATAAAGAGCGCGCCGGAGTAAATATTATACTCGAGTTGTCCTTTATTTTGTTCTGGGCGCGGGTGTTAACAACCCGGTGCACCAGTAATAATAGTCTTAGGACTGCATACAATCAGTGGGCTACTAACAGCAATAAGCTTGTGTTCCACGGTAGGTTATGATGTGTCGACACCTTGTCTAATCTATGCAGTATGTACACCCACAGGAAATAAGTGACGAAACAACGAGTGAACACAAACGCGGTTAAAGAACAACCATGACTTTTTGAAGGGAGGCCGTACAAGGCGTCAAATATACTTTAGAGGCCGCACTATATACGCTCTTTTTCATTTTATAGATCAAGTACTTCTCGTCATTGGGGTTGGTGTTAAGTGCAGGCGTTTCCTCACTTTTTTCCAGTGGGTGTACATAGAACACAATTTGTCTCCTTCCGTAATTTTCTCATCACTGAGTTTTCTGGTGGGTGGGAGAGTATTCCTTGATAATTGAATATTGGTGGATTCAGAAACAAAACGATATTTGTCTTCATCTGCTCCCAAGCACGTAAATCAATCAATGGGGAGTTTAATTGATCGTCTTGTCTTAGGGTTTTGGTTTATCTATTCTGTTTGCTGATGCCTGTCTATGCTTGGTCGCGAGACCAACGGTATCTTATCCTCGGGGGCTTACTCCTTTGTACCATACTTTGTTCTTGGGGGTTCGCGAGTCTATGACAACTTATATCTATATTCCGACTCGACTTACGCATGAGGCGGCTCATGATATTGGGGAGGTGTATTTATGCACTACACCGTACTATATACGTGTAGCTTGTGATCCGTCAAGAATTACGTACTTTAGCTATCTTTCTATAAATATAGACTGCAAGGCTGCGATCAGGTGAGGATATATTGAGTCTATGAGATTGCCAATGACAGGCTATCGGTGCACTGACTGATGCCTGGTGGGACTACCCTATCACTACCCCCTGCACATAACAAAATGAATCTCCGGGTGATGACTGAAGAAGACAGACTCAAACATTGTAATGACTGGATCGGAGGCGCAATCTTCCGGGGTAATTATTCCAAAGAGAGGCTACCCAGGAGAGCGTTCTGTGTAAATGTGCTGTCACATGCGAAATGATCCTTGATCCTCCGCTATCTCCAAGTACTTTGAAAACGAGGAACTGATGTCTGCAGATCTTACTACTATCTTTATCATTCGTAATTATATGTTATCACATTTATTTCATAATACTGGCGCATACGCATCGTAAGTTCAATCGAGTGATGCTGCATGATGGGAATTTACCCCGCCACCAGATGCATCTTCTGACCCTCCAAGTTCTCTACTTTTCCTGTTCCAACCGGATCTGTCGTGATACTGTAGATGGGACTGACACTCTTCCCTCGGTAGACATTCTCACCCATATCCCATGGAGAAGCAAGGGCCTATCAGCACGCCCACCTTCACGATGTTCCTTCTGTCCCCAGCAGGGTCACATGCCAAATCGCTTTCAATTTCAGCAGAGCATATGAGTATCGCTACAAGTACATTATTATGTTCTCCCCACAAAGGTATGAAGTGAAAAGTAGAAAAGAAAGAGGTGAACATGTTTTCGGAGATGCCACTAACGTAGTTCAAGGCAATACTAGCAATATTGGTAGTTTTTCTGAGTTAATTGTGAAAGCGTGAGGATTGTAGTTACGGAAGGAAAGATGATTGTATTACTTAATTAAGTAGTGTTAATGTCGGCTTCTCGGAGTTCGAGCATCCAAACGTCAGTAGTACATACGTAGGTTGAGAGCAGGATCACTTGATGATATCGGAGGATACGAGAACAAGCCTGAATAATGTCAAAGACCAACGATAGTAGCTGGGATGAGAAGGGGCAGGGTCTATACTAATGTATCGGCCAGGTCCCATGGTACAATATTTTAGGTGTGGGGGTAAATTATCCATGCGGGGATGATAATTAACCCCAAAAATGTTAAAGATCGACCTGTTTTCGGAACTTGTGTTTATTTATCCCACTATGCTGATATATTCCAGGTTATCCAATATATTCGAGAGTTATCCTCCAGTGAATTTGATTAGCCTTTGAGGGTGATAATTTATCTGTTCTGATATTTTAGGACTGTCCAAAAAGGGATAGAACAAGCGGGGGTGACAAAAATAGAGATACTCACCGCTTGGGAATGATGTCTATCAGATGACAGGTAAAAGAAAGATAGCTATCTCTTATATAAGATGATCACCTCCTGTTCGAGGTAACTGCTCTGATAGCTTACTTTCTCAGGTTAGAAACTATTAATAAAATAAAGAAAATGATAGTATAAGTGATTAGACTCTGAGTAATAGCTCAAGATGATCGAGGTTCGAACTCCCAGAACTTTATTTTTTTATTAATTGTCCCAGCATCTCATGATACCTTATGAATTTATGCAGGTATCTTACCGCCCATTCAGGGCAATTCTTTCTCAGGTTATTCTGATAAAATGGATAAACAGGATACTCCTCACGGATATCCCCTTCGCCTTAAAAGTTACCAGCTATTACAGGTAAATTATCTTGACAAAATTGTTCCTTAGAGCAGGAAGCAAACTCAAAAAAAGTCTCCCAAGGTAAATCCATACAAATCTAGTGAAATTAATTAGAGTACCGCTGTACAGAAGCTTAATAACTACAACAAAACCCGTCCCCCTATGTTACAATTGTTTTGATGTAAACGGGATAAGTTATCACCCGTGAGGAGGATAAACAGGAACCTGGATTTCTGCTTTGGGATGTAAAAGATAAGTAACGGCCATATCAGGATATCATATGCTATTTGAGGATATTTTAAGCTCAAAGTAGTCTAGCTCAATACTTTTTATATTCAAGATTATACATCATTTGTATATCATTTCTAGTAGGATAAAGTGAGATTATGATATTGAATTTCATTGTAGAGTTTCTCCTCCCCACCGAATTATTCCTAAATTCATCAAACAGCATCCAATTCCATCAACAGCATCTTTAGTTCATCTCCTTCAGTGATGAGCTTGTAACAGTTAGGAAATACAATTGTTTAAAGGATAACATGCACATGAGTCTGGTGAAAGCGGGTATGGCCAAGCTATACCAAACCCATACCGCCTCTATATGATACCGATCATGATGATGGTGATCATGATGGTGATACATGAGCATGATAATGCCTACATGTAGGCATTCGGAACTTACACGTTTTCACAGTTGTGCCTACTAGTACTGTCATACAAGTGTCACGCAGGGTGTGCAATCCCCGCACTACTGTCACATAGCTGTGCCATCCCCGCCATCCTGGCCACCTCCCGCGGCCTCTTGCAGCTTCTTGCGGCCTCCTGCCGCTTTCCCACTAGTAGATATCTTTTCTCAAGGACTAGAGGTTCCCCGTGTATTACCACCCAGAGCTATTGACTGTGAATATAATTGTATCAATTGACGATCTATTACAGAAAAAAAGAGAGAGAGCAAGCTGACAGGACAGGAGCTATCTTCTGACTACACAAAGGTTCCGGAATCTGAGAGAACTCCATGACCACAGACTTGAGATGACAGCGGGGTAACAGGAATTTACTAAATTCCACCACACAATAAGCAAAAACACGCTTTAGGAGAATTACAGTCGAGACTCTCCTCATTTCAGAGTGCTCTCTCCACCTCTTTGTTTTCGTTCTCCTCGTTTCCCTCGTTCCTGTCATTTCCCTCGTTCCTGCCATTTCCCTCGTTCTTCTAATCCCCCTCGTTTTTCTCAGTTGGCTTATATCCTTCATTCACACCATTCACACCATTCACATCATTCACCTCATTTACTTCTCCCACGTCATTTCCCCCGTTCATTTCATTTTCCTCGTTTAATTCCTTTCCCTCATTTATTTCGTTTTCTCCATTTGCTCTATTTGCTTCGTTGGCCTCACTTGCCTCGTTCGCCTTGGCCAGCAATGATAACATTCTTTCATTCTCCTCCATCAGCTCCTCATCATTCAGCCGTCTCATCTCGAGCTCATCCTGCACCGCCCTCAACAGCTGTGAGCGCTGCGTGTTCCTCGACTTCAAATTCGCAATCTCGTAACCCTTGGACTTGATATCCATCCTCGCCGTTGCCAGCTCCGACGTGAACTCCTTCCTCGTCCTTTCCAGCTCCGAAGCCAACTCCATGTTCCTGGACTGCTGGTCCTTCTTCTCCGCGTCTGCCGCATCGTGCCCGTCCATTGCGGCCAACAGCCTGATTGCCATCTGCGACAAGCTCTCCTTCGCCGCCCCGGCTTCGGATGTCTGTCTCCTCAGCTTCCCCTTCAGTTCAGCCACGTATTTCGATAGCGACGCGCTTTCGTAGTTGAGCCACCGATATCCCGCGTTCTCCGCCCCCGCCTCCCCGTTCGCCGCACCCGCGCCCGCGCCCGCACCCGCGCCCTCTCTATCCGCACCCAACAGGCCCGGAGCAGCCCGGAGTCCATCTACATCCGCCACCACGGTCGCAACCCTCCCCGCCGCCCGCAGACACACCAACTCCTCTTCAATGCGCGCCACCTTCCTCTTCAGCTCCTCATTCTCCTCCGCCCACCCCTCCACATGCAGCTCCCACACCCCCAGGTCCTCCGCCACGCCCCCATCCTGCTCCGCCAGCTCCCCCCGCTTCTGCAAAACACGCCGCCTTGCCTTCTCTGCTGCACGGCGCCCACTGCGGCACTGCACCAGCTCCTCTTTCTCCGCCGTCAGCCGGGTGTTCTCGGCGCTGAGGCGCGCGACCTGCTGTCTGAGGTGTGTGTTCTCGGCGCTGATACGCGTGTTCTCGAGGGTGAGGGTGAGGCGGGCGGTCTCAGGGAGCGTTGGGCAGCTTAGTGTGCCGGCGGGGGAGGAGAAGGGGGAGGTGCGGGCGCGTTGTTTGATGCGCATTGTGCTGTCTGTGTAGCTGGAGAGCTACAGGGAGCGGAAGGTGTCGATACGAGATGTGGTCTTTTATCGGTGCGTGGGCACTGAGTAATCGGGGGCTGAAGTGGGAACCCTAACCCTTCTGTTCATGTGGGGGGCAGAGTCATTGATGCTTGGGGCGTGGGGGTTTTGTCAGAGTGGATTGGACTGTTGAAATGCGCTTTTGAAGAGGGGTTGGGCTCTGGACCGTGGTGTTTGGAGACTGCCTGCTGAAGGCGGCGTATCATCCAAGAGGCCAATTAACCTAGGGTTGATCATCCATATCACTGATGTCATTGACATTGCCGGGCGACTTCGTTGTTTCAAACAAGGTATTTCGGTGTTGCAAGATTGAAACATCCTGTTGGAAAATATCAAATTCCAAGAAATAATTAGACGTCCGGGGGGGAATTGTCCCTCGGCTGGTTTGGGCCGGCCGTTGGGGAATAATGAGCTTTCACGAATGGACTCGTACCATTCGCTGATGACCCATCGGCCGCCCAGCCCTTGGGGGAATGCTTTAGTACAATCTTTAAATTCTAGTTTGACGTTGAATTTATCAACTATCTTGATTGAGGAAAGTAAAATGATATTTTCGAAGTCAACGTAGTATTAGCTATTCTAATAATGACGATGCATGCCTTGCATTCATTAGCGAGAGCGCGTGGCTCTTAAATCGCCCCTAGAAACGTCCGACAAATCAAGTTTAAATTTTGTTATAGATTTTCAAATACTCTTCCATTATCAATGTTTACGGGAGGTTCGATCTCGGTGTTAGGCCAGGTTATTTTGCAAACTTGAAATCTCTACTTACCCAACACTATTCCTGTGTTACATAAAGGCAATATAGTGATGCGCACGAGACGAGACGAGAGGAGACTTCCGTAGGTCTCGTGATGTCTTGTATTCTGCCGACTGAGTCTTGAAAGTCTCGAGACTTTTGGTTATGTAATCACGGGGTAGGGAAATTACGGTAATTATGCTAATTACCGGAAATAAAAGTCAAGATTTTCTTTGTTTTCTTATCTAACTTTTGAGCTGGAGCGGTGATTTTGTTTGGGTGGGGAAAAAAAGTCAAAGAGGTCTCGAGACTTGTCTCGTGCCCATCACTAAGGGAATATTAACACAGAGGATGTAACGTCGAAGTACCGGAGTACGTATTCGGTTTCGGACAACAACAAAATACGGTTCGTCCCACTGTGTGTGAACTCGCATCAAAGATTGTAAATTATAACGTGCGAGACATAATTCAGAATCGGCTCATAGGGTTAAAATAGAGGGCTTATCTCAAAAAGGAGAGTATCTTAACCCGCTCACACCACACGCGGCAATATCCAATCGGAAAAATGAAGCCCACAGGCGCCCTTTTGTGGATTGAATGATCGAGTGATATTTCATGACTCGTCCACGCGCATGCGCGACTATCCCTTGGACCGGTGAGACATGCAGATTCCCCGCCTTCCGTTCTTAGGAGGTATACGCGGTGGCTCAGTGACTTCGCCATAGTAAAGCCACAAAGGCGAAGTCACTTAGCCACTGCTTCTACCTCCCGTATCAGGAAGGCGGGCAATCTGCATGTCTCACCGGTCCAAGGGATAGGTAATTGATCACTACAGTCGCTCACCTAGTGACGGCGGATCCTGTCTGATGGTTGTGTTTGCGGTAATTTCCCCTTGGCGTCCCAAAGTTAACTCTGTTATTGGCCTCAAATCCCTGACCGCCATCAGACAGGATCCGCCTTCACCCCGTGAGTGACTGTACATGTTGTCATATAGAAACCAACGCCTTGAATTCGGAATGAGATACTTATTTGTAATCAGAGCTCCTGTTTATCATGATTCATGGAATTGCGGAGGCCTTAACTACTAGTGCTGTACAACCAATACCGTCAGTAAACTAGCGAGCCTTTTTACAGATGTTTTTACGCATCATCTCTCACGGTATCGATTACTACTAAATTTAAACGAGATATTGGAGAGGGGATGATGGCGCTCTATTGTCTTGATCTTCTTGCTTTTGGTCGTACCCTTCAGGGGTAGCAAAGCCATTTTTATAAGCTCCGGGTCAGTGGTCGTGAAGCCGCTGGTGGGTTACGCAGAAATCGTTGCTATGGGAACACGGTGACGAAGATTTCCAAAACCACCAATTTAACAGCCCCGTACTCATGCTGGATAGGAAAGTCCGGAAGGACTTTGGAAAACTACAATCTCACAGGCGCGCCTGCGACATTCAAATCATCTAAAGAAAAAGAAAAAACGGTACTACGAAAGGTCTTTGCCAGTCCCCGGCTGATTATAAAATCTTCGTTGATATTGTGTAAGACATATGAAAGAATAATGCAGCTATGTAGAGCGATCAACCAGCTGATCGATCGAATGGATAGACAGTGAGGTTAATATAAATAAAGATGGGACAAGCATCAAGCTAAAAGGAAATATGAATGATATGATGCAAAGAAATGCGGGACAATAGTAATGGTTGTAGAAAGGAAAGAGAAGACCCCTAAAATTGTGACGGCAGTCAAGCTTCATGGAAAGCTTAACCTCCGAGAGTATGATAAGACCCAAGAAAAAGTGTGGTAGAGATAGCAATGTGGAGGAGGAAATACAAGGAAGGAAACAAAGAAAATAGATAGGTAAAGGAGATGCGCCTCGATTCTCAAGGATTGAAAGTGGACATGCCATAGGTGTTACGAAGACTTAATCAAGTGAGTGAGGGGGGACAAAAATGAGAAAAATTACTTGGTTTCTGGACTCTCAACAAACACCTTTCCCTGTGCCCTAGCGGATGCTTGCAAGGCACGCCGTAATGAGCTGTTCTGCCTCTGAAGCTTCGATCTCTCTTCGGTGGCACTCCTGAGCTCGGTAGACACGACCTCTAGCTGTCTTGATTTCTCTCCCATGAGCGCCAACTTTGACCGTGATGACAGGTAGCTGGCTATGGTTTTCTTCTTTTCTATGGTAAGATCATCCTGAAGAGTGGCCTTTTGATGCTCAAGCTCAGAATTCGAGGAGGACAACCTGTTGCATTCAATTCGTAGGCGACCCTGCTCTGACATCATAGCCTCGATTTCCCCATCCTTTGCAGCAGCCTCTTCCACCAGTCGTCTAATATTTGCTTCAAGGCCTTCTGTTTCTGCCTGCGCCATATCAAGACTATTGTTTACTGAATTTAACTGTGTCTTGACAGCAACAAAATCTTTGGCAAGTGCGTGACTCTCCCCGTGGAGAATCTTCGTCTGCTCTTTCAAGGATTCGGAATCTTGCATCGCAGCCCTTAGTTCGCGCTTCAGCTGGTTGTTGTTGTCTCGGATCAACTCCTCATTAAGATCAGCCTTCATGAGTCTATTGTGTAGGTCCAAGATGAGGTTATTTTTGTGGTCCCAGATCTGCTCGAGCTTCCTCATCACCGAACCTGACCTCATACTAGCAGCTACCAGCCCTTGACCTGAATTAAGGCCACTTAGAATCTTCATCCCCACCTGTGACGTTTCTAGTTCCTCACTCAGCGTTGTAGGTCTTTTACCCGCTCGAATTCTCTCCATATCCCTCTCCGAGATGCACTTCTCAGCAGCCGGCAAGCTAAAATCCATGACCCCCAGATTCTCTGTCTGCATCTTCGATGCCTGTACCTCTGCTCTCAACACTGCCATCTCCTCACCAGCTCGGATCTCGTCCATCTCCATCTCAGAAACACGATCCTTCATTGCCACATTCAGTCTCGATGCAGCCTCCAACTCTTCCGCCATTCGTGTATTCGCAGACTGCAGTTCTACACTGCCCGCCTCCGCCATCTGCAGCTCCTCCCTCAACTTCACCAGCTCTCCTCGAACCTCAACAAACTCCTCATCTACGCGAATACACCTCATATCTAGCTCTTGATTCTCACCCACCAGTCTCGCCACCTCCGCCCTCAAAACACCCAACTCATGCCGAACCGTCCTAAGCTCCTCCGCAACGCTCTCTCTCTGCACATGCACACTCGCGAGCTCGCCCTTCACCGTAGCTAAGTCAGACTTCGCCAACGCCAGCCCCTCCGCCGATTGTCCAACCCGCTCGGTCTCCTGCGCTAGACGACTGTTCTCCGCATTCAGCCGCGCAATCTCCATCGTCAATCGAACGTTCTCGCTAGTTAGGCGCGCCGTCTCCGTCTCTGCCGCTTCCACCATGTTCACGGTGCCCACCGTGCTGGCGTCTTTTCGTTTCGTCTGTTTGTTCCGCATTGCGAGCGTTGAAGATGGATTGATGGTGAAGATACCTATCCACAAGATGATTACCCTTATATGCACGCTATTTCTCCGCTTTGAGCAACCGTCCCAAGCGCCGGCCAACGTGTTTGCTTCTTTAGAGTAATCATACGTGTGTGTGTGGGAGGCCTGAATGTTTGTGTAACCCTAGCTCTGGCTGCTGATTTGATGGCGGATCAAAGTGCAAACAGAGCTCTGGGAGGGTGTTAAGGGGGATGTGAAAGAGTTTGAGATCGAGTCTGTAATCCTGGAAATATCTAGTTCCGGGATGGGAGCTGTCGTATCTCATAAACTGTCCTCGAGAAAGGTCGACGGAAATGACAACACAAGAGAGGAGCCTTACTTCCCGACGGGACTTCAGAGTTGACTCAAGAGGCTATGGTGGGATCCGCCTTGGCGGGTAGGTGCGCCAACTTGTATCCGGAATCCCCACTGGTTAATTGAGGCTCTTCAAAAAAGGCCTATCGCCACTCAAGTTGACACACCTAACTACCCACCAAGGCGAATCCCACCCACCTTACTGGGATTCTCGGGAAGCTGCATTGCTAAATATAGACGCTCGTGCCGCATTCAATAACCGCCTGATAGCGTGTAAACTCGATATTGATCAGTCAGTAAGCGCCCTCAAGTGTTGCCTAGAGGTCGATATTAATTCATATCAGTGCAATATGAGTCTTTAGGTAGATAACAGTACCCTTGTTGCGCGCGTGAGGGGTTTGGTGAATGATAAGCATTTTAGTCCATCCCTGTACTTGTAATCCATTAATCGGCCATATTTCTTCCACGTAAAATGGTGGCTTCTGCAGCAGAAATATGGCCGAATTATGGTTATGGGGACTAAAATGCTCTATTGATAATTTATACTGCGATTTCATGGAGGTCGGAATATAATAACTGGCCAACCCTGAACACTAGCTAACCCTAACCCTGACAAGGTGGGAGTGAATTTCTTTTTTTTGTTTACCTCATTGATTTTATGTAGAGATGGGATGATGGCTGGCCTCGGCATCAAGTATCACATCTAAAGCTATCATGTCAGGTGTCTATGGGCGGATTGTTCCTCCTGAGTGCGTATAAAAGACTACCGAAAATTCTAGGGAATAGCTCAGGCTGGAGCTCTTGAGGTCACATATTTATGTCAACTAGTGTGGCACTCATCTCTCACACAAGAAATTTTAACCCCCTAAACTGGGAAATACTCGTTTAGAGCTACGCGGGGGGCACGTGATCTCTAACTTAGTCAAGGGCTCGTCCTTTTGATTTACATACTCGGGGATTCCATAATACTATCCTTTCCTACCTGGATCTTTCACCCCCGGTCTTCGTATACATCACCCATATATATTCTCGGGAGATATTGTTGAAACGGGGAAAAGGGCGGTCCTGAATGTAGAGGTAATTGCGGTCAATAAAGGATCTTTAGGGTATGTCGAGTGATTCACAGTGAATCACTCGGTCTACAAATGCCTTAAGATTTCGCTCGACAAGTCATATCAAGATGACTGATCAATAGATTCATTAATAGATGCGTTGACTATAGCAACAATTATTATTGGGAACTTCTGGAAGAATTCTCCTTGCTGGTTGCTAAGGTATGTAATCACATACTGACATGCAACATAGCTTCCAAAACACCCCCTCTCTAATCTGGCTTGACGATCCATCGGCTGACTCGGCCATTGATAGTTAACCCTAACCCATAGTGTCTGACGCATTACGGAATTGTCCCAAATGTTCGTTGAAGAATGCCGCCTACATGTCAAAGTATCGCCAAAACTCCAAAATTGGCTATCTCCGCCCAGGGAATACCATTCGAGTGTTTGGTTGAATAATTGATCTGCGTCGGAAGTATCCCAAAGAAGTAATTTCGATCTAGCAAAAGTTGTAGTAATAAGAATCTGAGATATATTTATAGCGTTGGAGCTAGTATAATTTCTAGTAGCTCAAGATTATTAAGGTAGTATAGCCTGCTGATACACCGCTGATGGAATACCTATTCAAGTCCTCTGACCAGTGGCATTGTCCTAAGCGTGGATTGGCTGTCCTGGCACATAGCTGATTTCATACAACGAGCTATGGAAAGATAGACAGCCAATGCTTAAAGACGGCACCCTGCAGGAGTGGGGGTGATTGCTCCACGGTCATAAGTCTATGTATATACGAGCTGCATATAACATACAGTCGCACCTCGCTATCTCGTAATTCGACATCTCGTACGGATTTGGGGGATAGGTACTGCTCTTATCCACCAACAACCATTTGCTCTCTCGTATATTTGCTATCCCGTAGGGTTTTGACTCCCAGAATACGTGAACGACATAACGAGGTGCGACTGTACCCTACCCGCCTTCGGAATTTTGGTGGTGCTTACACGCACCGTTATCTAGCTTATCATACGGGAAGTAGCATTGATCTTGCCTTCGCTTGGCGGATGCATATGCATGCACTGTTTGCTTGCGGCACGGGAAAACACAGCAAACAAGGTTCAGGCAACCCACACACGCATGATAAGGCATCCCATAATGGTAATCCATCATGATACACCTCCCCCGAGATACTGGTAATACACATTTTCCTCAAACAATCAACAATTGCAATAAGGAAGTAAATGCACTTCATCCTTTGCACCAGCTTCCACTTACTCAAAAATCACCGAAATATCAGCTACAACTCACTCAAAAATCTCCGAAATCACAGCCATGTCGGCGGCATACAAAAAAAGAAGATCTCTTCCGAAGGACTTTGTATCCCTCATCTTCAACAAAGAGCAAATCACCTTGTCGGACTGCATCCCTGTATTCGTTGAACTGGAGCGTAATCCTGAGTCCTTATCCCGCTTATTCTCTGACGAAGAAATTCTTTTGCAGCTTTTATCCAACTTTGAACACTATGCCTCAAGAATCTCAAGGTTTTTCACAATGTTCAAAAGGCATTCAGTGAACCATCCAATCGATACAACGCGTCAGAAGCCCTGGCTAGGGTCCGCTTTTGCAAATGAGCTCACCGAGCGCATTCTTCTACCATTGCTTGGTGTTGATTTTAGCCAGTTTACGTTATCAAACAATTTCCTGGACGCATTCGGCGCTGTTCTAGAGTGCTGCCTCCCGCACAGTCCCCGATCGTTTGAGAGGCTAGTTGGACGATTATTCAAAGAAAAACTTGTCTTTGCGGCGTTGATCTCCGGAAAGACAACTGGTGGAATCATGAAGCAGTGGACTTCATTGTTCCCCGATGTGATCTACGACTATCATACTCTTAGCGCATGGACGAGGAGGCTCGTAGAGCTGTGCGATACCTGTATGGGGAACCACGATATTGATGAACCAAAGAATCGCTGGCAGTCACTGGACATTCTTCTTCCCCGGTTAATTCGGGCTCTGAGGAATCATCCACGACCAACACCAGATATTCCATGGAAATTAAGGCTAGATCCAGATCTGGTCCTCGAATTACAGCATCTCGGGATCTCGCCACCCACATCGGAGCATGCTCTGGAAGCGGCTATCTTCACATTGGAGAGAGATGAAACTGTACGTATGTTCAAGGCAGCTACTGAGTCTTTTCCTTGCCGGTACTGTTATGAGTCCTCGACGGGGAGGGAATCAGCAGAACTTGAACTGGAGCAGCGAGAAACTTGTCTCAGTCTTGACTTTGGGCACTTTGGGGATCTTCTTGGGTCTGTGGTAGGCCTGTGGCGAGTGCTAGCCTCCGGGGAGGCCTTGGAAGATATGCAACAGGCATACGAAGAAGGTTTGTACAAATCCCTTACTCCGTTATCTTGGTCAATGCCAATCTTTTACGCTATAAAGGTTCATTTGACATGGTCGAACGTGTCATCATCCAGCTGGCCTCAGGTGTGTGGGAGGATCCTCCGATCCGCGAGCGGCTGGGGGGAGTGAATAGTCATCTGTACCTGGCGCGATATGGGCAAGATAAAAAGCGCGGTATACTCTGGCAGTTGGACGTCGAGTTTGACGAAGCTGCAGGGGCACTGTTGCAACTGGTCAGAAGTAAGGTCTTTTCGTTCTTCCCTGAACAGATCCGGTTCTAACCTTTTATCTCAAAGTTTGGAGGATCGGAGAAATTGGAACAGTTAGTATAATCCTTCAGCCAGCAATGCAATGCAAATATAGGCTTTCCGATTGGCAGCTCACAAGCGCTGGTTTATATTTTAGATTGAGCAAGCGGAACCTCATATCCGTCTGATACACAAAACATTCTCTGAGGTCCGCCTCGACGCACAGAAACAGTTTTCAGTGGACCAAGTCAGCGGAATAGCATATCCGAACTCCTACGGGAAAGATAGTGATACCTTGACAGGTACCTTTGAGCTCGACGACAAGTCCCAAAAACAGCTGGGTGAAAGCCTTCTGAGATTTAGTAAGTATACCTTTATTTCTTATATAATTGCTCTTACGATTGTGTAATTCAAATCAAATGAGATACTTACATTCTCCGTCTTCCTCTAGACAGGTTTTACAGCGTTACCCAAACTACATTCAGCAATGTTCGCGTTGAGAATCTCACCGCCGAGTACCCTCTGAGTCTCGCTAAAGAAGAGCTGGCAGTTGTAAAGGATACCTTGAACTCCACGCTAATCCAGGGTAGGAGTGGCACGGGGAAAACAACCTGCCTTGTGTATAAGTTGTTTGGGCGTTATCTTGCTTCAAAGAATCTTGATGCCAGGAATTCGCCCCGTCAGGTAATCTTGTATACCAATATCCTGGATCTGCACGTTTCTAACCCCTGGTTTAGGTGTTACTCACGCGGTCCCACGTCCTTTCGAACAAACTGAAGGACTATACCAAGCGGTTGATTGCGACACATGATTCAGAACCTAAGTCTACTGGGGGAGGAAGTGATGCGCTCAACTACATGCTCGGTGACGACGAGAGAGAAGTGAACCACACAATCTTTACAATGCTTGCAGATGATTTCCCTCTAGTCTGTACATTCAACCATTTTCTCAAGCTCTTGGAAAATACTCTGAGGTACATCCCTTGATTCTAATACATGGGAGCGTATCAATTGACAGAGGATTAGGGCTTCAGACAGACAAGACTTCTCATTTTATCCCAACCCAGGCGGCCCCATGAGTGATGTTCTTTCCAAGAATGCGCCTGGCCGTAGGCGTCTATACCGAAAGAGCCAGGTAGTCGACTTTGAAGTGTTTAGCGAACAATACTGGGAACAGTTCCCAGCCAACTTGACAAAGGGGGTATCGCCTACGCTGGCGTTCATGGAGATCATTGGCGTCATCAAGGGCTCCGCATGTCGTTCGATCGACTTCCAACCCCTAACACGCGAGAGATATATCCAGGAGGGACATAAGATTTCACCAATTGACTTGGATAGAGATCTGATGTACAACATCTACTTACGCTACGAGAAGGTCAAAAGGGATCACGGAGACATTGACGACATTGATCGGGCAAGAGATGTCCTCAACGGAATGGTCAAGAACCGGGATGTCAGGAATAGGGTAGAACAAGCGTTCGATGAGATTTATATTGATGGTGAGCCCATTTTCCTTTATATAAATACCTAAACTATAACTAACCATTTATTACTTTTGTGCTCAGAGATTCAAGACCAAAGACTCCTCGAGATTATGATGCTGTTGCATTTGGTCAAGAGCCCCAATGCCGTACATTTTGGTATGGGTATTCACCCTTGCTATTGAAGTAATTAAACTGACAGGACATACTTAAGCCGGCGATACCGCACAGTCGATCTCCAAAGATTCCGTCTTCCGTTTCGAAAATGTTAAGGATCTCCTCTACACGCGCTTTTCCTCTGGGAAGAAAGTCACACCACATGTGCACAAACTATACAAAAACTACCGCACACATCAAGGCATCCTTAACGTCGCAACATCTGTCATGAGGCTATTGTATAGTAGTATGTTGCTGTTTCCCCCCAGTCGAAGGTTAAATCTAAACTCTATAGGCTTTCCGGACATGGTGGATCGCATGGAAGATGAAGAGGGACAGTTTTCTGGGCCGAAGCCCGTAATGTTCAGTGAGTAATACCTCTAGTCGTACTATCACAGTGACTAACGAAACAAGCTGGCATTGGCTCTGAGGTTCTCTCGAGTAACATGTTTGGTGCTACTAACCTAGATGCGAATCCCGCTCAGTTCGGCGCAGACCAGGTCATAATTGTCCGGGACAAGGCGCAGCAGGAGAAAGTACGTAAGGAGATTGGTGATTTTGCTTTAGTATTGACTGTCCTCGATAGTAAGGGAATGGAGTTTGAGGATGTGTTGCTGTTGGATTTCTTTAGCACGAGCAAATGTTTATCTGCGTGGCGTGCTGCTCAATCCGGAGATTTTAATTCGATCAAACACCTGGTAAGTACTTCAAGAAAGATTTATTTAATGATGAGGCACTGATATATCCATACCTGGTCCTAGGCGTTCTGCTCAGAGTTGAAGGTAAGTTCACAGATACTTGACATCCTGAACATTAACTGATATATCGAAGCAACTTTACGTGGCCATAACTAGGGCACAGTACAGACTTTGGTTCTTCGAGAGCAACTCAGCAAGTGTGAAGGACATACTCACACTCTGGGCACCTGACATTGAGGTAGTTCAGGAGAGTGATAGTAATGTAGGATAGGCATCATTCCAGAGTGATATCTGTTTGAACCAATAACTAATAATAGTAGAAACGCGAGAAGCTGGCACAACTGCGTCCGGGAAAGAACGCTAACCCAGAAATATGGTCACGCAGAGGATACCAATTTATCGAGAACAAGAACTATGAGAGCGTTCGCTGTCCTTATTTCTCAAACTCTAGATAGTACCTATCTAACATCGTTTACTATAGGCGCTCCTGTGTTTTAGGCGAGCAGATGACAGGAAGGGGACTAAGTTAACAAGAGCGTTGATTGCTGAGAGAAAGGCCAAGTCGCATTTAGCCCGCGGGAATGAAGAAACATCCGAGGAACATTTCCGGGAGGCAGCAAAGTTGTTTCAGGAGTGCGGGCAAGTACTTCGTGAAGCCAGCTGTTATGAAGCGCTGGGGGAGTTTGAAAATGCAGGTGGTGAGTAGTGTAAATCCCCACGTTATGTATGGCTACTAATGCATTAGGTAGATATTTTTGCGACGCATGGGGAGTTTTTGCGAGCTGCCGACCTATATATCAGAGCCGAACTGTTTGAGCAGGGGGCAGACTGTTTTGTCCTCGCTGGATGTCATAATGATGGTGCTGCAGTTCTAGCGAGGGGCCAGAGATTTGACAGTCTGGTCAAATATCTGGACAGGTATGCAGTGAAATTCATGTCAGACGTTACAGAAATAACACTAACAATCACCAACAGACACGGCATGAACCTGAGCACCGCATGTCAGCGCCATTATTCCAGGCTTTGTATTCTGCTTGTCCGGCGTGGCAAGATATCACTCGAGCTAAGAGAAACCGCTGCCTCCACCCTAAATGACCTGGATAAAGAAGAGTTCTTTAAAGAATATGAAATGAATGAGCAGTTGTTGAAGCTTTTGTTGCGGCAATGCCGATTTACTGATGCCTGGAGTCATGCAGTCGCATTTGGGGACCTTCCAGAAGCTTGGAGAATGGATGAAGAACGTCGAGGAATGGCTCAACTCCCACGAGAAGACAGGATCGAAGTGTACAATTATGGACAAGTCAAAGCCTTACACGAGAGTCTCTCACCCTGCGCTAGTGAACTTTTCATACCGAATCGTCTGGAACCTCCAAACCGCAATTGGTTGTCAGACGTCCCATCCATAGCTGTGTTCTGGAGAGATTTACCTCAACAACTTGACGGGTTTTGGAAACATCAGATGACCTATGAGGGCCTCAAGTTTGCTGAACAATGGATGAAAGAGGTTTTTGATCTAATTGTGGATACTCCTAACCCACACATAGTAGTTCTTTGCTAATAACAGCCAGGTTACCATTAAAGCCCATGCGTTCATTCACTCGGCAACTTCCTTCACTGAATTACCGGTGGAGTCAATAGCTACGGCGGTCAACCTGACAAAAGAACTAGTGCTTAATTCGAATATTCCGATGAGTCTCTTTACTCTCTTGGGGGTCGTTCCTTGTCGCAAGCAAGCCGATCGATTAGTAGTTCTTCAGTCATCGCTACTATATGACGACGACAGTAGCTTTATTGGCCAGAAGTCCAGAGTTCTAGTAGCGCAGGCTATTACCAAGTGGATAATTAACTATGTATGCCGAGCAGTGAGTGAGCTGTGTGATACTTCAAGAAAACTTCATTATAGCAGTAGACCTTGTCTTACCTTCCAGTACCGAGGTTAGTGTTCAATACAATCTTTATTGCCTAGCTAATATAATGCCGTAAAGGATTTCACAACCATCCCGAATGCAAATTGCTCCACAGGCGTCCTATGAAGGAATCAGAGTATCTATCTACGACAAAGGTCCCCGTCCAATGGTGTGAGTTTCAGTTCTACGCTAACTCTATTTCAGCATTTTCTTTATATTGCTTCTATCGTTTACCGTCTTCTCCCTCTGTATTACCGCAGGTTCAACAACCTAGCTCCTTTGTCATTTTTGAGAGAATTTCGTGGAAATCGTAATTACTACTATTATACCCTTCTTTTACAGCAGTAAACTAATGGTTTGATCATAGAGCGATGGTCTATGGAGCGTCTGCTGGCCCAGATAACATATAAATCGTCCGTAGAACAATCGCCAGAGACATTGACGAGAATATGGAATGAGATCGCGGAACCAAACAGTTTCCACGTCGGTGTTTTCGGAGGATTATGCGAGTTACTATTCTTTCGTCTTGAAAATAATATGAATACGATATCCGACCTCTCTTCGATGCTTGAACAGCTTCAGATTGCACAGAACCTTGGTTAGTCTACATTCACTCACGTTTGCACATAGTCACTAAAACGTCTATCAGATTCGCGGGCAAATTTCGAGCGCAGTTTAGATCGCTCTGTTTGGAGAGATGAAAAGGCGTTGAAGTGTTGGCGGACTTTGCAAACAATCGCCAACAGTCTCCGTTTTGGTGTAGGGCATAAATCAATCGGTGCTCTAGATGAAATGATACGAAACGCAGAGTCGATTGATCTCCACGCATATCACTCCATTATCGCACTTTATGAAAAGTGGGCGACGTACCTGGTACGTATTTAACTAATTTCTCATCGACAATGAGTGGTTCCTTTAAGCTGACATCTCCGCTGAAAGATATACCAAAGCAACCCCGGCGATGTGGTATTACCTCGAGCCTGGATCTCACTGTACAGACAGATGCTACTGCAAAATCAAACTTCAAACATAGACGTTATTACTCGCCATCGTCAGGATCTACTCCTACTCGCCGAAAGTTTCTGTTTCCTCGTAGAAAAGATCAGCTATGACGAGGAACCTTTTCAGCATAAGGTTTTAGGGAAAATCAGAGCGAAGGGCCAAGGCATACATATTTTCGCTCGCCGCAATGCTCATTTCCTCGGCACTTGCGTTTTGAATACCCATTCATGGCGGGCAGTTTCCCTCAGTACGTATCTACAGTACAGGCTCACTGTGGTTGGCATCCGGATCAATCAGGTATGTATTCACCCTCCCTCGTGAGATCTTCTATTAGAGATAATTCTTCTCACCGTTGACTTGTATACAGACACACGGCCTTCCATTCGCTATGTCATCGGAGTTTAGAGACCGCGCGCCATTTAGCAACTTGTGCCGCGCGTACATAGATTCCTTTAATATCTACAGCGGAAAAGACGCCCCCCTGATTGTCACAGCTACGAAGAATGCCCCAACTTTCTTCTCTTGTCTTCAGCCCACGGTGTCGAGGGTAACATTGATGGAGTTGAGCTCTCCAGTTGTTTCGGGAGAAACCGCTACTGAAAAACCTGACTATGATGATGCTATGCACCTCCCTAAAGATTATAGCAATTTTGAAGCAGCGGTTAACACAATCCAGAAAATGTGGAGGTCCCGCTATCCAGTCATCAAGACGCGGCGAGCGTTTTTCAGCACCTCTCAAGGTGTGGCCTTGAGATTTATCGAGAGGATCTGCGGAGAGATTGTGGACATTTCTGTTATGAGCGTAGCAGAGCGAGTGCGTGTTCGATCTTTGTTGTTCACCATCGGCCTCCAGCTTCACCTATTGAGCGAAAAGGTCGACAGGATATACAAGGGGTCCAGGGATAAGGCCAAGAACATGATGAATGAAGGGAAGATGTCAAGCATCGAGCATGCACAGGTTTGGTTTGAGAGATTATTGGATTTAGAGGAGAGGATGATCGAGAACACCAGTTTCTTTTCCGAAAAGAACATGCATTCGCTCCGGCAAATCGATTCCAAGGAGCTGGAGAAGAGAATCCTGGAGGTTTATAAGCGTCTACCTCGTATCGAGCTCTCTCTGGACCTACTTAACCCAGAAACACGAAGACCAGCGGCTGCAATCATCATCCAACGTGCGTTTAGATCACAGAGACACGTGCTCAAACGGCGTCGGGACTTCCGGGCAACCGAGACGGGAAAGACGATCGCATATGTCAAACGTATTGTTGTGGCTCTCAGCATCCGTGATCCCCTTGATCGCATTGGAGAGATCGAAAGAGCCCGGGTTCTCTTCAACCACGTGGCGCAGCTGATCCAAAAGGTCAAAGAAATCGAAACCAACTACAAGAAGGCTAAAAGAGCCGTGAGGTTCCGAATAAACTGGGCCGATTCAGAGGAAAAACGGAGTGCACGTCTTCTCGCATCCCAACTCCATTATATCCGGGAGACGGTACAGAAAGAGGCGTCGTTCCTCTCGGAGGATAACTGGATGCAACTTAACATTCCGAGCAGTGAGCTGGAGGAAATGTGTACGGAAACGTGGCGGGTAATGAGGAATGTGGAGAGCTCTTTGTTTCGAATCATGGGTCAGTAAGGGTGGGCTCCAGACGGGCATTTGTTAGTGATTGGGAATTTGTACTGCCTCCAATGGTGTATATTGGAGTAACGATTGTTATCATTGTATTTTCATTATAGATTTTATGTTAATCTCATAATTATTTCAGATGTTTACTAGATCAATCTAGTCTACCATAGCCACGTACCCGCCGAAATTGATCCTTTTCCCTATAAATATATACAAATCTAGTGGATGAAAACCACACGGATTCAGAATTGGAATCAGAATTGGGAGGGTGGGTTCCACACCCTCCAACTCGGGGGCCAGTGGGAGATGTGATCATGTAACTATATATAAAGCTGAGAGCCGAGGTGAGTATGGTCCCGCCTTGGGTAGCGGACAGCAATCGGGTGATAGCGTACGCACGGGTGTTTCACACTTAGTCACTCGACCGAGTGACGACATGGTGTATCACTCGGTATATATTGCTATAGTTTCCTGCCGCTTGATTCATTGATTGGTTGGTTGGTTGGTTGGTTTGGACGCGATCGTTCCTAGTAAGTGTTATAAGTTAAGATCAAACAAGTCTTTGTGATTCGGGTGTGCATGAATATACGTGATGATCCTTGAGGAAGACTGGAACCCTACTACATGATAGAGTTAAATAACTGCGACTATTAGTGTTGTCGACGAGTTAGGCCTCCTCATGTTAACAGCTCGAACTTTGTATTGATATAGGTTAAGTAGACGTAGCATGTGGTTATAAGTTGGTGATAATGCTATGGCTGGATGGCTATACCTCATTACTAGCAGTGGCCGACCTCGCGACCGCGAGTTGTTAGTGGATGTCCGTTGCTCTTTTGAAACTTGTCTCCTCGATCCAGTGAATTGTATATCTCTCCAGGAGATGGAAGTCTATCTTCAGGACCACTCTCCCCTCCCACATTTCCCCTCCAGTGAATTGACTTCACCATACGCTCCCCCCCCCCCCCCCCACCCCAACCTCCTCTTCAGTGAATCGTCCTCCCCATAAGAATTCCTCCCATGCGTCGTTGATGATAATTTTCATATCTTGTTAATGCCATCCTTTGTATACCCCATTGATAATTACCTCCCGGCCCTATACCCCGTTAATAGTATCTCCCACCCCGTTGATGATATCTCTCCGTTGATAATAGCTGTCAATACTTCGTTTATAGAGCTAGCGCTTTGCATACACCGTTTGGGGGTTAGGGGTCATTTTTGATTTTAACGATACCTCCCCGTGCCGTTAATAATCGTACGCAATGGCCCCAGTATAGAATCTTTAAAGTTTTACTCGCAGTTGAATTTCATATACCGTTTGAGTGTGGTACTGTGTGTTGGGCGGCAGTTTGGATGGGTGAGCCCACGCAGTTAAGCCCACGCAGTTAAGGGTTAGGGTCAGGGTTTCCACTCTCAACCAACCAAAAGCCTCCGACTCGCGAAAGAATGAAGGGTAGTACATATTAGAATGAGGCGGACTCGCTGCCATGCTATAGCTAGTGGCTATGCAGGTCTCTAACGATAGTGTCGGTGGTGTCGGTGATGGTACGTGGTGTTGATGAGGGATGAAATGGTAACAGAGAGGGCTGAGACGGCAACAGCAGCGGCAATGGCAACGACCACAACGCAGTTACCAATGGCAACGGTGATGGCCATGGTAACGTCTGCAGATCTCCAACCCGCCCCAAAAAGGATATCCCAACGTGTTGGCCTCTAGCCAGGACAGTTTACACAATCACCCACACCACACACTCATGAGTTCCACCGCCTTGGCATCTTTCCGTTTCCATTCGGGCGTAATTCCACCTCCACTATCACATCCGCACCTCCACCATTACCCCTCCCGATCCACCCCCCACGTCCGCTCACCTCCTCATTCCGCTCTACTAGTGCCTTCACCTCTATACTTGCCTCGTCACTAGACCTACTCATGTCGCGCTCGCCCTACCTTCACCTCTGCTCTACTTCCCTTACTCCACGTGCACCACCACCCCTTCTGCTCAGCCTCCACCACCTATGATCCCCATCCCACACCTACCAACACCCCCACGCCTCCCACACCCCCTACCCCGTAGCCCCCACCCACTACCACCGACCCCAACACCTCCCCCATTTTACCCACAAACCGATCATTACCCCCACAAGTGAGCACCCAAGGTGCTTTAGCGCCTTGGCGCGACGAGTGATGGTTTGTGACTAACGGAGGAAAAGTTCCACCCGCTTTGTTTGGTGGGGGTGGCTTTACTAGGTGGTTCGTTGGATTGGCGGCTTTGTGGATGCTTTGGAAAAGGAGAGGGGGGGGGGGGGCTGTGGAGTTGGGGTTATGGGTTTTGGGCGGCGGGGAAGGGGGGATTGGTTGGATTGGGGCTGGGGGGGAAATAGTGGGATAGTGGGATAGCGGGATAGTGGGATAGTGGGATAGTGGGATAGTGGGTATAGAAGGGATTGAGATCGATAGTGGTAGGGTATTGTCTGTAGATGAGCGGGTAAGTAGGTGGTCAAGTAGATCAGCAGTTACTTAAATCAGTACAATACGGGGAAACGTGATGGTCAGCACCGTTTGTGATATTCCGGTGTTTTGTGAGAATACCGAAGTAACTCTACTTACTGTCATGAATATAGTTAAAAAAACAAAAAAAAGATGTAAATATCACTACCACAGTTACGTACCAGGTTGACGAGATTCGGTGGGATTTTATAAACATCTCTGGCACTCATGGAGTTGTACAAGCCACATTTGATTAGATCGGTAGTTTATTAACGAAAGAGTACTTGTATTCATCAACGCATAAGCGGACATTTGCAAAAAAAAAAAAGAAAAGGAAAAGGACAGAAATGTGAACAAAAAAGAAATGGTATAAATTAACTACGTAAACACAAAAAGATAACTACAAAGAGGGAAAGTCCAGAGCTCTACTCCCCCCTCCTAAACCTCACCACCCTCACGCCTCCCTCCTCCGCTACCCCCGTGCTTACCTTTAGCTCCTCCGCTACCCCCCTTACACTCCACTTATCCCTCCACGCCCCCAGCCCGCCGCTCACCTCATCCCTCTTCACAGCCCCACCCATCACATCCACCTCCGCTCTCACCCCCGCCTCCAACCCCACCAGCATCCCCGCCACCGCACTCCCGCCCATCCACCCGCTCCTCCCCACCCACGTCCCCCTCACCACCGCCATCAGCAGCACCAAGACACCCACCCACACGCCCGCCGGCCACGCAAACCACGCCCACCTTGCCACCATCCAGCTCTCCACCACCAGCGTCACCCCCTCCACGCCCGCCCCCTCGTTCCTCACCGCAGCACTCATGCTCGCCGTCACATTGCCCATCACATCCCCAAGATCCGCCGTCAGCAGGTCAATATACAGCCCGCGGTGCAGCTCCGACACCTCGCCGGGCCCGGGCTCAGCCGTCAACACGGTTGCGTTACCGCTCAGACTCACAGCGAGGCCAGTCCCCATGGCGAACAGCGCCGCAATCGAGACGTTCGTCTTGCCGCTCGCCGAGAGGGGGAGCGCCCGGTTCAGGAGCTCGTCGGTGATCTCGCTGATCTGCGGAACGGGCAGCGAGAACGAGTCGACAGAAGATGCATTGACCAGCGTCTCACTGAACGTCCCGTTCACGACCTGCGCGGAGTACGCCTGCTCGCAGAAGCGGAGCGCGCAGGTGTAGCCCCGCGCCATGTGCGACCCGCCCTCCGCCACATACCCAGGCGCAATCGGGAGGTTCTGAGTCGTCGCGGCCGTCGCGTTATCGGGCTGGATGTACAGCGCCGTCATCACGATCCTGTCGGCGGGGATGGTCACCGTGCTGCCGGACACGGTGGAGTTCCCGCCCTCGGCATTGATGGACAGGAACGTCGTCCCGCCGCCGGCGGAGGTCGCGTTGTAGGTGTATGTGCACAGCTGGCCGCTCGTGAAGCATGTCGCGCCCTGGCAGAGCTTGTTCCTCGCCGTGAGCGCCGTGCAGTTGCGGGTGAGCTGGTCGGTGATTTCTTCGCAGGCGCTGCACACGCCGACGGAGGTTGTGTCCGGGTAGGTGCAGGTGCCCGACGGGCAGGAGTGCGCGGTGGTGACGGGGTCGCCGAGGACCGCGGAGTTGGCGCCCCAGAGGAGGGCGCGCGGCGTGGCGAGGATCAGCCCGCGACTGAAGCCGCGGGTCGGCGTGTAGGACGGGTTGGCGGAGAGGCGGGCGGCGATGTCGGGAGTGGCGGGGACGCTGCGGAGCTCGTAGGTCGTGAGCTGTTGGATGGCGGGGTCGAGGCCGAGGGAGAGGAGAATGAGGGCGGCGCCGAAGTGGACGAGGAGGCTAGAATATATCAATATATCAGTCAGAATTCACCTTGTATCAAATATCTCAATATCAGCCTCTGGAAGTAGCCATACCCCCTCCGGAATTTGAAGATCCACCTCACCGCCCCAAACACATCCCTCCCCGCGCCCCCAATGCTGTCAAAATCGGCCAGCTTCCTCGGCCGCTCCGCAAACAGCACCCACCGCATCTGCCCAATACACTCGGCCAGCGGCCACATCAGGCTCAACTTGGCCACGGCGGCCAGCCACGCCAGCACCGCGTTCAGCGTGATGGCCGTGGACCAGCCCGACACAATGTCTGTATGGAACGTCTGCGCTGGGTTGTTGTCAAAGACCCACACCACGAAGGCCGTCATGCCGAGTGCGAGGGCGCTGACGCCCAGGGCGAAGAGCTGCAGGACCAGGTCGCGCCATGGGAAGCGGCGGGGGAGGGTGGCGTTGGAGTGCGGTGGCTTGGGCGGTTTGGGGGGTGCGAGGGTGTGCGGCGAGGGGGGCGTGTAGACGAGGCCGTTGTAGGCGGGAGGGGCGTCGGCGTCGGCGTCGGTTTTGGCGGGCTGGGGGGGGCTTTTGAAGAAGATGTTGACGGCGAGGTTTTGCAGGGCGCCGGCCATGGTGGAGTAGTGTGGGGGATCAGTGTCTCGCCGGGAGAGTGTATTAATTGTAAGTTATATGACCGTCTCGCGGGGAATATCGAAGCTGTGAAAAACAGAGGATAGTAATGAAGAGAAGACAGCAAAACAGAGAAGCAAAGAGGCAGCGTCGGTATAAGAAGCACCAGGGGGGGCCAGTGACAGGAGCGACACAAATATACCATATGCATCTCGTCTGAACCAGCGACACCTCTCACTTGAATGGAACGCACGGCACCTCTCCTCCTCCCACCCCCCTCGGGCTGTGATCTTCAATGCTAATTAATAGAATGCCCTCACCCAGAGACACCTAAAATTAACCGAGCAAGACACCCAGGTCAGGGGCTGCCGTGAATCCCGATTGGACGCCCAACCGCTGGCGCTATCATCCCTGGACGACGCCCACGAACCATGAACCACTCACCACTCACTGTTTGGACAGTTCTGTCTGTGATTGCGTATTCCCTTCCCTTCGAGAGTATGCACGTCTTCCAGAACACACGTCCACTGGTAGAGGAGAGTCTTGTACTCGTGTATATACCAGATCACCCATTCTATTGTCAGTCTCTGTGTCGCCGTCCTCCCAGCGCACATCCCACACATGCACAGCCAAAACGGGCCCGCAACGTTACAGCGGTCTCTTGCAGACTCTACCCCGTCCGTGTCCCTGCAGCTTAAGCGCCACCATCTGGATATTGGGTGCCGAGACATGGATAGGCAGTCAATACAATTAATATTCACGACAAGCTTTGTGATCTGATCGATGCTCGGGTAGAATATATTGCAGTGGGCCGTATTGCGGTCCACGCTGGTGACGCTATTGGTCGGTGCGCTGCAGCTGGGGTGGTGATTGTTACTATTCAGCCCTTTTCGGGTGAGTAATAATCGCGCCGTGATACTCTGGTGGACCGGCCAATCGAACTGAAACTGTACGCCCAGATCCTGATCCTCAAGGGAAATCAATATTCACAGCTATTCCAGCGACACAAACAACACCCATCTTTCTCGTCAGCACGCGTTTGCTTTGTGCACTGTTTCGTGCGGCGTCGCGTCGCCTAAAATAGAACACGATGCTAAGCTTTCCCTTCCCGTGCATCCATGACGCGTCGCCGAAAAGCTTAGCCGCCGACGCTAGGCGTCACGGATTGTCACTCGGAGGGTTGCCGGGTACCCGGGTAAAGTGGGTGTTGATGTCGTTGTCAATGGTCACGGCGTGGTAAGACGTGTTTTGCAGCAGCGGTGATCGGAGTGTGGAGGTTGATACGTCGTCGCCTTGTGTTTGCGTGGGGTTGCCTAGGAGGTTTATGTTTGTCTTGTAGAAATAGGACTGGGCATGAGAGGCTGTTAGCTACAGGCGCGAAAGGCAACGAACAAAAAAATTTTAAGTCCAAAGACAAGGCCGTACGAGAGGGCTAATGCAATTATAGAAATAATGGACTAGATTCTGTATGCAAGATGCGGATGCGAGCAAAATGATGATACTCGCGACAGGCAAAAGGTGCCGGACAGTGCAAAAGGTACGCGGTCTCAAACTATGGCCAGGTACAGGGGGTTCGATTGGTTGAATTAGATAGATATCAAAATAACCCCAATGAAAACATTTATTTGAATAAACAATATATGCAACTTTTACAAACTACCAGCGGGTATAATCTCCAGTCGCTTCTATGACAGCATTAATTCTTTCCGGGAAGGTATCTATATACTCCAACAGTTCATATTCAGGTATTCTGTCCCAAACTTCCACAATTGCAATCCTAATCTCATTCAAACCTCTAGATTGAGATGGCCTCATGTTGACTCAATTCTTCAATAAATTCCAAATATTTTCTATCGGATTCAGATCAAGTGAACACGTTGGCCAGTCTAAACAAAGCATATTGTAACAATCTCCCTATATTTGTGTCAATCTAGCCCTATGGGCAGATGCATTGTCCTCTATCACTCAAACTATACCTCCTTGTTTAGCCTGAGCCACCACTTGGTTTTCTCATTTACCAAAAAGACCATAAACAGTGTGTAAGTTTCATGGATCGACTAGTGAATACACTGGGTTACGAGGAGTTGGATTAGTCAGAAGGGTTCTATTGGGTTCTATCGGGTTCTGTTGATTGTTAATGTATGAGTTACTTTAGATTTGTCATCGCTGGGATTTCATGGGGTATATTAAGGGGGGTTCGTTCTTATTTCTTGTTCTTTTCCTTTTCTTTCTTTCTCTACGCAACGTTTTCTGTACCTACGCTGTTTATTACTATACAATATTCTCTTTCTCTTCTTTACTCGAGAAGACCACAGCTTCGCTGCCCCTCTGTCTCATTGACCCTTACCGATGCTAGAGTCCCTCAGGACCCCTATTGCGAGTTCCCACACCGACCTCTACTATCCTCTTCATACCCTGCGGAATACTCACTACTCATATTCTTGAGATTACGTTGCGTCGTCATCCGCACCGTACGACATATTTATCCCCGACCCACCTACATGGGCCCCATCCAACGATGTAGAAGAATTCAAGTGGCAGTATGAGGTCGATGCTGCTGACTTATTTAACAACATCGCCGTCCTTGTCCAACGCATCCGCCATGAGAGGGATACCTTCCGTACACAACTCGCCGCCGCTAATGAAACTATTGACAACCTCGAGTAGCAGGGAAACCGGCTCAACCTCAACCTCAATGTCGCTCACGCCGCCCCCACCCCTACCGTCTCTGTCCCCGTCGCCGCTGCTCCTCCACATAATACTGTCCCCACCTTCAGGTCCGAAAAGTTCCCAGGCACTGAAAAATTCGACGGCACTCGTACCAAGCTCTCCGGATTCACCACTCAACTCCGAATGAAACTTGAGGTCAACCATGATCGATTCCGAAACGAGGCAGCAAGAGTCATCCATGCCGTTAGCCGCTTGAAAGGAAGAGCCCTTGACCAGGTCGTTCCACTCATTAATGCTAACCCTGCTGCCCCCTTCTCCTCTGTCACTGCCTTCGTTGCCCACCTGGAAGCCTCGTTTGGAGACCTAGATCCCTGGGGTACCACCCGTCGCCAACTCGTCGCCCTGAAGCAAGGCAAAGGGGACTTCGCCACCTATTACTCACAGTTCCTCCGTATTGTAGCCTACCTAGACTACAACGAAGGAGCCAAGATCGATGCCCTGGCCGAAGGACTGTCGGAAGCTCTGAAAGATACCATGATATACCGGACAGACAGGCCTAACACTGTAGAGGCATACGCGACCATGTTAATGACAATCGACAACCAGGTTCGGGGCAGTAAAGCTGAACAACGGGCCATCCGTAATACGATGGGACAATTTACCGCCCCCACCGCTGTCGCACACCCATCTCATACTGATGGAGGCCTCGCCCCAATTCTCAAGGGGGCGAGTAGCGAGTATTCCGCAGGGTATGAAAGGGGTAGTAGAGGTCGGCATGGGGACTCGCAATAGGGGTCATAAGGGATTATAGCGTCGATAAGGGTCAACAGGGCAAGGAACAGCGAAGCGGTAGTCTTCTCGAATAGAGAGGAGGAAGATAATATTGTATAGTAATAGACAGCGTAGGTACAGAAGACGTTGCGTAAGGAAAGAAAGAAAGAGAAAAGAACGAGAAATAAGAACGAACCCCCCTAATATACCCAAGGAAACCCCAACGATGTGAAATCCCAAATGACTCATACATTAACGATCAACAGAACCCGGTAGAACTCAATAGAACCTTTCTAACTAATCCAACTCCTCGTAACCCAGTACATTCCCTAATCGATCCATGAAACCAATGGACCTCTCCATCCTCCAAGCCCATTCCGCTCAACGCCCTGCCACCGAACAACGATACACCTCTGTCAATGGACAACGTAAAACCTCTGCCGCCGAAAAACAATAGCGAAGGGACAACAATCTCTGTATGTACTAAGCCAACCTCGGCAATGTCTTCGCCAACTGCCCCTCTGCCAATTACCCGTGTGGTAATCAACCGGTTATGAGGGGGGCCCACCTCGTACCCGCTCACAATGCCCCCGACCCCGCTGCCCCACTGATCGCTAGTCCTGCCTCCTCCGAGTCAGGTTTTCAGTAGTCCTGGGCTTGATCAATGGCCCCTGCCCAGAACCTTCTAATGTTTCTCCTTCATCTGCCTTCTCTATCTCTGGCTTCTCGGGATCGTCTGTGGAGGATAAATTGGATTGAGATCATTTTGTTGCTTCGTGTAAAATTGTAAACAATAAAATATCCATTCAAACCTACGCATTGATTGATACCGGTTGCTCCGGGTTCGCATTCATTGATGAAACATTTGCACGCCATAACAACCTTCCATTTCTCTCCCTTAAATCACCCCGCACTCTTGGTCATCGACGGACGGCCCATATCCTACAGACAGATTACCCACCTCTGCTACCTACCGCTATCAATTGACTCCCACCATGAAACTATCCCCTTTTTCGTCACCAAACTCGGCTCATATCCACTAGTACTCGGAATCCCTTGGCTTCAATTACACGACGCCACATTACGGTTTAAAGGCAATAGCATACTCTTCGACTCCGAATACTGCAAACGCAAGTGCAACTCCTCCACAATACCCGTTCCCATTAGAGAGATTGCACCACCACCCCGTTTCCACCTCGTGAGTTCCGCTGCTCTCTGCCACTTCGCTCGAAGGGACAAGCTCCAAATCCTCAGCACAACTATCGAGGAAATAGACAAAGCCATGGACGAGCCCCCTAAGGAAGACTGGAGGAACCGAGTCCCAACCCGGTACAAGAGGTTTCACGAGATAATGGACGAGAAGTTCGCTAACAAAATGCCGTCTCGCCGCCCCTATGACCACAAGATACTGCTTAAGGAAGGAAAAGAGCCCCCGTTTGGGACACTTTATGGTATGTCCCGTGAGTAGCTCATCGTGTTTAAGCAATACATACAGGACAAGCTCCAAAGAAGCTTCATTCAGGCCAGCTCTTCACCTGCCGGTGCCCCTGTTCTATTTGTTAAAAAGGCCGATGGAACACTTCGCCTCTGTGTCGATTATCGTGGCCTCAACGAACTCATTGTCAAAAACCGCTACCCACTGCCGCTCATCCGGGAAACTCTCGACCGCCTCTCCAAAGCCAAGTGGTACACCAAACTTGACCTTCACCAAGGGTATAATCAGATCCGAATGGCTGAGGATGAAGAATGGAAAACAGCCTTCTGTACGCGTTACGGACATTTCAAATATAGGGTGATGCCCTTCGGCCTTACCGATACACTGGCCACCTCCCAACACTTCATTAATGATTGTATCCGTGACTACTTTAATATGTTCTGTACAGCCTACCTTGACGATATTTTCATCTACAGTGACACATTCGAGGAACATCAACTACACGTCAAAAAGGTCCTGGAAGCCCTACAAAGAAATGGAATACTGCTGAAACCAGAGAAATGTGAATTTCATACACAAAGCACCACCTACCTCGGCCTTATTATCGAACCCAACGGTATTAAAATGGACCCGAGGAAAGTAGAGACAGGGAAGAATTGGACCGTCCTCAAAACAGTTAAGGATGTGCAAGCATTTCTAGGTTTCGCTAACTTTTACCGCCGATTCATACACGGATTTTAGGAACTGGCTTCCCCCCTTACCAGACTGACACGTAAGGACATATCATTTGAATGGACACCCGAAGCCCAAACTGCCTTCAACGCCCTGAAAGAGGCCTTTACAATGGCTCCCATCCTTACCTATTTCGACTCGGAGAAAGAAATTACTGTGGAAACCGACGCATCTGACTATGTCTCTACCGGTGTACTCTCCCAATACGATGATAATGGTATCCTTCTTTCCGTCGCAGACTTCTCAAAAAAGCACTCCCCCGCCGAATGCAACTAAGAGATTTACGACAAGGAATTACTGGCGATTATTCGATCCTTTGAAGAATGGCGACCGGAACTTGAAGGGGCTGCACACCCAATTGCCGTCATATCCAATTATAAGAACCTCGAATACTTTATGAGTACTAAACAACTCAACAGAAGACAAGCACGATGGGCAGAATGCCTATCACAATTCAATTTTGTCATCAAGTATCAATCAGGGAAACAAGGGAGGAAATCGGACGCATTGACAAGGAGATCTGCTGATCTCCTTGGAGAAGGGGATGAAAGGCAATTACATCTGAGTCAAGTTGTATTGAAGAAGGAGAATCTTGAAGCCAAGCTAAGTTTGTTGGCGGGTTCTTTCTCAAATGAGCCCGCTGAAAAGAACGCCTGGCTGAATAGACTATTCGATGAAGGATATAGCACTAACCCGTTTCCACAAAAGATACTGGATATGCGGAACAAAGGTGAACGACAATCAAAGGACATATCACTCGCCGAATGCACCGAAGTTGAAAGCCGGTTGCTTTACAGAGGCAGCATATATGTACCCGACTACGACCCTCTCAAGCTCCGAATCCTCCAACTTTACCATGACGCTGCCTCCGCCGGATACCCTGGATGTGAAAAAACATTCAAACTTATCAGGCGAGACTACTACTGGCCCCTTATGCGGAATTATATTGCCCGCTACGTTTGGAACTGCCACACCTGTCAACGAAGCAAACCCAACACCCATGGAAAACTCGGCGTACTTCGATCTTTACCGATTCCCCAACAACTATGGCAGGAGATATCAATAGACTTCTTCACTGGCCTACCGGAGAGTGAAGGGTACGATGCGATTATGGTAGTTGTTGACCGGTTAACAAAGATACGAAATCTCCTGCCCTGTAATACCACCGTCAACTTCGAAGACGTCACCTGACTATATCTGCGAAATATATGGAAGCTCCATGGGCTACCCACACATGTCACCTCCGACCACGGTACGCAATTCACAGATAAGTCCTGGAGGGCTCTCTGTAAATACCTCGACATCGAAGCCAGAATGTCCACTGACTTCCACCCAGAAACTGACGGCCAAACTGAGAGGCTGAATGCCGTAATGGAACAATATCTACGTGGGTATGTCTCTTATCAACAGGATGATTGGATAAAATGGCTCCCTATGGCAGAAATATCCGCCAACAATCAGGCCTCCACATCCACCAAAGCTACACTATTCTTCGCGAACTATGGTTTCCACCCTCGGTTTACAGTGACGATCAAATCGCTTGACAGGACCCCACCAAGCCTCAATGCTAAAGACTTCACCTCGAAGATGAAAGAACTCCACGAACACCTACGTTCCAATATCCGCAGGGCGCAAGACCAACAAGAGCAGGCCGTTAATACCAAACGAACGCCGGCTCCGGGGTACAATATCGGCAATATGGTGTTTCTTTCAGCAAAAAACATCCGAACCACCCGTAACTCTCGGAAGTTGGACTGGAAGAAACTGGGACCATTCCCCGTCAAAGAAATCATATCGCCATATGCGTACCGAATCGACCTATCTAGAAGTATGAAAGTGCACCCCGTCTTCCATTTTCATGGATCGACTAGTGAATATACTGGAATACGAGGAGTTGGATTAGTCAGAAAGATTCTATTTGGTTCTATCGGGTTCTGTGGGTCGTAAGCGTGTGAGTCACTTTGGATTTTTCATCGCTAGGATTTCCTTGGGTATATTAAGGAGGTTTTGCTTTCGTTTCTTGTTCTTCTTCTTTTCTTTCTTTTACTACGCAACGTCTTCTGTATCTACGCTGTCTATTACTATACAATACTATCTTCCTCTTCTTTACTCGAGAAGACCACCGCTTCACTGCCCCTTGTTCCGTTGACCCTTACAGACGCTATAGTCCCTTAGGATCCCTATTGCGAGTTCCTACACCGACCTCTGCTATCCCCTTCGTACCCTGCGGAATACTCGCTACTCGCCTCCTTGAAATAAGACTGCATATTTCTTTTATTTTCCAGTACTGTCTCCCTGCTATGAGTACCGAATTTGCGTTTGAAGAACTAGCTCTATTTAAGTACACTTTGTGGTTTGAATACCAAATTTTTGTAGAACTGGTTGTAGATATCGAGTCTATCTTCAAACGTAATATTAATATTATATTCCCCATTAATGATTTCTTCTAACTTGATTAATATTCCTCTGATTAACATAGGTTTTATTTCACTGTTTAGCTAATAGAAAGATATATGAATGATAAGTTATAAATTCTACTTTTTAGAATGATTTAAACATATCCATTACAGGGGGTGGAGAGTCAATATCAGGATTAAATAAAGATTTACATAAGTGGAGCGGATTGAGGCAACTAAGGAGCATAACTGTTATTGTGAGATATGAGGTTGAGCGTGAGGACAATTATTGAGGCGATAACAAGAGCACGATTTCTCTTGATATAATATACTGAGTCATACTGGTTTGTATTCAGGACCAGCAAAAGAAAAGTTACAAGCAGAAATTAGATTCAAAATACCGGTAAGAATTGAGTAATAACAAAGAACTCAAGCTGAAACAAGGGTTGAGAATAAGAGAAACAAGTGAATAGGTAGGAAAGAGAAAGAGAAGAAGTACGAGTACATGTATCGTTGTAAATATTCATTTATACTTCTATTCTATCGGCACTATAGTTCATTAACCTCTATTGACAATTGTGGTTGTATCTGAAACTATTATAGAGTCAACCATTAGCTCAATCGAGGTTGATCATCTACTATGTACTAGAATAATGATTTTCCGAGGTTTTTGCAGTCTGATTGGTCGAGAGTGACAGGGTATTTAGTAAGCACGACGCATCAAATTCAGTGCAGTTACCCTGCCTGATTTGGTGCAGTTACCCTGCCTGATTTGGTGCAGTTATCCTGCTTCGCTTGAGCGCGCTCTGAATTTGAGGTGTTGCGCCCATTGCTTGCACGGTGCGAGTGCTGTATGCCCGGTTGCGGAGTTGCGGAAACTCACCAAAAAAAGTACGTTTTCGATCCCGAAAATAACCCCAGGTACGTCAAACCGCCGGAGCCCTCCTATTTTGCACCGGTGGGTCTATGAGAGCTGGATGACAACAAAAAAAAAATCTACTGAATGATAGACCATCCTCTCAAGCTAAAAAAATATATTTGATTAAATATTCTGCTCTCTGACAAAAAACACAAATTTTTGTAACAGTTCTACTGTTACTTTTGGTTGATTATATTCGCATATTGTTCTCACCCAACTCTATCCGTATCAGCCATAATCGATAATTTGTATATCCCAATCCCGACTCTTGGTTCCGGTTCAAATCTGATTATTATTTGATATAGATCATACAAAATCCTCTACAATATTACGCATACACATACACACCCACAGATACAATAAGAATTTGTTCAAAATCATGTTTACAATTAAATGCACAAGTTGCAAACGGGGAAAACTGAGGGCTGAATATGATCTTGATAGACATGGCCGGCCCCGTAAATCTTGCCAAGCATGCGTGGTAGGTATTGAAATCCTTGATCGATTTGTCCCCCTCACTAAAGCTTTTCTGTCTTATAGTTACAATCACGGGCACGAGAACGACGGAGAGCAGAAGTCAGACGAATTCAAAATGCAGATAATGAAGAGGTAAGTCCAAGTCATTGACTCTGTTTAATAAATATTTTTTTGTCCCAGTTCGAAAGATACTTTAATAGCCGATGAATCGTCTGGAGCGTATCATAAAGCCTTTAGCATTTCAATCTTCGCATTCCCGTTGGAGGGAGTTAGAGGTCAGAAGAATGACAGTGGTTTGTCTTTCATGCGATGCTTTGCATTGGATCAACAAGCGTGTAAATGGCAATTCAATTGGGTCACCACGATTCGAAAACTGTTGTAAGAAAGGTGACGTTGAGTTGCCGGCCTTAGAACAAGTCCCCGACTATCTCAAATATTTACTCGAATCAACCGATACTGTAGGCAAGCAGTTCCGCACTCGGATAAGGGAGTACAATTCAGCGTTAACCTTCACTTCTGTTAAATACAACTCTGATGAACGCATTTCTGTACAAGGTGGGGGTGTTACATGCTTTCAAATCCATGGTGAGCTGTATCATCTTCAAGGGCCGTTGACTGCGGAAGCAAACGATGCTCCCACTTTTGCTCAATTGTATTTCTATGACCCATTCTATGCAGCCCAGCTGAGACAACAAAGGCATCCCAACCTAGATCTTGCTGTCTTACAATGGTTGACAAATGAACTAAATACTGTCAATCCTTTCATTCCTTTATACAAGACTCCAAAGGAACGGTTGGACGATGCATCTCCGGAAAATGGTGATGTACGCGTACTACTCAACCCTCAGCTATGGTTGATAATGGAGAGTGGGGCGGATAAATGTCGACACAATTTGCCTACCAGCAATGAAGTTGCTGCGATTATCCCAGACGAATACGGTGAAGCAGGATTCAGGGATATTGTTCTGGCTCACAGGAATCCAGATGCCAACAGGCTGTTTAGTGTCATTGATCCTAACCATGCCGCGTATATGCCATTGCATTATGTTCTACTATTCCCTATCGGAGAACGTGGTTGGCACTGGGGGTTGCGATTGCGAGATGAGCTGAACAGAAGGAAGAATTTGAGGTTGCAACAGCGTGAGTTTTATCGGTATGTTACAATACCCTTTGGCAGAAATACTTGTTGATATGGCTGACGTTTTGATTACCAATGCCATATAGGTATCGAATACATACAAGGACCACTGAACCCATGACTTTGTTCCTATCGCAACGCCTATTTCAGCAGTATTTGGTTGATGCTTGGGCTGTATGTGATCAGAATAAATTGAATTGGCTTCGATTGAATCAGGCAAATATTCGGGCTGATCTGTATAAGAGACTGGCGGATAATATACGGCAAGAGGACTTCAACCCGGAGCAAACCGGGAAACGTATCATCCTACCACGAAGCTATACAGGTGGAGACCGGTACATGCTGCAGTTGTTCCAGGATTCTATGGCTATAGTTCGTCATTTGGGGCGTCCCTCACTATTTGTTACTTTTACAGCGAATACGAAGTGGGAAGAGATTACTGTGGAGTTACTACCGGGACAAACTGTGGTTGATAGGCCAGAATTGGTTGCGAGGGTATTTCATCTTAAGCAACAACAACTCCTCCAAGAAATAAAGCGTAAACATATCTTCGGTCGCTATCTTGGCTCTATCTGGACCATAGAATACCAGAAGAGAGGGCTGCCACATATGCATCTACTGGTCTTTCTTCATCCCGATGATCGTTTTCTGACCGGGGAGAAAATGGATGAGATTGTGTGTGCAGAGTTGCCAGACCCTGCAACTGATCCTACTGGGGAGCTTACTGAAATCATCAAAAGCTGCATGGTGCACGGTCCATGTAGAGAGGCAATATACGATCATGCTGCATGGCTTCTAGGGAAAATGGCGGTCTGACAACATGTTCCAAACAGTACCCTAATGCCTATCAAGCTGAGACAGTTGTACAGGAGGATGGGTACTATCCCCTGTACAGAAGGCGTAATGATGGTAGGACATGGACAGTAACACTGAGGGGATCGGGGTTACATAATCAGTACACAATGGATAATAGATGGGTGGTACCATATGATCCATATTTGTCTAAACCCTATAAAGCCCATATTAATGTAGAAGTCTGTGGTTCAATCCATGCAATAAAGTATATACACAAGTATATATATAAGGGCTCAGATCGAACAATACTCCAGGTAGGGGGTGATTCAGATGAAATTAAACGATACCTCCAAGGACGTTACATAGGACCTACTGAGGTTGTATAGCGTTTGTTCGAATACGGAATACATGAAGAGTACCCATCAGTTATTCACTTGGCTGTTCACTTACCGGGGGAGCAAACGGTTTATTATAGTAATGAAGCTGACCGGGAAGAGTTGATACAGAGAATGCAAAGTGCGAGAACGATATTGATGGCGTATTTTGAGTATAATACAGAGCACGAGGTTGGTGTACAGTATCTCTATCAAGATTTCCCTGTGCACTTTACCTTTGACGCTAGATCGCGGAAGTAGGCACTCACGAAACAGGGTGTCGCAATTGGACGTATATGGCATTGCAACCCTATGATGGGGGAGAAATATTTCATGCGTTTGCTACTAACTGTTATCCCTGGCGCAAGATCTTTTGAGCATCTTAGAACCGTAGAAGGCATACTGCATCCTACATTCAAAGCTACATGTATTGCCCTTGGTTTGCTTGAGGATGATCAGGAGTGGGTGCAATGCTTTACCGAAGCGAGCCTATTCTCAAGTGGATATTCCCTCCGTACACTCTTTGCTACTGCCTTACTCTTCGGTAACGTGACTGACCCTTTGGCATTATGAGATAAATTCAAAACAAACATCTGTGATGGCTTGCCCCGTGCTTTGGAGAGGAACGCAGGGCTGATTGTACCCCCCGAATTGCCTGATGCATATCTGGACTATAGACTTTACCTGATATCACAAATTCTTGCTGACACCAATAGAACTCTATCTGACTTTGGGTTGCCCCTACATACGGTGGATTGGAATCGAATGGGTGAGAACGAGATGGTTGCATCAGAACTTCGATATGACATGGACGCGGAAGCCACAATGCTACAGTTGAGAGTTCCCCAGCTCAATCCTGATCAGCTTCAGTGCTTCAACACTATCACACACAATACTGAGGAACCTGCACCAGCTCTATTCTTTATACAAGGACCTACGGGTACTGGAAAAACATTTCTCTATAATGTTATCTGCAACTATTTCCCGCCCAGGGTAAGATTGTTCTCTGTATTGCTTCATCGGGTATCGCAGCACAGTTGCTCCCTGGAGGCAGGATATCGCATTCAAGGTTTAAAATTCCTATTGCAATCCATGAGACCTCAACCTGTGACATAAAACGGGGCAGTCTCTTGGCCGGTTTAATAGCAAAAACTGCTCTGATCATTTGGGATGAGGTACCTATGCAGAATAAGTACTGCTTTGAGGCTGTTAATCGCACTCTGAATGACATTTGTGGTGTTAGTGATGATTCCCTGTTTGGCAATATTCCAATCGTACTCGAGGGGGATTTTGCACAAATCTTACCGGTCGTGCAGTGCGGTAATCGGGCTCAGATAGTGCAGGCCTGCCTCCAACGGTCGTTTTTATGGCAGTACTTCAAAATCCTAAGGTTCAAGATAAATATGCGGGTCCGTAATAGTGTACTTAATAGGGAGTTTGCGGCTTGTCTTGGTGGGATGATGCACAATGCTCAGTAGTATGGTAGAATCACTTTACCGCCATTCATCCAGAGCTGTAGAACACTGGAGGACCTTTATGCGCATGTATTTCCACGGCACATAATAGAATCGGCACCTATAAATTACGCTGCATTTTCAAACCATGCAATTCTGGCGATGAGAAATGATACGGTCGCTGAGTTCAATGATAGAGTTCTACAAGAAATTCAAGGTGAAATGCACACCTGCTATTCAGCTGATACAGTTGACAGCGGAAATTCAGACGAGAACACGAACTTGCTACCTCCAGAATACCTGCAGAGTCTAAATCCTTCTGGACTCCCACTGTCTATTCTCAAACTAAAGGTGGGGGCACCAATCATTCTACTCTATAATCTATATCCAAAGCAGGGTCTCTGTAATGGAACCCGTATGACGGTGACAAGACTTGGTAGACGGTGCATCGAAGCTAAGATTCTGGATGGTGAGTTTGATGGCGAGCCAAAGGTTATTCCACGCATCCAGCTATCCTCCGCTGAGGGTGACCTACCTTTCATCATAATAAGAAGGCAGTTACCCATTCGACTTTGCTTTGCGGTGACCGTTAATAAATCGCAAGGTCAATCGTTAGATGTCGTTCGGGTTGACTTGCGGTCTGATTATAACGTGGGTCTATGGACGAGAGACTATAGTGTCAAGGAATACAACCGAGGCGAGAATGTAGTAGAAGATGTTTGTGACTATGGACTATGGGGTGGTTCAATCCTGATCGGAGATCCAAGATGAGCCCTATGACGTAGCGTAGAACAGAAGTAATATTCGTGGAGTAGAACAGAAGTAATATTCGTGGAGTAGAATACAGAGAGAGAGAGAGAATGTTATATTGCATAGAAGCCGAAGCTTATCGCACACCTAACTACCCGACTACAACCTCCACCGACTAACCCGAAAGCAAAAACGAAGTGCAAAAACTAACTACCGCAGCTACGAGAACTACGTACATAAAAAGGAGAAACAGCGCACGAAGAGGGCGCGAATAACAAGTGGTACAGGTAAGCAGAATCTAAGCGACAACAAAGAAACCACCCCGTAGTAAGAGTGAACCCCAAACTTCTCCGTCAACTACATTAGCGAGCGCAATCCTATACATGGTGTTCAACCGAAACGGTATCATTACCAACGTTCCCGGTGTCATATCTGTGGACGAACCTTAACAGGACTGGGAAACCATGCGCACGAAGGCAGGAAAGGCCAACCGCAACAGCGCCAGGTGTGAAAGTGACGGGGGGTGGATCGAGTATGGGTCCTCGGGCATCTGGTTGTCAGGCAGCGAGGAATTAAGGAGTGGTGACCGATAGGTCAGGTAAGAATAGGTGGGGTCGTCGGTCCCTGGAGCAACGGCTAAAGACTGTGCCCGAGTCGTAGTTGAAGTGGTGTCCTCTGGAGGGGACATGCAAAAAGGGGGGGTGAGCCGGAGGCTCAGTATGTATGGGGGTCGCAATCGAAAGTGCCGACCGTATTGTGTTGAGGGGTGATCTCGGAGACCGGTTGGGTTGGGGTGAGGGGAGCGGGCCACCTCGGTTAAGAATGGGTTGCCTGGTTAAGGCCGATAGGGAGGGGTAAGGTCACGGGACCTCGGGTAAAAAATTTGACGATAGTTTCGCGACCAACAGGTCGCTAACTTCGCGGGCTGTCGAGCGCTTTGGCAGTAGGTTCTCGCTGACTAGAGATTACTGACAGTGTACGTACCCGACGTGTGGGATCACTCGTGCGATGAGTGAAAGTAAGGAGGGGCGAAGGCGGCTTTCAAGAGTAGCCACTGGTTTGGCGAGGGGTGAACGGTGGACGCGTCCCGTGAGGGCACCGAACGTACAAAGAAGGGGGGTGTCGAGCGAGGGAAGTTCAGGGTCCGAAGCAATTCGAGAATCAGAATAACTCCATCTCGGGGGGAAAGAAATCCTATCGCGAGCCAGAAGCGAGCGAGTAGAATACAGAAGAAGAAGAAGAAACTTATATTGCTTTGAAGTACAAGACTTATCGCACGCCGAACCAACCGCCTAAAACATAAACCGAACAAAAGAGAAAGGAAAAGAAAAGAAAATCAACAAACGCGAACAAACAGGAACAAAAAGCGAACACGAACGGACACAAATAATAGCAAGGAAATTCCGCAACGACACTCAACCAGAACAACCCAACGACAAGGAGAAATAACATATCTCAGCGAACTCGGGCGCTGGATCCATCAAAACAAAAAATAAAACCGAAATTAAAAGGTAAAAGGAAACTGCCCTTCCTAATCCCGTCCCTAATCATTTTCTTCCATCCCCTCTTCCAGGTCCGCCTCCGCCTCCGCCGACTCGTACCATTTCGAGAGTTGAGAATTTTTTGCAAATTGTAGGATGAGGTCCGTTCTCAAGTTTGTAAACATCCAGTTTTCCCAGGTCATCGCTCCGGGGATCTTCTCTATCAGAGGGGCGCGGATTCGAGCCCACGCTGGGCATTCCATAAGTATATGTTTCGCTGAGTTTTCCATACCACACTGGCATGGTTCAGGATCTGTATGTACTGCGTGTTTGTCGATTCGGGTGTTTGGCACCGGATTCGAAAAACTTTTTTTGCTTCCGTAAGAGTGAGTTTCGCAATCTTAGGGGGGGGGGGCGGAATTCCCCCCGGTGGTGGTAGTTCGGTATTGGTTGCGTATTCCATTCTTCCAACAGGTGGTAGTGTAGTAGTTTATTTTGGTTCCACTTGTCTCTCGCATTTCCGGGGGTTTGACATGGAAGTAGGAGGGAGGCGATTCGGTGTAGGCCTGTCCCTTTGATATTTGCTTCTCTGTATGGGAGGAGCTCGATCAGGGATTCATTGTTGGGGTGGGTTGCATCGGTGCAGAGTATTTTAGTTCCATACTTTCTTGAGCGATATGTCAGGAGGTGTTCAAGGGGGGGTAGTCCTGCTTCTCGGAGGAGTTTAGCTCTCTTGGTCCATCGAGGTAGGCCTGTGATGACCTGGGCAGCTTCATTGTATAGTGGTTCGAGGGATCTAATGATGTGGTCTGCGCCAGTCCACCAAGCCTTGGATCCGTAGAGCAGACTTGGAAGGAAGCCTTGTGTTACTAGGTGATGGATTGTCTTAACTGTTATGCCTGGCAGGCGGGCAGTGTTTCGGATCTGGTGGAGGGCTTTCAGGCCTTTTGCGATCGCTGCTTCGATATGGGGCCGGAAGGAGAGGGTCGGATCTATCCAGACTCCTACGTATTTCAGCCTTTCTTTGGGGTATATAGCGGTGTTATCGATTTTGACCGGAAGTCGTGGTTGTTGTATAGATGATGTAGTGGGCCGGAAGAAAATCAGGTCGGATTTATCCGGGTCGTATTTGATTTGGAGTGGGGCGGCTTTTATTAGACTTTCTCTCATTCGTTCCTCCATTCTTTTGATTATGAAGCCTGGTGTTTTTGATATTTGCACCAGCGCATCATCATCGATGTATGTTGTGTCCATCTCTTTCGGGTTGTTTGTTGGGTCCAGGATTACTCCGGCATAGATCATAAATAGTACCGGGGACATGGGGCTACCTGTAACGGCAGCCATATGTTTCGGTTATGCGAAGTGTCGGAGTATGTAAAGGAAGGATTGTGCAGGGTGTGTGGGAATTGTTAAGCGAAGTTTCTATTATGATTCTTTCTGTTTCTGTTACGCGAGAAGATGAGTCATCGTGGGTTGAGGTTTGGATATATAAAGGGGCGTTGCTTTGGCTTTCTTCTGTTTTCTTTTCTTTCCTTTCTTCTTTACGCAACCTCTGTATTTATTCTACGAATACTATTCTTTGTCTGTACTACGTCATAGGGCTCCAACCGGTTTATCATACCAGGTAGAGCCACCCCATAGTCCATAGTTAAAGCATACCTTTACGTCTACGTCCATGTCTACGTCACTACCGAGGTTGTATTCCTTGGCACCACAGCCTATCGCCTATAGTCCCCGTGATACTACCTTGCGGGACTCCGGATTCATAGGGCCATGGTTCTTCTAGTTCATGGTTAAATTGGAACTGTAGTTTCCTGCCGGTGTTGAATTCCTTGCACCATTCCGTAAGGTAGGTGGGGAATTTTTGCTGGTGAATGATTTCTGCGAGGAGTAGGTGGTCGACACAGTTGAATGCTCCCTGAATATCGTTGGTTAAGATCGCTGGTCTGTCTCTCCGGGCGACGCCGGTGCTGTTCTTCAGGAGTAGGTTTTGTTGTACTGGTGTTAGGGTTCTTAAAAGGGCGTCGATTGCTGAGATGGTTGGTCTTCCTCCAAATTGATTTGCTGTGAGTGTGCCTAGGATTTCTCCAGCGGTGCAGAGTCTTTGAGCCACTATTTTCTCCAGGATCTTGCTGAAGCATTGTAGAAGGGAGATGGGCCGGTAGGCTTTTGCTTCATGATAGTTTGCCTTGCCGGGTTTCGGGATCGGGATGCACTTTGCAACTTTCCATTCCGCTGGATGTACTCCGTGCCGAAGCATAGCGGAGAACATGTCTTGGATTAGAGTTGTGTTCGCTTTGACTATTGCTCTGATAAAGGTATAGGGGATGCCATCCGGGCCGGTCGCCAAGTGCATTGGGCAGGAGTCGATTGCTTTCTTAAGTTCTTCGGGAGTGACTATGTCGAAAGTGTTGCTTAGGTCAAAAGAGGGGGGTCTGATGTTTAGGGGGGGATGGTCAGGGGACGTCCGTTTTGAGTGGAAGAGTTGGGCTCTTAGGGCTTGACACTTCCCTGCAAACGTTTCTTCACCTTGTATGGTTGGTATGATTGTGTCTCTTCTCCTTCCTGCATTTAGGATCCTCCAGACCTCACTACCCTTCGCTTCATTCAACGTCTTTTCCCGCTGGTCCGCTTTTGCCTTCCGGATCATGACTGTCCATTCTCTGCATACCTTCCGGTGCTCCTCCACGTGGTTGGGTTTCCTCGTATTTCTCGCCTTCCTCTCTGCCGAGTTTACCCTTGCCTTCATCTGTTTCATTTCATCCGACCACCAGGAGTTGGCTCTTACCCCCTCCTTCGAGAGTGGCGTTACAATATTGATTGTTGACTTGACCAGTTCTAGGAAGAATTCGACCGTTTGTTCCGTGTGTTCCTTGGTTTCCCATGCTTCTGCAGGGAGGGAAAGATTTGATATGTGGTTGTCCAATAGCTTCCAGTCTGTTTGTTGCCACATTCGTCTTGGTACAAAGGGTGGTTTTTCCAAGTGTAGATGGACAGAGGTTCTCCCATGGTCTGAGCCCGCTCCATAGGGTTCAGTGCTCCATCGTAGGTTGTGGTCAAGTGTTGGGCCTTTTACAAATGCAAGGTCGATGATTGTGGGCCTTTTCCCTCTGTCTCTAGGGAAGTGCGTGTAGACTCCTGGTTCATTCAGGAGGCTCAGTTTCTGTCGGGTTATCCATTGCTTTAGCCGAGCGCCGTTGACACGGTCTGCTCGAATGTTGTTCCTATATTCATGTGAGGTTACTCTGTACCACATTTGATGGTGGCAGTTGAAATCTCCCATTACTAGGCAATTGTCGAGGGTTTGGATTGTTTTTGCTATTTGGGCCGAAGGGGCCACTTCGACCTGGGGAGTATATGTTTAGGATTTGGGTTTTCTTGTTCTGGATTTCCACCGTAATCGATACTATGAAATTATCGTGTGTGTAGTGGTGTTTTGGTTTAAGGTTGGCGTGTTTACGGACGTATATTGCACATTTTGTATTGGTGTTGCTGGCTGTAAAAAGATAAAAGAGATTTGATTCTGGTGGATATCCCTCTGTTGAGGTCCATGGTTCTTGTAATAGTAGGAAATAAATGCTCGAGTCTGTTTCCACTTCTTCCACCGCCACCTTGGTGATTAGTTCGCTCCGTGCACAGTTAAGTTGGTGTGCGAGCGCGGTTGTTCGAGGCCTAGGCATTATTCGTCATGTGTTGGTCATCTTCGGGAACGGGTGTGGCTCCGACCGGGGCGGTGGCTGGTCCTTGGACTATTGGGAGTAACTCTTGGGCGGGTGCGGCAGGTGGGTCTTGGGCGGGTGTGGCGTTTTCCTTTCCTTTGTTGAGGAATCGGCGTTTGACTTTTTCGGGGCATGCTGGGTCGGAGGCCTTATGAGCTCCTTTGCAGTTCAGACATCTGATTGGGGTGTGGGTGCATTTATATCCTCCCTGGTATTCATTGCATGGGTGGAAGCTGGTGAGGTGATCTCCGGCGCAATGGCCGCATTTCCCACTGTTCTTGCATTTCTCCTGACGGTGGCCGTATTCAAGGCACTTCGCACACTGGGTGTCTGGAAAGGTCGGGAGGAACGCCTCGAGGTGGCAGTTTCGGTTGAAGAGGGATAGGAATTTGACTCCTAGTGTTTCCATTGTGATTTGTCCTGGGAGCGCGATGACCATTGAGGAGTGGGTTTTCTCCATTCGAGTCTCTGCTCTGGAGATCCAGCGGGGAACCTGGGCAAGTTGGAAGTTCTCTCCATAGTTGCTTCTGATTTCTGATGCTACCAATTGTCCCGCCTCAATGCCTTCCCCGGCTGTTGTGGGGATTCCATGGAGGAGGAACTTTGACCATTTAGAGTTTGCGCGGATGACAGCGACCGGTACCTGTAGGGTGAGGAGGGCCTCCTCAATTTCTTTGGCATATTCCATTGCCTTTGTTGCAGGGGTGACGAATTTTGTTTCCAGGATGAAGTTGTCCTTGGGTGTCCTTCTTGCTGAGATAAAATGGCAGGATTCGTCTTGGATTCTTGCATTGATGAGGGTTCTGATCTCGGAGGGGTTAACGTCGGATGGGGCAGTGGTTTCAACAATGATCTCCCTGTTGATTTTGGTGTACTCTGGTTTGAAGAGGGGATCCGCTTTTGGCTTTGCGGACTTCTTTTTCCTCTCGATGACCTGGAAGTTTCCTTGAGCAGGACCGGGCGCCGAGGCCACGGCGGCCCAGGTGCCTGCTTTCCATCCACGGGGTGGGGCTTGTTGGGGGGGTGCAGGTGGGGGGGCCTGAGGAGCTGCCTGGGGCGCTGCTTGGGGGACTGTTTGGGGGACCGCTGGAGGGGGCATTCTCTGTCCTTGCGGTTGTTGTTTTCGCTGTTGTTGCTGTTGTTGCTGTTGTTGGTTTTGTTGTAGTTGTTGCGGTTGCTGCGGTTGTGGTTGTTTGTTGAGGAGAAGATGGATCGCCGAATGCATGCTGGTGATCATAGTTGTCTGCGCCTCGATTTGGTGCCTCAGTGTATCCACTGTTCTCCGGAGTGTGGTCGTTTGCTCTTCGAGGATTTCAATCCTGTCAGTAGGTGGGCAGATTCGGCTGGTGGCATGTCTAATGGCCCAAGTGATGTAGTTCAGGTCTGTCTGGGTGTGGGTGTCCTGGGGGACAATGCTCGGGTAGAGGTAGTCAACTCTCGGCTGGTAGGGGTCGTTGTAGTCGGATTCTGTTGCAAAGGTCGAGGAGAATTCCTGTTCCTGAGCTCCGGATGGGGTTGGGTCGGGAACCTGAGTATTCCTGTTCTGCGAGGGGGCTGTCCCTTGTTGGGAAGACTGGGTGAAAAAGGATTGGAGCGAAGCTTGCTGCGACATGACTGAATGTCCAGTTCTTCTGGCGGCGTAAAGTGATGTTTCGGAGAGGTTTCTTTTCCTTCCCTTTGGGAGGTCAGGGCTGGAGAATTCTTCGCTGGAAGCCAGTTTTCGTGGTGTTTCTTTCGCTTGGAACAACAAAACGCGACCGTACGATCGGGGACAAAGTGGCTCAATCTGGTATGGTATACCAGGGTAAACCGAAGGGAATAAAATAGAAGTGTTTTTTGAAGCGAGGTTAACTGTCAGGGAGTTCTTTGCGAGCCTTAGCGAGCAAGTAGAATACAGAGGTTGCGTAAAGAAAGAAAGAAAGAAGGAAAACAAATAAAACGCAAGACAACGCCCCCTTATATATCCAACCATAGTCCAATGATGACTAATACCTCCACGTAACAGCAAAAAAAGAATATAACAGAAATCCCCATTACAAATCCTAATTCCACTACACAATACCTCCTTTCCTCATTCCAGTTTATCACCTAGCCAAAATACATAGCTGCCGTTACACTGATTCATTTACTTATGGGCAGCTATATGTAGCACTATCAAGGGTGACAGACGTGGCCGGCTTGATGGTCTTGCAAGTGGAAGGAATTCAGCCACAAACTGATAACATCGTATACCCCGAAGTGCTGTTATAAAGAGGGTACGGTCTTCAAATCTACTTTAGATAATGATGTTAACATTGATATAGCATTCTGATCACAAACTGCCCAGCAAGGTGAAGCGCAGTAGTATAGTAATTGGGGGATTTCTGGGAACGTGGTAGGTAATAATCATCTCTATCTCTATCTCAAACAAACAACTGATATTGATATAGATACTTGGTAGCGGACGGAGGGTTTGGGTTAGGGTTGCGGTTAGGGAAAGATAAAGCTGGAGGTACCAAAATGTCAAGGTAAATATAATTTCTATTTCCGTTGCTTGCGATATACTAACTTATTCATAGATTTAGATTGGGATTGAGGGCGGTGGAGGGTAATTTAGGGTAGTTCCAAAGGGGTATAAGAGTTTATTGTTATGGGTTAGAATTTTATTTTTATTTTATATTATTTTTATTATTGTAACTAAATCGCAATGCATCTATTTTCCAAAATTGCAACACCTCGCGGTCGCGAGGTGGCCCACCCCTAGTGTATTAGTACTTAATTTACTCATCGCTGAGCCTGCATTGTGAACAGAATCTTTCCGAATGTTAAATATCCTTTTTCATTCCCAACTGTATACTACAATTGGGACTTCAGTTTAGTTCAAAAAAGACTCACAAGTATGCTTACTACCAAAACTGTCAATTATAGGTAATTTCTATAAGAGTATAGCTATGCTTATGAGGTAACGCTGATTGCTAACAACAATAAATCCAACTTGAAATAAACTGTTACTGCTGAGATTTACATGCATCTTCAAGTCTACGCGCAGGCTACCAAGTCCGTTCTGAAGCTGTAGAGCTTCTGAATCCAGAATTCCATCTCATACAGATCTAACATGATATAGGTGCAGGGGGTATAGTTAAGGGGATTACTATCACTACACCTATAACAACATTATGCTATTGCAAACCACAGTAAAATAAATGTCTGCTGTAATTAATGAGTTTGAAAGTAGGATTTTTTCCATCAGCCAAAATCCTAAAAGCTATACTGCTAAACTAAAGTTCTGTCTGTATTAAATCTCGGAATATTGATTCATTCTGTACCGCTCTTATACCCCCAGTTTTGATACAAAATTGCTCGGAAAAGAAATTTAAGAACAGTGGGGGGGAAAACTTTCTCTTATTCATATCTATCTCTTCCAAATGCTGAATGACTTTAGTTTTCCAATATTATTACAATCTATCAAAATGTCGATTCTCAAAAATCTGATCCAATCGTAAAAGTATGAAATTTGCTGTCTCCGGTATTATTACCCAAAGATGAGGCTTTACGATTTTACAGAGGTGGATAAGTATCCGGGGTGTACTGATAGGTGTGCTTTACCCACTTAGAGCTTAACGGATCCCTTCAAAATTTGGAAAGATAAAGTTGGGAAAGGACAATATAAAAGTACTAAAATATGTTAATCTTTGTTTTTTATTTATTCTAAAAGTTAAATAGGTAGATTAATGAATAAAAAAAAGACTTACTCTTCACAATGTTCTTTTGTTGAGCAATTTCAGTTGTTGTAGACTGATGCCGATCAGGAAATTCATCTTCTAAATACCGATCAAATTATTTGTAGTTAGGCAAACATCATCCAGTTCAAATATAGCTATTTCAACTGTCTGGTATATGAGTATACGCAGGGCCCAGTTACATGCTGAGAGTTATTGTTAGAAGTTAGTTGCACAGTGATATGCAAGTACCGGCAGCGTGGTTAGCTACCAGCTATTACAGTAACTATATTCTGGGCACTAGGAAGGGGATCTATTCATGGGAGCAATGACTGGCGAGTCTATGCCTCACCAGTAACTAGAAGGCTGGCCATAGTGAAGCTCTGATTACCCGTGATCCTCTGTATCCTTTGAGCATTGCAAGCCCACCGATAGTAACAGGAACTATGCCAGGGAAGTCTACAATAAGCGAAAGCTCTACAGTAATTATTAAGCTTACATCTGAGCAGCAGTTCATTCATACAGGCCTCGGTTATGTGGCAACCAAGGCTGCAGGTGTTACAATGCCTTTAACTAAGGGTGGTTGCCTTATGTATTGGAAACACCTGCTGGTGCTTAGAGAAAAGGGGAGTAGCAGTGGTATTGTTTCCCCGACCAAGGAAAGGCTTCACCGGAATTTAATAAGTAGTTAGGAGCAGAGAATAGAAGTCTTCGGAGTATAAGTACTCAGGTTCATTCTCGACCTTCAGTCCTGTTCTCTCCAGTCTTCAGTAGAAAGAAAAAGCCAAGTTCTTATCAGTAGCAGAGCCATTAAAGATTATTGAGTTCTAGCGATAGTATCTTTGAATAATCTGCAACCTGATTGTCTATCTTGCTCGGCCGCTTCTATTCTATCCTATCTTATATTTCTTAGAAGAGATTCCCGTTCCACCAGTAATAATTGACCACTGTAGGTGTTGAGAAATATTGTTCTGACTTAGAACTACCTAACAATTCGATATAAAATTTTAAAGACAAATATGGTATCGGCTATATATGCTATCATGTTGAAGTAAAAAAGCTACACACTGGTAATTTACCCAATATGCGACAAGAATTGACAGCAAAATTATAGAATTATACTATACATTGCGACCGATATGATTGCGAAGAAATTCGATTTCAACATACAGTCCCTACCTAGATATCTTCGTGATTCTGGTGGCTCGGCGGCAACCTCAAAACCCCATGAATTTACTCATGATTGATACACTATCCCCAGCCCAGTAACCGTGACCATGCCCCCCTTGTTTAATCCAGCCGACGCGACTCCAAGGAAACCACTACCGCCTAGCAAGAGACCTAGGACAGCTAGAAGGCAGCTAGCTCGACTAGAAAAAGGCAGGATTATTGCTGTTTACCATACAACTGGGAAGGTTGCTGAGGTGGCAGAAATTATGCAGCGACCATGGTCAACAATTAAAAGCTTTCTCGACCGCGTAAATGAACGAGGCACTATACAGAACCTGACGCGTCCTGGATGACCTGAGAAATTAGATCAGGAGCAGCAACAACAATTGATTCGGGCTGCATGTAATACCCGAACCATGTCTAGAAGGGAATTACGCGATGGCAATGCCCCTGAGGTCTCCTTACACACCGTCGATAGAGTATTGAGAAAGCGAGGAATCAAAAAATGGAGAGCAAAGAAGCGGCCAGCATTGACAGCATCAGATGCAAGAAGGAGACAAGCTTGGGCATTGGAAAGACAACATTGGATGGCTGATGATTTTGAAGGTGTTGTCTGGAGTGATGAGTGCAGTGTGGAGAAGTCACATAACCCCAATCAATTATGGGTGTTTCGTTCTCTTCCAGAAAAATGGGTGCACGAGTGTATAGATCCTAAAAAGAATGGTGGAGAGGTATCACTGATGGTATAGGGATGCTTTTGGGGGATGAATTGCGGCACATTCACATCTTTAATTGTCAAGTCTGTCAACAAACACGTTTATCTACAGATGCTGCAGTATCTCCTTGTACCTGTCCTCAACCGGGTCAAGGATACTGTAGATAATCCTCGATTTATGCAAGACAATGCGCCAATCCACAAGGCTCATATTGTTACTGAATGGTTTGAAGAGCCTGGTGTTGATATTGTTGTTGAAAATCATCCACCTTATTCTCCTGATTTAAATCCTATTAAACATGTATGGGTGGAGCTCAAAAAGCGCCTCCAAAGTCAGTATCCTAATATAAAAAACACTCCTGGAGGTCCTAAAAGGGTGAAGGAACGGTTGGCTGAAGTCTTGCCTTTGGTTTGGGACACTATTCCTGAAGACTTCTTTGAGAGATTGTGGAAATCAATGCCTGATAGAGTTGCTGCAGTAATTGCAGTGGGTGAGTAGCAAACTAAATATTAAGATACATGTACATATTTAATTCATTTATTGAGTGTTTATTGATCGTTGATCATTGAATGCCGAGCGTCGACGAGCGTTCATTGTTCACGAGCATTGCCGTTGCCGTTGCACTCTGTACTATCCGAATCACGAAGACATCTGGGTAGGGACTGTACTTTACAGCCACAATATTGTAATATGCAAACACAAAGGAAAACACAAAGCTATTAAGAAAATAAATACTCATATCAATACATTCCATATTTGCAATTCAAAATGTTCAGAAAAATGAAAATCGATTGTTTCCCATTTGGCAAAAACACCTCCAATTTTCCAGCAGCAACGAGTGAAAACACAAATCTTCATATAACCTACCGTCACAACAGAAATTAATAGATACTGACTGGATTATGTAGAAATTACTTCATCATAGAAATAAAGAAATGCATATTGCCGACCACAATATTTCTGAAGTAACCGAGAACTGTTCTATGTATCTTTGACCCAGGAATCCAACTCTAAATTACAAAGGCAAAACTTCAGCTATTCTTTCATGGATCGATTTGTTAGTACACTGAGTTAAGAGGAGTTGGATTAGTTAGCAAGGTTCTATTAGGTTCTATCGGGTTCTGCGGTTTGTAAGTGTATGAGTCAATTTGGATTTATCATCGCTTGGATTTCCTTGGGTATATTAGGTGGTTCCCTTCTCATTTCTTGTTCTCTTTTCTTTCTTTCTTTTACTACGCAACGTTCTCTGTACCTACGCTGTCTATTACTATACAATATTATTTCTCCCTTCTTTACTCAGGAAGACCATCGTTCGCTGCCTCCTTGTCCCGTTGACCCTTACCGACGCTAGAATCCCTCAGGACTCCTATTGCAAGCTTCCACACCGACCTCCGCTATCCCTTTCATACCCTGCGGAATACTCGCTACTCGCCCCCTTGAGATATTCTCACAAACTTCAAATTGGTATACCCGCTACCTAATATTACCTCTTGTCTTCAACCATTAGATGAGAGCATAATTATATCTTTTGAAGCAGCCTATTAATGTCTCTATATAGAAAAAATAGTGGAGCACTTCAATTTTCATGGGCAAGCACCGGAAAAGTTTGATATTTTATAGGCAATATATTTGATGTCCAGTTGTTAGGATGCATTATATTATCTCTAATTGCTGGCAAAAAGAATGTAACTGTAGACAAATAGTATATGAATACTTTCCTTCTTTCTCTATTCCTGGAGACCCAGCTACGAGCAAATAACTACTAGAACATCGAATACTGGCAATCTTTTGATTATTTTTTCTTTCGTGAAGAAAACCCTGCGTCAGAAAAGTAGAAAGAGCAGGACGATGTACCATCTGTTGAGGAGATTGTTGCGAAAGGAATAGCAGTAAGCATACTAAATAAGGGTAATATCAGTGAGCTTGATGCAGTAGGGGACAATGAAGAACTGGAGGAGATAGAAGAAATAGAAAGCTGTGCAACTCTCCAATAATTAACGATGTCGCGATCCATTATACCAGAGAACTTTGTCACTACCTGTAGCTTCTAGCAGTATTCTTGCCCAAAATTCCCTCTGCGAAACCAATATCAGTCCCAGACCTTTTGAATGATACCCTCAACTTGCAGACTGCATTGATACAATACGTACCGATATGCTCTATATGTTACACATGTTAATATACGTTAGACATAGAAACCATGACGTGCAAATCCGACAGACAAATATCAATCAGCTTTTTGGTCCACAACCCGAACAGCATTGGCATCCACCGGATTTTGATAATGAAAGTATGGCACCCTTGGGAATTATAAAGAAACAGGATCTTCAAAACATTTGATAACATTTTTCCACCATCTGCCTAATTTTATTAATTTTTATTTGTTCCCCCTGAACTTTACCCATTTCTCACATTTCCCCCCGGTCATAGAAATCTCCTTTTGAGTATGTCGAATCCACAAGCGATATTTCATGACATAACTTCTCAAATGGATCGAATAAGACGAGGATTCAGACGGATAAAAAGATGCCTCCCACATTGATAGGGAAAGACAGCCGGGGAAATAAAGGAAAGACTTCCTTAGTATAATCTAGCCTACGAAAAGAAATAAAAGTAGTATAAAAACCAGCCGGGGATGAGGAATCAAGGAAGGCGAAGTAGGGGTGGGGAGGGAGTGAGGGAGCAGGTGGCACACTTATAGATGCTTTAGACGGCCTTTGCCCTATGATCTCATCCTCAAATACTTAGAACCCATAGCTCAAAGTAGACGACGTCTAATTGGAAAAACTATATTCGTGCTCCTCCGATGTATAGAGCTAGATTTGAACTTAAGAGGAGACTAAGCAGGGAATTACTCGAAGATCCTTTCTTGCCCAGATTATCCCTCACGGCTCATTTATCACCTTTTAGTGTGGCCTCTAGGACAGTATGCATCAACTCGCACACTTCCAATCAAGTTTGAAGCACGTCCCGATAACGGTGAGGAAGCTGATTATACTATACGATCCGGAAAGCCTTCTTCCGAGTCTCGTCTATCTTATAGGTCAGGGAGGCCCATAATTTCTATGCTCAAGCCTCGGTAGAAACCAGCCACATCTCGCACGGCAAAGCGATGACCCTCGAAGTCGATCTAAAACACGGGCACAATGAAGGATTTGGTCCTATTGTTCTCTATATTTGCCTTGTCAGAGCCCTCAATCTGGACTTAATTTAATCCGGGTGTATTGTGGCCCATTTACTTTCTCACTCCCGCTCAAGGTTTCACATCCATCACGGCTATTTCTGTCCCTCTATCAATCTTCAGTCTCAGTGGCGCAACCTATTTTTATTTTCAGAGCATGGAGGCGTTTAAGATAATATATGCTCGGGATTGCTCCTTTGTGGAATCCGGAAAACGATTTGGGCACGAGTCTCTATATCCTAGTTTCGATATCGTAATGTTTCTAGGATGACTAGGAGTCTTTTAATAGTGGGCGGAGACGATCACAGCAATTGGGGGTCACTTCAGTTGGTATAAGCAGTAAGAGTTTCTGCAAAATGTTCGTGGGTCGGTCAGGACGTCGTACGTACATGCACCAGAGTTGACCTCCGCCGTCCCATTATTCTCAAGGCCGTGGTGGAAGCTCGCGGTACTTAAGTATTCCACAGATCTCGCTAAAATCTGTAGAGAGCTCGCCGTTAGATCCTCGGTCGAATACACTAGAGAGGAATCGTAATCGAGGTACAAAAGCCGTCTCGGAAGGAACGAGTGATATTCTATGATTAGCAGGCACGAAAATATCTCCCGTCACAAAGCTACGCAAAACCTTTCGAGAGTCTCATGGAAGACGATTTAAAGCTCAGCGAATATTGTTACTTATTCTAGACGTGGTGCAGACAGATGTTGGTTTAGTCAATCTCAGTCATAGTGTATCACTCGCCAATATGTCTTGGCTTATAATAAGGTCACGTGAGATGCCACTTCGTTCATGGTTTTGTTTTTTGTTTTTTGTTTAATTCATACTCGCATGAAGCCCGTAGGCTATGGTGGCGTACTATCCTCTCTAGGTATACTTGTGCAGGGTTCTCACCCAATGGGCGTGGATTACCCCACCCAACATCATGGCCAGTACTTTTGCTTCCTTCATGTAATTGGGGTTTCGTGCAGCTCCATATTCCGTGTGGTCATCTAGTAGTCTAAGACCCGATTTCATATTAGTAAAATGTATTTCTGCAGTGTGAGGGTCTGTGATAGCTCCATGTTCAATATCAATTACCTATACATGTTAAGGCTACAGTGATGAACCAATACGTTTCAACCCGAGCGTAATACCGCAGAATTTCAGGAATAACGAATCGGACTGGGCCGGAATTATCCATTGGTCAATACGACCAAAAGTGACGCTTTGGGTCTGTCGAATTGAGGCTCAACACTCATATGACCAATCTGAAGCGGCCTAGTATTCCTAGTCCAGTACGATTCGTTATTCCTGAGATTTTGCGGTAGTTGAACTGTCTAATTGTCTAAGACATGCTGTAGATTACACAGAGCCGTCGTAAGATGGCCTCCCTTACCATCCTGCCCGCGGAAGAAAAAGGGCCCTTGCCGTACCACAATCAACCGGGACAGAGGTGATAATCGCGTTCTAGATCGATGATTTCACCCCTGAGGTATTACCGCCATAACTCGAAAAACTGGCTAGATCAAAGTTACTTCTATGGGAACCTTCTTATGCAGATCGATGCCATTCAACCAACACTCGAATGGTAATTCCCGGACGGAGCTAGATAGCGAATTTTTCGAGTTTTGGCGGTATTGGCCTTTTTCAATTGTCTAAGGCATGTCTCACATTGGGAAGAGCCATTGTAGAGTATATTAATAGACTGTCCTACCAGATGACTCGTGGAATTTGAAGAAAAAGGAAAAAAGGGGCCGTTGTTGTATCACGATCACACGAGCAATCAGGGCGGAAGTGATAATTTCTTCGCGGATCTATGGTTTCAGTATGGACCTTCCCGATTGTCTAAGACATGATCCATATCGCGAAGAGTCATCGTACTATTCCTTACTTAAATGCTCCAAACATGAGACATGGCAACATCAGGCCAGCCTCACACTAAAGCCGCAGAATTGAGACACGATACTTGGCAAAGTTGGCAGCCTTAACAGCGTAAGGGATAGGAAAGCCAACTACTGTCGTTCACGGGGTATTGACGGACAAGCCAAAAGCGAGACGGCCAAGCCCAGTTTTACCTTCAATTATGATTCTTTGCGGTAAGGCGAGCGAAAGAAAAGGGGTCATACCGTATCATCAACAATCGGGACACAAGACCGCGTCTTTCTTTCCCAGATCCATTGTTTTGTCCACTAGATGTGGTAAGGTTTCACAGTGAGCTGACAACATCTCCCAGAATCCGGTTCTTGGGTTCGGCACCCAGAGCTAGTGATGGGCACGAGATAAGATGAGACGAAACTAGAATGTCTCGTCCCTTCTGTTATTTTTTCAGCTTACAGTCGCAACTCGATATGCCGGAACTCAATACACCGGATCCTTTGCTGTCCCGTACGAGATCCTCTGAGAATATTATTTTTCCTACTGCAAAATCAATTTGCTATCCCGGATTTTTTGCTATCCCGTTGTCTCGAACCAGACGTCGGGTTGGAGTCTTACATAATATTTATTAGTATCTTGGCGTTAGTTTGGCTCCAAATTCTTTTATTAACGACGCTAGCAACTAGACTAAACCCAATTGGGACTGGTTCGAGACAAGCTATCCCGTACGAAATCCATAGAATCTTGGCAATCCGGCATATCGAATTGCGACTGTAGTCTTGACAGGGTCGAGGTGATTTTGCAGTCTCTTTAAATTCTCGAGACCTTTTAATTATGGCCCGTTCAAAAGGGTCGTTGAAACGGAGTTTTGACCCTATAAACTACGCTTTAGCCTGCTGCCAAACTGACACTGATCAATGTAATTATAGTCCATTTTCCGTTTAAATCGGAGCTGGAGAGAATATTCTGGTGTGCGGGGTCTTATTTTGTGAAAAGTCTCAAGACAACTTGTACTGTATCTACAACTAACCGCAGCAGCCTCAAGCATCCGGCCCCTTTCTTACCCGGGGCCACCGGGGGTGCCTTGGCGTGTCTAACAGACTTCTCCTACCAGTAGACCTACTCCCCAGACCCCAAACACCATGTAATAACACTACAAAAATACTCCCAACAAGGAAATCTATAAACTACAACAATTCTCAAAAGAGCGATTACTACCAACAAGATTAGGTTAACGGTCCGAGCCAAAAATAAACCAATCGGCTTCCACCCGGCGACGCTCTAATCTATTGGTGTGTGCCTTGAGTGCACGTCCTTGGATAGGTGATACAATCGAGCTAGATCTGGTCACATTATCGGCGTTCAAGGATTCCGGGTTCTGGGTTCTGTGCTCTGGAAGCGAGCGCTGACCATGTTTTCTTTCGATTTTGGGTAACGCGGGTGGGTGGGGAGGACGGTAATGATGGGTGGTCCAAGCGTCTGTCCATTCGTCCATTCAGAATTTTCTTGCAGGTCTTGTGACTCGCGCACTAAGTGATACCAGGGACCGCTCAGGGCCCAATCCCACCAGAGCTCGAGCCAACCAATTATCTCGAACAAATGAGCCGACCAGGCGCACAACCGGCCATCCATGCGCGGTATTACAAGATTCGCGAACAGATCCCAACCCCACGTGGTTCTATGTATGAAGAGACATATCCCAGACCCTGTTCTAGTTTGCAGGGTAAGTAGCAGTGACTTCATAGGTACTCACTCTACCTACACGAATATGTACCTATACCAAGAAATATTATTACCGCAGTTACCCGTGTTGATGTAACCTCCCTTGATCTTGGATCTATTAATCTATAAGTGAAACGTCCCACACGACATCAATTCATAACCGAAACGTCCCCAATCACCCCACCGAGTGAGCCCCCATGACGCCGGGCTTGGCCCTGCTCTCAATTCGATCTCGGGGCACGCACACACACACCTCATCTCGACAGCATGCGTCATCACAGACCAACTCCTTGAAATCTTGGTACCTGGATCAGAAGTGAGCTGAAGCGATGGAATGATGTCGTGAGATTGACGTGAAGCTGCATCCCCGCAACGATCATTGCTGATCACTCGATGCCCTAGATGATCTAGTCGTCGATCAATCTGCGTGATTTGGTATGGCGCTGCCAAGACGGCGGAACAACTCAGCGGAAGAGTCGGTAGCGTAACGCGGGAGGGGAAATTTGCCGAACGCTGTGCAGGTTGAAGAGCAGGATTTCGGGGAGGATAAGATTGAGCATGAGAGGCCATCAATTCGTCAGTGTCTGTTGCAATGGTACTTCAGAAGGGGAGGGGTTCTACACTCAGCTGAGGGTGTCTGTGGCCGAGCGAGGGGGAGGGTAGATATGCGATAGCCGACTTCGAGTATGGAATCGAAGAATCTGAATAGATATTTTGATAGAATGTACTGGAGATGATGTAGATGATGTAGATGATGTAGATGATGTAGATGATGTAATTGAGGTACCTTAATGCTGTCGCGCAATGGTCCCAGAGTTGCCCTGCATGTAAGATGTCGACAGCACGGGAAAGGATTAGCGAGATCTGCATTTGCCAAGACCCACCCCTGGCCCCTGCTCGCTTCTTCCTGCAGCTCCCTCGGGGCACACGTGAGCTTCCCCACAATCCAGAGTAATAATTCAGGGTTGAGGTTCAGCTTCACCCCACAACCATCATCGCCACATCCAGCGTCATCACACTCCATCAGCCCCACCAGCATTCTCATCGAGGGACAGCCAGGCAGCTTATCAGTGGGCAATTCCTCCTTGGTCTTTGAGAATCATTCTCTTTGCTGTTGACATTGCACTTTTTGCTCAATTCTATTGCTCTCGTAATTGCCCTTCTTGTTAAAGACATTCCAGTCAGACATTCATCCTAACACTACAAACTCATCGCAGATTAGAACGCCCCCTCATACTTCTCTATAGATACCCCTCTATAGATACCCCACCTCCGTATAGATACCCCACCTTGTCCTCTACACTCATCACATCCACCATGACCCAATCACCCCCCACCTCCATCTCGGACCTCCAAACCCTCATCCTCACCCAACCCCTCATCGACAACCACGCCCACAACCTCCTCCGCAGCACACACACCTCCGCCGCCCCCCTCGAATCCATCACCACCGAAGCCTCCGGCCCCGCCCTCCACGACACACTGCACACCCTCTCGCATCACCGCGCCGTCAAGCAGCTCTCCACCTGGCTCGGCTGCGACCCCACCTGGGCCGCCGTCAAGACCCACCGTGCAACCCTCGATGAAAATGAGTGGGCGAAAAAGTGCTTCGCCGGAACCCAATGCATCCTCATGGACGACGGACTTGACGAAGACAGCGTCGAGCCCTTCGCGTGGCACGACCAGTTCACACCCAGCGGCACGCGCCGTATAGTACGCATCGAGAAGGTCGCAGAGACGATCCTGCAGAAGTACTGCGGTGAGCTGCCGGAGGACCCGAAGGAGATCTCGAGCGTGGGCCCAGAGATCTTTAACAAGTGGGCGACCGAGTTCGCCGCGGTGATGCGCGCCGCGCTGAATGATCCGAAGGTGGCAGGGTTCAAGTCAGTGGTGTGTTATCGCAGTGGGCTTGACATCTCGCCGGAGGAGACGCAGGCGGGGCCGTTGATGGATGCGTTTGCGGCGGTGCTGCGGAAGGCGAGGTGTGCGGCGGGGTCGGGGGGGTTTAGGATTAGGGAGAAGGTGTTTAATGATTTTTTGGTGAGGGAGATCTCGAGGAGCATTACGCAGCATGAGGAGAAGAAGCCGTTGCAGTTCCATACGGGGCTCGGCGACAACGACATTAACCTGCTAAAGGCGAATCCTGCGTAATTATTTCCCTCCCCCGAAATGTTTGTGCGCGTGTGCTGATTTAGGGTAGGCATCTGCAAGCCTTTATAAAAGCGTATCCGGAGGTGCCGATGGTGCTACTCCATTCTGCATATCCTTATACCCAAGAGGCTGGCTACCTTGCGTCTGTCTACAAGAATGTCTACCTGGACTTTGGCGAAGTCTTCCCAATGATCTCGCAGGACGGGCAGAAGACTGTCATAAAGCAGCTCTTTGAATTAGCACCAACCAACAAGCTACTGTGGAGCACCGACGGGCACTGGTTCCCTGAAACTTTCGCCCTCGCAAACTCCCAGATGCGCGAAGTCTTGAGCGAGGTGCGCCCCCCACCGTCCTTCGCAACATGGCAGTTTCTGACCAAATAAAACAGGTATTAGTAAAGCGCGTAATAAAAGGGCAAATTACCCTCGAGCAGGCCGCCGACATCACCACGAAGCTCCTCTTCGACAACTCCAACACCCTCTACAAACTCAATCTCACCCCCACCGACTCCACCTCCTACTTGCCCCTCGCCACCGACTCCGTCGCCTATGCCCACCCCGAAGTCCACCTCCTCAACAAGTTCCTCTCCAAAAACCCCAAAGTGCGCTTCTTCCGTCTCGAATGGCTCGACTACACCTCCACCCTGCGCCTACGCGTCGTCTCCGTCAAGCAGATGAATAAGATGGTCGAGAAGCGCTCCTACCTCGAAGTCACCTCCGCATCCCTCTCGATCCTGCAGGACGACAGCCCCACAGACGACTTCAAGCACTGCGGCCAGCTCATGGTCGTCCCCGACTGGTCCAGCCTGCGCAGCTGCGAGGGCTACGCTCCCGGCCATGCCAGCGTCATGTGCTTCCTCCGCGATAAGCACCCCGACCACCCCGACGGCGCCGAAGTCGACATCTGCCCGCGCACCGTACTCTCCAAAGCCGCGCACAGAGCCAAAGATGACCACGGTGTCGACTTCCTCCTCGGCATCGAGACCGAAGTAGTGTTCCTGCACCGCGACCCCGACGGGACCCACGACCTGGAACCAATCAGCGGCGTACACGCATGGAGTACCGGCCGCTCCCTACAAAACGAAAGTATGGCCATCCTCATGGAGTGCGTGGAAGCGCTCGAAAGCAGCGGCGTCGAAGTCCTACTCTTCCACCCCGAGAGCGCCGACGGCCAGTACGAGATCGTCACCGGCCCCCTTCCCCCGCTCGCAAGTATCGACACGCTATACCACACGCGCGAAACAATCGTCCACATCTGCGCCAAATATAAGATACGTGCGACATTCCACCCGAAGCCCTTTGCGACACGTGCAGGGACAGCTGCGCACGCGCACGTCTCGATCTCGCCGCCGACGCGCGAGAACGAGGAGCATTTCTTCGGGGGTGTGCTGGAGAGCTTGAGGGCGGTCGCGGCGCTCACGATGCCCAATAACGCGAGCTATGAGAGACTGCTGGATACGTGCTGGGCGGGCGGAACGTGGGTCGCGTGGGGCGACCAGAATAAGGAGGTTCCGCTCAGGAGATGCTCCAAAGAGGACGCGCACTGGGAGATCAAGTGTATCGATGGTATTGCAAACTTGTATCTCACCATGGCTGCTGTCATCGGTGCTGGCTGTCTAGGGCTTAAGGCGAAGACCAAGCTTCCTGGCACGGGCGCAAAAGGTAATAAATAACACTCTCCCCGCAACAGACCCACCTAAAGAAAACGGGAAACTAACAGGTCATAGATGACCCTTCGAAGATGACCTCGCGTGAGCGAAACGGATTGGGCATCGTGAAGAAGCTGCCGAAAGATCTAGGCGAGGCCCTCGACGCGCTCAAGGAGCACAAGAAGCTGAAGGAGTGGGTGGGCGTCGACGCGATGGAGAAGTATCTCATCGTAAAGAAGGGCGAGAGGGCGCTCATGGAGACGATCCCAGCGGAGGAGAGGCGAGAGTGGATGCTGGAGAGGTACTAGTTTGACTTTGTTGCGAGTAGCAAGTATTGATATGATGCCTTGGGGGAGAGTATGATGGGCACTTTCTTTGTACCTGTGTGTAGGAGTGTCATGTTTATTTCATAGTGTACATGTCTATAATATTTACTCGAACGATATGAATGGATAAAGCATGTCATACATGTATTTGGTATGTTTGGACTCAGATTTTTGGGGGCCAGACAGTTTCGGTGTGGTTGAAATGTTAGATTAAGAATTTGCGTGAAGTATGTACATGTTACATGTAATCAGGGCACGTTCTCTCTTCCCCGCAATCTGTGTTATTGTGACATGGCTATATGTACATATCTAGAATACATAGAGTTTCTCCACATTTTACATGGGCCAACACACCACATGCGACACGGGTGCTGACGCAAGATGGCCATCTCACTGGCCCCTGGGCGCTGGGCGCTGGGCCCTGGCGCAATCATTAGCTCAGGGACGATGGCGGGAATGTGCGGCTCTTCGGCTGCTGCCGCGAGATCCCGCGTCATGTGGCTTACCGCGATGTTGGGACTAAACAAAAGTGGCTAAGTGGCTAGCGCTATCTACCCTACGTGATGATCTTAATTCTCTTAATTCACAAGCGAGTTGAAAACATGAACTGAGCTGAGATAAGCTGAACCACAGTGGTAAAAGGTTGCATTCATGCTGCGCAGTGATATTAGCTAAATTCACTCAGGGACTCGTATGGTTCTCGTGTTGGGAGCACTAAGACCATCTACTCTATTCGCACATTTCTCCCACACATATATGCAATGTGGCCCGCGTGCATGGCTGCGTGCATGGCCGGCGGCGTGCACTCGATCGTGGGGCCCTGCCAAATGAAATCGATTTTTCAAATTGATGATATCCTATTACCACAGTAACTCGGGGAGATAAACTAACTGTACCTTGTCGCCCAGAAGCGTATCGTACCTATGTGATCCACGATAAAACACATGAGGTATGGGAGATTGCTCGAATGTAGTCGAGTTTTTATTTTGAAAATCGTCGTATGATCCTGTGTGTCCGCTTCGACTGAAACGTTCATTATCGGGCAGAAATATGCTGCAATAACCGAGCGTAGCCTGATAGGCCTTGCTGATATTGCTTTTCCTTTTTTTGTTTTTAGAGGCTGTTCTTGTGACCTTGCTGATGTCATTTGGTGGGGGCCAGTGTTTGATAGGATCTTTCACGAAAACAAGGAATTCTTGACGCGACGGGGCTTGACGGGGTAAGTATTACTGCTCATAGTCGCTTTCCGAAGGGTGCATGTATGTTTTCGCGACTGATCGTAAATGAAGTGATTGCTATTTCGGGGGCCTAAGGGTTCGGACAGTGAAGTAAATATTGCAAGATGAAAGTTGGATATCCGGCTCTTGAGAGGATTTACGTGTGGAACCAGCAGATTAGGATTGGCCGGTAACATGGGTAGAGGATTTGAAACAGATTCTGCCGCTGCGGGGTTTAGACCGATGTTGAGGTGCTCGACTGATGTATCCCTTTGGGGTGAAAGGTCTGTGAGGGGAGGTTTTGGGCCCGGGGGGGGGGGGGGGGGGGGGGGTTACTATGAACGAATGTGACGACTACCATTACAATGTCAGTCAGTATTGAACATGTCCCTGGACTCGTGGGCACTTACCTTCATAGCTAAAACCTGGGATACATGTCCAGGCGTGCTTGAAAAGGAGCGAAAACGGTTGATGCGAGCAGATAGAATGTCTCCGCGGGGGACGATATAGTTAAATGCTGGGAATAATACACAAAGATATCAGCATTTTCGTGGGCCGGCGGGTCGATATGGCAGTTAAAATGCCGTAGGAAGTAGAATCGTGAAGTTTTTACAACCTGTTGGATGCAATGTGCAGTGTTCCTGTTGTCCTCGTCAGGCATCCATTCGCACAATGTGTGCATGCCAAGACGACGATAATGAGACAGTGCTCGACCTTTATCGTCGGGAGAATGCAATGCCGCCTCTCCAGTCAACATATCTACCCCGCTCAGATCAGGGGGCCGGCGCGACGAGATCTTGTCTGGGTAAGCTGTAGCCTAGAGATGATGAATGTTAGGTAGTAGCAATACGGATTCATGGTCAATCAAGTACCGGCGCATAGTTCGAGATTCACATCGACGATGTTTGTGCGGTAAGTTTGAGTGGAGACAGAGATTTGTAGGTGGTGTCTATATCAGAGGGTTTATTTTATCGGTCTCCGTCGGACATGTTGAGGGACCAGGAAGGAAGGATTGTTTACTAACTGCTAGACCTAGAGATTTGGTTAGTGTAAGGAGGCTAGACAGTTTCGTACTGACACCGGCGCAGAAGCTGCAGTGGAAGGTATGAATTATGAATTATGGGATGGGATGGGGTGATGTGTTGTCGATGCTGTCAACCTTCGAAACATATGTGTCCTCGTTTCCCGATTTCCTTGACATTGATCGAGGATACGTAGTTGGGAAGGGGAATTGTGCCAGGTAGGAAGGCCAGAGCGAGGGCAAGCACAGAAAGAAAAAAAAGAATGAGCGAGGAAAGGAGGAAGACAGAGGGCTCGGCAGTTCGACCAGATCCCCACTCACTCAGCGAGGCTATGGCAGTGCACGTGTGTACCACAAGGTACAGACAAAACTTACTTGATCCAGCAGGCGAGCGAGAAATTTTTGGTTGAGGGCTCAGGAACGATTGATCAGTAAGTGAGGGGACGTATGCATCCTAACTGGGAGGCGAGGCGAGTGAGCACTCACCTCCAAATCTCTATTCCTTGGCTACAGCTTGTGAGGCTCTATGGAAACGGCGCTGTACGTTGCTTGGAAAAATTCTACCAGTTCAGCGGTGTAAGATCGAACTCTGAACCCAGGCTGACTGTGTCTGGATTGTTTCTGCTGAAGTGATAAAGCTATTCTTCTCGCAAGCGTTATATGAGCAGTAGGTACAGCACCCATGGGCACATGCAGAGCTGGTTTCATGGATTGCACCTTTTGCCATGTTTAGCTACACACCCGAACCAGTATCATGGCCAAGCAAGCATCCCGCCGATACAAATTTTTGTCCGAATCCTAGTTGCAACCTTGAGAGTACTCTATCCTACATGCATGTACCTACTCCCCCGGGGAAAAAAGGACGCCCCGTATGCCTAGGGTGTGCTGTGTGTGCTCAACTTGCCGGATTTTTTGTTCCGTCTGATCGGAACTTGGATAGCGGGCAAATACGTTGTGAGGCCAGGCAAGATATGTATGTACCTACATGTAGGAAGCTGCTGCACAGCGAATGTGAAGCCCGTTGAAAAAAAGCCTTTCTCCCAAGCCCCCAATCAGCAATCGGGCCCGCAAGTAGAGTACAGCGATTCACAGGCATTTGGCGAATACACCCATTTGGCGAATTTGTATGTAGCAACCAGCCAGCAACCAGTCAAACTGCGAGTTTGACTAAGATATCCTGATTCTTATTGGCCGTGACCCCTGTTCGTCAAATGGGTGTATTCGCCAAATGCCTGTGAATCGCTGTACTCAGTAAATTTTTCTTTTGGCAAAGATCGATAAGGCTACATTCACTTTCTAGGATATAATCCAAATCCACGGCAATAGGATGGCCCCGCACGGAGAATCCGGAGTACTCAAAAGTCGTGCATGCAAACTACGCACAGTAGTTTTAGATTCTATCGTCACCTGTAGTCTTGGTTGGTCCATTTATCCAAGATATGGAAGTAGAGTGCTCAATGTACGCATAATATCTCTGAGTGAACAAAGAGGAAATCCAGATTTGGAAGACTACATGTACATACATGTACGTACGATATTGCTTGCCGCCCCATGGTTAACGTTTAGATGTATCTGCTACGAGGAGAGGTACGTTGGTCTACGGTTGTTGATAATCGTAACTGTACAGTCCTGCGACTACGTATACGGCCACCGTCAAGAGACTTATCTCCATACATGTGGAAAGTCTTTCTATATACAAGTCGAATAAGTACTTATATGTATATTGTATACTTACGAACCTGGAGATTCTACTCCATACCAGCCGTCCTGCAAGATTGAACTTTAGGTATACATGTACATGTAGCTATACATGTAGGCATTGGCTTTCGATAAAATTAACCAATTGCATGGAGGTGCGCAGGGACCGTAACTAGGCAAGGCGGAACAAATACTTTATGCTAGGCTTTAACTAAAGCCTTGTTTTTCATAGAGCACTCAGTCAAAGCCAAAAGACTTTATATATGTCCAGTACTGGCGCCGTCGGCGAACAGCATCTCCTTCAATAAGAGCTACTCTTGTTGACCGCGATAACAGCTAGGTGTGGATGTTCGCGTAAATATCAATTTTATACTATTCCCGGTATGGATTATATGATTGAGACCTCATGAATGCACCCCATATGTTTCCTATTCGCCTTTTTGTCGATTGGACTCGTATTTATGCAGTCCCTGCATGGCAGCATAGATGAGAACTCATGGACCTCATGGTAACCCCTGGACATGCACCTAACCGAATAACTTGGGGTAGTACTGTGGCGTTTCCCTTCACCCAAGTATATAGCTAGAGTAGGTACTTGGTGCGGTAGCTTAAGCTCGATAGGTAGGCAGAGTCCATATCTGGCCTACCATCTTCCCGAGGCGTGGTTATCCCCACGCTGGAGAGTCGCATCCCCTCCTCTGATATAGACTCCCCGTTTCGCTCTACATACTCCCTTCCCTTTTGTTTAGACCGGCTATAAACTGTTCAGCATATTTCTGACCACCACTCTTACGATATTTGTTTACGCATCTCTTCATTAATAGATTGTGAATATCCTCAGTTATCTTAAGCCATATCGATAATAAGCCTTTTTCGATACCTGCCATTCATCTTTAGGCTTTTCGTTAGAGGGTGAACTTGAAGATATGGGTAGTACTCCCGTACTGAACTCGGGTCGAGTAGAGGGCTGGCTCCACTCATACGATAGACCGTGGGATGGGGTACACCCGAGCCACACTCTAGCTTATGCTCCTATAGAAACGAGAAGGTGAGTACATACGTGTCTTCGCTTCTCGTCTCCTCTCCCCCCTTCTTCCTCTTCTTCACCTCAGATATAAACAACCCCAGTACATAGTAAACAACCATGTTGAGGGACATCATATCTAATACATTTACACAGTACCGCCCCAGAGCCTCAACCGATCGATCCGCCCGCAACAAATCTAGGCTCTCGCGCTGCCGAACGTGAATCTGGACTTTGGGAGCGTGTTAGTCACATTACCAATGCTTTGGATTCCAGAAATACTACGCTCGACCCCAATATCGGCAACATCAGCTATCCCTCTCACACCAATATCGGCAACATCAGCTATCCCTCTCACACCTTAACAGCATTATCTTCGGCCGGATTCGAAACACATTATCATAATACTCTATCTAGTTCATATACTACCAGGCGTACAGCGGACGGGGGTGCAACGAATGCTCCAAACCGGCGCGGAAAGGGTTCTGGTAGAGCGAGGCGCGGCAGGGCCGGCGTTACAAATAATTCGCGGCGAACGGGGGCGGTGCTGTCTCGGGGTGCCAGCGACGACGAAAAAGACGAAGAGGACGATCAGGATGAGAGAGAGAAAGCGTTATATCATCCTTGCACGTATTATCTGGCTGAAAAAGACGACAGAAGATTTCAGAAAGGTGAATCGCATCATGACTGCAGTTGGAAAGGTTTTAACAGAATTGGGTATTTATTCCTCAAATATTTAAACGAGGCAAGGTCCATGTACTAAAAACACTTTAGCCAGCATAACCTGAGAAGACATCCTCCAAAAACGTGCCACTGCGGAAGGAAGTATAAGGATACTCGACAGGCCGAGTTGGAGCACATGCAGACATGTTCCGGTCAAGCAAATAACCCGGATCCAGATCAACCTCAACCCAATGCGAAGACTGTGCGGTGTCGAACTTGGTCCGAATACTTTAAAAAGGACCATGGCTCCGATTTGTCCATCCATCCACTCGCAGAAACCTGTAAGTCCCGCGGGGAGTTAATCTTCTGGAATTGAAACTCTGACGATGTTTGGAAAGATATCAAATTTAGTGAAGCCATGCCCGAGATTTCCGAAGCCTTCGCATCCTTCGCCCAAAAGGATGAGGGAGCAGCAGCGTTGAGGCAGCGTTTTCTTGAGTCACCGGAATTCCAGAAATTTATGGCGGGTAACGAGGTTATGAACCAATTCAACCCTAGTTAGTACATCTCTCTGCGCTATATTGATAATATACGAGATACTTACATAAATTCAGAACATCCTCTTTACGATCATTGGGATATAGGGGGAATTGTTTGGAGGATTTCGTGGTTTCCTCGTCACCCCAACGACCCCGCCCCTGCATCGGCGGCAAACGAAGCCTCTATGAATCTACACCAGAACCTATCTTTTGAGGCATCTGGTCAATCTTTTGCGGCCCCCGGCTCTGCTGCGGCCCCCGGCTCTGCTGCGGCCCCTGGCCAATCTGTGGTGGCCTATGGTGACTTGGAAGCAGAACATCCTCTGGTTCAGGGCGGTCAGCCTCGCCCAGCTGAGAACCCACTGTCTCCACCCTCCCTCCCGGGGTATTCCTGGCCTGAAACGTCCTCAAGGAATGATGCCTTTGCTACTTTTCCTCCTCCGGTAGCAGATAAAATCTTGAGCTCCCACCAGTTCTCAGATTCTCGCCAGCCTTCAGCCTACAATCATGCATATACAGCTGGCGGGTCTCACGCCCAACCGGGAATATCCAATGTGAATGGATTGTTCCCAACACCCCTAGTACCGCCACGCGAAGAACCCGATCCAACAAGGGACGGCTCTCGGCTTCCCGGTCCGTCACCTGCACGTGACTACTCTAGCAGTAATCGGGCCTCAGGTCGTTATCGAACTCAACAGAGTGCCGTGCTCGGCCCTCATAATCAGAACAGCAACACCCCTACTTACCGCCCAAACCCGACCAATTTTGCCTCACTAGACCCGCGGAGTCAACGGGGGGCGAATAAGATTGGCGTGCCACGGAGTAGACAGCACGGCAGCCCGAGTCAACCGGCCAGCCAGAGGCACAATCGTACAGGCTACACTCCAACCCAGTTGCAGAAAATTCATCACAACATGCAAACTCGTCACTTGGAAAATGCTTTCTCTTCGGCGAGGAATGGTCAAGGGACTCCTGACATTTCTCAATTTCAAGCTGGTACGGGTATTGAAGAAGACTTACTAAGAATGGGGATGCGGGTAGATCAGAGCTTATATCCCGAAAGACACCCCCCGACATCAAGCAACAGGGAATTTGCACATAACGACAATTTCTCCGGGGCCGACTCTCAGCCCTACGAGCCGCGTGATTTCACTACCCAGTCATTCCCTCCGAGAGAGGATACTCAGATGGCTTACTGTCAAGTCGTCAAGGAGAGATGGTCCTACGAATTCGATAAAAGCACAGACAGAGCCGGATACAATTTTGGCTCTTAACACTCGGCGAATGCTCTTAAATCGTCTACAGAGACGAAAAGAATTATAAAAATCACCCATATAAAATTCCTGAGTGCGCCACTATAGCTACGTGACAGCATCTAGACGGGAATTGATGGGGAGTGACGGAGGTGTTGAAAACCTGACAGAATCGTTGGTTGGATGGACATGCTGCAGTTACTTAAGGTACAGACAGCGATATAGGTCGTTCATGCGAACAGAATTGTTCGGGGGATGGGGCAAGGCTGAATGGAAATAAGTGGAAGATCTCATGTATTGTTTTTCGTTTTCCTGTCGATTGGTATACTATGTTTCCTTGGTTGGATCAGTCTATTGGATTGTTGAGAGGAGTGCCCGGGGCCAAAGTCCCTATCGCTTACTATCATTGATTTCACTATCTTTTAAGTCTTTCCTCATTTTTCTATTTATTTTTCTCTTCCTAATTTCATTTTAAATGCTGGCTATTTACGCGATCACTTTATCAATCAATGGTTCCTTTATCGTCACAACAACTCACTCGCCTTATTATACTAGCCATTATCATTATATCACTCTCGTACTCCGCTAAAATACATTCTTTTCTTAACGAGATAAAAATGTACAGATCTTCGAAGCTTGCCCGATAAAAGCATCGCAGAGATACCCATTAAACTTATCGCATGTTATCATCCGCGCTAAGGTAATATTTCTCGCAGTACAGGGGTAGAGTAGCAGAGGCTGGTTAAGGAGAGCAGAAGAAGAAGATCTCCTGTAAGTGAGAGCAGCATGAGAACTAAAATTTCTTGGTACCGGTGACTTGATATAAATCTAAGATTTTCTCGATGTTGGTTAGCTAAAGACGCCTTTGTCGGCTGTTGGATCTTGCAATCATTGTAGAATTCGTGTGGCTTTTCCACTGGCGAATTCAAAACCACCGACCATCGACAACAGGTAACATTAAGGTAGTAAGTACTCCGCAAGAACGACAGGCCTAACCGTGTACCTGAGGGTGAGAAGGGACCGTGGAGCTCGCAAATCTCTGTGGCGTAATTCGAGTTCTGGAATAGCCTGGACGCGCTCTACATGTGTTGGATAGGGAACCAAGGGAATAACACATGTAACATGTACATGTTGTTCACCATCACCCGGCGAATACTGCCTGCTTCTTCCGTCTCTGGAAAAATGTAGCAGAAGATCTCAGAGGTCAGAGGGTTTGGTGCCGAAAAACCAGAAAACAGCACGCTGGTTATTCTTTCAACACCACTGTCTGATGTGTCGCTTGTTGTTCTGAAAGGTGGCGAGCGTAGCGCTAGGCTGCGGGTTGACGTGACAATTCACAGGGGAGGGAGTTTCGGCCAATAGAAATAACAAAACGAAGAAGAACCTGGAGATCCTGCAACTCTAACTGGTTCTTGCTGTAATCCTTGTTACTCAACGTACGTTGAGTGACGGCAAACAACTGTTTGGGCGCGGGAGCGCTAGAAATGACGAACCGGAATATCTAGTCCGACTTCTTCTTTTGTGTTTTGCCGGCATGCTCTGTGGGGTATAGGTAAAGTAAGAAGGACGTGGTATATTAGTTGCGATGCGTTGGTGGGTTTTTAGTCGACACAGCACTGCGCACGCCGGTCCAAGACACGCCGCATACGCGGGGTATCGTCTGTGTTGTTTGGACGGAGGGCGGCCCGTTGTTTCCAGCTGGGGTAATCCAGTAGTAGTGGAAAGGACAGAGAATTGTAGGAAGTGGAATTAAATGAGCAGGGGAAATCGATGGATGGAATGAAATCAATGGACGGAATGGGAGGAACAGAGAAACGCAAGCGACAACCTACGTACATACATAGGTTGGTAAGATGAGTGCCAACGAAGAGCAAAGAAAGGGACATGAAAACCGGCAGCCAGGCACTTGACCTTTCCCGCGCCGGAAGCCTAGGAATAGAGTAGACTCCGACTCCTTCCACCAGCAGTGTTGCCGCGCATGGTACGGTACAGAATGTGCGACATTACATGATGTACTTACCGTTTCTGAGAACACAAAATTTAACGGCCAACAGCTTTTGATTGGATGAAAATAGAAAAGATTCGATGGGCACAATTCACTTTAGATTCTGACGCGGGAGGCATTACCGCAGGCAGCAGTGACTGAAATTCTGCACCTCCCTCCACCCACCATCTCATCGCCATCTGGATTTCATCACCAGGACAGTTCAACGGTCACCAATCAACTCCTATACATGTTCCAGTGATGAGGGGAAGGAAGGCATCGAGACGCATGCATCTCTGCCCGGGCATGCAACCTCCAGTGCCTGCCACCTCCACCTCCACCTCTAGTGCTCGTCACCTCCAGCTGTGCCTATTGCCTCCAGTACCTGTCGCCTCCGCCTCCAGTGCCTGTCACTTCCAGCGCCTGTTACCTCCAGCGCCTGCCACCTGCAGTGCCTGCTTGGCCTGCTTGCTCCATCGCCTGCTTGGGCTGCAACCTCCATTCCATTGCCTGCCCGGGCAACCCCAAGTGCGACCAAGGCTACTCTGAGTTATATTTCCAACGAGTACGCGCACGAGGGGAGACGCGATCCTTACACAATTCACCCCCTACCCAATCACTTATATAGCTTATGCGCGTTGATCTTTAAGGAGAAGCGGTGATGCAGTAAGTATGGTTGAGCGGGTATCTATGCGGTAGAGTTCTCTACATACTCTAGTATGTAAATGTAGTCTCTTGAGGAGTATGTACTCTGAGTGCTCTACGTCGTTGAGATAAAGTTTGGTCTGATCTAGTTAAGTGTGTTGTGGCGGGTGACACTTGAAATTCTTACCAATCGTGGCCGAATACTGGGATTAGGGATAGAAAGGAATTTTATATTCTTGTCGCTCTAGGATGTGGCTTCTAATTGCTTGATGGAGGGGTGGTGACATGTCCTACATCATCCAACCCTCGTTTTCACTCACTGATGGCTAAACAACGTGCTACATACCGGTACCGGGCGGGAAGCGAACCAACAGTAGTCGTGGCCAGCAAGCTGCAACACTCTCGTGGACAATAAGGATTCGAATGCTAGTCGATCCGGAGCAGTTTACTCTATTGATTCTGGTTCGATCGAGAGCATCTCCCCACCAAGTCAGGAACAGCAAATGGTCGAGTTGTAACTTACTGTGCCGTTGCGTATGTTATTCTACATGTAGCTCTGCTTTCTACCCATTGAACGCCGGTCAGCTAAGAATAAGGTGAATCTACAGTTCCCCTCCGCTATACCGAATGCCAAAAAAAGCCACATAGAAAACGACAGAATTTTACCTGCTGTACCGAATAATCTGCTATATCGAACGAATTTTTTTGGAATATGCAGGTTCGTTATAACGGAGGGCGACTGTACATGTCTTCCAGCTGCAGGTAGAGTATATATCATTGGCGCCATGGCACCGGATGTCTTCACTATCCATAGGGTACATACATAGAGTACGTTCACGGGGGTACCGACGGACACCAGGTGTTGACGGACAGGGGCTTTTTGACCAATAATCGAAGGTAAAACGGGCTTGGCTGTCTCTCTTTTGCAATTGGCGTGTCCGTCAACACGGTGACCCAGTGTCCGTCAATACCCCGTGAGCGACAGCACATGTATTAATTATCTTTATCCTGTTCTGAGGACTTTAAAACGCACTGGCCACTTTGCCTCAATTAGCTAGTGGTGAGCCGAAAGCACAACATGTAGGCAAATGGTTGCCTGGTAGAAAAAGAAAATAATGGTGCGCGGTCATCCAACTCCCCCCTCTCCCATGCCATGCAAGTCGAACGTGGTACGGATGGGCTCGTCGCGAAGAAGAAAGAATTTGAGTTGTCTGGCGCTTTAGCTAATGATTAGAATAGGAAGGGAAAAATGAAATACAAATTAGAGGAGCATGCGCACATCTCTCTACAACTAATTGACGAACTGAAATTTAATTGGCACATGCATGATCTTGAAGATTCTATTTTCAGGCTTGGGCCCGGGTCCGGTTCGGTGGCGAATATCAAATGCACTTAGTGGCCAATCAAAACCAAAAAAATCGCAAATTTTGACAGAAAGGGTGTGTCTTCAATAGTTGAAGTATGTGTAATTGATTTATTTCGGGCCATCTACACTATTATATTCGAAAAAAGTAACAAGAAGAAAAAAAAACTAACTTTTAATACAGAATAAACACAAGATAAGGCAAGTGCCTAGCCTTTTTCCGTGGGGTAAGGAGTAAAGGGAAATACACAGTGGGGTTTGCTTTGGCTGGGTTATCGACCCAGGTCCGTCATCGACCCAGAAAATACGGTACATGTACAACGGGAATGAGCACTCACCTTGGAACGACCCAAGTGTAGTTTGGTCCTAGAGATCCTTGTAAGAAAGAACGGCGCACAGGCCACGAGCGCTCAGCGAGAAATATATAGAAACATATAAGGAAGAACCGGATTCTCTTGTCGCCAGCCTTTGAATCTCCTATCACTACGTGAGAACTTCGGGATCTCTTTTTACTACTTGTGGTTAATTTCTTCAAACGACCACTTCCTTCAACCTGTGCTGCGATCTTCAACTTTTATAGCCTCATGCAGGCGCCTCGTCCAAGTCGAGCGCAAGAAAAAATGACGAAAACATTCAATGAGCCTGATATTACCTCTTTAAGCAGCCTTGGCGTTAGAAGTGGCTTTGAGTGCCTTTCTATCGATGATCGTTTATAGTAAGCGAAACTCCTTTCCCCTCTTTTGGCAGTGAATATATATCCCAACTAAAGTTGATTGTTTAATAGCTCTCAGCCCTCAGCTATCGGCGAAGACAGAGTATACGCAAGCGCAAGTAATACGCCAACAAAGTCCCCTCACTTGCGCGGTGCGAGAAGGCATAAACTGTCACTTACTGCTCCATTATTTGGAGCCTGGTTGACATCGCCTTCGAGTTTTGACTCATGGAATCCTCTGAAGACAGCGTGGGATCGTCGGCATCACAATGAATCAAAAAACCCGCCGAAATCATCGGTATGCGATTATATCGACTCCGACTCTATTTGGAAAAGCACGATAGATGGGTAAGATATATCCCCTGGTGTATGATAGCACCTAATTATAACCACGTCTTCCTATTGAGGGAGGATGGGATAGGCTAATATATATGTGTGTGGTTTCGGGATTACCAGCTCATCAACTGATTCAGTCGCTGGGGAGTCCGTATTCAAAAATTCAGAACAATTTCATATTCACGAAGAGCCATCTATTCCCGAAACAACGCGACTCGGTACCGCTTGGCCTTCTATTAAGTTACTAGGATCCAAATCTCAAGTGGAGTCCCATGTCAAGACAGACGGCCCATTAAGAAAAAGTCGACTTGGCCGTTTCAAGTTTCCCAAAAGACCGAATACCGAAGTGACATTGAATCCTCTCCCTTCAACCAGGTCAACTTCTCAAGGACCCCTAGAAGTTAAAATCAAAGAGGAGTTCAAAGATGATTTCAATGCCGGTGCCTCTGATATCAGCGCTGCTCTACCTATATACGTTTCCAGCCACAGCTTAGAACTTGTGGAGAAGTCATCTCTTGAGATGGTTAATCTTGCGAAGCAGGAAGAGTGACACTGTCCTTCCGAGATTGATAGTACAGAGACCGACTCTGAATTATCCGGATCCGAAATATGCAGTGTCGGCGATGATGACGATATCTTTCGCACCCTACCCAATAAATTTCTAGCCCAGATCTTTTCTGACGAAGATCATTCCGACTTTGGAGTTAGAAATCATTCTTCGGGGAAGGGAGTGAAGGGGAAAGGAACAGTTCCACCAGTCAAGTCTGGGGAAAGCTCAAGGTTGACTCAGGGGTATAGTAAAAGTCCGAGCACTAATGGTAGAAAGCGAAAATGTTTGAATTCTGAGGATGGAAATGAAGAGGAAGACGAGGATAACATCAGAGATATAAAGAAGGAAAAACTACAAACAACATGGCCGCCGCAACTTTGTCCAGTCTTCGTGGCCAACCCTTCTCACCCGGACTTTCGTCCAGATGGGAAGTTCAGCTTATGCTCAAAGCATGTTCCAAAGATCCCGTAAGTATAATCCTAAGAGATCTCGATATTATAAACTATGGGACACTAATTAGAGATGCCATGAAAGCCAACACATGAAACGGTACCATATAAAGCCAGCACAGTGCAATAACTGTGGTTTCCGAGGAGATGCAGGGCAGGTTAAGGATCATGAGGAAACAACCTCTTGTCAGAGGAAGTTGTTCGATCCAGTTCCTCCCGCAGATAAGGAGAAAGAAAATCTTTTGAAAAAGAAAAGAGGTTCTCCTTGGTGTGAGGTGTTTAAAATACAAATGGGTTCTGATGTGTCAAGCTACTCGGAAGCGGCAAAATGTAGGTTGGCCATACAACAATACCCACATATACATATCCAATACTAAAGTCCTGCAAAAAGATGTCGCTTGTCGGGAGGCCAGTTCGGACTTTTCCAGGTCTTTTGCGAATCACTTGAAGCCGAAATGGGAATCGATAATTAAAAACTACTACGAGTCATCTGATTACCAAATGTTCTCTGAAAAGCATCCAGGTGTGAATTTTGGTCCAAGTATGGGGTCCTTAGCCACGTGTACTTTAAACTTTCATATACTGACCCATAATTATAGATAACCCATCCAGGCCAAGGTCGAAGATCGAGAACATCTTTGTAGAAGGGTTCCTATTCCCCGGCCGCCCTCCCCGAGCATTTGAAACCCCGACAATAACGCCAAAAATAACACCACCAACAACAACAGCAGCAGCAGCAGCAGATAACTACCCCACACCGGTGTCCGAAAGCTCACCCGAAAAAGGAGGAACATCGCCTTCGTCCCAGGCCAGTCCAAGCAGTCCACAAAGAGATGACATGCCTCAGACTGCTCCTCAGCTCCCAGCTCCCGTTCAGACGGTAGATGTTCAGTCAAATTGCTTAGCAGCCCAAGACCTGTCTCCGATATCTTGGTTTGATTCTCCACAAAGATATAATTCCTCAATAAATAATAAACCTCCCCCGGCCCTGGCTGCCCACCAAACCTCCGCTGAGCACTTTATGTCATTTGATCATGAACGACTCTCCGCTTCCAACATGCCTGGTACCGTCGAGAGAAAGGACTCATCCCAATCTTCCGCACAGTATCCCGTCGAATCTACCTTTCGGGTTTCGTCCCAACAGCCAGATCGTTATAACGTCCCAATGAGCGGTATGCCAGCAACTACCTCTCATCCTTCACCGATGGCACTTGATGGGTCCGTCAGTAATGAACTCCCCTCAGTTCATGGTGAACTGAATACAAGATCCCTTGCAAATGTTGACGGCGCTCGATATTTGGCCACTCCTCCTGGATTGGGTGATTGCTCGCCAGTTTATTCTCAGGGGCTTAGCCAACCTGAATTATTTTCCGGTTTCGGCGATGCGTCCGTGGCAATCGGCCCCTATGCATCTGATGCGTCGAAGAGAGCACCTTCAACATGTGTGGCCCACAAGGCTTTCACCCAGACGTATGCAAATCCGCATGACATGTATAGCTACCCTCTAAAAGACCAGGTACCGCCAGAATCATCTCATTATCAACAAACTCTCCTACTTCCCAACGGACAACCCTCGATCTTACCTCCAGCTCTTGGTTATGATTTCAGCACACCTTCAGAAAGCTCTTTCAAGCATCAAGCAGCCCCTAAACCAGTGGCGTACGAGCAATCGGGTCTAAGTTGCCTCTACTGTGTTTTGGACGCTTCAGACGGGCATTCAGCGGCTTTCAATGGCCATGCCAAAGAATGGGATTCCCACCAGGTCGACACACAAAAGTTTGGCGTATCGGTGCCGGAGGGTACTGTCGGTATTCAGAAAAACATATGTAAATACACGCATGGTGATTTCCTGACTAGCATGGCTTCTTTAAATTCTGCGGAATCTCAATGCTCGGTCGCCGGTATTGAAAGTTGTTCAAACGGAAATACGGGTTCCTTACCAGGTTTGGGTTGCGCGGAGAGCGGAATCCAGTACCTTTACAAGAATGGTGAGACAGCTGGTCAGGAAAACAGCATCGAAGCCGACAATTGGGATGATTGGTACGACGGCGCAGGGGAGATCGCTTGATTCCTACGTTATAGCGTTTCTACTTTCTGTTGTCTTTAAATTTGCTTTTTATATAGGTCAGTGGCGCCAGGGGTTTATCTTTTTGGTAACTTTCCATGTTTGATTTTTTCTGGTAGGCCCCGTTCAGTCATCTAGTCTTCTTACTTGTTCTTTTCTGCTTCACGGAGTTCAGAGTTCTCCATGTTTGATATTAATTTCTCTGTTCATTGATTGATTATTGATTGATTATTGCTGCAATGCATATCTCCACTATTTGTAATTTTCCTATCGTCACGAATCATCACTCGAATGAAAGACCCGCCTGTAGCATCCCGATAGGAAACCGGGACGAGTAAAAGGGAAGAATTTATCATGGTCTCATTACGCATATGGCTCAATATCATGTTTAAAATCGCACTGCCCGTTTAGCCGCAATTCACTGTGTGACCAGAAAGTATCACAGCCTTCGGTGATATCTTGAACATACATTGTACCTACGCATACAGCCTATCCACAGGAATCTACATGTAACTAAGCTCAGAGGTTATCATCAAGCAATCAACTTGCTTTTATAGTTACTATGCCTGAGCTGTTAGTAGCCCTGATTTAACCATGTTTCCTGGGTCGAACAGAGTGACGAAATTCGAAGATTCAAGGGGGTTGAAGCTTAAGGACTATTGAATACTCGCCCACAATTTGGAATTCTGTGACATTCCAGGTAAAACTAAGTCCAGTTATGTTATAATCGTCTACGTTAGGCAGCACCTCTCGGCATCCCGAACGGTGTTGGCCGGCTGTTGTGTTCTATCTCTTCTTCGACGACGATACGAATACGAGATGAATCCAAACTTCGACTAAACAGGCAGAGACATGTATTGATGATGATCTGCTAGAACGTGACAAAGGAGCTATCTAGAGGTTGCCATGATGTAGACACCTGTATACAAGACTGCTAAACGCTACGTTTCCTTGGCGCCTGAATCGGCTACTCTCAGCGTCTCCGACCGTATTACAAATCCTCTACCGCTAGCGCGCCCAACAACGGGTGTCGTCTAGCGCCAAGCCTCGCCTCGCCTCGCCTCGCCCCCGAGATATATAACGTGTGGGTTTCGGGCACTAGATAGGCGTAAGTGCACAAATTCTTTACCCCTCTTACTAACGCCCGCCGAATGCCATTACCTCTTAGGGAGGCATGATCGCGCCTGTGGCCGCCGACCTCTTTACTCCACATATGTACTTGAAACAGGGCAACAAACTACTTATTGGTGTAGCCTTTATCACCCCCATCCTATTCTTCGGGGGAATTTTGAGCTGTCGATCGTGATATATCAACATTCCGTGAGCAAGCAGTCACCTGTCTTCGTTGCCGACCTTTTATGATACATATTGGCGCCAAAGACTGGCATCATATTGTTTCTGCTGGGCGGTTACAGGTATCTCATTGGAACCTAGATGAGCCCCGCAGGTGCACTACCGGGGATCCGGAATCTTACCTCGTAAGACCTCGAATACTGAGTATTGAGGGTGATGTCGAAGATTTAGAGTACCAATAATGCAAAAGGCCAGTACAGGAGGCGGATGCATCAGCCTGGAGGTCGTTTTCAGGCTATCCATAGCAATTTCTACGGGTTTCAACATATTACCGTTATAATTACGGTAGGCTAGTTCAAAGTTTACGCTGTCTATCTACTACGCATAAACTAAAGGTGTTTAATTTTTAATTGCAGCCACACATTCACACCAGCCACAACGCCACATTTTTACAACGGGCGGCCTTAATTAACTAGGGACCGTATGCTTTAGGTATGTACCGGTATCCACTTAACCTATCCGTCCGTCTACACAACACCCCCTTCTTCTCAAGTCGTTTACTCTCAATCTCGATTCCATCCCTCGAAATGTCCAACAGATCTATATCTGTCACGAACGATGCCGTCTGCGGTCACTTTTATGCGGTTGATAGTGACAAGAGATGTCTTCTTCCTGGGAATACTTGCTGCGCGTGCGCTGATACGAGGCCACCTGCAGTGGGGTTTGATATGGAGGAATATGGGGGTCGGAGAACATATCAGGTCAGATGGGGGTCAGTGATCTCCTGTAGATATCGGAGTGGAGGTAGAGGGTCTCCCGCTGACCGATGTTTTTATCCTGGTCTAGATCTTACTGTAGTAGATGTCAAGGTATACTTATCCACATTCAAGCTTCGACTGAGGGTCGTTCTCATCATCATACCTGACCTCTGCTGGTCAATGGAATACAGATTATTGGATGGATCGACTATTCACGCCTGGCTGGTGGATGGATTTCCCACACCGCTTGATAGCTGCAATGAATAGCATCCCTATAATACCACCGAGTGTTTCTTCTAGCTCAGACTACCCACCCCTAGCGGTTGCTGCTTCTGATGCTGGAAGGAATTTACCGGCGAGAGCTGCACCTCCTCCCACTACTAGTAGCCCAGCTAGCGATATACCTAGGTCCTGGGCCGATCTTCTTGCGGCGCGAGCTCGAGGGAATATACCGGCGAGAGTTGCACCTCCTCCCAGTACTAGTATCCCAGCTAGCAATATACCGGTGACGATTGTACCTTCTCCCTATACTATGTCCTGGCTCGAGTTTGTTGAGGCGCGAGCTCGAGAGAATATACCGGCGAGAGTTGCACCTCCTCCCACCACTAGTAGCCCAGATAGCGACATACCGGCGACAGTTGCACCTCCTCCCACTACTAGTAGCCCAGCTAGCGATATACCTAGGTCCTGGGCCAATCTTGTTGCGGCGCAAGCTCGAGGGAATATACCGGCGAGAGTTGCACCTCCTCCCAGTACTAGAAGCCCAGCTAGCAATATACCGGTGACGATTGTACCTTCTCCCAATACTATGTCCTGGCTCGAGTTTGTTGAGGCGCGAGCTCGAGGGAATATACCGGCGAGAGTTGCACCTCCTCCCACCACTAATAGCCCAGATAGCGACATACCGGCGACAGTTGCACCTCCTCCCACTACTAGTAGCCCAGCTAGCAATGTACCGGTGACGGATGAACTTTCTCCCGATACTAGTCCCTGGCAGTTTGTTGGGACTCGAGCTCGAAGGAATATACCGGCGAGAGTTGCACCTCCTCCCAGTACTAGAAGCCCAGCTAGCAATATACCGGTGGCAGTCGCACCTTCTCGCACTCCTCCGACCTCGGCCAGTCCCTTGGTGGGGCAAGCTGCACCTCCTCCTAATCTTGGCAAATCAGCTAGGAAGAAAGCTGCCAAACGGGCACGGGCAGCTATGCAAGAGCAAGAGCTTCAAAGAATACTAGCTTCGCAAGATACCGAATTACCACTCCTTACGGCACAAAACAATGTACCGCCACCTGGAAATAGGGCCGGTGCTCTCCCTGCACCCGCACCCGCACCCGCACCCCTATACTCGCCCCGCGGCCCCGGAACTGTTTACCGCCCGCGTTTCACTGGAAATGCACAAAGCCAGTCGCCGCTACCTCAAAATTCATCAGATCCCGAAGAAATCAGCAATGATTATTCGTATCTTCAACTGCAACGTCTTCTCCAACCTCAATCTGTGGTCAACAATTCAGTAGCGGAAGCAGAGCCAGAAAGATCTGGCTTGGGCTATAACGCCTCCACGAGCACGTGAGTTACTTCGTCGCCCAAAGTCTTTCGGAGGTGCGCTCCGCACAATATTAATTCAGAGAGACCATATTAGTCAGACTAGAGGACGCAGAATGAGTTTTGGGGAATACATGGATATGATGAATCGCGGTCCTGAACCAGAAAGTTCTTCTTCTGGACGCATGAGGCCATCACCCGTAAATTCGGGGACTGGGTGAGTTGAACTTATTAAATTGGACTTTCTGATTTTCGTAAACGATTTATGAACAAATTATGCTAACGTCTTCCTAGTTGGGGTGAAGATGAGGAGGAGGAGAATCCGTGGGATGTTGCTGCGACCAGTGGTGGTGGTGACTGGGAAACCGGTGATGGTGGTGACTGGGAGACCGTGCCAGCCGATCTTTTGCGTCCAGAGCCTGCAACTACCATCCTTAGAAATGCCACACCCCAAGACCCACCGCCGTTATCCGAGGAGATGAGGCAGCTGGCTGAAGACACCTCTGTAATATTGGAGCTAATTGGCAAGACCTATCTGGGTGGCAACACCGGTATGGATAGCGACTATAAACAGATAATCGATGACGCGTTTGAGAATATTAGTAAGATTCGGACGCAATACAGAGTCGCGCTTGCATTGAAGGCTGGAAGCGTAAATCTCACTCAGGGTCCGGCACCTATCGTCGAAGACATACTGAAGATAGATTCGGCATGTATAATTTGCTGTGACGAAGTTACGGATACGGTCTTGTTACCGTGTAATCACTTGGTACTTTGTATGGTATGTAAACACAAATACACAGCTCAGTTTCTACCTTTGTTGACGATGTGCCGCGACGATAGACGTGTAGCGATAGGATGGGAATCAAAGGGAAAAGCACTCCGGGAGCACGGACGGTTACCTGTCCGATATGTAGGAAGCTTGTTTTGGATAGGGTTTGTTCTTTTCTGATCCTCCTGACAGGAATACATCGATGCTGACTTTGTTTAGATCAAGATCTTCAGAGGTTGATGTATTGTAGAGTTGCACCATATAATTGTAAGATACACAAGGGAGTTGTGTATCAATGCCCCATGAGTTTCTTTTGTTTTACCCAAGTATAGTGTCAGTTCCAAATACGCAAATAGGAGAGTAAATTGAACAACATGATCCCCGCATACATTGCGTGATGGCGGCTTGGTGACATTGCATCAAAGAAACCTACAGAAGCATTGCGGTTCTAAGCGTAGATTAATTCGTATGCGATCTTATCGACAGGCCACGGAGGCACTCCACATCCAAGTGAAGTGGAGGGTTGGATCCATGGAGTACGAGTGCTCGCTTGTGCACCTTAGTTGATTTACTAACCTTAAAGAGCCTCTGTTACAATTGTGTGGTATGGGCCACTTCTGCCGCTAGGCCCGGCATGGTAGATCTGCATTGCTCATACTGGATTAGGACAGGCGGCTCAACTACGGTTACCCGAGGGGTTCCTCTCTATTGGTGCCTTAACTTCACAGCAGCCGTGTCCGACCGGCTTTGCTCACTCGGTGCTCTCCGCACGTACGAGTAGTATTCCTGTCCTCAGGGAAGTTGGGATGTATCTCTCTACCCAGACACCGAGACACCCAGACACCACACAGAGCACCTACTAAATCAGTCGCTACAGGAATGATCTTCTGCAGAGCGTTATCTGGAACCTGGCAAGGACGTCCTTATTCCCCCCCCCCCGCCAATAACCATGCATGCACGAAGCTTGTTTCCGAAGAAGAAGGTGTCCGCAACTGCAAACACACAAAGTAGGAAGGAACAATCACGTCATACAAAATAAACGGCCCAGTATCAATGCAGCTGTCCTTGAATGATGCTCTTCATGAATCCAGCAAGTCGGAGGATTACCTCCATGTCGGGGGAGGCCATATTTGGGACCCAGGCCCGAGGGTTCTCGCAGAATATGCGGTAAAGAGGCAGAAACACGTCACGAAGCGGGTTCGCCTTGTGCGTGTGTGAGGAGATGGATTGCTTATGTCCTGGGATTGGGGAGGTATATATAGTGGATGATGTGTGAGGAGTCGTGAGAGAAATTGCTCGTCTGCTTACTGAAAGTCCTAAAGCTCGAGCAATGGGGATTAAGGCTTGGATACCGGTTATTTCTTTCTTTTGTGGAGTGGTGAACGGGTTCACACCAGAGTTTGTGTTACGAATCCGTCGTTGGCGGTATTTTGTATGCTGATGGTTTGCTAGGCAGTTCATCAGCGCTCCACGGAGAACAGCGGCTGTCCCAAATCGCGCAGGGGTACGAAAGAAATCATGTCCTGTGTAAATTAGAGATTGGAAAGCTAATGGCAATGATGTTCTAGGATTTCGCAATCTATTTTGTGTCCAGCTACTCTTTCGAAACACACAAAAGTACTCATACATGGAATCTTTTGGACCTGGGTACTGGAGATACCAGTGTACTATTTCCGGAGCCAGAGGTCTCAGAGGTTGTGTGGATAGCGGACAACACTGTTTTATATATCAATGGAACAAACCCGGACATTGCCGGAGGGGTGGAGCTCTGGGTGTCGGATATAACAGACTCTAGCATAAGGTATACAGTCCGAACCTCTGCCACGATGGATGACGATTGTCTACTAACACCGAAAACTCTTAGATATAAGGCCGCCTCTCTCGCTGCGCCTCTCGCAAATCTCAAAGCAGTTTCGACCCCAAGTGGTGTAAGCTACGTAGTTACAGGCCTCGCATATCCTAACGGCACTGCCTATAATGCAGAAATAGTAGAGGAATCTCTTTCTTCTGCACGCATCTATGACTCGCTCTTTGTGCGCCATTGGGACACCTACATCACTCCACAAAGATACGCCATCTTCGCGGGGAGTCTTTCAAACACTAACGGGGTTTATTCATCCTCGGGTGGACTAAAGAATCTGTTCAGTGGAATTGAAGGGCTCGAATCGCCAGTTCAGCCTTTCGGCGGTACCTCGGATTTTGATATCTCCTCAGATGGAAAAATCGTTGCATTCTTGTCAAAGGACCGGGAGATGAATCCTGCAAACAACACCGCGTCATATATTTATCTAGTTCCCCATTCTGGGTCCGAAGAGCCGGTTGCCATCAATTTGCCCTCTGACTCGTATTCTCCAGAGGGAGCTTCCGCATCTCCCGTCTTTTCACCCAGTGGTAAAACTCTGGCATACCTCCAGCAAGACGAGAACGGCTACGAGTCTGATAAAAATAAAATATATGTTTATGATCTCGAGAAGCAAAGCACCTCCGTCTTTTCAGAGGACTGGGACCGATCACCGGGATCGGTCAGTTGGTCGAAAGATGGAAAGAACTTGCTATTGATTGCGGAGGAGTACGGAAGGGAGAGGCTATGGACGCTCCCTGCAACGGAAAAGTATGCCGGAAAGCCAAAGGCAATTACTGGAGCTGAGAATGGATCGGTTGGTTTGGCGGTTCCGTTGTCTGATGATGAGTTACTCTTGTCGACTTCGAGTTTTGTTTCCTCGACTGGATTTTCAAAGTTGCAACTGAGCAGCGGAGAGGTTACTACGCTTTTGGATCCGAATACTATTGATGCGGAGTTAAAGGGACTTTCAAAGAACTCGGTTGGAGATTTCTGGTATCAAGGTTCCGCTGATAAGGTTTGTTACACTTGCGAATATATTTTATGTGTGCATCTATATTAATCGATTGATGTGGATGTCTTTAGGTACACGGTTGGATCATCAAACCGGAGGGTTTTGATGAAGACAAGAAGTATCCTACTGCCTTCCTGATTCACGGTGGACCTCAAGGTTCATGGGCGGACGGATGGAGCACAAGATGGTCTCCGAAGCTTTTCGCTGAGCAAGGGTATGTAAATCTTATCCTCGAATCCGCACCTCAGACCCTAACATTTTCTTAAAGATACGTGGCCATTGCCATCAACCCAACTGGAAGCACCGGATATGGAAAGGAGTTCGAGGATGCTATTCAAAACGATTGGGGCAAGTACTGATATCCGAATTACGTCGATTGAAGTAATCTAATGATGAAATCTTAGGTGGTGCACCGTATGTAGACCTTGTCAAGGGGTTCGAATACATTTTGGAAACCTATCCTTTCCTCGATGCAGACAGAGCAGTTGCTCTTGGTGCCAGCTACGGTGGATATATGGTGAACTGGATCCAAGGCCATGATTTTGGACGCAGGTTCAAGGCTTTGGTGGGCACCACCTTCATGCACGAATTACCATAGATTATCTACTAACATCCTCAAGGTCTCCCACGACGGCGTGTTCTCAACTCTGAACCAAATAACCTCGGAGGAGCTTTACTTCCCCCAGCACGATGTAAGTTATATCAATCTCTATCACGCGACCTCGATAGCTTCATTACTGAACAAACTTCTTGACAGTTCAACGGAACTCTCTGGGATGACCGTGCAAACTTCGAACGCTGGGATCCTGCAGCGCATATTGCAAACTGGTTGACCCCCCAGCTGGTAACTCATAACGACCTCGACTACCGTCTTCCCGTCTCCGAGGGACTCGCTGTATTCAATGCGCTCCAGGTCAGGGGAGTTCCGAGCCGCTTTTTGAACTTTCCGGACGAAAATCATTGGTAAGTCACCTCATTTGGTCGATATTTAGGGAGTGTGCTCACTGTTCTTATAGGGTCTTGAATCGTGAGAATAGCTTGGTCTGGCATAAGGAGGTGATTGGGTGGATTAATAAGTGGATTGCGGATGTATAAGGGTGTGATCTATGTGAACCTGATGGCAGGTTTTTTAGAAGGTTGACGCTTCTGTCTTAATTCTCACAATAATATAAGATCTTTTGAAGCCTACAATGACACGAAATGGATACTCTAGAACAGAAACGGAAGAGTACTCTTTCCCCTGGGACCTGGACATAGTGGATGGGGGGTAGGCCAGCTATATCCATAGAAACGGGCCCCATATTCCTACCCTGTAGTTTTGACGACGCAAAAGCCCTACTTGACCGTGCTGGGGTGGGTTCGTTTACTCGTTGATAGTTCGAATAACGTAGAGACTTCGCGCTACGAAGAAGATGATTATTAAACAGGCTCTCTTCCGAGTTAGGTTTTCATCCGAGCTTTTATAACTTGATTTGTAGTAAGATATCATGGAGAAGCGTTCATGGGTAAAACCGTGAATACCAGCGGTTCTGCTCGCTTTGGGGCGGGGGTGAGTCGATCTAAATTAGTTGAAGTACTCCCAACGAGACCCGGGAGTTTTGAGAGGCGCTGGGTGAGTGGTGTATAGTACGGTGTTACAACTCCGCAGTGTACGTCCCAGGCAATGTTCACACAACGGGTCTCATCGAACCTAAGCACATCAATCTTGAACCACTTACATATTATGACTCATTTTCGTCACAACTAATCCAAATGCAAGATTTGTATACGATGCTCATAATGTAGTCCTAACCTCAATTATTTTGTACGAATTTATTCTAATATTGGAAATCTAATCTTCGAATCCTATGTCTTTAGTTTTTTTCTGAAAGTAATGAAAATAAAAGAAACAAAGAATAGTTATAAACGTGTCTATTATTGAGAAATTGCAGTTTTTAAATCCCCCAAAACCACACCACAAATCAACGCCGAAGTGTTAAAACAATAGGAACTTCAGGATTTTCTCCAGTTGATAAGACTCGTGCCCCATTGCCAGTTGGATTAAGGTAAGTTCTTATCATCCGATTAGTGCTTGGGCGAGCAAATTGCTCACGAAAATCTTCCAAAACACCTACTTGTGCCTCTAGAATGATAATAGCACTACATATAACACTATTCGGTGGATAACCATCTGAATCCTGAGGGTAGTTGTCTTGGAATAATTTACCGGTTCCCTCCGTCCATAACGTGTCCAGATCTCTCTTAATTCTTCGAAGAGACCTTGGTAATGTTCTTGAATACCATGGGTAATATAAGTTCCAGTAGATATTCTGTTCATTTCTATCGTTGCTTGTCCTACCAGGATGATAGAGAAGGTCGCTATGCATCTGTACCAATTCTCGTACATCAGCAAGGATACATTCCACCTTAGTCATTGCTTCTCTGCAGTATAAAATGCTTCGAAATGCTCTTTCCCACTTATCGCCAGTCCATTCGTTGAGGTAATCGGTTGGACCCTTAAGGTCTCCGTTCGAGTAGAAAATAAGCATTTTTCAAGGTAATGAACGATGTTTGATGATGGTAAGTTTATGTAATTAATCCCTGAATGTTCGAAACCGATAAAATTGAAAATAGTGAATTTGGTTTAGTAGAAGAAATAGCCCTTCTTAATGTATTTTATAAACACTGATCCTGACATTTTCTTTCTATAGAAATCATTCCTTCCCACTAAAAATCGTTTTCGGTTTCTTCAAAACGTATTCTATATTTGTATTTTAAATAGTTGCGGTATAAAAAGGAGGTATTTGGCAATACGGTTAGGATTATTAATACAGGTATCCTTTGGTTTCTGTTGGTTTCTATTACATGGATGTATGACTCATACTCAGACTAGGTTTATTGGATATATAAAGGGGTCAGGTCTCTCATCTTTATTTTATTTCTCTCTTTCCTATTTACGCAACGTTCTTTGTTATTTTCTCAATATAACATTCTGCGTCTTCTCCATAGTTCCAAAGTGACATCGTCGGTTATGTAAGTACAGTGGCCTTGATGGTGATACACATTCATCAAGCTCATCATTATAGTCTAAAATCAATAACCATATGCTCCTAATATACCATACTAAGGGAGTTTACTGTATATCGCTTCGATCATAGTCCACACTCATGTCTTTCATCTAGGTAGTATTCTTTGGCAAACATATTTCATGGATCGATTAGTTAATACACTGGGTTACAAGGAGTTGGATTAGTCAGAAAGATTCTATTGAGTTCTATCGGGTTCTGTCGGTCGCAAGGGTTTGAGTCAGTTTGGATTTGTTATCGGTGGGATTTCCTTGAGTATATTAGGAGGTTTTCGTACTCGGTTCTGTTCTATTTCTCTTCTTTCTTTTGATAAGCAACATCTTCTGTGACTATGCTGTCTATTACTATTGTAACGGCAATTAGGTATTTCTGGCTAGGTGATAAATTGGAACGAGGGAAGGAGGTATTGTGCAGTTGAATTAGGATTTGTAATGGGGATTTCTATTATGTTCTTTTGGTTTCTGTTACGCGAAGGTATTAGTCATCGTTGGATTATGGATGGATATATAAAGGGGTGTTGTCTTGTGTTTTTGTCTGTTTCCTTCTTCTCTTCTTTCCTTACGCAACCTCTGCATTCTACCCGCTCGCCTCTGGCTCGCGGTAGGATTTCTTCCCCCCGAGATGGAGTTATACTGATTCTCGAATTGCTTCGGTCCCTGAACTTCCCTCGCTCGACACCCCCCATTCTTTGTTCGTTCGGTGCCCTCACGGGATGCGTCCACCGTTCACCCCTCGCCAAAACAACAGCTACTCTCGAAAGCCGTCTTCGCCCCTCCTTATTTTCACTCATCGCACGAGTGATCCCACACGTTGGGTACGCACACTGTCAGTAATCTCCAGTCAGCGAGAACCTACTGCCAAAGCGCTCGACAGCCCGCGAAGTTAGCGACCTCTCGGTCGCGAAACTATCGTCAAATTTTTTACCCGAGGTCCCGTGACCTTACCCCTCTTTATCGGCCTTAACCAGGCCACCCACTTTTACCCGAGGCGGCCCGCTCCCCTCACCCCAACCCAACCGGTCTCCGAGACCACCCTCAACACAACACGGTCGGCACTTTCGATTGCGACCCCCATACATACTGAGCCTTCGGCTCAACCCTTTTTGCATGTCCCCCCCAGAGGACACCACTTCAAACACGACTCGGGCACAGTCTTTAGCCGTTGCTCCAGGGACCGACGACCCCACCCACTCCTTACTTGACCAACTGGTCACCACTCCTCAATTCCTCGCTGCCTGACAACCAGAAGCCCGAGGACCCACACTCGACCCACCCCCCCTCGCTTTCACACCTGACGCTGTTGCGGTTGGCCTTTCCTGCCTTCGTGCGCGTGGTTTCCCAGTCCTGTTAAGGTTCGTCCACAGATATGATACCGGGAACGTTGGTAATGATATCGTTTCGATTGAACACTACGTTTAGGATTGTGCTCGCTAATGCAGTTGACGGAGAAGTTTGGGGTTCTTACTTTTACTACGGGGAGGTTTCTTTGTTGTCGCTTAGATTCTGCTTACCTGTACTACTTGTTATTCGCGCCCTCTTCGTGCGCTGTTTTTGTTTTATTATGTACGCAGTTCTCGTAGCTGCGGTAGTTAGTTTTTGTACTTCGTTTTTGCTTTCGGGTTAGTCGGTGGAGGTTGTAGTCGGGTAGTTAGGTGTGCGATAAGCTTCGGCTTCTATGCAATATAAGATTCTCTCTCTCTCTCTCTGTATTTATTCCACGAATACTATTCTTTGTCCGCACTACGTCATAGGGCTCCAACCAGTTTATCATACCAGGTAGAGCCACCCCATAGTCAATAGTCAAAGTGTACCTTTACGTCTACGTCCACGTCTACGTCACTACCGAGGTTGTATTCCTTGGCACCATAGTCTATCGCCTACGGTCCCCGTGATAACTATATAATATTATCTCCTATTCTTTACTCAAGAAGACCACCGCACTGCTGCTTCCCTTGTCCCGTTAAATTGTTACCAACGTTAGAGTCCTTTAGGACCCATATTACAGGCTCTCCGCACTGACCTCTACTATCTCCTTCGTACCCTGCGGAATACTCACTACTCACCCCCTTGAGAATATATTCAATGTTCTGATCTACATCCATAGCTCTATTCAATACCTGAATTCCAAACCTTGTATCAATTCCCAAATGTATTCAGAATCATTTCAAGAATTAGTTGGCTAAACACTGTCCATTATTAAACACGAGCATATGAAGAATCGATTAGATTGGGCCTTACAGTGAAAGGAATGAGGTGTTGAAGAGTTCACAAGTGTTGTTTGAAGCGAAGAGTGTATGGTTGAAAAATCTAGGGACCCTCGACAGATTGAGGTTTTTAGGGAGCCAGATGAGAGATGGGTTGCCGACTCTATCCACCCAAAACCTAAATACCATGGCATATCCTTAATGGTATTGGTGTCTTTCTACTTGACAAATAAAGATTTATTAATATTGATAACAGAAGATATGACTGGCATACATTACCAGAAGATTATCCAACCTTATTTCACAGCTGTTCTTAGAAGTCTTTTACAATCATACGCTTATATCACTTTTCAGAATGACAATGTATCAGTGCATACAGTAACAACAATCGCCAAATAGTTTGGTAATAATAACATCGAGGTTGAATCTCAACCCCCCTACTTACCAGCTATCAATCCTATTGAGTAACTTTGAGTGGAGCTTAAGAAATGTCTACAGCAGCAGTAACTAAAGATCGCTGAATCAAGAGTACAACCTGCTGTTAAGAAGGAACTAGCTAACGTCGTTTACAGCGAATCCACCCATAATGGAGTGTCCAGTCACATAATCCTATCTGAGTCATACATCAACATCTCACTTGTAGCCGCTTGAGGGTGAGTTTTCTGACACTAGTGTTTAGGGAGTGATCAATTACTATCATCCACGACCTGATTTCAATTGTCTACCTCTCATAGGGATCGTATCGAAGAGAAATAGAATAGGATAGAATAGAGATGGCCGTGCAATATACCAATCAGGTTGCAGATTATTCAAGGATACTATCGATAGAGCTCAATAAATTTTAAGGGCTCTACTACCGATAAGAACTTGGTTTTCTTTCTAATGAAGACTGGAGAGAACAAGACTGAAGGGCGAGAACGAGCCTCAGTACTTGTACTCTGAAGGCCTCTATTCTCTACTCCTAACTCCTTACTAAATTCCGGTGAAGCCTTTCCTCAGTCGGGGCAACAATACCACTGCTACCCCTCTTTTCTCTAAGCGACAACAGGTGTTTCCGATATATAAGGTAACCGCCCTTAGTTAAAGCCATTGTAATACCTGCAACCTTGGTTGTCACATGACTAGAGCCTGCATGAATGAGCTGCTACTCAAGTGTAAGCTTAATCATTGCTATAGAGCTTTCGCTCATTGTAGACTTCCCTAATATAGTCCCTGTCACTATAGGAGAACTTGCAATTCTCAGAGGACACAGGGGATCACAGGTAATCAGAGCTTCACTCTGGCCAGCCTTCTAGTCACTTGTGAGGCATAGACTCATCAGTCATTGCTCCTATAAATAGATCCTCTTCTTAGAGCCCAAAATGTAGTTACTCTAATAGCTGGTAGCTAACCACCCTGCCAGTACTTGCAGATCACTGTGCAACTGGCTTCTAACAATAACTCTCAGCATTTACCTGGACCCTGTGTGTACTCACACACCAGACAGTTGAAATGGCTCCATTACACTACTTCCGTTATCAGGGGTGGTTCTAGTACAAGTAGTAGGTACATAACTATCTGAATCATAATCTTGAATATTCTACCAAGTACCCGCTTTTTCATCTGATTTCTCCTCCTTGGTAGGTTTAGCGACTGAACCAGTTTTTCTCTTTCCTCGCCCTACTTCCATGTTGGGTTCTTTCTCAGCATAAGCCTTCGCTCTAGCTTCTCTCAATCTAATGACTTCTTCTGTAGTAATGATTCGGACTTTAGTCAGTCTTTACTTGCTACTGGCTCCCGCTTTTCCTTTTTTGTCAACAGCTTCCCTGAACTTTTTATGAAAGTGTTCGCTAATTTCTTTCTTAGCGATGGATTGTTGTAATCCCTTATCTATCTTTTCAATCAACTTTCTTAATACTTTAGCACTATTGATCTGACCTTTGATGAGATCTAGTAGCTGTTTCTTGGTTTTCCATTATCCTCTAGAATTGCGAGGTGTAGCCAGCAATGTGATAGAAAGTATCCGAATTTTTTTTTATTTTGCCGAGAGATTTTATAGTATCAGGAGGTGATAGAATTAGCTTGAGATTCAAAGATGAATACTACAATTTTGTCAGGCACTTGCAATATTTTGAAGTGTGTAGACTAGGTCCGCAAAAGCAATCTATGAGGAAAATTAGGAAAAACTCTAAGAATTCCGAGTATGTGAGAGCTTAGTTATACAATATGAAGACACCTTTATTTACCACATCTTTGGATTCTCATAACTTCTCTAGTACTTTGCTATAGCAGTGTTAGAGTTGGCTGAAGAGACCCACATCGAGGGGTTGTAGAATATATTTAGAATGTGGCGGGAGACAGAAGGGTACAATTTTGTGTTTAAAGCAATAATCAAAAAATTCCCAAGTAATATGAGAGAAGTGACCATCCATAATTAGTAGATGCCACGATCTAGCAGCCTTATAGTTATTAGTTTGAGTATGTACGGAATAGGGATAGAAGTCTTCACACATCTATGATATATTTCTGAAAGGTTTCGACCAATCAGGACATTCCAAGATATGTATCAGTCCAATCTTTTGGTGAATACCCAAACATAGCTTCATCTTCACGCTCTGATTGTACATACCATCATTTGTAATGAGCTGTACATTGATTAATAATCATAGAAGGAAGTGGTACACCTGCTGCCGACATTGATTTCCCCTGTAACGGAGCCATTTCAACTGTCTGGTGTATGAGTACACACAGGGCCCGCTTGCATGCTGAGAGTTATTGTTAGAAGCTAGTAGCACGGTGATATGCAAGTACTGGCAGTGTGGTTAGCTACCAGCTGCTAGAGTAACTACATTCTGAGCGCTAGGAAGGGAATCTATTCGTGGGAGCAATGACTGATGAGTCTACGCCTCGCCAGTGACTAGAAGACCAGCCAGAGTGAAGCTCTGATTGCCCAGTGATCCTCTGTATCCTCTGAGCACTGTAGGTCTGCCGAAGAGGCAGGGACTATGCTAGAGAAGTCTACAATAAGCGAAAACTCTACAGCAATGATTAAGCTTACACCTGAGTGGCAGCTCATTCATGCAGGCCCTCGGTTGTTTGGCAACCAAGGCTGCAGGTGTTACAAAGGCTTTGACTAAGGGTGGTTGCATTGAGTGTCGGAAAACACCTGTTGACGCTTAGAGAAAAGCGGTCTAGCGGTGGTATTATTTCCAGCACCGAGGAAAGGCTTCACCGGAACCTAGTAAGAAGCTAAAGTAGAGAATAGAGGCCTTCGGAGTATAAGTACTCAGGCTTATTCTCGCCCTTCAGTCCTGTTCTCTTCAGTCTTCATCAGAAGGAAATCAAGTTCTTATTGGTAGCAGAGCCTTTAAAGATTATTGGGTTCTAGCGATAGCATCTTTGAATAATCTGCAACCTGATTGTGTATCTTGCATGGCCGTCTTTATTCTATCTTATTCTATTTTCTCTTAGAAGAGACCCCCGTTACATCCCCGCTCAACTTGGTAAAGTAATCCTTTAGAGTAGCAGGACTATCTGCCAATGCATTTTGACGATCTAATCAGACTGCTAGCTTGAAATTTATCTCAGGATTCTGATCGAGGAATTATGTTAACCAATATTTTCCTAGCTTACGACCGCTGATTTGTGCCCTCACCAAATGCTGTGCAAGATTCTTCACCATACACAACCTAGGCGGAAATCTCCAATCATCCATATGTAAAATCCATTGGATGATCGATTCCTCCTCATGGTCGGTTAATAATTGCTGATGGTGGTTGTTCTACTGACCCGTAGTAGATCTAGCAAGCCGATCGCGTAGTGTAGAATATGGTAGATCATATTTTTCTGTAACGGGGTCATTTCAACTATCTGGTGTGTGAATATACACAGGGCCTGATTACATACTGAGGATTATTGTTAGAAGCTAGTTGCACAGTGATATGCAAGTACCGGCAGTATGGTTAGCTACTAGCTATTAGAGTAACTATATTCTGGGCACTAGGAAGGGGATCTATTCGTGGGAGCAATGACTGACGAGTCTGCGCCTCGCCAGTGAATAGAAGGCTAGCCAGAGTAAAGTTTTGATTGCCCGGTAATCTTGTGTATTCTCTGAGCTTGCAGTTCTGCTGCTAATGACAATGACTATGTCTAGGAAGTCTACAATAAACTGAAGCTCTACAGCAATGATTAAGCTTACACCTGAATGGCAGCTCATTCATGCAGTCTCCGATTGTGTGGCGACCAAGGCTATAGGTGTTATAATAGCTTTGACTAAGGGTGGTTGCCTCATGTATTGGAAATATCTGTTGGCATTTAGAGAAAAGTGGGGTAGCAATGGTATTGTTTTCCGGACTGAGAAAAGGCTTCACCAAAACGTAGTAAGGAGTTAGGAACAGAGAATAGAAGTCTTCGGAGTATAAGTACTCAGGCACATTCTCGTGCTTCAGTTCTGTCTCTCCCCAGTCTTCATCAGAAAGAAAACTGAATTATAGCGATAGTATCTTTGAATAATCTGCAACCTGATTATCTATCTTGCACCGCCGTCTCTATTCTATTCTATTCTATTTTCTTAGAAGAGGCCCCCGTTATATTTTCTGCAGATGCATGAATAGATGGCTCATTGGATTTCCAGTAATTGTTAATCGCAAGATCTATCTGTTCCTCTTGCAGTAAGTCCCGCTCCTTCCTAAACCTTTCTTTGAGCTGACTCATTATGGTGTTGATAGTATTAGATTTGACTGACTACAGTACAAACTAGCGTAGGGTATCTATGAGGATTTGAAGGCTAGACACCAAGAGTCAAATGATTAGTTTCACTATCACAAGTGGTTTCACCATAAACGATGTTAGAGTTTTCCCTTTGAGTTGGGAAGCTATTTCCCCCAAGCTTTTTGAGAAGCTTGCAGCCTCTATGCCTCGAAGAGTTTAAACCGTTATATAAGGCAATGATGGTACACGAAATACTAGTAGTTTAGATTGATACCCACTTCGAGGTCACTGTCAACTTTGGGTCGGGGTCTGGGCCGAGTGCAATGTTGAAGTCGAGTGCGAAAGCAAATAGTGTTAGTAGTTGAGAGCGGGCATCAACTGCGAGTGGAAGTACGGGTCATACTATTTCTTTTAGCAGTCAAGTACCCATATTTCATATATCATTTTTCAATTTTAGGGGGAGAACGGGTACGAATATATAAAGTACTGATATCAAATCGTGTCTTCAATTGCGGGAACCTCAATTGCGGAACCTCAATATCAAAATCTTGCAACCTCAAGCCACAGATATGGAGTGGTAAATGTTTCAAAAGTAATGTTACCAATGGTAGTAAATTATTTACCACTGGTGATATAAGCACTGAATTTCAGTTATTGTATCTGCACGCTATCCCAAATTAGTACATTTCCACCAGTATAAACATTGAGTTTCGGTCTTTATATTGCACTATATTAAATAAGTAAATATTCAATCATTAATGCCAAAACTTATGAAAATCTCCCACTGGTAGTGAAATACCATCACTGATGGTGAGATTCCCCACCGGTGGACAGTTTTCATATATATTGACATTATATCGCCGCTTTTGGCCAAAAGGTCTATGCTTTTATCATAAAAATTAGCATTATAGGGTATAAATACTGGTATTATTTTCACCACCAGTGGCAAAATAATTTACTACTGTTGGTAAAATTACTCTTGACACATTTACCGCTCCATAACAGCGCACTGACATGTCTCAAACCGTACTCAGCCATGTCTCACTCCAACGAATACCTTTGCAGGTGGCTGTACTATTTCTGCCTGTTTTATAGTTATCTTTTTAGTATAATTTCTAATAGATGACAACGACTCTTTGCATAGAAATATCTGATTACGGGAAAAATGTGTTTAAGGAAAATTATTTTGCTATTCAATTTTGAAATCCGTATTATTTCTAGCAAACTTACAAATCTGAATCAAAATTTTGAATTTGATTTGATAGTATAAAATTCTTTTTGAAGATAAATTTTTAATATTACTCCTATAAAGCCGAAATAAACGAAAAAAGAAAGACAAGAAAACTATTGCTATTTGAATCTTATTGTTATGGATTTGTTGTTACTGTCGGAGTACGCCCAGCCAACATAAATATCCTTGCACCCCTTGCAGTAGGATTCAGATTTCGCCGTATCATAGCATCATTATACTGCTCAGCTAGGTCCTTGCGGAATGTCTTCAAAACGCCGTATTGATTGCTTATAATGCAGTAAACCTTATACTCATAACTGCTTTTCCGCAGAGTGTCTAATCTTTCATTTGGATAATCGTCAAAATATATTTTACCTGAGCCGCGTTCAATAAAAGTCTGCAGCCCAGCGCGTAGCTCACCAAGTAAAATCGGTTTCTCTTGAATATACCAATGACAATATGTGGTCCAGTATGCGTTATACTCTTGTGGATTACTACTCGTTCTGTAAGGATTCCAAAGAAGATCACTGTATTTCTGTACTAACAGTCTTAGCTTGTCGAGGAGTTTCTCCAATATAAGTTTTGCAGCACGGGCCGATGGTGCTTGTCTATAGGCCTCTTCCCACTGTTCTTCGTTGAAAAAGTTTAGGTGGTCCGTAGGACCTTGGAGGTCCCAATTTTCATAAAAATGAAGCATACTCAATGGTAAAAGAAAGGAGATTGATGGATGTTGTTAGCCAGATATGAATTCCGTTTTTTTTTCTAACGAGAATGTTGATATAGCTATATTTAAAATCACCGGTCGTTGTCTCTTCATTCTATAGTTTCACCGTGACTAGAATCCCGCATTCTCTAGTGTGCTGCAGTCATATCACCATATCACCTGGCCCGATTCATGAGTAGAGAGGCGCGGCCGATGTCTATGCGGAAGGTATCACGCATACAACTCATGTAAATCACAAGCTGAGAAAGCATCAGAATTACAACCCGATTCATCGTATCATATATACAGCTAGGACAGTGGATCGTGTAACGTACCAACCCCAATAACCCTGAGTTCGCACTGTTGGGTCCAGTTGGAGGATAGAACAGAGCTAACTTCAGGCTCCTGCCGGGCCGGGTTTATGTACAGAACGAATCGTGGCACTTCACCCAATATGCCAGATAACCTGTTGAAAGTCATAAATGTTGCGCGAAATAGAACCCTCATGATCACCTCTGGAGTGCTAACCTACCTGCTCAATACCGTTAACGCCGTTTTAGTTGTCGGGGTGAATGACTCGTTCTCTAAGGCAGTACAGCTCTGGCATTTGAAGATCAGCTGGATGCGGTGACTCTTCACGCTAGCTGGCTCATATAGAGAAACCTGTCGTAACTTCACCCGATCAGATATTCATCCTTCTGGAACCCCCAGCATTCGTGGAAGACATTTGCTAACCCCCCACAGCGCTTCTCACTCAGTCCTCTCTCTGCAGTTATGTCCAGCAGATGCTGCCCACGGTGGAAATGAAGCAACGAGAGTTTGGCTATTGATTCGAGGATCACAAACCATCACTCGATTTCAGTGAGTCCCGTCACATTACAACTACGGGGTGAAACAGCGAGCCACAAGACCCTGTCAACGGCCACCACTAGCATCACGGCTTCGCTGGGGGAGATTGAATTTGCTCGTGCCCTAGCTCGGAGGTCTGGGGTAGTCTCGACGCTCTGGCTAATTGAATGTGTGATCTTGTCACGGAGTAATCCGCCGTAGCTCGCTCCATTGGTCAATTCTATCTCACTTCACTCACTACGGCACATCCTGGGCTTTGGTGGGGTGTAGACAAACACTGCAGCTTGCTGACAATTGCCAGCCCGCTGGCTCCCTGAGTCCCGCCGACTTTACTTACAGCGAAACCTGACCACCGCGGAAATAACATTATGGCACCTTCTGCAGCGTCCCAATGCTATGCTCTATTCGGTATTGACGCCCCCCAAAAACGAACTAATAACCACCACGGCCGAGAAAGCAGATCACAGAATCTCACTCGTTCCCCCTGCGAGCTCGGTGGAGCACAACTACAGAGCGAGATTGCAACTCACAAGCCCCAGACAGACACTACTGGTTTGATACTAGAGTTCTCGTGGGGTTTGGCCCCATTGAATGATGTGCACGACGTCTTCCTAGTAAGACTAACGCTAAGCGGTACTAGCGGGTCATCGCGTATCACTCGGCCGGATCATGAAGCGCAATAGTAGGCCATAACTTTTCGGAGATGCTGCTGGTTCAGTACTATTCCCCCCCCTCCAGCGTTCATTGCGAGGATTGGATGCTCACTGCATGTCGGTGCGTACCAGTGATTATGGGCTTAATGCCGGGACTCTCCATATCGGGTAACGTGCCTATTGCACTTTGCCTCAATTTGGTACTGTAAACATCACCGTGCATCACTCGGCTTGTTGGCGTGCATGTCTAGGCCGGGATTTGCTTTTTTTTTTTTTTTTATTTAGCTCGGGAATCGTATTATTATCCAGAGCGGGCGGGAACGTGAGCAATCCGTCTTTGGGAGTGTCACTGGTTATTCGCGACTGCCCCAGCTGAGCCCCCGATCGGTAAATCGAGTGATATTGCCAGCCCCGAAAAATATGGATCATGAAGTATCACTCGGCCTTTGTAGGCGCGAGAACTGGGAGCGAAATAGCTATACAGCAAGCCATAGAATCTCTGAGTGGGACACATCTGGTTCGTCACTGTCAAAGGGATTGAATGGGTACTGTGCTTTTAGGGCCGGGGGAAGCATTGAATGGCTCGACGTTGGTGGTACGCGGGTTCAATTGAATGTGTGTCTAGATTTCTCTACACCGTACTGGAGCACAATGGCAGGGAGATTAGTGATGCGAACGGATGTGTTAGGGGGTATCACTCGGTTCTGGGGGGGGCTCGGGGGCTGGCTTACGTACTAGCAACGATGTGGTTATGTGGAGAACTGAGGTTTGGTGGCGGTGGCTTGAATAGTACGCGGGGCCAGAAACTGAGAGACCCTCGACCTGCAGAGCAAGAACCGGGTTTGTAAGGTTTCACGATTTCACGAGGTGGGCAAGGCTGATACTTGGCTCTACTCTATCTGGGGTGCACATCTGGGCCCGGGCCCTGACAAGTGGAGAAATGAGAGTCCATCCCACCACTTGCTTGCTGACGTCACCCCACCTTCACGCTGACATCAGCCCCACGTGACCTCCAGGGACCAATATCATTACCCCTTTCCCCCCCCCCCCCTTTTCCCCCGAACTGAACACCGCCCCCTTTTCCCCGAACTGAACACCGCACAAGATTTGGAGCGTAAAGCCCCGGGTGTCCGAGAAGATCCTGATTCCTGATGGATATAAATGGCACCAGACTTTTACTCGAACTGTGGCGAATCCTTCAGTTTCTGGCGAGAGGAACTTGAAACTTGATCTTATTCAACACCCGGGTTAACGTTGCAACGCTCCAACTTGACACTTCCGGATCCCCGCAACATCCACAATGCTCCGTCCGCGCTGGACCCTCCACGCCGAAGCCCTCTTCTGGCGCACGCTCATGGGCGCCGGCATGACGCTCCATCGCATGGCACCCCCCGTCCCCCCCGTGCCCACATTCACACGCACCATCCCCTCCACGCTCTCCCCTACCCGCGGTGCCATCCCGATAGTCTTCTACACGCCGCCATCCTACGCCACCCGCAACCCAGCGCACAAATACCCACTGCTGATCAACTTCCACGGCGGCGGCTTCACGCTCGGCCGCGCAACGGACGACTGCCGGTGGGCTGCGGCCGTGGTCGAGCAGGTCGGCGCGGTTGTGGCGAGCGTGGACTACCGTCTCGCGCCGGAACACCCGTTCCCCACGGCCGTGGAGGACGGCGCCGACGCGATACTGCACCTTCTCTCGAACGCCGGCGAGCTGGGGCTCGACGCCCGCCGCGTCGGCGTCAGCGGCTTCAGCGCGGGCGGCAACATGGCCTTCACCACCATCCTGCGCTACGAGGCCGCGCTGCGTGCCGGCGCGCGGGAGCGGTGCGGGCAGCTGCGCGTGGTGGTGGCGTGGTATCCGAGCACGGACTTCACGTCGTCGCGCGAGCTGCGGCGCGGGACGAACACGCGGCCCGATAAGGAGCTGCCGAGGCTGTTTACGGAGCTGTTTGACGCGAGCTATCTGTACCCGCCGAAGGACGTGTCGATGGATGATCCGTATTTGAGCCCCGGCGTGGCCGGGGGGGAGTTGTTGGGCGTGTTGCCGGACGAGGTGCTGCTGTGGACGTGTGAGTGGGATGAGTTGGCGGCGGAGGGGGAACGGTTTCGGGTGAGGCTGGGGGAGGTGGGCAAGAGGGTGGGGGGGAGGGTGGTGGGGGGGACGGCGCATGCGTGGGATAAGAGCCCGAATCCGGTGGCGGGGGATGCGGTGAGGGACGAGGTGTATAAGGAGGCGTGTGGGGAGCTGCGAAGGGTATTTGGGTTGTAGACGGGTGATATTTCGTTTTTGTAGTTGTAGACTAAGCTAAGACGAGCCTTGCCTAGAGCCCGCGAGAGCCGGCTCGGATTGTGGAGGTAAAGGCTCGAGCTGTTATGATTATACCTAGAAGTAGACCTCACATCAAGTCGGTATATAGAGCCGTATCTATTAATGTATGCCACCCAGCTATAATGCATTAGTAATACAAGTATGTACTTTCCCAGGCTCGAGCCTGCCTGGGCTCGTCGGTGGTGGGGCTCGACCTGTTCGAGCCTAAAGCCCGAGCTTAAAGCTCGAGCCCGCTCGGCCCGTGCCTATCGCTCTTTGGGATTGCAGTTTTGGGGTTTTTCTGAAATACCTGTCGTTCAATCATTGCCGTCTACTATTCTACTGTTCTACTGATGTCTTGGCACAAGACGCTCCTTAGGCGCCACTGCTACTGTTCGTACAGTGGCGCTGTGGCGATAAGCTGGCAAACCACCCGTGCCTGCGCTGTGTGTCTCTCGCATGTCTCTCCACGATGGTGGCGCAATGTGCACCATTGACATTGTCCACAAAGGTGCCAAAAGCAGGTACGAAACCCTGTTTTGGCCAACCGGTCTAGCCTTATGTGCGGCAATGAGATCAATCAACAGCGACCACACCATCCCAATCTGGCCCAATAGTAGGATAGTAGCAACCCTGCCAAGCAAGTAGCAACCCTGACACCTTGTGTAGATGGATTCCCAAAAGGGATTCCTTGTTGCACTCTATTAATTGTGCTAATAATTAAATAATTAATAATTGCTAATATTTATACCCCCCCCATAACCCCTGTGCTGGCTGTTTGACTGACAGCGAATGACGTAACGCCGGATCAGCGTCACGTCACTGGCCCGAAGCTGATCATGATTTAACATCATTTCCTCCCCCTTCTCACCCTTCACGGCCATTTGCCCCTTCCTTCCCCCACAAACCAGCTCACAACAAACACACCAAAAAAATGCACCACAAAACCAAAACCAAGCCCAAAACCCCCCCCTCCCTCCCGCCCTCCTCCACCCGCCCGCTCAACATCCTCCTCACCAACGGCCGCTTCCCCACCACCATCGACCTGGCGCGCCAGCTGCACCTCGCCCACCACACCATCACCGTCGTCGACCCAATGCACTACCACGTCTGCCGCTTCTCCCGCTCCGTCCACAAGTCCATCCACGTCCCCGCCCCGCACGTCGACCCCACGGGCTACATCGCCGCCGTGGCCGCGACGGTCGAGAGCGAGAACATAGACATCATCATCCCGATGCACGAGGAGATCTTCTACCTCGCGACCTGCAACGACGACATCATACTGAAGCGCCTCTTTGCGCCCCCGTACGAGACGCTGATCGCCCTGCACAACAAGTGGGAGTTTACACGCCTTCTCCAGCGCGCGGGGCTAGCCGCGCCAAAGACGTGGCTCTGCCGCTCCCGCGCAGATATGGAGAAGCTGGACCGCACGCGGGAGCTCGCGCTGAAACCGGTGTTTGGGCGGGCGTGCGCGGGGCTGCACCATCTTAAGCCCGGCAAACCCATACCGGCGAATCTGGATGTCAGGGAGGACAACCACTACGTCGCGCAGGAGTGGCTGGTGGGGAGGAGGTTGTGCAGTTATGCGGTTGTGCGTGCAGGGCGGGTGAGGGCGTTTGCGGTGTACCCTGTCGAAGACACGATTGATGGCAGCAGCGCGGTCAGTTTTGTGAGTGTGGAGCACAAGGGGGTGCGCGAGTATGTGGAGGTGCTTGTGCGCGCGCTGGGGGCGGTGGATGGACAGATTGCGTTGGACCTCGTGGATGTCGAGGGGCGCGGGGTCGTGGCGATTGAGTGTAATCCACGGGCGACGAGCGGGATCCACCTGTTTTCGCAAACGAGAGCGCTAGCAGAAGCGCTAGTGGGAGATAGGGACGGGGTGTGGGAGGCGAGGCCGGGGGCGAGGAGGCAGTTGATGCCCGGGATGCTGATGTGGGATCGCAGTGGAGGGTATGTGGCGCATATGAAGAGGCTGATGGGGAGTAAGGATGTGCTGTTTAGTACGAGGGATTTGATGCCGAGTTTGATGCAGCCGTTTTTGTTGACGAGTTATTACAAGATCTGCCAGGAGAGGCGCATGAAGTTGCCGGAGATGTTTCAGTGGGATTTGACGTGGGAGCCGGAGGGGGAGGAGTTGGGGAGGGTGAGGAAGAGGGTGGATGAATTTGTGGAGAGAGGGACGGCGGTGGCCAGTGTGGGGGCGTAGTGCGGGATGGTGCGGTGTTTTGGGTGGAGTTGGGAGTCGGGGGTTTGGGTGCGATGTATATGGAGATAGATGGATGCTTGCTTGCTGTGTATATTAGTCTAATTGCAATCACATACCCCATATATACACTTATCTGTATGTTTTCATCCTATTCCATTAGCATGAACTGGCAATATCGAAATATTGAATTCATCCGGCGCCGTAGAACTGGCTAGTGGTGTTGCCGGTATTCAATTATAATTAAACTCAACCATTTCTGGCAAGCACTCCGAGACTTTAACGCTAGGCTATGCGGTTTACCATCTCGCCCTACAGCCCGAATATAGTTCTGGCCATGTGCCGTAGAATGGAGGAAAGACGTGGATGTAATAGTGGGACGGAGAGTTGAGCGAGAGGCGATAATTCAATCCGTTCGACAATCCGCCATATATCGACTTTTAAAACTTTGTGTTGGCTGGTATTCTATCGGTCTCATGTTGCTGCTAGTAGGGAGTGTTGGTTTCTGGTTTGCGTGTGGCTGCGGGTGCACTGGGTTTGGTTTGGTTTGGTGTGGTTTGTGGAATGAGTTTATATACTCAAAAAGGATTTGCGTGTTTTAGTACATCGGATTTTAAAGTGTCTTCCGTTTGTTTCGGGGGTCCCCTGTCTTGCGCCAAAATGGCCGTTTCTGTAGCTGTTTAGAAAAAGGTTGGGGTTGGCGGCGCAAAAGCATCTCTACCCGTGACACAGAAATCCTCAATCCAGCAGTGCTTTGACGAAACCTCGTTGGATCTAGTTTGACCGCGGTTTTGGTAGGTCGTTGTTCGGAATACATAGCTTCCGGACTTTTACTCTTTTTATATTTTCATATTCTGCGATGAATTCGCGAAACCGAGTGATGGTCTGTGATCCGGCTGTCACATATCTCTTTCCCCTGTTTGCGGATTTGGATTGAAGTGGGAAGCGGTGCTGCTTTATTGGCGTTGGAGGTCTTTCTGTCGCTATACTAGGGTGCTGGGCACGATAAATCAACAGTTTTTCCTGCAAGAAAGGATACCTGCCCCAAATATATCACCAGGCCTTATGCATTCTCAGCTTCAGCTTCCCCAATTTTCCATCTCTGAAGGCGTAGATATGGTTCAAAGAGAACCGGGACCTGCTAGCCTAGCCCTCATGGCCATCGACGGTAAAAGAATATGCACCTAAAAAATACCAAAATCAACAACCTAGTTTAACGCCACAAAGCCAGACGATCGCCCAACTAAATCGTTCATCGAGGCTCCAAACCACAATGTGTGTATTGATAAATCGGGTTTTCGACTCGGCCAAAGGCGGGAATGTTGATTTATCATGTCCGGTACCGTAGGTTTCGATATCAACAGTACTCTATAGAGGCCATCACCGTTACGTTTTGTAAGTTGCACCCATTGTGCTCCTGATCGAGTTTAATCCCCTGGGTTGATCGATCGACGAGCCTAAAAGCTTGAGGAAAGTCGGGGATAACTCAAGGGTTATAATACCATCATCGACTGATCCTCCACGCATCTCATTCACTGGCTTGGCAAGCCGATATGCCAAGCCGTGGCTTGGCTTGGCGCTTTTGGCGCTAAGGTATCTCACAGATGTCACTCTCGACATCTAACAACATCGCATCTTAGAATCTTTTGGCAACATCGTAATTGCAGAGAAAGACGGCGGCCGGAGTGAAGGCGGCAAGTAATTCCATTGGACCTTGACACCCTACTATGTGGCCTCCACGCGACCGGTATTCAATGTGATATCGTTCATACTATGGCATATGTGTGTGGACTCGTCCGGCCTGGTCTTCAACTGGGTATGTGTCTAGAACACGACAAGAGCGGCCACTTCTTGCTGGAACGGAGGCGTGGCTTGAGGTATGAGATAGTACGCTAGAGTGGAAGGAGACCCCTCGCCTCTATCTCCATCAGGAGTTACATACTTCGAGTTGATTGATGGATTTCTTTACGCTCCCAGGCTCAGGAGGATCAAGCGGGGGTCAGAAGGTATTCACTAGGCCACCAGGCAGATGAGTGGATTAAGCCCCTCTCTGAATATCGTGGAGGCACCAAAACAGACATTGTAGGTGCTGTCTCTCCGTTTCTTGGACTTTCTTCTCCGCTGATAATTCAGCATTCATCGAAACTATCCATCGCTGTACCTGGATTAAGAATGATGCACTTCTACCGGAAGATTAAGGAGTACGCGTATCCTCCTCGTCTCTATATGGCGCTTATAGTTTACGGGCGACTTCTATAATGTTGAGTAGAAATATCGAACGTATCAATTGGTTTTTGGTAACCTGAAGTACCTACCACAACGGGTAATCTACAATTATAAAGGCGCCATCATCGAAGAAATATGGCACAAGATCAAAAGGATGTTTGAGTGCTATCACCGTGTTGACCACTTTGAATAGGATAAACCAATGTGGGCCTAGTTCTCGTCATGGTTTGCATGTGCTGGCTAGGCCTCGAAAATCATTTCCTATGCCTGCTGGCAGTAGACAAAATTGAGAATATCTGTCTGTCCAAGCTTTTGTCTGTCAAGTTGGACGGTAGTAAGCTTTGGCTGCGGTAGACAAAGACTTCTCTCATGCGATTATTGCGGAATTGCGCGAAGATGAAATTCCCGAATGATGGGTTTACTAACTATGAACTAAGTAATGGAATGTTATTTGTCTGAGGTGCTATGATAAATATAATCTTCATGCAAATGGGGCCAGCAACATTTACTGGTAACCGCATCACTACCAGCCCTCTAATTGGCCAATAAGGTCGTTAGAATTTATATATGGAGACCTTTCCACAAATTATGGAATATATCGTATAAGGAATTGGTCAACTAGGAGGGTCAAATTCTAACCATTACATGATTTACCACTTCTTGCGAAATCATCATTTCTACTCCGCTATTGGTAGGTCGACCCCTTCCCAAGCCTAACCCTAACAAGGCTAAGATAGGCGTAAAGCAAAACCAATCATCATCACACATCTGTCAAGCGCTGAGCCTGAGGCTGAGATTTACTTCTGTTCTCGCAATCATTACCACATACCCCTCTACTAAAGATCTTTATATACTCAATATCAACTGATTTACCTCGCTGCGAGAAAGAAAATTATCATATGAACGAACCACACGAAAGACCCGGATTAGAACGCGAGACACGGAAAGAACCTGCCGCCAACGCCCAGGGCCGACATATAAGTACGACGGCTCCATCTCTATCGATAAGCTTGTCATCCCCGATGAATCGCTTGGCTCAAATATCGGAGGTAAATAGATAAAATCATCCTTTTTCTGCGAGCGGTTAACTCCGTCCTCAACCTCGGCGAGACTTACGTACGCCCGCTAATACATTATCTTCCCCAGCTGCCATCTCCCTCGACAACCCCCTATGCCCGAAAAGGATTAAGCCTCATATTATCTTACGTTCGTACCCCTTCATGAACAAAAGTGATGGTGTTTGCTTCTAATACTGTATGTACCCACTCTATGTCTTAGATCTCAGCCCATCTGGGAATCATTGTGAACCTTGAGACCGCCCGTCATATGTTAGCCAGGTTCTGGCATCATTCACTATATGTATGCACCCTCTTCGTACCTTTATTTACCGCAATAGCTCTAACGTTGAGTTCATTGCCACAAGGCTCAAACCCTCTCTCCAAGCTGCTGGCTTGATAGTCATAATGTCTGGCCGCCGATGTGGACCACATTGATTTTTTGTTCATTGCCATTTGCAACTGGCTTTTCCGACACATCTGTTCCTGTTGAACGTGAGGACACTGCCCCAGTTATCGACAGCGCTCTATTTCTCTTCTTGCCGTTTGCTATACTTGTCACTATCGTCTCATATATCGTCGAGTTGCGTAAAACCTACGAGTTACCCGCGCAACCACCAGTACTGCCTGCTCCGGCTGGATGTTCAGTTGAAAAGAAATTGTCCGAAGCCCAACGGAATCTAGTCTTACATAGCCCTGCTGCTGCTTGGCTCTTGTTATCTGTGGTGATCGTGATCCTTACGGGGGTGTTCTGGCGGTTTGCCGAATCCCCTCAAGGCTGCAGCGTCCTAAACCCAGATGTTGCCGGACTGGGTGTTCGAGTTAGTTTGTGGGTTCCGGCGACAATAGTGATGTTGACAGCTCTTTTGGGCCACTATCATGCAGAAGAGACGGGCCTTAAAGGCATCGCTACTACGCTAGTCGGGTCACAGATAATATATACCTGGAGTCTTTGGACGAAGGAATTGAATCCAGCGGATAAATTACTTGGGTCTATGATTTTGGACTGTTTGACGTTCCTTACACCCATTACCTTTTCCATGAAAGAATGCCTTGCAGCCCGCCAACTCATACGGGTAGGCTATTTGGTTCAATTTTCTTTTCAATGATTGTTCTAGCAAAGACTATGTCTTCATTTCATCACACTGGTTTGGAGCAAAAATTGGACATCTCTGTCGAATCATGTCCCTGCTTTCAGGCGTATTGGTGGGGTCCATTCGACTCCTGCGTTGGTCCCGCGAAAACCTTTTGGATGTACCTAGTTTGCAAGGCCGTCACCATAATTCATGGAGTATGGCTCTGCTTCTCCTACATGGATCACTACGATGCGGCCGAAAAGTTTTCACGTGGAGACAGTAACACCAATATCAAAGGCATCGAGAACACTGTATACGATTCCATCCCAGCAACCGCGTTCACCAAGTACCGAGAATCCATAGTCATCGCTCTCTCTTCAATGGTTACTATCGAGGTCACCCTATCAGGCTTCGATCTCCCAGCGGCCAATGATATAAGTAGTTGGGGTCAGACTGGGCAGACTCTTGTTGCGGTTGTGACAACTTCCTGCTTCACATATGGGTTCTACTCCATGTGGAAAAATAAGAACGTTGAGAGACGGCAAAAAAGCAATCCGTCAATGCAGCTACGGCGCGCTAACACCAGTTCTGACCATCCACAAGTGCGATGATTGGTTTACCTGGGTTAAAAGCCTCCACTTAATTGTCCAAGACCAACATCCATTCCATTTTTCGCAATTACGAACCACCGATCATTGCCGGATGCAATACGAGACTGAGGGATGGAAGAAGACTACCCATGACTGCCGCAACTGGAAAGACCTAACTCGCGAGGAGCTGGGTGCTATGCTACATGTTGAAGCAAAGCTCGGTGACCTACAAATCATCAACGATCTGATAGAGGACCGTGCAAGTGTTCACAAGACCGACAAGGATGGAAACACTGCTCTCATCATCGCCGCAGAGAACGATCATCTGGCTGTCGTTAACCGTCTAATACAACATGGAGCTCATGTCTCGGCCCAGAATAGTGAGGGGAATACAGCTCTTCATGTGGCGGCCCAATTGTACCCTTGCAACAACGATTTAATAAACCTTCTACTGGAAACCAGCGACATGGCCGTAACGAACTTGCGTGGCGAAACTGCACTTAATCTTGCTTTTACTAGATTAGGAGTGCTAGATTCCTCAGAATGCAATACTCATCAGCTTACAACGTGTAAGCTTTTAGTAGCGAAGGCCAGTAAAGCAGTGGTTTCTATACCGGATCACCGGGGGTATATCGTATTATATGATGCTATCTCGTTTGGAGCGCTCATGTATGAGGAGTACAACAATCTAGTAAAGCTTATATTAGAGAAAACCTCCGATTTCGAAACACGTGACAAGGATGGTAGCACTCTACTGCACTATATTGTTGGAAATATGCCCGTGGCGTCATCGGGCCAGCCCGATCCGCCGCCCGATAACGCTGTCGAGATATTGAAAATTGTATTGGAGAAGACCAATAAGGCTACGTTGGCGTTACAAGATAACTCGGGGGATACTCCATTACATTATGCTTTTCTACACTTGGGGTCCGTGACTTCTACGGAGGCCGGCTATGGGGTAGTAAGGCTTTTGTTAAAGAATGCCAGTGACCTTAGAGACATACAGAACAAGGATGGGATGATTGTTCTGCATTGTGCCGTGGAAGCGTTCGACGAAGAGGGGTGGGAATGGTACACGCCTACCAACAATATTCTCGCTGTGTTCGAGCTCTTATTGAAGAAGACCAGTAAAACTGCGATGTCACTAAAAGATAACTGGGGAAATACTGCGCTACATGATTACCTTTCGAGTCCGTATACATGGTCGAAGGAGTGGCTAGGAATAACAGAGGCGCTCTTGGAAAATACCAGCGACATTTCAATACAGAATAAAATGGGGATGACTGTTCTGCATTGTGCTGCGGAAATGTTACATGAACTGCGTGAGGGGGGCTTCGATAACGAATGGACCGATCCTATCCCCATGTTCGATCTCTTATCGAAGTCATCCAGGCTGCGATGTCACTAAAAGACAACACGGGGAATACTGCGCTACATGCTTACCTTTTGAGCACGCATACATGGTCGAAGGAGTGGCTAGGAATAACAGAGGCTCTCTTGGAAAATATCAGCGATATTTCAATACAGGATAAAAAGGGGAGGACTATAATGCATTGTGCCGTGGAAATGGTATCTAAGGTGGCACTTTGGCACGTTGGTAACGCATGGACCGATGTTATCCCCGTGTTCGATCTCTTATCGAAGAAGGTCACCCAAGCTGCGATGTCACTAAAAGACAACTCGGGGAAAACTGCGCTGCATGCTTACCTTTCGGATACATTTACATGGTCGAAGGAGTGGCTAGGGATAACACGGGCGCTCTTGGAAAATACCACCGACCTTAGAATACAGAACAAAGAGGGGATGACTATGCTACATTGTGCCATTAAAGCTGCCATTAAAGCTGTGGCAAACCCGAAAGTGGGTGGTCCGGTCACTTACGGTCCTGAGGTAATCAAGCTTTTGTTAGATACCATTGGTGATTCGGCAGAAGATAACGATGCTGGAACTCTACTACAATGTATAATGCTTAAGCCTGCGTACGTGTGTGCTAGAGTTGAGCATGAGCTTTCGATGAAACGTGAAGCGGACAACGATAAGGGAGCAGCAGCAGATCTCATGACAATCTATCCAGCGCGTGTTGAAATTAAACGTATGGTTAAGGCTTTATTAAATGACCCGACAATTTGTCAAACTCTACTAGTTCTTGCGATGGCAAATCAAGACTGCCCGGGGGGCGTGCTTAAGCTTTTGTTGGCGGGGGCAAGCAACCTTACGCTCGTGGACGCGTCTGGAAACACTCTCTTACACTGTTATCTTTCCAGATCTACAAATTGGGACGAAGAGGTGGTAAAGAATTCGATACAAGCGATCGACCTCTCGACGAAAAATATCCTAGGCTTAGCCTTACTAGATGTTGCGGTTAGAAATGCGTATACCGAAGATAATGTGCTAAACCTTCTGCTAGAGAGGTTTGAATTAGATAATTACTCTACAGTACAAGGCGATGGAACAATTGAGACCGTGTTGTGCCTTACGGTTAGAGAACAAGATTTGAAATCATATACGTCACCGGCGCTTTATAAGGTTACCAAAATCACAGCATCGGAAGTTCCGGTCCAGTCAACTGAAGATGTTGGTGGGTACAACGAGCACGATAAAGCGCCAGTGCCATTAGAAGACGGGAGTACCTACATCGCAAACACGTATCCGCAGGAGCCACCTAGATCCAATTTCAGGGATCAGAAACACTCAACGAAGTTTGGAATCTCTCTTTTTAACACTGAACTACAAAACACTACATTTTCGAGCAAACTTGATCAATCTACCTCTCCTTATAGCTCCGTTCAAAACTTCGAAGAGGCAACAAGGACCTTGCTCGCGAAGACAAAACTTGAAAATGGACGATCCGCGCAGGCAATTTGTCTCGAATCTGAGCTTTTTACCATAATGGACTTACTACTGCGCTGCAATAACTACCTCGAAATTAGAGACAACTCTGGTCGGCGACTACTTCATGCATGGGCACTAGATCTACAGAAGGGCGCGAAAATAATTGCTCTCTTGCTAGATAATCGCGTTAATACCAACACACAAGGCGAGGACGAACAAACCGTACCGTACCATGGCATCTCTTCACGTTCGATGGAACTCGTAAATCGCTTTATAAAGAGAGACCACAACACCTCCGGCAACAACACCACCCATTATAGCTCCATTAGGGACACGGTCGATAATACATCCAGTAATAACACCAGCGATCAGAAAGCAAACCCAGGTGGCATTAAACCTAGCCATAGAGATACTTTGCCTATTGCGGGTCGAAAGCTTCTACAACCAAAAGGTGTGCGAAGAAGGATAAACCGAAGAGGTAAGGAGAGCAACGAGTAGGCACAATAACCCTATTCACTGGAGGTTCTATCTCTAATATTGTGTGCATAGATATGGAAGTTTGGTGTGGGATCACCGATGGATCCGTTGTCTAAAATACTACGGAAATGGGGTATATTGCTGTTAAGGGCAAGAGGCGAAGAAGGATAATGGCATAGCGATATATTCTCTTTTTTTCTTTGTCGATTCAATTATACACTATCTCTTTTGTTTCCCCCTCTTCTTTCTCAATGTTACTATCCAACCTTGGCGTTTGAATGTCAGGCTATTATATCGCGAGGTTTTGGGGATACACATGCAGTACCGGAATTCATTCAAGCTTTCATTGGATTGAGTTATCGAGCATAGCTTCCACATTGAACATACAAAGATGTCAGTAGGCACAGATAAAAGACACCTGGTACCCTCAAAAGATTCCAGGAACTACAGCTGATCTCAGCGAGATGTGGAACAAGAAAACTAGAACGCGGAGCTCGATCTGCCAGCATAGGCGCAATTAACCAGTGATACTAAGTGTTTCCATCGTTTATTTCCACTTTAATTCGAATCGCAGGGCATCAAACATACCTGCCTCATGCCTAGCCTTAATGGTTAGAAATTGACGAAGATGCATGAGGTACTAAGCTTGGCGCCAGGTTATCGGTGTGTTTAAGCTCAAGATGAGGCCGGGAAACGTCTTGTGTTATAAATGTCACACCTATAAAGTATGTACGCGGGTGAATATATAACCAGGGTAAGGATTCAATAATCAACAAGGAAGATAACCCGGATATCCCTTTGTCAATACTCAAGAAAATATGGAACGATCTCAAGTGGTGGTAGAAAAAAGGGTTGCTTTTGTTTCAACCCGCTGTAGGACTTGCCTATCTTGCATGGCCAGGCCAGCGTTCAGCAAACGCACAGTCACAACCCTGACCGAAGATACTCCACTGCCCTCTCACCTAAGATTTACTGCAGAGTATATTAGATAATGGGGATTGAGAAATAGTAAATGTTACCTTTTTCGAGTTTGTTGTTAGGGTTAGCAACATTTGAGGTACGGATCTTATTAGAGTCCTTCAGAAATCGCATCATTTCATTTGTCGCTAGGTGGTTTATAGTTGTGAGGTAATATAGTATCAGGATCTCGATCAAACATGAAATATTGCAGAAAATACTGGCGGGTGAAGGGTTTGTGGAGTTATGGAAACCGTTTGGTAGATAAAAACTTACTCCTGTTTGCCTCGAAGTCAAATATTGTTAATTTTTGAGAGAGTGAAATACGATACATACTTTGGCTGTAAGAAACGAAATATACTCAGAATCAGCATGTGATATGGAAGATATTCACTCAAAGTATACATTGTTTCCTGATGAATGATACTTGATAGTTGAGCATAACTGTAATATTGATTATTTCTGCTAAAATTCTATTCAAAAATGTTATTATAATAATAGAAGGATAACGGTAGTACTTCAAATAGAATTGAATCCGCAAGAGCAAAGTGAATAAAAGAAAATGGATCGGGATTTATTCAAACAAGTAAAAACTGGTTTCACTATTAATCTTGTTTCACAGTTTTCACCATCACGGTTAGCGGTCAAATTCAGAATCGAACCGTTTTCTCTTCATAACATCTCTTGAATTTAAGGAAAAATGTTTACATTTTACGAAAATGGAGATATCAAAAGTCCCACCGATCACCTTAACTTTTGGACTGAAGAGAAATGGAGTCGAGCATACCGACTTGTCCCGGATCTTGAAGAGAATAAGAAAAGATTAGAAAAGTTTCTAGATAATACTAGGGCCATAGTTCAAGGCTATAGTGATCTCCTATTCCACCCTTATCGAACAAGTGAAACTGTTAATGAACAAAATCAGTATTGGGATATGTATTGTCACTGGTATACGTACAATCTTTTAAGATCGCTGATGGAAATTCATACCGGTTTGAAACAGTTCTGGGCATCGGAAGTAGCGAAATCACTTCATAGTCATTACAAAAAACTTGCAAGAGAAGATTTATTGGATAAAAGCAGTGTCGAATATCAAGCATGGGACATACTGAATTATCAACTAGGTAGTTTGATAGCCTATTGTAAAACTCTGAGTGATCCGGCAATCAGGATACGATTTCGTCGTTATCTTAACTCTACTGGATCTGGGGCGAGGATTTGGTCAACAGATGAATCACCAATGGTGGTTCAATATAACGGGGCTTACTAAGGGTTGGAATTTAAAATCATGATATCTGTTGGTAGAGAGTTCGAAATAAATCTATTTTACTGTTTCCATTAGTCTCAAACTATGCTATTTCGTAATCCTTTTATTACTTAAGTCTCATGGCCAAATTTCACCTCGCAAAATAGATTATTCAGTTAACAATATTATATGACGAAAGTCTTTTGAAGTCACAAACAAAGATTGGTCCTCACGATCTTGTAAGGTTTGAAACATAAATAAATGTGAAATTAAGTCCTTTGTATCGATATTTTGAAACTAAAACTCTTTATAAAAGGTATTGTTTACACTTAAGGATTGCTAGTGCTGCTATAGCTGACGGTTTTTAAGTTACTTATCTTTTCCGATTATATCACAGTTTATTAACTTTATATACTACTCACATTCATTTCAATATACAAATTTTCTTCAATGCATAGACCTCTAATATGTATGAACAAAATCTACCACGCACACAAATAAGAAATTCTATTCTGGACCGAGAAAGGTTTCATTATAATGTATATTATCTATACGGACTGTATTTCATAGAATGATATAACCAGGATTGCGTTGCATATAACACTGTCAAAGCACTTCTTTACCCTTTTTTCCCTTTTTTGGACACCCCAAAAAATTCTCTGAAGCCATCACCGAATAACTCACAATTTCAACAATGTTACAATTTTATGAAAATGGTGATTTACAAGGCCCGACCGACTATCTCAACGAATGGACCGATGCCCGATGGGAAGAAGCTTACAGGTGTATTCCGTACTGTAAAGAAACAAAAGAGTCACTAGAAGACTTACTTGCAAATGTTCGAGTTTTGGTTCAAATGCACAGCGATCTTCTCTATAATCCGTACAGAACCAGCAACAATCCCGGAAGACAGAGATCATATTGGGATATTTACTATCCTTGGTATCAAAATGATCTGACGCAAAACACATCTTCACTCAAATATAGTCTAAGGAGATTCTGGACATCTGGCGTTGGGAAACAATTTGCTGAACCGTATAAAGGGAGATTGGAACTTATGGTTCCAAGTAGTATTCAGGTCAGAGTTTGGAGAATCATTAATTCTCAATTCGATTCTTTACAGACATATTGTTCAATGCTTGGCAGAGGTGAGACTCTCCAGATGATTCGAAAGACTTTGAATCCAACTGGATCTGGTGCGCAAGTTCTCTCGGTAACCATGTTACCAAAGATTCCTGTGGTTCTTCGTAATCCAACTTATCGAACACTTTAGTAAAGTCTTTTTTGTTTTTCTTCAAAGCAACAGTTGACCTTCCCCCCCCTCTTGCTCAATTCTTATAACTATTCAAGCATTTATTCGAGAACTTTCCACTGAGAGGAGAGATGTTTTATTTTCTGAAGTAAAAAATAATAGAAAACAATAATAAAAATACCAAAACTATAATACCGTAACAGGGTCAAAAAGAAAGAATTGTAATCAAGTTCAGAGTCAGCTCGATTGAATCTAATACTTTCCATGAAACAGTCATCCTTTAAAATGACCGTGAAGACGAACTTTTCTTTAACTCGTATTGTGACATTATTATTATCGGAATGAACGGGAGAGGTTAGAACAATTAAACATATAGTACACATTGTGATAGGCTCCGTTCCCGTGCTGAATTTCCCTTATACAGAACTTTGTTATCCCTAGAACACGTATCTTTTGCACGTAGTTCAAATCACAATCCAAATTATTATCCCCAGGACTCAGTGTCCGACCCACCTCAGACATAGAATGGCTTTCCTTGCAAATACATCTCCGTCACCATTGTCTCCAAATGATACTTTGCACCAACCAAAGATGGCCTGATGTTGTGTGGCGTCGCAAGAGTAATCGAGCGCTCCATTCGGTGTCGCTGGATTCTCGTCGCTGAAGGAGGCATATGCGCCCTGCTCCTGCTCCTCGGCGCCGTCAGCTGCAGAGGAAGAGCTAGTGGAACAGAATATTAGCAGTTTCAACATCAGATGTGTGAATGTTTTGCATTTATTCCCGCTTTGTTTCTTCTTTCTTTTACCCTCTTTCCGAGTGAAGGACCCAACATCGGGGTAGGCGCAAGGGTGCTCGTCGAGGCGTGGGTATCCACTATCGGTGATAATTTTGATTAGAATAGTAGGGAAATGTCTGCCTTCTGTGCCAAAAAGCTCTATCCTCTAAGCTGTGATCTAACCTATAAGTCGTTGTGTTACACAACCAGCGGTAATGATATAAATTACATGTTTTCTGTGCCGAGTGATATTCTATGATTCGCCCTTGATATGCGAGCGTTCTCGAGTGGGAGGTGATACCTAACCCCAGAGAAACTCTTCATAAATGCTAGCCGGGGGGTTGTCTGGTGGTTGAGCTATGAGAGACATGTGCGGTGTTATGTTCTTGAGGCGGTGCTTCATAATTGATGAATTAAACAGCTAAAAAAAAAAAGGCGGTGCTTCATGAAGTATCACTCGATGATCCTGTCCGCAACCAGGAATTAGAAGATTCTCAAAATTGAGCACACATCACTAACTGTACGAGTAAACCGAAAGAAAGAGAGAAGTCCATGTAGGGTGAGGACCTTAGTTATGATTCTTGATCGGAGAGTCGGTCGATGGTATTGGAAAATGACTCACAGAATCATTATTTCCATATGTCTGAGTTTAGGTCTCCGACCTCAATGAGAAGAGTTATATCGAACCATAGTAAGACTCTAAGCGTTTTACGGATACCCGGCGCGAGGTGAATGTGTTACGTGGCTGAAAAGCATAACCGTTTAATCTCTAATGATATGTAAGCGGAGTTAAACCAAAATAAAAGGGTCTATCCTTTCCATGTCCATCTCCATTCCAAGATTTTACCCCCGTACTACTATGTGAAAGAATGTAGAGCAACCAATGGTATCTGCTGTCATTGCTCGCATGCCCATTTGTGACGCCTTTCTTTTCTCTGCCTGTTTTCCCAATGGTAAGCCTCAAAACTATATCGTTAGCTGAATAAACAACACCGGAGAAATTAAGCCCCACTTCTCTCAACCCGCAAATGGCGCGAGATAAGACGAACTCATGCATGATATCAGGCTCGCCATCTTGCCATCTCATCATCTCGCCGAAATCTATCATCCCGTATACCCGCGATTTGCGATGGGCGTGTCGTTGGCGTTCGTTCGTAAGTTACCGGCAGCTTGAATGCACCGCTTTGGTACCGCGGGGTGTATTGATAATCTCCACGTCTTCGGCGGCCTTCATGTTCAGCAAAAGCGGGTGTCTGGTAACAGATTTCTGCATAGGAGAAGAGGCCGGGCGGATATTACATCTCCCGCGGCGTCCACCAATTAAAGTACTTGTAGGTATGTGATGGAGCAAAGTACCTGTGGTAAAATGTTAGGCCAGAGATTAGTTAGGCTGCGGGTCGGGTTCCGACTTACTATCTTATTGCTTGTGCAACAACGGGTTATTCGATCAGTTTGTCGGGGGTCTGTCGTTGACACAACTGCGGCGAACCCGCCCGTTGGGCGGTAGCCGGTCCCGCCGATTCACACGGTAGCCGAGAAGACCAACGCCCCCACAGCCTACGGGGCCTTAGTATTCTGAATTCGGTATAAGGGCAAGAGGGTATCTATCCGACTATATAGACCTCACCTGGGCCAAGAAAGAATTATGACAGAGGAAAGTTATATTTGCACCCTTCGTCGAGCACCGACGAGGTGTGGTGGGACACGGAGGTACTGCTGTTGGTGCTTTTCCGTGTTAACACATATAAGTGCGGATCAGCATTGAAAGGAAAGCTGGTGAAAACGGGAACGAGTGTATGATGTACTGGTACTGTAGTGGGATGAAATATATGCAGACTCCATGGGTACAGAGCCAGATACAGTGCATAATTAAAGTATATGTAGGCGGTATTGGGCCCGGGGTGTTCGGGGTGTTCGGGGTGGCGCGATTACATGAAGCGGTGCACGTGCACTGCCACACCGAGAGGCTCGAGCAGCAGGGAAGGCAACGTGGCCAAATGAGGGTAACAACATCCTCCAGGCGCCTCCTCCTCGCCTACCTGTCCTTTCTGGATCAACCTCGAGGTTCAACACCATGAATTGTGGATCTCGTGGGAAACAAAAAACACAGTATGTATTCCAATCAAAAAGCATATTCTGTCCTTGGACAGTTGGCTTCATTGTTCCATCTCGATCGGCCAGATTATAACATAGGTGTATAATACAGTGGCCTCTCGATATAAGGATACGGTCGGGACCGAAAAGCTGTATTGAATACAGTACCTATATTCTTATAAGGGGAGTATCACTATATGGCATATCACTGTGCCGGGGGTGCTGAATACAGCACCTATATTCCTATAAGGGGGGTATCACAATATGGCATATCATTGTGCCGGGGGTGCTGGGTGCAGCACCTATATTCCTATAAGGGGAGTATCACAATATGGCATATCATTGTGCCGGGTGTGGTGTGTGTGCCTTATTCTTGTAAGGGGAGTATCACTATATGGCATATCATAGTGCCGGGGGTGGTGTATGTGTCAAGAATTGTCGAGGCAAGGATCGACAGGTACGTACTTTTTCCTCGAGACTCCTTGTTTGTCTTTTTCGAGGCCGGCAAGGACAGGTAGTTCCCTAGCGAGGTCCTCGTGGACCACACTAGGCCGCCGCCAGCGTCAAAGTTATAAGTGTTATCTGCAGTAGTACTTACTTGTTACATAGGACAGATGCCATGTCTACACCGCCCACAGGAAACATCACCTCTTCCGCCTGGTATTTATAACCCCCACCTTCCGTTCAATCTCCTACCTTTCTTCTTAACCTCCTATCTCCTCTAAATCTCAATACCAACATTATCTTTCCAGAATATACCGACATCAAATCTTCGATTCCTTTCACAATGACCAAATCTGTTCGTAGACAGCAACAAAAAGAGAAAGCTAGACGACACCTTGAGGATGGTACACGCATAGTATCCGCGACACCCTCAATAGACGGATCAGATGTGACGGTATTAACCAAAGAAACGGAGAAAGAAATGGTAGAGATTATCAAGCATACTCATCATGCCGGCTCAGCAAATTGTGTCAAAGTCAAAGTATTCGGTCAAATCGGAGCGCACTGCTTTCCCTACCACACAACCTGGTGTCCCAACTGCGATACCGCTTCTATCAAGGCTGAATTAACCACCATGCTGAATCATAATTCCAACTTTCTAACCAGATTTGGCAAATTTAATCTTGAGACCCTGATGATGCATAAGCGTTCGATCGATACGTACGATGTGGCTCTGAATTCGGATATTGAAAAGATCAAGGAGTTGATTCCGGCAATGATCCAATGCGGCGGAAACATTCGCTTGAAAACTACTTTTGTTGCTGAAGAGGTGAGTTCGTGATCCAAAATTGTCTCCCCTCTACTAATCGAGATCATCCAGTGGGCTACTTGGGCATTCTTGGGACTGGCCAGCGCGTTAGGCACCGCTTTGTGTGTCCTACTGACTGAACTGTCACCATCAAATCTTCTTCTTTTCCTCTTTGGTAAGCAGATCTCTATGCTATTGAAATAATCAGTGATGCTAAACCAAACTAGGGATCATCGTCGCAAGAGTGTTTTGATTCGTGCTAGACTACCACTAGTGAACGGGAAGGAATCGGGAGGAGAATCTCAATCTTCAAATTGAGATGTTATTTTTACAGACCACCGTCATCCTTATTCGAAACTGTCAACTGTACTACTGTAAGTCCTATCCTATCTTCCATATGCTTAAAGTTTTTAAATGTTTATAAAAATACTAACGCTATTTCACTTGGCTTTAGACATCGAAACTACGATATCATGGAGTTCACAATGTACAACAGACTGAGACCTAAGGCTTACGCTTTAGCTCCTACATAGAATAGTAGCTTGAGCTAGCTTGGGAGATAACTGCAGAAAGTGTATTCCTTGAGATACCTGAGTATCCGTTTGTACTTTAGCTCCTGCATACAATTAATGAATTATCAATCAATTTGTACTTTCGCTCCATCCCAGTTTCGTGATTGTTTTTTCTTACTTCACTTGCATGTGATCAACACGGCCTCTTGGGACACGCCCAATTAACGTTGAACCTGACAGCAGTTTACTCGTCATACATAAGTCCAGAAGTGAGAATAATCGGTCCGCCCTCCAGCGAGCGTTGCCCACTGTTTTTCCCGCTACCCGAAGGATGCAACATTTGCCACGCACCAAGATTGAGGCAGACGTTTATTAAGGAGCTTCGCTAGCTGGAGAGAGGGCTGGTTTAATTGATGTCGTGTGGGGCGATTGATTTTTTTTTATTTGTTCCGAAGAATCATAGGGTATCACTCGGGGCTGAGAGCTCCTCCATTTACGAGGACTGGTCTACTCGACTCGTGAGATCACCTCTACTCGTGGCGAAACTCGAGCACCCCAGCGGGTGTATTTAATATCCTACATAGTGCCTAATAAGGCAAAGTATTGAAAATTCTCTTTGTGGAAAATGGGTTTTTGGTTCCGATTGAATATTATAGTCTTTAATCTGTGAACATGTGCTAAAGTTCTAGATAACTAGAGAGCTCGAGCAACTCGAGTCAGTTTTCTAGGTGCTCGGGAAAGACAGCTCGAGTAGTGATGGACACAAGACGAGACAACTTGAGACTGAATCTCGAGACGACTCAATACTAGCGAGGACAGCAGGGAGACAAGACTGGAAAGACCTTTATTTGGTACTTCTTGAGACCTACCACGGGACATAAAATTGGTTTTTCTCTCTTGCCAGTGTGTTCGTTAAAATAGCGCTGTTAATAATCAATCATTGCAAAACAGCTCGAAAGTACACTCAAATAACCTTAACCCTGACTCAATTGGTGATCTTTTCTGCGCATATTACCACAGTTCCGCGAGACTACAAGATCACAAGTAAGACTAGAGACCTGTCTCAAGACCGGAAGTACCTAGCCACCACAATCACAATCCGAGCGAGATTAACATCAATTTGGTCTTGTCTCGTCTCGTGCCCATCACTACACTAGCTCGAGCAGCTCGAGCTAGTGTGAACCCGAGCGGACTCGACTCGTCGGCTACACTAGGGGAGTCTGAACCCGGAAATGCCGGTGTCTTCTTCATTTGGGGATTTTCCTTTGCACACTCCTTGTTAAGGATGGTTGTCCTCTTTTTTGGTTCCTGTGAATGCTTCATGGCCGGTAGTTATGAGGAGGGCCGGATGGATTCCTTTCGAATTTGCTGTGGGGATTCGGCGGAGTCTTCCTTTTTAGTATTCCTTCTGCCTATGTATCGTATCTGTTTCTGGCTTGCTCACTGATATTTACAATCTTTTTTCTTCTTCTACTAGTTTACATTTCATATAGTCTAGACCATCCAACATGGGACGATTCTCGGGCTTCAGCGCCCTGTTGTGCGTAAATCTATTTCATTATTAAGTTGGCATAAAGATTCTAAGCGTTGCTTATGTAGTTATTACCATGATTTTAAACTATCATTCGGTTCATGTTATGCATTCAGGAGAGGAGTTTCGAAGGCTGCGCAGCCGTTTGAAAGCCCTAATTAGTGACGTAGTCGGCGAGCAGGAGGAAAGCTTGACTCGACTTATGATAGCAGCGCTCGAGCTTTTAAGTTGCCTCAGATATTAGACTTCCTTGAAGTTATTCTAGATCAGTTTGTGTGGACGTACGTGCACTTTGGTGTTAAGGTTTAATACTCCAAGGTATTACAAACTCATCATCCTGAATGTTGGCCGCCAAATACTGAAGGGTCCCTGACAGGACAGGGTTAAATAGCCAATAATGTTGTCCGCATCTCTAGGTAAATAAAGGGTGGGAATATGTAAAGAAATAGCATGTAAAAAGTTGGAGTTTTCCAAGTTGAGGATCAGCGAGAAGAGCTCGAGTCACTCGACCCGTGAGGGCACGCAGCTGCTTGTGGCTACTCAAGCCCACTCATCCTGTCGATCACACTAGCTCTAATTCAAAAATTTAGGCCTATATACTAAGGCCGGACTGGGGCTTAGAATAGTATAAGGTTGGTTTCAACTCACAATAATACCTCAGGGCGCTTCTATGCGTGCCACGCGCGAGATTTACTTCATGGTTAAGCTGGCATAAAAACTCCAGGCATTGCTTTGCCATCAACTTGCAATTACCACAGGTCCGGGGTGACAACTACTTCGATCCGGGTAGCTGGGTTGAAGACTGTCTCAATCAATTGTGATTAGGTAGGTCCATATCCAGATTACGCTCACTGGGATTGCAGTGCGTTTGCATTCGCCTTCGATCAAACTATGATCTGGCGGGGTCAAATGGAGTTTTGTTGGATTGAGTGGCAGAATTTTATGCCCGCAATATTGGATATGTTGCTTAGTACGTTACATCAATTGTCACTCGATATGAGATTTTAGGGCTAGGGTTGTTTAGTTTCACCTACGGTTTCCCGCCGCTTTAGTGAATGCCGTTTTAGTAATCCGAATCTAAATTTCGACATAAATCTACTGTACCAATGTGTTTTTCGGATTTGAATTTCCAATCCATACTCAAACCCGCTAAACTTTACCTGTTGTACCGAATATCTGCGGCATCGAACAAACATGCAGCCTCGTTATAAAGGAGGCCAATGACTTCCAACAGGAAAGACTTCCTGCCGGGGCCACAATTGTCCCGATTATCTGCAGCTCCGACGTCACGCATCTGACAAACCTCTCCGGAAATAAGAAGACCTGGCCGATATATATGATGCAATGCCATATTTTTACACTTCCCCTCACTTGCCATATCGTATCAATTCTGACAATTTTTGGTGAGCTGGTTTTGGTAGTCCTTTGATCATTATATCTGCGAAATTGTCTTCGGTAGGGATAAAGAGTGTTTCAAAGGTTCTGGTCTCGAGTTGTTTACGTGTATAGTGATAGTGAATGTTGATATGCTTGAATCGGTCGTGGATGCGTGAGTTCCAACAGAGTTCGATAGAACCTGTGTTATCGGCATATATGAAGTACCGGTATTGTTGTTGGAGTTCGTGCAAGGCATTACAAATCCATACCAGTTGTCGAGCTGCGAGTGACAGGGCTATGTATTCGGCTTCTATTGTTGAGACTGCGACTGATTTCTGCTTCCAGCTTCTCCAGCTGATGACTGACTTCTTTAGTCTGAAAACGTATCCTGAGAACGATTTTCTGTCATCTAGATCTGAAGCGTAGGAACTGTCTGAGAATCCGTTGAGTTTTCTAGTAGTCCCTTTCAGGTAGAACAGATTCCAGTCTTTGGTTCTATTGAGGTATCGGAGGGTTCACTTGGCTGCTCATAGGTGGTCCTTAGTTGGGCATGAAGAGTACTGAGAGAGAGCGGTAATGGCATGGGCGATATCAAGTCTGGTAGCTATATTCACATACATCAGTGATCCTATTATGGATTGGTATTCAGTTGATTTCTCGATTTGGTCTTCCGGTTCATATTTGTGAAAGTTGAGGTTCAGTTCAAGTGGTGTCCCAACTGGTTTACAGTTACTCATTCCAAATTTGTCCAGGATCTTGTTAATATATACACGTTGTGATTGCGTGATACCGTTGTTGGTTACCGTTATTTCTATTCCTAGTATGAATTTCGAGTTACCGAGATGCGTACATTTAAAATCTGCCTTGAGTAGTTGTCTGATTTCTTTCCTGAATGGGGAGTCGGATCCGAGTTTCATGATGTCGTCTATATACACCGATATGTATAGATGGTGGTTCTTATGTATAAAGACACATGGGTCGAATTTGGCTGGGACGAATCCTTTCTGTTGAATGGAGTCTGCTAGGCAAGCATACCATTCACGGGGTGATTGTTTTAGTCCGTATATGCATTTTCGAAGCTTATAAACCTTGTTGTCCACCCTGTAGCCTTCAGGCAGTTCCTTGTCGAGTTCCTCCTTGAGTACACTGTATAGAAAGGCTGACTTAATGTCTATTTGTTGTGATGTCCAACCGTTGTATTCAGCTAGTACCAGCAGGAGTCGTAGGGAATCATATCGTGCAATGGGGGTGAAGGTCTCATTGTAGTCTCGATACTGTACTTGGGTGAAGCCTTTGGCAACGTATCTTGCTTTGTACTGCTCGATTGTTCTGTCCGCGTTGGGTTTCACTTTGAATACCCACTTCTCTTTCATTACTGCTCGGTTGGTTAGTCGGTTGACAATATCCCAGGTATGAGCTTTATCAAGGGCATCTTTCTCAGTCTGTATCGCCTTTTTCTATAGATGTTGATCGTCGCTGTTCATGGCTTGGTTATAGGTTGAAGGATCGGTTACAAGGTGTACACGGTAGATAGCGGACTCGTTGGATACATCTTGGTATTCTAGGTCCAGATCCTTTCTGGCTTTTCTGAAGTCGGCTTTGAATTCTTCAATCATAGCTTGTTGTTCGCCTTCATCCAGTGGACCATCCTCTCTAACTGATTCAATGTACCCTTTTAATGACTTCTGTTGTTGTATTACCTTATTGTTGTATTCCTGCCTTCTTATTTCCTTATCAAGTTCATGAATTTTTCTGCGGATATGATCAGATCATCTTGGAGCTGGTGGTGAATCTGATGACTCAGGTTGTTTTCCTTTATCTGACGTCGTTGATTGTTAGACTTTCTACCTTTCCGGTGATGCTGAGAATTCTCCTGGTAATTTTTGATTGATGTCTTTTTTATCAGATCTTATGAGGTGATATCCGGGATCGAGCCTCGTCAACCCGGCTCACACTCTACTTGAGTTTTCTTCTAGGTTTTCTTCGATTGTTGACGATTCGGGTTCTGGATTGTGCCTGTCTTCTGATTCGTATCCGTCGTCTGATGGTGTATTTGCCGCATCTGATTTCAGAGTAGAGATGAAGTTGAGTTCCATTGAGACTTCCCCTGATTCAGGAGGGGGGAATATGACGTCCCGATTTTCAATTACCCTGTGTTGTGTTCCTATCCAGATACGGTATATTTTGTTACTGTCTGAGTATCCAACTATGATTCCTTTATATGCTCAGAATGCTAGTTTGCTTCCTGCTGGCCTAGAATTTTCTGGGATATGGATGTAGCATTTTTTACCGAACAGTTGAAGGTGTTGTATACTTGGCTTGGTTCCTTTCAGGGCTTCAAAGGGGGTCTTTTCCTTAAGCATGCTGTAAGGTAGCCTATTTTTGAGGTAGACAGCTGTTGAGTATGCTCCACCCCATAACGACTTAGGATGGTCTATGATCATGCACCTGACCATTGTGGTTACCGTCTTGTTGAATCGTTCAGCAACTCCATTAGATTCAGGGGTGTATAGGAGAGTCTGTTCATGAACTATTCCTTGTGCATCGAAGTAGTTCGTTATGTCCTTGTTGATGTATTCACCACCATATTCCATTCTGAATCTCAGTATTGTTGTATTATACTGTTTCTCGATCCTAGTAACATAGTCCTTGATGGCCTTCTTTGAATCTTCTTTGTGTTTTAGAAGATATATCCAAGCGAAGGGGGTGTAATCATCAATGAAGGACATATAGTACTGAGCTTTGCCTTGTGACTGTATACCGAACTTTCCAGATAGGTATGATTGGATTAGTTTGAATGGTCGTTTGGATCTAGTACTGATTGGTACAGGTTTCTTGTCTACGCTTTTTGATAGTGCATATTGACTGCAGTGGAAACTTTCTGGTTTGGGGGGCAGCCTTTGGATGTCATGATACAAGTTTTCTAGGGTCGCAGGGTGGCTTAACGCTTGATGTTATTCATCGTAAGTGGTCAAACACACTGTATTACTAACTACTTGTACATTCTAAAGTCCCTTTTCCAATTTTGCCCAGATTATTCCTTTCTTTTCTTTTGTAACCAACTTGGTTCCTCCTCTTGACTCCATTCTGAATCCCTTTTTGTCGAGCACGGTTTTGGAGACCATCCCACATTTCTCTAGCTTGGAACCAATAGCACATCGGTGAGGAGAATGGAAGATCTACTTCCATCGGGAAAGGGGCAGCTGAAACTAGCGCTTCCAATTCCGGTGACAGTGTGGTTGGTTCCATCAGCTGTTCAGACATTGCCAGTATGAGGTCAGATATTGATGAGTTGGTCTTGAAAGGGTGTAATGTGAAAGCTCGCTCCAGAATCAAGGATCCAGGTGAGAGGTTGGGAGGTGTCGTGGCGTACCATACAGATAGTAGTTGTAGAGTCATTTACTACAACCGTTGCCAAGTTGTCCTTTCTTTTTCCCTTCCTGTTCTTGTTCTATTCTTTGAGCTTTCTACACTCCGTATACTCGTGGCCTTTGTAAGGCTGATTTCGTCCTTGCACTAGGTGCATTCCTTATCGCTTGTGGTACTCCTAGTATAGAGTACTTTATTCCCTGTTTGAGGGGCTACCTCATCCAGGTTTTATAGTTGTTGGCATACGTCTTCATAGGTGACATCTTGTTTGATCTGGATGTTGTCGACGACGTTACTCATCGATTTGGGTAGCGAGCTTAGGAGGAATGCTACCATGGCTTTTTTGGGTTTGGTGAGGGGTAGGAGAACCTCAGCGAGTTTGTGGTCTGCACTTTGGCATCTGGACTTGAGAGTATTCCAGTTCACATCGAAGGTCGCGAGATGCTCGGTCAGTGATCCGCCTTCTTCTATCTTCGTGTCTAGTACGCGGCTAAGGAGGGTGATTGTGGTGTTGAATGAGACACGATCGTAGAGGTCTTTGAGCACTTTCCATACATAATATGCATTTTCGGCGGAGACGACTGTTGGTTGTATTTCTTCATATATAGCAGAGATGAGAAGGTTGTGCATTTGTTTACGACCCTTCTTTATCTCGGTTTTGCTGAGTTTAGTGTCATTCTCGTCAGGGTTCTCGATGCTTAACGTTTCCTATCAGTCTACAGCGTCGAATGTTATCCTACAGGCACTCACCCAAATTGGTAGTTGGATTGCTCTTGTGGTTTAGGGAGTCCATCAAACTTGAGACGAATGTTACTGGTGGCTGTGGTTTCTGAGGGTTTAGTCTCAGGAGCCTTAGATGACGGTTCTCTACCAGAAGGCATGGTATTGTATGAAGGGTTGTTGAGTTAAGCAAGTTGGCGAGAGTATAGTGCGGATTCTATTTGGCAGAATCCGGGCTCATAACCTGTGAATTAGAGTGTGGGAGAATAGACGACTTGAGGAGGGTTTGAACATATTACCTTTGTGAGGACGATGTTTAGAGTGCGAAGAAGGCATATTGCGCTGTTGAAGTTCCAACGACAATTGTGGGAGTTTGTTGATCCTTATATACAGATAGTTCTTAGTACCACGTGATCCCCTGATTACATACTCCTAGCGCTAAGCCTCCTTGTTCCACTATGAGTCATCCCTTATACATGAGTAATTACCATACATAACCGATGTCGCAATGCTGTATTTTTACAAGATAACCGTCAATAGACTGAGCGAATACGAAGCCGAACCACTCAAGACCTACCCTCGTGATCAGGATGAATACACGAGAATGTATCGTTAGTACAGGGCGCTAAAGGTACTGGAGAATCCAACGAGAGATAAAAGGTGAGAGCTGAAAACGCTGACCAAGTGGTTCAATTCTCGTGCTTTACCATCTCTGTACAACCCTTTCTGGAATCTCCCCTTTGTCTAAGCGTACGACCTCCATAAACCAGATATACTATACGTGGTATACTTGGAAATCCTGAAACATCTGATGGAGTAGCTGGAGGACTTCCTGAAGGAACATAGTCATTTGAAAGAATTCAATGCCATATGGATGCGCATGTCATCTTACCCTAGATTGACCCCATCGATGAAGCTTTATCAATGGGTCAGTCAATGGTAAGAGAAGGAGATGCGTAATGTTCAGAAAATAATCTTACCAGCCCTGGCTTCTGCTCTCATCTAATGGGACGGATTTCTAGGATAAAGATGTGAGCACATACCGAGGCGAGAATCGATTCGGAATAAGTTCTAGGAGGAGAACAGGGGACTGAGCTGAGTACCGATCGAAACAGAATAGAATTTACTAGCAAACAGAATGAAGACGTTGGATAAAGAAGAAAGAAAGAGAAGTACGGATAATGAGAACGAAGCCTCGAATATAAACCCCAAAGAATGACCCGATAACTAACCTACATAACCGAACCTAGGGAAATAACAGACAAATATAATAATATCCTACAACCGATCGCGATCCTTCTTCCTACAATCTAACCTGAAGCACCTATTGCTTCCTGTATCATCCGAGCACCTTCCTAACTTATCCAACCTAACCGAAGCTATCCTGATCCTTCAACAAAAAACTCGTTTCTGTAGCGTTCTCGACTGCAGGTAGCTGGGGGCTGTCAGGCCATAATACCTCAGGAATCCGTCATCTGCCCAGGCAGAGTTATTTAAGAAAGCCTTTCGATGGGTCCGGGTATTAGTCGATTGGGCACTAGTCACCCCGAATTATTCTCATAACGAGTTGACGATACACATGTTGGATAGTTACCTAATGGCTTTCCATAGGACGAAGGATATCTCCAGGAAATATCGCGCGATTAGAGAGACTAACAGACTTTTGGCGGAATGACGGAGGGAATTGCGCGTAGAATACGGCTTCTAGTTAGCAGGCATAAACGACTCTTTAGACCAAAGACGAAAGGTTATCACAGACCAAAGGCTAAATCCCTATGCGGAAACTGATGAGATCTTACGAGCAGAATACTAGTTCAACTTCCGCAAGATACACCTCATAGGCCATTTCGCAGAGCAAATTCATCAATACGGGAATATTCCGGACTATTTGATGGAGTCTTGCGAGTCAGCCCACAGGGATCATATCAAAATACAGTATCGTCAGAGTAATCATGTTAACCCCGCAATGCAGATACTTCAGATGTTTAACCGTGATTATACGTTTTCCATTTGTGAATTAAATCTTCTACAAATTGCTCGGGACGGTTTTTCGGCCACTGAGCTTGTCAGCAATCTCAACGTATTAGAGCTACATCTGATGAGGAGAATGCAAGCTGCAAGATGAGATTTTAGAGACCCTCAGGACGACCTGGCATTTCAAGCGCAGGATATAACGCTATTGGTTTATTTATCAAGCTACATCAGGGTGGGGAATAGGTGGGTCAAATGCCTGATCAAATTAACAAATGTCGGTAGTGTATATATCATAGGTGCTACAAAACGACTGGAGTATTACATCCGGCAGTATTTCAGGAGGGAGCTATGTCTTGGATACGAAGATGTACCCAAAGACATCGATAGCTGGTAGGTAAACACATTCAAACAGCTCAATATACCCGTTCTTTTATACGGCAAGGACGACGAGAGGACAATTCACACATTTCTTATGACGGGAATTTCGGGTTACAAACGGAGAAATATAAGCAATAACTGGGTATGGTTTCGTTAAAATCTTGCTGACTTAGAGACTTTGTAGGGTTTATGTCCAGCAAGGCTGCTTGCGATCTTTAAGCTCAGGGACCCAAGATGAAGGCGGGCCAGACTTCTGGCTGCAATACTGTAACGGAGTCATTACAACTGTCTGGTATATAACTACACACAGGGCCCGTTTACATGCTGAGAGCTATTGTTAGAAGCAAGTTGCATGGCGATATGCAAGTACCGGCAATGTGGTTAGCTACCAGCTGTTAGAGTAGCTACATTCCGGGTGCTAGGAAGAGGATCTATTTATGGGAGTAATGACTGATGAGTCCATGCCTCATCAGTAACTGGAAGGCCGGTCAGAGTGAAGCTCCGATTGTCCGGTGGTCCTTTCATTCATCAATTGGTGAATACACTGGGTTATGAGGAGTTGGATTAGTCAGAAGGGTTCTGTTGAGTTCTACCGGGTTCTGTTGATTGTTAATATATGAGTCACTTTGGATTTGTCATCATTGGGATTTCTTTGGATATATTAGGGGGAGTTCATTCTCATTTCTTGTCCTTTCCTTTTTCTTTCTTTACGCAACGTCTTCTGTACCTACGCTGTCTATCACTATACAATATTATCTTCCTATTCTTTACTCAAGAAGACCACCGCTTCACTGCCCCTTGTCCTGTTGACCCTTACCGATGCTAGAGCCCCTTGGGACCCCTATTGCGAGTTCCCACACCGACCTCTACTACCCCCTTCGTACCCTGCGGAATACTCACTACTCACCCCCTTCAGAGATCCTCTTTATCCTCTGAGAATTGTAAGTCCCCTGATATTGGCAGGGACTATGCTAGGGAAGTCTACAATAAGTGAAAGCTCTACAGCAATGATTAAGCTTACACCTGAGACGCAGCTCATTTATGCAGGCCTCAATTGTGTGGCAATCAAGGCTCCAGGTATTACAAAGACTTTGACTAAGGGTGATTGGCTTGAGTATCGGAAAACACCTTCTGACCTTTAGAGAAAAGTGGAGTAGCAGTGGTATTGTTTCCCGGACCAAGGAAAGGCTTCACCGGAACTTAATAAAGAGTTAAGAGTAGAGAATAGAGGCCTTTGGAGTATAAGCACTCAGGTTCATTCTCGTTCTTCAGTTCTGTTCTCTTCACTCTTCATCAAAAAGAAATATCAAATTCTTATCGGCAGCAGAGCCCTTAAAGATTATTGAGTTCTAGCGATGGTATCTTTGAATAATCTGCAACCTGATTGTCTATCTTGCATGGCTGTCTCTATTCTATCCTATTCTATTTCTCTTAGAAGAGACCCCCGGTACAGATACAACCATTGAAGCCGGACTTCAATGGAAACCCCAAGGTCGACCATGGGATAATAAGAGATCATGCTGCTCAAGCTCTCCTGACGCTATATGGGTAGTAAACATAACAAGAATTTGGGGCGCCGCTCATTTGGTGCCTGAGATAACGTCATCTACGAACAATAGATGGTTTATCAATAGTACGATCGATCTATCTATATACGGATCAATTTACTGAAGTAAGACCGGACGTTGCACTGAGTTTTTTATAATGATACTGACGACATAAACACCAGACAAGAGACTTTAGATATGTGGACTTCTGATGATAGGTTTTAGGCAGGGGGATTATGATGAACAGGGAATACAAACGAGAATTAGACGGGAGTCCTTAAACATTTTAAACAGTGGATATTCGACACACTAGATTGTACTGTAAATATTAGCTGGAAGGTATTAGATGGGCCCGGAGGTCATAAGAGTTTGTATTTTAGACTAAGTGATTATTGGACTTGGAATTTGGACAGAAGATTTCTAGTAGTATGATAAGTTATTAGAAAGAGAATTATGTTCGAGTCAAATGATGAGGATTTTCCAATTGAGCCATGTTCATCTTTTAACGGGTATTGAAGATAGGGACATTTAGCATGAGATGAGCGTAGGATAGATTGATTCAAAAGATGAGCTAATAAGGTTACACGATCGGTTTCGTAATTGGAGCTCTGAATGGACAACGTTCTGTGGTCGAATGACAAGCGGTCAAAAATAGTGGGACATAAGACAAGATCCCAGAGCCAAAAGATGAGGTTTTGAGGGCAAAAGATGAATTTAGGCATCTGGTTGACGGAATTCGTTTTGAGGAAACCTATTTTTTGCTAATCCACATTAATGTACACTATCATTTTAATAGGAAAACGATTCAAGAAGAGATGTTTGAATTGGAACATGTGGGAACAAATGAAAATATTTTAGACATATTCACTAAATTATTGGGGAGGGTAAAACATTACTTTTTATTAGAATATTGATTATTAAAGAACGCAATGATTGAGGGGGATTGTTGATTATAGTCAATCATTGCTATATTGTTATTTTGCTTGTTGTTAATAATTATATTGTTAAACGTTTCATTGCAAAAGCTAGACGAGGTTATATGCTATGTGTACTATTATACTAGAGGTAGTTTGGCCTCTAGTTTGTAACTATAAAGAGAGAGCTTTCGCTCTCTCTTCTTTGATTTTCTTCATTAGTTACAAAGTTATATTCTTCGCTCCTCATCTTCACTCTTTAGAAATATTTTAGAAAACAGCTTTAATCCGATCACAATTCATGGTACCAATATCCTCTATGAGACGAGAATTTTTGAAGTCTCATCTCGATCGAACAATTGAGCTCGATACCAAATATCTTCAATCTCCATACTGGCTTGAAATCAAGCAACTAGGGTCATTAGGGTTATAGGTATTAAGTTAGAGGTAAAATAGTTCATGGAAAGTCCACTTTATAAATTTATCCGTCAGTCAAGGAAAATTGTTTTATCGACAGTCTTGGATCACAGATAATCACTCAATTTTCGGAATGGACGCTAAGACAACATTAGTACCCCTATTTTGCATAACGAAAGAGGTATGGTTTCTTGCTTACACTCTTTCACTTTGAGCGCGAAGCTTGGATAGGTATCTGAATATGTTAGGACAGTATACCGACCAACATGCACCAGAGGTTCGAAAAGACTCTAGAGATTCTCAATGGTAGATCCTCATGATTGTAATATTTATATCTATCCATATCTCTGATCGCTCTAAGAATTACTATAACATAGTGGAATCGAGCTTGTGAATGGAATTTTAAATAAGGTAGGGCTATTCCTACAATATTGGCATTTTTGTGTCGGCTAACTGCAATTCTTTGTTAATTTATCACGACGAACATTCTACTGGTGATAAAAACATATGAACCGCGCTGATAATAGTGTCACTAGTATATAGTCGTGAATGTCGGGTGGTGGATGGTTAATTTGACCAGATTATTGGTGTTATAATTATAAAAGATCACTTGTTCTTGGCTACAAAAAGTTGTTAGAATTATTATTTAGCGTAAATCTGCAGCTGGAAATATTGGATTGAGTATCAGAGGATGGCCATATCTTGTGAACTCTACGGTTATATGTTGTCTCCTATCTCTCCTTTAATTGTCTAGAGTTCTGAGTTTGTATGGAGGGCCTTGCTTGACATATGACCGTAGGCTCTTATATTTACGATTGCCAAGAAAGGTCAACTAAGAAAAGTCAAGATCTTCTGCATACTTATATATAGTCTTCCATATTATAACCAAAGCACCACCATCCACCCCCTGGTTTATTAAATGACTCACATAAATATAGTCTTCCGGTTATAGTATTCACCTCCATGCCTTTAATTCTCTCACCGCTGAAATAAGGAAACCAATATATAACGTGCAAAAGATAAACCAGTCCAAACCCACGAGTAACTGAAAATAGAGAAACAGTACGGTTCACTTTCACGGTCAAGGAAAAGGGTTAACAATTTCTTATAACCGTTTCGCTGTTACTGTACTGCCACCCTTCTATCTCTTTCTGCCTATATACTTATACCTCTGCTTCCAACCTTCCCCGTGTCACAAAGCCAACCCGATCTTAAATACCCTTCTTGTACTAACACTTCACCAGTCGACTCGTCGCCTAAAACAATAAAGCCACGGTGACTTACGGGGCAACTAACCATAGCATCAAGAGGGCTCTCAATTAATAGAGTGTCCCATCTGGCACCCCTGCTATGAGATAAATGTAGTCTATATTAACTCCAGAAAAGGGCTAGCGCTATAAGGATGGTACTATCGACATCATAAAACCGCTCTATAAAGCATCGTAGGCATACATCTTTGGGTGATGGCCGCGGTGCACACAGCTGCCATGCTCGATCAGACCCCGAGTACAGGAACATAGCAGTGATACAGCTCGCAGTGGCAAAGAACGATCTCCACCACGAGACGGGAATGGAATTAAAACCGCATGCCCGAACGATGCTGATATAGAGTATGTAGCACCCTAGCTATTGGTAACCCCATTGATGGTGGTCTAGCTATATCACTATATATTTATAACCGTAATTTATTGCTGCATGTGTGCTGGCCATGTCGTTGTAAGCTCGTCTTCTAAATCATACTAATAGCTATATGCATCAGGTACATGCATGCCCACCCTGTAGAGTAACTTACTAAACTGCAACTAGGTATCGGATGCGCTTTGCTGGAGCGCTGCGCAAAGATGCAAGTGCACGGGTGGTGACCGAATACAGCGATCGGAATCAGAGGGGGGTAGAATATTCTGGAGTAATGTAGAGAGGGTTAGGGGTTGATGGGAGTGGAAGAGAAGGTATATTAAAGGGTGCAACCGCCCATTTTCTTTCAAGATTAACTTATACTCCGACTGTAAGAGATGAGTATTATGTATAGGTATTATTTAAGCTGACAGAGGTAGAGGGGAAAAAAAGGGTGTATATACCCTTTTTTTCCCTCCACCCTTGTCAGCTTATATAATTGCTTAGTAATAGGATAATTTTGCTGATATAATTAGTTAAAACCGTGTTTTGATGCCAAAACCGTATTGTCGATACCCAAACCGTATTTTCAATACTTGAACTATATTTTCAATACCTGAACAAAACTTTACGAAGAATAAAAAAAAATTTATTAGTTATAGTATTATTTCTATAATTCTATGTTTACTTTTTATACCTACCATTTATTATAGATATTTCAACCTCATTATAGGAGCTTTATTAAGAATCAAATTAAGTTCTGGCTAAATGAACCGATTCTGCATAAGACTGGTACAAAGCTTTCTATTACTCAATTGCAAGATATTAAGGCAAAGATGTCTCAATGCACTTTCAATCTCTATAATTACCCCGATCTACATATCCTAGTCAGTGGACAACCTCATTATCGTCAGTTACTCGATGACAACAACCAAGTTATCGGTGAATGGTTTAAGTTTATGTATCTTGACCAAAGCAATATCGGCAAATTCAGTGATCCTGAAATTCTCCGTATTCATAAAAATCTTGCTGAATACGTACGTGGCAATTTCGATTACGGATTGCAGAAATGGGAGTCAGGTTTCCAGAAATTCGATCACCATATGACCGGTAACCGTGATGGTCTGAATATCGCCTATATGACTGGAATCGTACTTCAAGGTTCTTATGTAGCGGCCCCTGCTGTACATTCAACTTAGGAGAAAACCAAAGATTCTGAATTTATGCAATGGTTGGCCAAATTCTATTGTATCCTTGTCGATCTTGGTGGACGTGCTGTGTCAACTGTTATGGACGACGTCTATAATCAATTCACGAAGGAAAGACATGAACATTACAATCCACCATTTTTTGGGCTATCTACTGGTTCACAACCATATTTCACTTCATCACAAATTAAGCATAGTACCAACACAATGAGATTGTAAGGTACAGCTGCTGGTGTTCATTGTGATTATACAGACGATGGACCTCCCTTTTCGCTTCCTCTTAACGTGTCAGTTATCAAAGATTCAACTTCGTTTGGCTAGTTCTGCTTCCCTGATTTCGATACATTGATTCCAGTCAAACCAATGTCTATAATCATTTTTCAAAGTATCGAAGAACACACCCGAATGCCGATAGTTCTAGATAACAATGATTCCTCATCTCTCGCTTTCGGATATACTGAAAATACCCATTTCAATACTATCTGTTATCCTAAAGGACTGATAATGAAGAATACTGCCTATTGAAATTACTGTAGCTTTGTCAATTCTGCGCCAGAATGTCCTAATCTCATAACTGATGGCCTTCCTAGTTTTGGTGGAAAGGAAAACTATGATGAGTAGAAAGCTAGAGAGATTTTAAGAATTAATATTCCTAATATTAAAAATATTTTTGGAAGACACATTGCAATTAATATTGATGCTGAAGCTCAATATAATTCGATTTTCTTTCCGGATAATGATTCACAGTATACACTCACTCCCTATTCTGTTTCTGCAAACAATTCTGTTGAAATTGAAAATCTTACATCACCGGAATCACAAGCGGTAATTGCCACACAACTTACCCCATATCAAATCATTAATATCAAAGATATTTTTGATAATACTTTGTTTGATACCTTTATCGACAAACTCCGTCAGAAAAATCAACTTTGTACGCCATAAACCTTTTAATCATCTATTACCAAATCAAATTCGAATGTTGAAAATCCGATTAATCAGTGTTTGATTCATATTGTAGAAGATGAAAACGATATCGATGATATTTCTGATATTCCACTGTTTGAATATAATTCAGAAACAAATCAAAATCTTTTCGATCATACCAGTGTCGACAATGATAATGATAACGAACCTCCAGTACGTACGGTTGATGATATCAATTCCTTCGAACTGTTTGAATTGGGGACTATCGAGAACTTTTTTGCGACACTCAAAGGAAAATCATTAATGAAGAATCAACATACGTATTCAATGTGCGAAGAATTAAAAAATCAAATCCCATTCCTTCCACCTGTTAATTAAACTGAAATATAGATTCATCTTGCTTCATTCCTGATTTCTCAACTACTGATTCCCGTATTTTGAAAATGCTCTCAAAAAAATCAAGTCAGTTAGATCGCTTTAAACGTAGTTTACTGTCAGCTCAAGGCAAATTAGTATTCGAACATATTGAAATGTGAGAACATGATTTTTTCGATCTGTTCAACCCCAAATCAAATATCGTTCTTCCGCCAAACAGTATTGCCTATCGTTTAAGAAAAAAAATTGATGAATTAGCAGATCTCTTAAATGGATCGAATGAACCTAACCTAAAGTTTTTTTTTCAGCAGAGGAGATTTTAGGTGATAAACATCATAGTGGTTGGCATCTTGATATTAATCTCGAACCTAATCCACGCCATATTGCTTCAACTGTATTAAAAGTGAAAGCTTTCCGCAATGTACTTTGGGGCATGACAGTTTTGCATCCTGTAAATGCATTTATTGGATCTTTCAAAAGAACACATTTGTCTGATATTACTGATGTTACGTTATCAATGGTAACTAATCGTAACTATCACTACTGATATATTTTTGGTAGAATTAAATTTTTCCAAAGAATTTGCAATGCATTATCAGACGTTGGTATGTTTCTCTTTCATATTTTAAGTATTAATTTAATACTAAATATCAACAGATAACGTCGAAAAATCGACTCCGGAATTATATTTGTTTGTACCACAAGTATATGAGTTGGCATCTCGATATGATGTTAGTAATAAGCTATCGAACTAAACTATGAATAATATTGTATCTATAATTACCGAGGAGGAAAGCATTAGGCCAGCAATTACAGCTGTAAATCAACTTGCTAAAATCCCTTCCGAACATTTTGACCTTGATCAATTGAACGCATCAGACCGTTTCAACACCCATTCGAACTTAACGACATTAATCTTAATCGATTGAATGAAAGCCTTGAACCAATCAGTTGTAATCAGACAGCAATTGACAGAGCATTTTCTCTTCTGAAATGTTTTTATTCAGTACTCAAAATCAATAAAATCTGTATTGAGATTCTGAATTACCAATCACATATACAATATTTCGTAACAAAAACCTTAAATATCATAAATTCGACAAATTTGAAATATGTTCGTACAGTATGCGGAAAAGACATTGATAAGGATAAGCTTTTATGTGCAAGGACTCAAGGTCTAAGATTTACAAGTTTGATGAAAAGCTGATCTGGCAATAATTTCAATCCTGATGGCTCACTGATACTTCCGGGATTTGGTGATATCAACAACTTAACGATTTTAGTTCGAAAGTGTCTTATTTTCAGAACTGCTTAGGGATTTCCATCCTTGATTGAACTTTACAGTAATTGTGAAAGTTCTGAAGATTTTTTACCGTTCAAACCAATTGGAAAGATTAGGAAAGATAGTTGAATTCACGTACCAAACCGAGCTTTCTGATGCTTCGAGTCTACAGACAGATAACTATAAAGGCAATTCAAATTGATCTGGTACTCACATCACTTTCCCGAAAGGCGAACAGTCGTGCAACTTTTATTCATGGTTATATTTCTCGTCAAGAAAAACCGACTTTTAAAAGTGTAATAGATTTCATTGTATCATGGAAAATCCCTTATTTTGTTTCATTTGGTTTATTGCCTTGGATAGTTACAGGAGATTTATTTGTGATTGGTCTTTATCAACCACCCACAATCAACGATTTGGCGAATAAAATATTACATGCTGGATATGAAGGAAATCATGCTGGTCTGAAAATTGCATATAGTGCGCCTACGCATAAAGGTGATAAAAGGTGATAAGTCAGGTTTGGTGGGTGTAACAAGCTTGGCAGTAGGATAATTGCAACCATACTATACCTCAACTACACCTTTACACACCCAAAGCTGGTAGGCAACAATACAACCAGTTTTCAAGAGTTAAATTTGTAGTTTTGGGAGGTTATCCAGCAAGATACTGTGAAAAGGATTTGTCTTAATCTCGAAAACTCATAGAGTTATGGTGCATAAAGTAAGGGGACAATAATGTTGTATCCCTATCATTCACAGCTCCATAGCACCCACCCCCACTAAATAATTTTGAGCACAACAATCACACAAAATATTATTTTCCCCTTCCGGAATATAGTAACTAAAATGTAGCTTAACAATATAGAACCCAGAAAATCATTTTAAATTAAAAAGATAGTGATTTATAGCATTTTTAATAATAAAAACGCAAATCCTATCCCTATTTATGCATGTAAAAATTCATTTTAAATTTTCTATATACTTTTAAGCTAATCAACTATTACCTTCCAAAATTACGAATTAACTTTTGAAAACTGGTTGTGTTGTTGCCTACCAGCTTTGAGTGCGTAAAGGTGTAGTTGAGGTTTGGTGTGGTGAGGTTGAGATTGCAGTTAACCTACTGCCAAGCCTGTTCCATTTTGTGATTGCTTGGTACATTTTACATACTAAAATACCAAATTTCAAGCTTGAATAACTTTTTAACCAGGAGAGATATCAAAAATCTGGTTGGGAAAATTCTTCTTCATCACTAGTACTTCAATTTTACCAACCGGATTTTTCATAATTTGTTTCGTTGGAAAGTTATTCAACCTCGACCTCGCCCTAATTTTTGACTACCTTTATGATTGGGCGCACTATATGTACAACTACTGACTGCTCGAGCAGAATATCCTGAAGATTCCAGGGGGCTAACACCTATATTGAACAAAGTTTTCAATGCGATGAAAGAGAATTGGTCAGATTTTTGAGGGAATGTCAGTTGCCACCAACGAGAATTGACATTTTTAGACTTTGAAAATATTTTATGCAAAGTTTCAAGAATGAATCAATTTATTTCTAATAATTAGTTTAGATTCTATTTTCTATTCGTTATGTTTTTCAAGTTACTAAATTGTTATTTTCTATTCGTTATTGTTTTCAAATTACGAAATTGTCGTTTTCTATTTTATTTTATCAATTCTACCTTCATTTCTTAAGTATATGATCTAGTTCAATTATTCAATATTTGTTTTTCCTTTGTTTTATATACAATTATTTCTTATGTTTTTTTTAATGAATCTAACATTTTTTGAATTTATTGTTTGCGTTTGGTGATAAAATAAATATAATTGCTTTTGTTTTATCCCCGTTCTTAATCAAAGCTAATGATATAGGCAACCACTTATATTAGGATAATATTTTAAATTATCAATCGATTTAAAACTGACTCACAGGATAGACAAATAAATTACAGGATGCAAAATATATTCCGGGATTTCTGAATGAAAACCAGGATGCAAAATGAATTTGAGGATTTAACAAAATTTTCTATAATACAGCAGATGATAATAGTGTATATATCGTATTTACTGATTTTAATATATATATACCTATTGAGTCAGTGCTGTTAGTTAAATTACAAAATATTGAAGCAAATGTTTTAATTTTTCATACCCAAAAATGTCAAACCATAATCAACGATCATCATCCCGTAAAGTTTATAATACAAACAATCGAACTTATAATATCCAACATCCTATAATATTTGCAAATCCTCCCTTGACGGAAAAAACTGATGAAGATTTAGAAGATACTGCAAGTGATGATAGTTCTGAATCAGAACCACCAATTCTATCAAGAGTTAAAAAAAAACGTATATCAGAAAGTAGCCGACATTGATCGAACATTTCTACAATAAAATAACCAATAACCAAAATGGCACTAAAGTTGGTAGGTATAGAGTTGAACTTGATATTTGAAAAATTGGAAAATTTAATAACAAAACCATGTTTTCCATCGAACCCATTCTATGAGCAAGTATGTGATCATTGATTTTTTTTGTACTGTTCGGAGTTACAACTGATTTAGGTTCCGATTTCGTAACATATTTAGTGATATATTTTGCTAGTCCGCTGGTGGTACAATATTGTACATTGCAATGTGCTTTCCATAACAACAACAAACGTGGACTATGTAGAACAAATCAGTGGGCCTCTTTTAATCGTCGATAGATGTATCGAATTTCTTTTGGCTTACGAAAGGTATACATCGATATATCCGCTGGGAAACTCTTTCAACAAATTTCATTCATATTGGAATCTCCTTTATCACAGAGATTGACTGAACAACGATGAATCTGATTCTCTGTTACTAATCGACAAAGTTCCGGTTCTTTCTCTGGATATGGAATATCTGCTCTTTTAAAGGTGTCCCCAATCAATTCTTCTTGGTTCTTTTCAAACCATGAAAGTGAATGAGTATGTATCACGCCTCTCAATTGAAATTCATGTCTCTCCACAATTTCCTTTAATTATCCGAATCCTGAAATTGATACACTCTTGAAATAGGAAGATTTTAGCCAATTTCTCAAGGGGGCGAGTAGTGAGTATTCCGCAGAGTACAAAGGAGGTAGAAGAGGTCTATGTGGGAACTCGCAATGGGGGTCCTAAGGGACTATAGCATCGGTAAGGGTCAACGGACAAGGGGCAGTGAAGCGGTGGTCTTCTCGAATAAATAAGAGGAAGATAATATGGTATAGTAATAGACAGCGTAGGTACAGAAGACGTTGCGTAAAGAAAGAAAGAGAAAAAAGGAAAAGAACAAGAAATAGGAACGAATTCCCCTTAATATACCCAATGAAATCCCAGCGATGATAAATTCAAAGTGAATCATACATTAACAATCAACAGAACCCGGTAGAACCCAATAGAACCCTTTTGACTAATCCAACTCCTCGTAACTCAGTGTATTCACTAGTCGATCCATGAAAATAACGCTCATGGAATCGTTTGACGATATCAGGTGAATGCTCAAGGTCCGATAGTGGTTGACAGGAGGCTTCATGATATCCTATATATCGTACTAAATACTCAAACCTTCCTCTTCGTTTCCTCGAATCCAAAATATCTTCGACTTCCCATTCTTCCTCCCCTTCGATTTCAACCGGAGGTGGTGGCAATTGTTGTTGTCCTGGTAAAGGATTATTTGCTTCGGGTGACAATAACAAAACATGAAATACTGGATGAATCTTCATTGATCGGGGAAGTTCCAATTCGTAAGTGTAGGGATTGATAATCTGCTTAACACTATAAGGTTCAATAAGTTTCGAATTGAACTTCTTGGAAGGCAGCTTTGATAGAATATGACGTGTCGATAGGAAAACCTTATCTCATAAATGGTAACGAGGAGCTGGAGTCCGATTCCTATTGCCTGACTCTTCTTGTATCTTTTGCGCCCGAAACATCTCTTCTCTTAGAAAATCCACTACATCTTTCATTTCTCTTGCAATACGATTAGCTTGATCCTCCGCGGTCGTTCAACCATGTTTCAAAGGACCAAAAGTCATCCTTGGATTTCTTCCCGAATTGGCATAAACAGGAGAGACTTTTGTTGTTTGCGAAGCATGGTTGTTTGTCGCAAACTCGGCCATTGATAGCAATCGAGCACAATCGTCTTATTGATAGGATACATAGCTTCGAAGGTATTGTTCCATTACGGCATTGATTCTTTCCGTCTGTCCATCTGTCTGAGGATGAAATGCGGTGGAGAATTTCAACGATATTTCCAACCGATCGCAAAGCGACTTCCAAAACTCCGCAAGAAACTGTGTTCCTCGATCAGATACAATGGTATTAGGTAGTCTATGTAGCTTACAAACATTATCGATGTATAGCCTCGCTACTTCCCTTGAATCTGCCTCTTTAGTCGTTGGTATTAGATGTCGCATTTTGGTTAATCTATCCACCACAACTAAGATTGCATTGTATCCATCGCTCTCCAGGAGATCAGTGACAAAATCCATCGATATATCCATCCACGGTCCCTCAGGTATCGGTATAGTATGGAGTATTCCATAAGGTGCATTGCGTGGTGCCTTGCTACGGGCACACACATTGCAATTCCTAATATACTGGTCGACATATTTTCGCATTTGTGGCCAATAATATTCTCGGTTTAGAAGTTCCAATGTCTTTGCTCTACCTGAATGTCCTGTGGATGGTTTGTCATGGTGTTCTTTTAAAAGCCTTAGCCGAAGGTCATTGTCATCTGGTACATATAGCATGCCTCGATAAAGTAGCCAACCGTTATTATCATCCGTGCATTCAGGAAGCGAAATGTTGTTCGAGTGACGAATGCCATTCCGAAGTATAGCGAGGATCTTGTTTGGGAAATTATCAACTTGGTAAGCTTTTGAAAATAACTCCTCTACAGTGGACGCTCCTTCAGCGGATTCGTTTGACAAAGAACCCGCGAACAAACTTAGCCTTGTATCCAAATTTTCTCGCTTCAAAATCACTTGACTCTGATGCGTCAACCATTCATCCCTCTCTTTAGGTAGGTTACCTGACCTTCTAGTCAATGCATCTGGTTTCGCTCCCTGTTTTCCTGGCCGAAATTGTATAATGAAATCGAAGCGTGAAAGGAATTTGGACCAACGGGCTTGTCGACGATTTAACAATTTTGTTGTCATAAAATATTCAAGATTCCGATGGTCGCTAAAAACTTCAATTGGGAATTGGGCTCCCTCCAGGTGATGTCGCTATCATTCATAGCATCGCATGATTGCTAAAAGTTCTTTGTCATAGATTTCATAGTTGCACTCTCCAGGAGAATGTTTTTTGGAGAAGAAAGTGACTGGATGTAGGATTCCTTCATTATCACGTTGAGATAGGATTCCTACTGAAACATAGTTAGATGCATCGGTTTCTATCATAATCCTCCGATCCAGATTAAAATGAGCTAGTATCGGTGCCGTTGTGAACATTTTTTTTAAAGTTTAAAATGCTTCCTACCTTTTATCCGTCCATTCGAATTTAATGTTTTTCTTTGTCAAAGCTGTAAGCAGAGCAACAATTTTCGAATATACTAAAATGAACTGCTTATAGAAATTTGCAAATCCTAGGAATACTTGAAGATCATGAAGTTTTGTCGGTGTGGACTATTCCAAAACATCGACAACTTTCTTTGGGTCCATTCTATTCCCATTCGGGGTGAGGATTTAACCAAGATATTTCATTTCCTGAACCATAAATTCACATTTTTCAGGTTTAAGGTGAACATGATTCTCATCAAGTATCTTTAGAACCTTTTGAATGTGTTTTTTATGTTCCGATAGAGTCTCGGAATAGATAAGGATATCATCCAAATATGCCGTCACAAATTGATCAAGATAAGGTTGTAGAATATCATTGATCCAGTGTTGAAATGTAGCAGGGGCATTAGCTAATCCATACGGCATTACTGTATATTCGAAATGTCCATATCGAGTTCTGAATGCCGTTTTCCATTCATCTCCCTCCGCTATCCTGTTCTGATTATATCCACAACGTAAATCCAACTTGGTATAGTATTGTGCTCTTGACAGCTTAGCCAGGGTTTCCTTTAACAATGGTAATGGATATTGATTTTTGATTGTGATTGCATTTAGACCTCGATAGTCAACACAAAGTCGAAGGGTTCCATCGCCTTTCTTTACGAACAATATAGATGCTCCCGCTGGTGACTCACTAGCCCGAATAAATCCTTTGGGTAAATTTTCATCAAGATATTCCCGTAGTGCTTTCAACTCGATTTGAAACAATCCATATATAGGTCTATATGGTGGTCGTTCGCCTTCTTCTAACACTATTTCAATATCATGGGATAGCCGATATGGTGGAAGGTCTGAAGCATCATATTCCTTGAATATATCGAGATGATGGTGAAACTCCTTCGGTACTAGCTCTTCGATGTCGATGGTAGATTTTTCAGTTACTGAAACGATGACTGTATAGTGTTCCGGTAAAGGAATCGAGATGCCATGAACAATAACTGCAGTTCCACTAAGTGAACACTGTTGACAACAGTTCCGAGAGTCAAAAACAAGTAGATTTTCCTTTGGTCGAATCGTAACATCATGACGTCGCTTCCAACGTATCCCCATCACAATCAGGTAGTGTCCTAACTTCGTCACAAAACATGGGGCCATCTCCTGATGACCATGAATGTCTAACGAGACATCGACAATATAGGTAATCTTTCCTGTTTTGATAGTCCTTCCGTCTATAACGTCTACATGGCGAGGTATTTTAAGAGGGGTCATTATAAGATTGTTGTGACGTGCAAAAGATTCGTCAATGAAAGCGTATCCTGATGCTCCGGTATCAATAAGAGCGTAGGTGGGGATGAAAGAGTTTTTATTTTGTGAAATCGAACAAGTTACTACAAGTTGGTTCCCATCCATTTCCTCCTCTGATACCGAAAAACCAGAAATACACATCCTGGAAAAATCCTTAAATGGTCCCTGTGCTAAGCCACTTAGTACAGGGACAAATCTTTTGCCGACTCATTATCGCTTCCATCATTTTCCTCCATCCTCAATGCTGCTCCTCTTATCACAGGCCTCCTAGATTGATTTCCAGTTGTATTCGCTTGACGGCAATCCCTAACCATATGTTCAACACTTCCGCAATAGAAACATCGGCCCTCAACTAAGCGGGCATTTCATTCTGCAGGGGTGGAGTGACGACATCCTCCAGATAGATCGATTGGTACATCACCTCCCGGGCGGAACGAGGGATGCTTTTCAGTAGCAGGTGCATTGGCGACTGGGGCGGCAGCACGAGGAGCAGAAACAGGATTCGCTGGTGGGGGATGAGGGGCCGGAGTAGCAGTAGCATTCTAAGGCTTTTTATTTCCTCGTTTAGCTTCTGCCGCTCGACGATGATTATCCAACCGTTGCAAAAGTATCGCACAGGCATCTACCGTCGCAGGAGTTTCATGGTGTATTTTTGATTCATCGAGTTCCATATTAATACCTTCCATCAAAGCCTCAATCCGAGAGACTTCATCCATACCTGACTCAGCAGCATACCGTTGAAACTCAGCGAAATAGTCGGCAAAGGTTTGAGTTCCTTGACAGATGTTCCGGAGGTTCCTCCTAGCCGTGTCCAAAATTTCATAAAACCATAGCATAGAAGGTAAGGCAATACCTTCTTCTCCCATGTACTGTAAGAACTGATTGGTAGCAGTGCCTTCCAATCTGATGAACGCATATGATAATTTAGACTGTAGTGTAGGATAACGATCGGTATTTCCTAATAGCTTGAGTTTCATTTGTTGCTTGAATAGGTGTAATCTTTCTCGATCACGATCCCCCCTGAACACCTCAGGATCTGAAAGCTTTTCTGACCAATAGATAGTACCTGTAGCCGGTGGTACTGGGGGTATAGGTGGAGCATCATCTCCGATGGATCCTTCGTTAGGGGCAACAACCTCAACAGCAGTCTGTTGAGCTCGGGCAGCAGCAAGATTTTGCTCAAACATTCCTCTTGCCCTCTCAGCCTCCCCTTCTACCTCCTGTAAATCCGTTGCATATTGAGCAAGACCATGTTGACATTGTTGGAGAAGTGCATAGGCTTCGGTTCCGACAACATTTTCGACCTATGGGTGCACTTGAAAAAAAGTTTGGAGGTTATTGTTGAGTTGTTGATAATCAATATGAGCGTATTCCGAAATTCTAGATTATGGTGTTGTATTGATTGGCGATAGAGGACGCAACCTACGTATAACGTGGGTCTATGAACGAGAGACTATAGTGCCAAGGAATACAACCGAGGCGAATACGTGGTATCGAGGGATTCTGGACTATAGACTATGGAATGGTTCAATCCTGATGAAAGATCCAAGATGAGCCCTATGACGTAGCGTAGAACAAAAGTAATATTCGTGGAATAAATACAGAGATTGCATAAAGAAAGAAGGAAAGAGAGAAAATAGGTAAAAGCATGAAACAACGCCCCCTTATATATCCAACCCTAATTCAATGATGACTAATACCTCCGCGTAATAGAAACTGAAAGAACATAACAGAAACCCCCATTATAAATCCTAATCCCACTGTACAATACTTCCTCTTCATGTTCCAATTTATCACTAACCGAAATACATAGTTGCCGTTACAACTATGTCTAAAACCTTACCAGAGTTTAAGTAAGGTGAAAGCTTCGAAAACAATGGTGATTTTGTGTAAATTAAAAATGTCAAAAGATACTATGTATTGGTTTATATTTTTTGATCAATTTGGAATCATAAACAAAAACCAAGACTAAAATTGTAGTTGAAGCTTACGGGTATATCAGTACGTGTTTCAACATCATATTGGTATATCTGCCCATCGAAGTACTTTAATCCATTCGACTCATTGATATGAATTAGATCTGTCATCATTGTAACAGTTGAAGTCAAATATGGATTGTTCGGAATTGTATCATCATTCGATCCAGTTTTGAAGAGTTCCAAATTCTGTATCAACGTATACTAAAAAATACAATTGTTAGATATATATTGTAATAGCATTACGCACACCAGAAATTCATCAAATTATGAAATTAATTTGATTGAAAAACCTACCTTCAGTGTTTTCCCAACAGCCAAAATAACTGTTCCGTTGAATAGGTAGAATCGATCAGAATAGAGGGAGGATTCAATTGATTAAAAAAACTTGATATCGATATGTCTTCAAGTCCCATCCATATCCATATGGGAAACAGTTGCAAGTTTATAACCACCAACTCTATTTACAGCAATAACGAGGCCAACAAATGTAAAGCAAATAGGCATGATTTTTTCAGAATCAATTTAAGAAGAAACAAATTGTATAAACGTTGCAATTCAATGACTTACCTTAAGAATTCGAATAGTTGTTGTGAGCAAGCTGCCTTGGGAATATGTACTGTTTAAAGCTTTGAAACATGAATATAAATAGTTAGGCGACCAACATATCTTGTACTAAAAATAGTAATACTTTCGATCGTGAGAGTTGCTTCTATGACGTATATCGCTATCGTCAACAGGGTTGTAGATATTTTAACTGCTAAATTCATATCTCAAAATTTCTTGTTTCCTATTTCCTCGTTAAAATATTCCTAAAACTACTATATAATTAATAAAATATTATAACAAACTATTTCAATTCGTTTAATTTAACTGTAAACATCAAAATATTTGTTCTCAAATGATTGAAATCGGTTTTCTTTTACTATTAATAATTTATAATAAAAATGAGTAATGTGAATAGTTTACGTCATTATAAAAACTGTATGAAACTTATTTCCAAACGGTTGACAACACATATAGGATTCAGCGGAACCCATTTTAAAAACACATTATTCGACATATTTTTCCAAAATCTATTTTTCTGATGTTAGAAACAATTAGGTAAGATTTCTAATATAAAAAACTCAGTACAATCTGACAATTTTAAATTCAAATCCTATTGAATCGTACATGAATATAAATACGAAATATATGTAAAGATGATATTATAAGTAAAGATATAAATTAAATATATTTTTAATTAATATTTTTAAATAAAATATTTAAAAAATATATAATAAAAATAAAAAATAAAAAATAAATAAAATAAATAAAAAATAAAAAAAATAGAAAAAACTGTGTAGAATTGCTTTAGGAAATTCTTTCCAAATCAGGTTTAGTGTTGTTATACTTCCACATTTTCTTTTCCGGTGCATACATTTATCAGTGTTAATATTTGGACGCACATATGTAGCTAGCTAGATTCAAGTATAAGGTATTAAACTCTTACTTGCGTTAACATTCTGGCTACTACTAGAACCCAATCATGATATCGCTGAATTAATCAGCCACAGTCACTCACCACGCATTACTTATCACCACACTATATAGTTTACCATGAATCACATACCCGCTCGCCCACCCCAATAATCAACCCATCAAGCCGCACATCAAAGCTTACATGTACTCACCTCACCTCACCTCACCTCCCTCCTCCGCCCCCACCTTACCCGTCCACACGCGACCCAACTGAATCCGCCCCACATTCCAGTACCGTGAATTTCAACATTTTTCCCACCGACGCTTGGCAAGACACCACCTCTCGCAACACATAAAGAACAATTAATCACGATAACCTCTACGCCAGCAGTACTTGGCGGTTAGCGCACCATATCTAGTACCAGACTGAATACTTATCTGTAGACTTCCGAAGATAAAAATACACAAGCTACATCAGTGCCACTGGTACACATTCGTCACCAGCGGGTTGTTTGTCATTAACTCGTGGTTCGTAGGTTTTTGTGTAGTCGATAGTACTTTTAGGATTCGACCAGAACATTGACGCGTTGCATCACAGGCCATCACTCGTTTCTCTTCAAGGCCTAGGCGTCACTAGATATATGTCACTCTAGGCACTAAGGCCACGGTGTCAAGTAAATGGAGGGCTAGTTTTCAAGAGGGCTATCAGTCTATGTGTTTATTCGGCCTTGCTATTAGGTCTAGACATCGATGATACATAGCTTCATGTTACTTAGCTATATATAGCGGCCAGCGGAGGCTTAGTGAATTAAAAGACTATACCCACAAAGATCTCCAAGAATAGTTGTCATTACATACCTAGTATTACCAAGTCCTAGCTAGCTAATCAGCACCCACGCCGATTCCCAGCACACGCCCGCAGCGGCCGACACGATCTCCGGCCCGAGTACTCCACTCAGAACGGCGGCAGGAGTACTCCGAGTGCGTGGGTAGCTTGTTTTTCTCCAGTAGTCTCACTGCCCAAACCTGCACCTTCCCGTCCCTACGACATGGGGAAAGTAACTATAGAGTAGCGATACCACGATAACCCACAATCTCCTTGCAGTAGTAGATTTACGCTTAAATCCAGCTACATGCGCGCGGTCTTGCGCTTATCTATAACTATACCTGAGTATATGCTACAAAGTGTAATGCAGCCTCCGGCCGCAAATTCGCTAAAGCTTAAGCCTAAGAGAGAGAAATTATACTGTCCAATCTATGTACGACCTCTGAGTGGATATTGTCATGTCCATTCTATCTACGAAGCCAATCATCCATGATATCTATAGATCTATATCAACAAGTCACGATCAGTACAAACTACCTACCTATGAAAGTGGATGTCGCATCCCTTCCGAGCTCGGGAGTGGCTCTTTGTCCACTATCTATTAGCAGTCATGGTAGAAGAAAAATCAACCAATCATAATGCTTCCCGACCACAATGAGGAAGATTATATGGTGCAAGAGGGAGTAGAGGGCGAACTTGTCAACCCTGTACACACCGGTTCAGTCAATTCTTTCATTGGCTCCGGGAAGCAAACATTGAAGAGCCTCATCTTTAACTCGACTTTATGGCTGTAAGGGCTACAATACTGAACCTGGTGTGAACAGGATTACAAGGTCGCCCCCCCCAAGGCCTCTCGCACCATACTATTTAGACGTACCTCAAATACTTACGCCTTACTAAACCACTAACGTGACACGTGGATGCACGTGGATGTAGGGTTAACTATCTAGTCGGCCCCTAGCTACGTGCAACACCTACAATTAATTGCGACCCAATCACAACACACACCTTCCACCTCCCACCACCCTAGCACCCATTCATTAATCCACCAACCCACCAATCCACCAATCCACCAATCCACCAATCCACCAATCCACCAATCCACCAATCCACCAACCCAACGACCTCCACGCCAAGCCGCACATCAAAGCTTACTCACCGGCCCCCACCCCCACCCAAGTGTAGATTCCAGCACTTTTTCCCTCCGGGCCTTGGCGAGAGCGAGAACCTGGTTGGTACAGCCAACGTCGTTCACCCCTGGCCTTCCCTTTGACGAATTATTCATACATGGGTAGTGCCCATTGAACCTCGGGGGTGGATCCGCGGGGGGGGGGGGGGGGCTGTATATACTTGTCCTTATATCCCCGCAGGATTCTTGGTTACTTGGTCAAGCTAGTAGCCGGCCGGAATATTATTGGATTACGGTTAGGTTTCGGTTTGCCAATTGGGGCAGCAGACTTGCACGGCACACTAGTAATACTAATGGTCCCGAAGCCGGCCACATGCACAATCCACATGGTGCCATGGCCGGAGGAGGAGACGGATAGTACAGGGTCGGCCATGACATACCAGCACCAACACCTCGTCAGAAGCCACATTCCTCCCATGCAGCTAGGAGGGAGGTGGGTAAGCCACTACTTACTGCCAGCCAGCCAACCGTCGTTATCGGACTATCTAGACCCACCACTTAAATATGGCACTACCACAGGCAATACCCCAGAAGGAACAGATAGAACATGCGTAGTAAGTCTGCCACGAGCACGTTCACGTCGCTATTCCCCGTCATATTTACTTCCAGACTAGTATACTCTAGCTCTACAGCGACAACGGTTAACCTCAAGACCACTCCCAGCGGTAGTTGAGCGGCCGAGTGATAATCCATGATTAACACCTAGGCCTCTCTCTGCCACATTCACAACCACCGCGGCCCCCGGTGGTTATCATGAGTGTAGTGTAGTGGTTACCACACCCGATTCTTCGACTAAATAGATCTCTCGCCACCACATGAGGCCACAGGACTACGGTTGTATTGTATCGCATTGCACTCACGCCAGCTGGCTAGCTAGGCTGTGTAGATGGAAGGGATCAAGCAACGTCAAGGTCAAGCGTCTATTCACTACCCTACCCTACCCTACCCCCCTTCCTCTACTACCCCCAACCCCTCCGCTCTTCCCCCCTTCCTCTTCCCGCCACACCAAAGCTAGCAAAAAAAAAAAATACAAAAAAGTCCCTTCCATTGCAATGCCCCATCCCGTAAATTACAAACCGCATCAATGTAAAACGTCCACTCCCAACAGTGCGTCCCCAGTGCTCAGTGTCAAATGTTCCAATGTTCCAATGTTGAATGTTCCAATGTTCCAGTGTTCCAGTGTTCCAGTGTTCCAGTGTTCCAGTGTTCCAATGCCAAGTCGTCTCGTCGCATCACATGTAAAACAAAAAAAAAAAAGAGTAGAAAAAGAAGGTAAAAAGGTAGAAAGAAGGAAGAAGCACCACAGCACAACACATCAGTACTAAAACCATAAAAAACGCATAAAAATAAAAAAAAAACGTAAAAAAAAAACTCCCAAACACTCAACAAAAGAAGAAAAAAAATCAAGCCCCAAAAGGCACTGTGAAAAAACGCAGCCACAGTTTTTTACAACTGAAAAAAAAAAGAATTTAAAGAAACACACAAAAGAAGACCCCAATTACCACCCCAGCACTAGAAGCTCCCATCATCCTGCACAAGCCTAACGCTCGGCGGCAGCATCTTCCTGCTAATCTCCCTCTTCTCACTAATGCCCACCACCGGCGGCGGCGGCCGCTTCGGCACCGGCCTCCCCAGCGCCGGCGGTGGTGGTGGCGGCGGTGGTGGCGCCTTCTGCGACCCCCTCGCACTCGGCGGCAGACTCTGCGGCCTCTGCGGCGGCGGTGGCGGGGGCGGTGGACGAGGCGCCGTAACCTCCACCCTAACCCTCTGCACCTTCTCCAACCCCCCCACCTCCTTCTCCCTCTCCCTCACCCTCTCCATCTCCATCTCCCTCCTCTCCCTCTCCCTCCTCGCCTCCGCCTTCTCCTTCTCCTTCTCCCCCTCCCCGCCGCCCTCCTCGTCGGTGGTCCACACCTCGAATCCGCCGAGGCCAATCACGTCCTCGCCGTCCGCGAACTTGACGCCCTTCTTGCGCCGCACACGGCTCTTGGCGCGCTTGCGCATGCCCTTGCTCTTGTCGGCGGCGCTCCCGTAGAGGTCGAGGTTGTTGTTGAGCTCGCTGTTGGCCTTGGTGAGGCGGTCCCACTCGGCCTCTGCCGCGGTCGTGGGCGCCAGCTGCGCTTCGTCCGCCGGGTCGATGTCGGGGGCTTCGCCGTTCAGGAGGGCGAGCTTCGCCGCGGTCTTGTCTTTCTGGTGCTGCGGGGCGGGAGCGGGGGCTGGGGCGGCGGTGGTGATGGCGGGGCGTGCGGGTGGTGCGGGTGGTGCACGGGGTGCGGGCGAAGGGGAGGGTGAAGGGGCTGGGGCTGGCTCGGGGGGGAGCGTGACGGGGAAGGCCATGGGGCTGCTGACGGGTCTGGGGGAGCGCGGGGGGGCGTCGATTGTGGTTGTTGAGATGGAGTTTGAGGAGGTGGAGGAGGGGTTTGCGGTGTAGGGACGGCAGAAGCTGGCGGCTTGGGACTCGGCGGAGAGGGTGCTGGCGGGGGAGGAGGCGCGGGTGGGGGAGGTGCTGCGGTGCGGGACGATGAGGTTGAACTTCTTGCGGACTGTGGCCCACTTTCGGGGCTTGGAGGGGGGGGAGGACATTGGTGTTGTTGTTGTTGTTGTTGTGGGGGGGTTTGTGGTGGTGGTGGTGGTTGTGTTTGGGGGGGGGGGGTGGTTGTTGGTGTGGGAGTGTTGTGGAGAGGTTGTGGTGGTTGTGGTGGTTGTGGTGGTTGTGGTGGTTGTGGTGGTTTATCGGGGTGTTGTGGAGGAGGTGTTGTTGTGGTCGTGCGTGGTCTTGGTCGCCTTGGTTGTGGTTACAGTCTTGGTCGGGGCGTGGTTGGTGTCGTGTGTCCAAGTGCAAAAAGTCCTACCACCAGCACAATACAGTCCAGTCCCTCAACGGCGTACAAAGGGGGTCAAGTAGCAAAACCGAAAGCGAAAGGCGAAAAGCGAAAAGCGAAAAGCGAAGGGGGCTGATATCCGCGCCAGGCGTGTATGTCGAACGTAAAAAACAAAAATAAAAAAAACAAGAATGCAATCAATCCGAACAAAGGTACGTCTCCAATACAATGGTACTCTCTCACACACTCGAGATCCAGTCCTTCTCCGGTCCACAATGGTACGGTCACGATCGAAAGAGGGAAGAGAAGAGAGGGAAGGAGGAGGGGGGGGTGGGAGGGGAGGGAGGTGGTGCTTCGGTAAGTAATATAGAGATTTTTTTTTTTCTTCTTCGTCTCTTTGCTCCGGGCTCCTGTTTTGTCCAGGGGCAGGAAGGCAGGCAGGCGATGGATGGATGAGATGGTGTGTGAGTGAGCGTGCGTGCGTGTGTGGGCGTGTGGGTGTGGGCGTGTGGGTGTGGATGTATGTGGGAGGTGTGTAAGGGAAGGGTGGTTAGTGTGTAAGTGGGCAAGTGGGCAAGTGGTAAGTGGTAAGTGAAAGGCTGGCTGGTTGGAAAGATAGCCTTTCTCTGCTTGTCCCTTCCCTTGCCTATCTATCTCCTCTCCCCAGTGCAGTGCAGTGCACCACTCTGCACCACCACCCCCCCCCCCGGCCCCTAATAATAGCAACAAACCTAGTTAACCGGTTCCTCAACCGGGGGGTGGATAAAGCAAAGAGGCACACGAGCAGAGCAGCAGATCAATCTGATAAGATGGGTCGGTGAGGACGCCGGACGCAGACGGAGTGGCCCGCCCCGCTTGCTCTCCGCCCGCCGGGTGCGAGTGGAGGTTATTTTAACCGTTCCTGCACTTTGTACGTTGTTTATTCACATGTTTCCCCCACCACTACCGCTCCGATCCACTACCGAGTTAGCCCCAGCGCAGGGACCACCCCCCCCCCCCCCGGGGGCCCGCACCCGGCACGGGAAACAGCACACCAAACCAGATCCCCTCTCGCCCACCCACCACCAACCGGAGAAACCTCCAGTGCAGTGCCACTCCACCACCCCACCCAGGCCAGGCCAGGCCAGGCCATTAACTGTAGTAAGCAGCAAGAGGCACAAACACAACATAAAACGCAGTCATGGGGGACGGACAGACTCGTAACCTACCTACCTACCTCTGGAAAGTAAGGTAGGTACAACCCCTCTTTGTACCTGCTGAGGTTATGCCACAAACCATCCTCTGCGCATGCACGCATGCATGCATAGACCTGCTCGTCTTGTTGTGTTTATGCACCCCATCTGTCTATCCGCGCCGCCGATGCTATGACACCTCCCTCCCCTCAATGGTGCTCTGCTCGATCTACATACGAGCTGGGAGGGCCAAAAATAACAGCCTCGGCTGCCAAGCCTCAGCACTTCCATGTACCGCGCGCACTTGAACTGTCTAGAGTAGAGTAGACTCAGTAGAGCATGGTTTGGTTGGACCTTGGAAGTGGAAGTGGGAGTGGAAGGGCGATAGATACCCGCCGCCCCCCCGCTAGTCTGTCTAGCTAGCAGCTTTCCAAAACGACGGCGGCCTCATGGAACGTCAAACACCCCACCAAGACATCAAGTTCTAACCAACCGAGCGAACGACCACCACCCCATCCAGGTACTATGGGCTCTACTTTAACCCAGCTAGTCAGGAACAAGCCAGGACAAAAAAAAAAATAAAAAATTGCTATATATACCTTGCGCCATCGAATCCCTTCCCCGTAACGTGCGTGAAACCTGAGACTTGACGTTTAACTAACGCCAACCCCCCAACGGTTGCAAAATAAAACGCAACAGAACCCTGGTTAGCCAGTGGGTTTGATGAGGCATAGGGATGGGCGGATGACTAATATAGCTCATGCCATATATATATCGCCGGGTAGAGAGGGATGGTCTAGATGGGATGATCTGGATGATATGTTTGGCGAGGCTGTTGGCGAGGCTGAGATTCAGTGGCCTCAGCTGTGGGATAGAGTAGCTGCGCATTGCCAGTTTGTAGCAGGGTAGATGTATTCGAGAACCAGCTACTCGCCCTACTAAGTAGTTACTAGTCGCGAGCCCTGACTATATCCAAGAAGCCCCATCTACATCCATATCCATATCCTCTGATCATTAAAAGTACATCTCTACTTTACATGTACAGTGGAGTCTCGATAGTAGCATATGGTCAGGAACGGATTTTCGCGTGCTACTATCGAGAGCATGCTTGCACCGAGAACGAACCCGCCCGCACCGACTCGTTTGGGGATTGCCCAACTATACATATGCTACAATCGAGGATACGCTATTATCGAGAATGCTACTATCGGGACTCCACTGCAGTTATGTAAAGTAACATGCAACACCAGGTTCCCACAACCCGCAACCCTGATCATGATGAACCTTGACCTTGCCTCTAAAGTATATCGACTCTCTCGCTCCAAAATACATAAACAGCGAGGAACAACTAAACGGTTTCCCGTTTTTCCCACTCCCATCCCAGCACATCCAGCTGGGGTACGTTTCAAGATGATCATCGACGTCGCGTCGTGTCCTGTTTTGGGTACAGCTACCATGGTGGCCGGCCATCTTGTATATACCTGCTGTTGCCCTGCGCCCGTTTCCCGTTCACAAAAAAAAAAGGGTTCCCCGTTATTCGCTTGCGATTGCGACTCCGACTCCGATTGCGATTGCGAAAAAAGAACCTGCCAAGTACCCACATGTATTAGATGTATCATTTTCCGACTAGAGTAGAGTAGATACGACAATGATCACCAGACTAGACACGCAAAGCAAAACAAAAAAAAAAAAAGAACCACAAAAAAGAAAGAATTCTAAAACAAAAACAAAACAAGTGCAAAAAGCAGGAACCGTCCAATTTCGATTTCCCCGCTCACACACCCTTCTTCTCCTTCTCCCCCGCAAATAGAAATTTTTTTCTTCCGTGATGCAAGGCACCACCTTGTTTGTTGCTCACACATGAAACATTTATGTAATAACCCTAGCCCTGGTAATAACCCTAACCCACGTATGGGTTGGTTGGTTGCAGTTACATCGATTATATTGTGGTAAGTAAACGATTCGGGGATGGGGTACATACGTCCATAACTTGGAATCGGGTGGTATTGGATTCTTGGTAAACCGGGAAGTGGTTTGCGCTTTTTTGGCAGATCCGGTACTCGTATTTTCCTGACGTTTGTGGACTGGCCGACTGCTATATATTGCACACCATACAAAAACGCGCCAAGTCAATGATTCAGTATGCTATGTAATAGCGGTTCCTTACGAGTATATCAGAGTGTTGAGCGCATGCGGTAGCTAGGTGATGTCAGCCATGATAAAGATATTACGACTTGTTTGCTCTTTGTCCTTTTTTCGAAGAAGCCATTCGTCCGGAGTAAGTACTGTCTGGGCAGATATCTTGTTTAACCTTTTCCAAGAAATGATATATGTTGAGATTGTTCTGCCATGGAAGATATTGCGGGATTGTTTTCAGCTCTTTAAGAGGCTGCAGAAGCCAACTGTAAACCTGCTTTTCTCTCTCTCTCAGAGTATTTATATCAAAGACAGTTGGCATGTCTTTGAAAGTCCGTCTTCCCGTTTGAGATATATTCTAATGTTTTATTAGATCATTACAAACAGCAGTTGGAGTTGTGCAGTACGCTCACCTCATATATAAGGACACTAACCGGCCTTTAAAATGAAGTTATCTTCTATACTACCGATCTTTAACCGCTGACCTTGTAAACCGAAATCATAAGAAGTGCCTGAACTTATTCGTGGTTAGCCGTCGGAAGCACTACGAGTCTTTGTGATCCTCGTAAATTGTCGAACCTCCACCCAAGACCCAAGAGTCAATATGATATCTTGTTTGACTACCAGCTGTGGGTCCTCCAAGATCCACCAGCCCCCACAGGGACTAAGCACAATGAGCCTACCCAGATATACACGCGTCAAACCGGTCCGGAAGGAAGTATCTAAATGTCCAATCAGAGACACCATAGATGAATCTCCGGCCCGACATAAAAAAGACCCGTTGGGGGCTATCAAATGACTTTTAGCTTGTTTTGCGACTAGTTAGAAATCTATCTTGGTTCCAAAAACGCGGATTATATATCGCAGGTCTGATCTATTGTGAATAAGGTTGATTAGTTAGCGTTATCCCGTACCGGGTCAACAGCATCTGGCTCAAGTCGATTCCGAGCCAATAAGATCAATAATCCAAAATTACTGAAGTTAGAACTCGCGTTGTCGTAAAATGTTTACTATCCCTTCTTCACAACAGCCCACAAAGCCGTGGAATTGAGCTTATGTGAGGATGCTCTCTTGCACCACCATCCTAGTACCCCCAACTCCGAAACCGGCCATCTACCGGTTCAGGTCAACCGGTAATAGAGTACTTTTCGCACCAACGTGCATAGGCTCAATCAGTATTCTGGGCTTTGCCCGTCAGGGCTTAGCGACACGACAGACCACAATGTCTTCAAAATACTCCTCCGTTTACTGACAGAATTTTCAACTCAATTCTCCATGGACGCGCCCTAAAACATTCCGATTGGTAGCTTTTCATATATATATCTGTAGGCCGACGGCGTAGACTCGCTAATATAATATACACTTGGCGCGAGAATGTGTTAATGTCAAAGCAGGCCCCCATGATCTGACATGTCTGCTTACTGGTGAATTAGTATTGACAGCCTTTATGGGACGCGTTATAGTTCTTGGCAGGTGTGGAGAAAGGTTGGTGTTGTGAGACTGGTCTTTTGGAGAGTAATGTCTCCGAATGCCAATCGATCACTGTTTATATTAGAATCCCCCAATATTTTTTTACCTGTAGAGAAGGTGGATAGAGATTTCGCCACACAGATATGAAAATAGGCCGATCTTATATATATCGTACCGTAACTCGTTAAGGCAGCAAGTCATGCGTTCGATTTAAATGGTTATTAGGCAAATGCCTAAAGCTTGGGAACACAAATCCACTCAAAAAGTGATGTATTTCCCTCCCTTTGCATTTTCACAAAATTTTAGCTCTCAACAACGGGGTTAGTCAGTCTCTTTCCAAGCAAATATATCGTCGTCGGTCAGCAGTGTAAAAAAAAGGCCTAGTGTCAAAATATCTGTCACGGAAAGTCTCCCGGTTCCACGCGTGCGGCACGGATGAGTTTATTCGGCAGCATCGAACCGACAATTGGTCTCGGAAGCAGGGGAATCTTCCCTAAGGCTGGGTGCTGTACTTTAAGTGAAGCACTGCATCCCCGATGATGTCAGGGGAAGTAGTTCACCTAAGCCTTGATCATGTACACGTCCCAAACCGGTCAAAGAAAGTAGAATTGGGTTCCCCACAAAACCCGAAGTATTGGATTTCAGAGCCTCCATTTTACTCTCATACCCAGGATATCAACTTTTCCCCATAGTGCAGTGGAATGCTGTAATTTCGGGAAGTGGCGTTTCATGAGAAGGAAATCCCAGGGCCAATCTGCAAATGTGCGGTCTCGTTAAGCTCCTCAATTATTTCAATACCTATCCTAACCAGGATTATGAGTGCCACATTTTGCGCTCCCTGGCCAGGTGATGTGGGGAAGTGAGGATATATTAATTTGGGTTTCCAAGGAGCGGTGTAATTTCTGTCGATATCAAACCCAGTCTTCAAAAGATGTGACTGGGTATCGGGAGCCGGCCAAGTGTTGAGATTCCACAGACAAATATCATAAGAAACCGACATATGTCTTGGCATATCGTACTGCAGAGCCGAAGGAGGCAAGAACTGTCGGTATGCGGTCCGCACAACCCGACCCCCACGTGTGATAGATTCGCCCCAAGCCAGTGAAATCTAACACCGTTCCTTCCCCACATATAGATTATTAGTGGTTTACCCCAGAATCACTTCTCAAGTCTTGTTTCGGGGGCGATCACCATTTAGGTTCAAGACATCCACCGGGGAAGCGGGAGTCCTTCAGAAGTCTCACTAACGTCCTGGAAATTGTTCATCTTGCTTCTGGGGTATTTCTCCTTCCGGGTAAAGACGTTGGAATCATGATCATGCATATGAAGCGGCTGACTTTACTATTTTTTCCGACTGATAGGGATCCCCTCAATGCGGGGTGGTCGCAAATACCCAGGTTTATTTTTTTATCCATTTATTTCACCCTGACATGGGTGTATCGAGGAAGGATTTATGGACCCTTTAAATTGTCCCTCTCCTCTTCTCCGATTTTGAGGAACTGTGGGTTTCAATATTCCAGGCCAGTTTCAACACCATACATCAACCCAAAAGACAGAAAAAAATATCAAAATGGTTGTTGGAGAAAAGGCTGATCCAGTGGTAACTCGATTGGTTGAGCAAGATAAGGTGCCATGGTAAGTCGTGTATTGCTCCGGTGCTTATACAGTCCTGAAATTGTGGCTAACAATATCATTTACTACCCAGGTACAAGAAACCAAATCTTCGTTCCATGTACTTTGTCATGGTCCCATCATGTCTCGGTGTCGAATGGACCTCCGGGTTCGACTCCTCGATGATGAACGGTATCCAGACAATCGAGAACTGGCAGACTTGTATGTTCAAGTCCGCTCTTTTAGTGTAAACCAAGCTCCCCTGCTAACCTTATAAGTCTTCGATCATCCAAATGAGGCCAGACTGGGGTTCATGTCAGCTTCATACTCTCTAGGTTGTATTATTGCGCTTCCATTTGTCCCGTGGGTGAACGACAAGCATGGACGTAGGAAGAGTATCATCCTTGGTTCCCTTATTATGATTGTCGGCTCCATTCTTCAGAGTGCAGCCCAGAACTGTAAGTATATCGAGCTGCATAATGAACAATGCATCTACTTACAGATTCGTAGTCGCCATGTTCGTCATCGCTAGAATTATCCTCGGTTTCGGTATCCCCTTCGCTATTGTTGCTGCCTCATCGTTGATCGGAGAACTCTCATACCCCAAAGAAAGAGCTGTCTTGACATCCCTTTTCAACTCCTCGTGGTTTATCGGTGCTATCGTTGCTGCCGGTGTGAACTATGGCACTTTCCAGATGACGAATACATGGTCGTGGAGAATCCCTTCTCTACTTCAATGTGTTCCTAGTTTTCTTCAACTTGGTAGCATCTGGTATGTTGAGTCTAGACTTCCCTTCTCTCTTTCAAAGGATATCCGCTAATTGCTAGCGTCCAGGTTTATTCCGGAGTCACCGCGTTATCTTATTGCCAACGATAGACACGAGGAGGCCCGTGACATCTTGGTGAAATACCATGCTGAGGGAGATGAGAGTTCTGAGCTAGCCGCAACCGAACTTGCTCAGATTCAAGCTACCATTAAGCTCGAGCTTGAGGGTAAGAAAATGACTTGGCGCCAATATTTCACTACTGCCGGGAACCGTCGTCGTGCCGTCCTCGCCCTCTGCATTGGTGTCTTTACTCAGTGGTCTGGAAACAACCCTCTTTCATTCTATCTTAAGAAGATTCTCGACCAAGTTGGTATCAAAGATGGAAAGCGTCAAAATTTGGTCAATCTTGGTATGACTTGTTGGTCATGGGTCAACGGTACCTGTATGGCGCTTGCGGTGTTCAAGTTCAGAAGAAGACAGATGTACATGACCTGTATCTTCGGTATCCTCACAGTCTATATCATCCTTACAATCAGTTCAGCAAGATATGCGGCAACAGGAAGCACGGCGTCTGGAATATTGACTGTGGTGGCTATTTTCTGTTATTCGCCATTCTATAACATGGGCTTCAATGCTCTTACCTACAGTAAGACTACCTCTTTGCCTCCTATATTCCATCGTATCTCCTCGGCTAACGTGTTTGAAAGCCTACCTTGTTGAGATCTTCCCCTTCACGATTCGTTCCAAGGGTATCACAATGCAGCAATGGTGGGGCCGTGCAGCAACCTTCTGTAACACCTTCATTAACCCCATCGGAATGGACAATATTGGATGGCGATACTATATCTGGTACTGCTGCTGGATTACTGTTGAGGGTACTGTCATATACTTTTTCTTCCCAGAAACCTCTGGGCGTACTCTTGAGGAATTATCTTTCTGTAAGTCTCTTTGAATCCCTTCATGCTCACCATATAAATCTGCATGCATACTGATGATGGATCTCGATAAATAGTGTTCGAAGGTGATGATGTCAGGGCCGAGGTTACGCAAAAGGTGGCGAAGCAGATTGGAGAGCTTGAACATCATGAGACTGTCGTTGGCAAAGATCACTCGGTTGATAAAGTCTAGAAGTGTATTTGGGGGATGACCTAGCCGGATGGATTAGCCAAGCTACCGCAAAAAGGCATGCTAGCTTTATGAATTTCATATCTATTTTTTTTTAATTCTTGTGTTACCAAAAAAATATAGCCGCTGGGCACCAGTGGGTTGATCTGGGCAAAACCATTCGTCCATGGTGGCTGTGTGCTGTAATCTACTGAACACATTCTGTAGTTCTCATCCTCGATATGAAAGTGACCATGATGGTCCAATATATTCTGGTGGTGGTTTAGTCCGACAAAATTATAATTACTCGAATTTATGTGACAAAAAATTAGTCTCCCAACGTTAACCACTAGCTGTCTAGTACTGTGCATATCGAAGTAATTAAGCAATGGCTACATGCGCACCTTGCTAGTAACTGGGTGAGGGATAATAAATAAATCAAATGACAATAGGAACTTCTATTTGAATGATATATACCTACATTTATGGTATATATCAGAGTTTGAGGGATCAAAGGTTCACCGTGAATCATTCGTATCGATGTCAAGGGGGTGCCAAGGCTCGAGTGATGGGTCATGATTCACATGGTTACATGTAGTGAAGACTCCCGCACTTATTTTTGTGCCGCTGTAGAGGTGAGAGATTGATCGTGATCTAGTTTTGGGAAAGGAATTGGTAACGGTCATCGTCTGCCGATCGTTTGAAACCTATATCACGATTCCAATGCTTGTTACAAGTTAAGCGTGGGCACGAAACGAAACCTCATCTAGAGTTTTTGGGTAAGTTAGGACGAGACCATGTAAAGATGTAATGCAAAGCCCCGAGAGTTTCTTTGGAAGAAAAATTACCTTTATTAATCCCTAAACCAACTATATTAATTGTCACGCCACGTTATTGTGTTCACAACTCTATCCTTCTCGACGAACGAATAAAACCGTGATTGGCTATTTTAAAGCAATGAACCGACTCACTTATAATGATGGATTATGATGAAGAGCATTACAAGAACTAAGTTAAAGATTGCCTCATCAAAACACCTACATGTACGTATCTGCTGCCGCCACCGCTCACTCATATTTGTCCTTTACTAAGCTAATACGACTAGCGTACGCACAACGTTAATTTTTATGTAACACTAGTATTCTTAGCATCGCGAATAATACAGGCGTGATATCTTTCGATCTTGCATCATGATCAATACAGACATCTTTTCAGCTACGAATTGGTTTCATCGGTGTGATGAGTGACCAGGAGTCTTGGGACCGGGGACGAGATATCTCTTGCCTTCTGATCAGATAGATCTGAACAAGCTCGTGCTGCTCCAGACTCAAGCTCCGGGTCGTCCTGTATCCCTAGGTCAGTCATTTCTAACCCCTTTTCCGCATACACGTGGTGCTAACCTTCGTCTATCATCAGGCTATGTATAGTCAACACATGTTTTCGGTCCCGGCCATATCCTTATATCGAGAGGCGACTGTATTTCCGATCAAATCAGTCCAGTCCACTGGATGATCCGCTAGTACGGAGGATTGGTTTTATCCTCAAGATTGATACCCCATCTTGTTTATGTTTCATCAGGTGATGTACACTGTTCTTGAACTGATGGAGACAACCGCCTAGATTGATCCTGAACTGAGTCGTTGCTAATTCCCTCTCCAGTGCACCTTTTATCCGCTTTCATCACTCTTGCCTTGGGATCAGATGGATCTAGATAAGCTCGTGCTACTCCGGCCTTAGTCAAACTCCGGGTCCCTCAACAGTGTTCATCTCAACAACTGCCTAGTTCCAGCGGCCGGATACAAACCTAAAGGTCAGCAGTTGGCACTAGGATCTGTACTCGCCCGAAAATCCCCACTCGTCATTATACTGGGAACAGGAGAAGGAAAGTCGATTTTATTTATGGCATTAGCAATCTAGCCCAATAATGGCACCATAGTTGTAGTAATACCCTATTTCCTTGGGGGAGGATCTAGACCGAAGATCAAAAGAGGTAAAAACACTTTAAATATAACAAAATTAATTAGCTAACTGGATTACTATAGTTAAGGCTGGATTCATATCTATAGAAGAAGATTCCAATTTCCGAATACAAATTAATATATGTAACAATTGAGGCAACTCAAAAAACCCATTTAAACAATACTTATGTTGGGAATCGATTCCCTATGCCAATTGGAGCGGTTAAGTCCTTTCTGTTTCCTTCCTAGTGGGGGCGGGTCGAGGGTGGGGCAGGTATATTCTCTTGAGGGAGAAGATCTAATAGAGGGAGCGGTACCCCTTCTCTTTCCCCCTCTCTCCTCATCCGCATACCTGCCCCTTCTACTACCTTTTCTTTCCCACCCACCCTCGCCTTGTTATCGTGTTTGCTTTACTATTTTTCTTTCTTTGCTTGGATATGGCGCTTGTGGCTATCTCTGAGATCTGGTAGTAGTTCCGGCAGCTGTCAGGGGACGACAGGCCTGGCTGCAGTTTTAGTTTGCACACTTGGAGGATAAAAGTCATTTCAGTCATTTCCAGTCATTTCCTTACTATCTTCATTCCTGTACTGTTTCAAACAGACGTATTCTTCGCGATTTGCTATTTCTCTCTGTTGACCGCTCTCAATTAGACGGATACTTGAATCCAAATGAAAATTGGAAAATATATTTTTCGACGAATGCCACCAAATTATTAACAATAAAGAATTCCATCCAACCTATAATAATATTAAACAATTCAAGAAACTATCGATTCCATCAATATACATGATAGCAACACTCCCAACATATATGGAGGGAGAGTTAAAACCATAACAGGTATTGAAGATTTCACGGTAATGAGAAGTGGAACAAATCGCGAGAACATCAGGTATCAAGCACAGAAGGTTACCGAGCTCAAGCCTGCCGTGAAAGAGCCATTATCTATTGTCAACCTATCGAACAGGTAGAGGTAATATCTCTAGCACTGAAATATTCCAAGTATTATAGTCAATATCGAATTAAAATAGGATTTTTCGACAGATTGAACCGAACAAGTCCAGTGGAAGATCCGGTAGTACGGAGGATTAGTTTCAAGCCCAAGGGTGGTACCCTACCTGGGTAAGTACACTATTCTTGAACTCTTATGAAGTTCCCTCTTCAGTGCACGCTTTCCCCTCTTCCAGAGCTCTTGCCTTGGAATCGGATAGATCTGAAATTCGTTCTACTCCAGAGTCAGAGTCTAGTATTCTCCATGAGACGAGAAGTATTTCAGTCTTGTCGAACAGCTCGATACCAAATATTTTGGCCTCCAGACCGGACGAACAGAAAAAACATTTTCCTCCTCCACTCCCATTTCTTATTCCCAGACACGAAACCCGCTTCAAACGACGCAATTACCGTAACCCTTAAAACAATAATTACTATCGCCAAAGAAATAACCAAGATGCTCGAAGAGTATAAAGACCACGACGAGTACGTAACTTCATTGAAAAGCGCTATCGAATCCCAAATAGAAATGGTGTGAACGATTAAAAAAACTTAAAATATATTATCCCAGATGAGATCGCGATAAAATACCCTATCATTGCAGACTGTTTCTGTCATTTGTAAGTACAATTAAAACACTTATATTTAAAACAATTTTGTCAAAGCGTTTCATTTCTTCTTTTTGGCTTTTCTTCTAAATACATTCGTCTATTCCTTGTTTCGCCGCATTCCCCTTATACCTAATAGGGTCTTTTTTTCTCTTCATTTTTTTTTTTTTTTTTTCACTTAGCTAGAAACAATTCCGGGACGAGCCGCGAGGCTCGCATTCCTGTTAAAGCAAACAAAGAAGTTGATTTCAAAGTTGAAGACGAAAGAGCTCTACGGTAAAGCATTGAAAATGAGGTTGGGACAGCTAAAAAAAGCCTCAGATCAGGTAAAATCGAAAATAAATAACCTTTTCCAACTAGAAACTCCGATCAAGACAATCAGAGACATTGTTGGCCATATCAGAAAGTCTTGATGCTTCAGTAAGACTGACCCGTATGTATTATTAGCAAGTGCAACATAAACCCCAAAGTACAAGACGAGATATGGTTGTTCTCTAGTCTCGTCCCTTCTTTCTTCACTTTTAATCTCTCACAACTACAAGTCCGCCAAATATATCGTGTCTAAGCAGATATTCTGCTGCTTGAAAACGATATAAAAGTCATATATATACTTAACAGCTAAATGCTAATTCGTGAATAAACGAATTAAACTCAGCGGCATGCAGGAACCGAGTGAGCTCTGGTGAAGTAATTCTAATTATGTAGGCATGGTGACTTTGTAATCGAGTGATAGTTCGTGCCGGATCCCGACCCCTAGTTTTTTGTTTTTGTTTAATTCATTAATTCCGACCCCTAGTTAGGCCCGACAATTTAAGAGAAACTCGGTATGATACTATTTTCATGTGCGAGCGGCTCCACGCTAAAGAGTGGGTTTTAAGGATTGCGCTAATGCTCTTTCTTAATCTTTGAATATGGACGTTCAACAGTTTACTTGAAAACGAAACGGGAACCTTAAAGACCGAGGACTACCATACTATGGAGTTTCAAGTCCGAGAAAAATTTCTATGAACCCACCATAAAGTGACATGAATAAATACACCGCTTGCCCTCCCAAGAACAAACTCCGGTAAACATTCATTCGACCCCAGCCCACCCCACACCAACTAGCTAGGTATCATTACATCGACAACCACTATCATTACACAAACAACCACAACGTCCACAAACATCAAAGCACACATCAATATGAGATTCCTCATCACCCTCGCAACAATAGTTACTGTTGTCTCTGCCTACTGCAACGACTTCCGCCTCCGCGTCGCCCACGACGCCAACCAGGGCCTCCTCAGCGGGCAATACCTCACCAACCAGACCGTCAACTCTAACGCTACGATCAGCACCAAATTCAACACTGCCATCACTGCCAAATTCGTGATCGCGTTGAATAGCACTGAACTCCTTATTCCTGGATATGACAGGATGTGTGTTATGCCCAACGGAAGAGTTGGGTTCGAGTGTGTTGGTGCGCAGGTGTGTATATCAATCTAGCCTCTTCCGATATATAGAGAAAGTGTAGTTATTAACAATGAGTGTACAGGGAACTCCGACTGGATGGAAATTCAAGCAGCACGAACTCGGGAAGATCCTAGTTCATGGAGACGCAGAAGATGAGGGATGGGTAGCGGCGCAGAGGTTCCTTGAGGGTGTGGTTGAGGACGCGGAGCCGGCGTGGGAAGTTTATTGGGGAAAAGAGGGAGTCAGTGGGCCTAATATGGAGGGACATAGCTTTAAGGTCGTTCAGGAGTGCGTTTAATGCACAGCTGGGGGAGTTGTTAACGCGCGGGGCTGGGGGTTTTCTTTTGTGGGTTTGATTTTCCAACTTTGACGGTACTATACTAGTGCGTGCTTCTTTCAAGAGCGTTTTTGTCTATGAGGCGTCTATATAGTTATTATAATAACAAATTTCTTGATTATAAAGTTCAGCGAAGTGAAAGAATTATTCAGAGCGTGGGATCGGGAGAGTACCAGTGTGTTTAAAGTGAGGTTTGTTAGCGTGAACCTGTACGTACGCTGGCAGTCAAGATACATGTAGATAATGGCTGGACTATTGAGCGGGTGCTTGCAGTAGCTGTTTAATTGTTACATCGCTCGGGCTAGGTTGTTTCAGTTTCTAAACTAGCTTGGCAATATTTGGTGGGCAGCGGCCAGAAATCGGAACTTAACCCCCACCGAGTACATACATTTCTCCTTTTTTAAAGCTAGCTTGGCAATACTTGATGCTAGGAGCACGGCCCGAATCGGGGTCGGAAATACAATTCTCCGCCCTCAACCGGCAACGTCATCTTCTCTTCGCCACCTTTGCTCCCATGGTCACTACCGAATCTTCATCTACTCTACTTCTTATCCTCCCATCGACCAACATCCCTCCACCTCCATCACTAATGAGATGGACTCATCTCCAGTTGACGTTTCTCCTACCAATTTTTAACTTGGGTCATTTGGTTCAGACTAATCAGAAATGCTTCTCTAAGGACGTCATGAATATCCACATTACCAGGAAGCATTGCATTGCAAAAAGGGCGGGTACTCAAAAAGAAAGACTGCCTGACCCCAGCAGACAGCATGCACAGAGTTCATTTCAATCTTTCCACCTCATTTCCCCGTTCATGTTGGCCGCAGTCGAGGGAGCTTCAATTCTATCTTGTATTGGGCGGTAGCCAGTCCACTCCTAAGAGGGGAGTATAGTATCTTCAACCAACAGTAAATAATATCGGTCACCGGCAAAGAAGTCTCTTTTGGAGGCCTTGATGTGTAATATTGAACCGACTCGTATTGCCTCTCGCAGGCCTGTTTACCTCATAAGCTCTGAACACTTCGTCAGCATATATATTTATTCAAAGATCACTGCTGTGGGTCCTCGGCCGTGTAACGGCCGAGTACACTATTCTGCCCCTTGTTCAATAAGCGTACGGGAAACAAGCCTTAACCACAACTTGGGCTATCTTTACCTACAGATTATTGAACCCGTGGAGATGGGAAACGTCACCTCAAACAGTCAAGATTTTAAGACAGCTCGGCTCATCAACCACGAATCAATGAACCGGTGATTGGCGGGGCATTCCAGTTTATTTCCTTTCCGGGGCAAAAGGTCCGCTCATGAAACTTCCCGAGTGGATTGACTTCTTGAGTGGGCCGGAATAGATAATCTTTTTTTCGAATTGTAGATCGGACTACTGAACGGTGTGCTCTCGAATGAGGGTGTTTTCCAGTGTCATGCATCCGTGATGTGGTTCCTTCCACAACCACGGTTCATCATGTTAAAGCCGATGGCGTTCTAGCTTGATTTATCGATAAACGTACCCACTGCTTGATCGTTGATATCGCAGACCCTGACGTAACGGAATGGATCTGCATTCCAGTAATAACTTTACTACTGGAGTTGTCGTTGACTGCACCTCTGCCAGTAAACCTTCTTTGCCATAGACACCTATCACACCACACCACCAGATCACGATGCGCCTATCAAGCTCCAAAGCTATAGATTCGACGGTGTAACATGAGTAATGTGAATAATCATTCAACGTACTCTTCTGCGCATGGGCATTTCTTACAATGAAGAACTCGTGTCATGTCAGCCTTATGCATCGTCAGCGCAGTCTCCATAAAGTGCCGGGTTACGAATTACCCCTACCCACACCGCACCTGCAGGAAATAAGCTTTCAATTACCACTCTCAACGTTTCCAAGATACACAGCATTAATTCATACGCCGAGCCAGTAATTAAACCACAGAACCAGTCGTCGGTCCTACAGTACATGTTGCTCCACAGATACGAAACTGCCTCATCTTCAGCCCCAACCCAACAGATGACACTATATGAAACGAAACTGCTTCAACCAACAGAGAGTATCTCGGCCGTTCCGAGAGAAATTTCTAGAGAAAAAAAGTACCTATATTATATAATAAATCAAGATGCAAGAGAAGGGAAAGGATGCACCCTGCGTCCTTCCCTTCCCTGTACTGCAGCTGCTTCATGCTTGAGCTAGAGTTACGTTATCCCAGGCTGATCATTTACAATGCAATGGCTATGCGCGCATTCACCCATCTCGTCCTCCTCCTCCCCAAAAAAATCAAGAAAACCTAAATAACCCCTGTAAAAACATAGGAAAAAAATAAGACAAGAAAAGGAACCCTTTTGTACAAAATGAAAAGTTATAAAAAAAAAAACACCGATACCGATAACTGCAGGAGACTAGGCCGCCTCAACCGCGTTACAAAAACCATCCCAGTACCAACCCTCCAATGATCACGGTGAGCATTGTGTTCTTATCAATAAGCGAATTGGCCATGGCTCCAGACCGGGTAGTATACACCATGTTGAACCCGATAGTCGACGAATTCTGGCACATTCCCTCTGGCATCGGGTCCGCATCTTCTGGGTTCACAAACGTGATATCCGCACACTAACCAGCTATCGTCAGCACATGACACATCTCGCACCGCCCAACGCGCGGACACTTACATTGTACAACGACGCTCCATGTAGTGCGACCTGAATCACCTGGATTGTCGCATTATCGCCGACCTTAACACTCGCGTTCGTCGGCAGTGGGACCTGTGTCAGACAGAAGCTGCCCGGGTATGGATTCTTGCTCGGCCCCGTCATCTGGAATACTGGCAACATGATGTTCGTCATGTTCGGTGGTGTTGATCCAAAACCCATATTGACATAGAAGAACGCTGTCGGATGCCCGGCATTCCATCCTGGAATAATCGAGATATCACCACCAGTTATCGGCCAGTTGGTACGATTGTTGGTTGTTGGAACACCGGCGCCTATTATGTTGTTAATTGTGGGGGGTCGAAGAAGGAGAATGGAGAAGAGAGCGTACAGGGATAGTTCCATTGCATATCATCTTTGAGAGTGTTACCGCGCCACGAAGGATATTGAATCTGGAAATGTGCTGTTGCGAGTTGGAGCGTCGACAGTACTGTTACTAGTGCCAGCTTCCATGATGAGGATGATGTTGAAAACATATTTGATGGATTGGTATGTGAGACTTTGATCTTCCTCCTAGTGGCCAGCCAATTTTTTTGTCGAAGATACTACGGCAGTATTCGAGTAGCTTTGGTGGTGGTTGCTGCCGAAAAACGTCACTTGAGGTCGTTGAATATCTATCAATAAGACCAGGAACTTGAGAAAGAAAGAAGAGAAGGAGGAGAAATGGTGGGAGGAGGGGAGGGAGGGTGCGCCAATATGTATGTTGTGTGTGAGTAGGGGGAGTAGGTAATAGGAGGGAGGCGAATCGAATCGTGACTGGAGGCGGCATTATTAGAGGGGGAGGGCAGATCTTGCTTGTAATGAAGTGAACTGGCATGGGCTAGATTTTAGTGATCAAGGGTATGCACCTACTCCCCTTCTTTACGAGGTCTACAATTACTGTGCTCTAACTACAGTAAACACCCACAATCTTGGTATTCGCATTCGACAGAATTAAGAATCAATCTTTGTCTGCCTGTCCGTCTGTCTGCAAGTTACAGTCTTCATAGCCACACGAATACGTAGGTGTTATTGTGAAGGCCCGAGTCTTCTCAGTCTCAGTGCCAACCCATCGATCAACCAACCATTCACCACTCACTACTCCTGGGGTGGCGCTGACTGGAAATCTTTCCCATACTCGGATCGAACCAATCAACCCAATACCGAGAAAAACGAGAGAGAGAACTGATCCGTATCGCCGTAATTAGATACCACTCTCCTCTTCCTCATCCTCCAACAACAACCGGTAGAATTGGAGGGCGAGAGGGAGTAATAGTAGACCCACATATGCCCCCATCCTACAACTCCTCTACGCGCCGGGACTAGAGCAAGCGGCTGATCTCCATCATCCCCGCGACGCATTATGATAGGTCGGACTGTGCCTGGGACCCCTGTTCTTGGCGTTGAGATGCATCTGCCTAGTTTAGGTGTGGGATCGCTTGGAGAGACGTGCATGGCGGTGCAAGCAATTTTCAGCAGGGAGATACTTTGCGTTTGCGGTGCCTCTGCTAGTACTAAAGTGAGAGACAATTTGAAGTGCAAGTATCTTCTATTTCTACAGTGAGTATCCCGAAAGTCTTATGAACAAAAACGAAACCAACTGTAGTTATGTACCAGTTTAAAAGTACTTGATGTAGGTACTCTAAAGCCTTACCATCTACTGCGATGAACTTCACGAACGATCGGGACTTTACCCTCTATATCCTTGAAATGCTCATATGCTTGTTCGGCTGTAAGCTTTCCCGGCTGGCCAGGTACTCTACTCTATGCACTCTATAGTAGAAGGAAAGTAGTACTACTAGCACATACAATTACCCGCGCCGTACGCTCGCTTGACCCGTGTGTGCTTACTCAAGATCACAAAACACGAGATGGTGGAATCATTTCCATCGTTTCCAGCTACGTTAAAGCTTTTAGCGGTGGAGGTGAATGGTGGAGGCAAGGGACGGTGGTGCCGAACCGAGACGACACTAACTGTTAACTCTAACGTTAACCTTCGGCCCGACCCTGGGCCCTGTTGACTTCGATCAGGGTCCTTGAAGCGACATCGTAACACGCGTGCGGCGGTTACAGCCCTGCGTTGCCTGTTGTTAACTCTAGTGCGAGTGATAAATCACCAGATTTCGAGCCCTTAAAACTCACCGGAATAATGCGAAAAAATATAAGCTTCTTAGATATATCCTCCGATGAGAAAAAAAAAAGATGTCCCACGCCGTTGAAAGCTTGGGCCACCACATGATATGGCGCCATCAGCCAACAGAACTGCTGCTGCCCGTGGTACCTACACACACAAGCGCCCACACTGATGTTGTACCTGCATAACATGGTGGGATGATGCTGGAGACGGTGGTTTTATGTAGATCCAGAATTCGGCCGGAAGTCCTTAGGACCTTGGCGAGGATGGGTTTCCTTTCTTTCTGTAAAGAATTCGAGCTCGTTTATTTGTTTCCGAGCGCTGGTCGGTATCTGCGGCGGTAGGTGTGTCGTGGGGTACATACAGAGGGCATGAGCATGAGTGAGCGTGGATGATGCTGGGAGCTCACGTATCCATGTGTACAAACTCTACCCCACATACATACATCTACATACATGCCGTAGTAGAGTACAGAACCTACATTGTTTCTGAAGAATCAGCATGACGATGGGGAGAAGCATAAGTGCGGCGAGGAAGCATATGTCTCTTACCACGTACTCTCATCCACTACTGTACATACTGTACTCTTCGATGCCATGTATATAATCTACTATTAATACCACCCTCCAAAGTGCACTTCCTTCCCTCCGCCTTCCATCACATTGATCATGCCGGTTATTATAATTATACTACTGCCCAGCCTTTCAATTCCTCACACCCATACACACTAAAAAACACGTTGGGGAAACATTGACACTGCCGGCAATAAGCGATCGGTGCTATATGACGCTATATATAAGCTCCCCGCGATATATAGAACAGCACCGATATATACATCACATCACGATACATACATATATTCCTCACACATGTATGCGTGGGTATGGCCTACATATATACTCTATCCAATCAGTGAGTGGGGTGGGGCCTAATATAAGAAACCCACTCACATATATCACAAACCCGATATCGATCAATATCAGTGGCAGTGGCACAGAAACGAGAATCACACACAGAGTAACAAAAAAAGCTTAAATGTATTCCGCCCTACCAACTATGCATGGCACCGACATAATTAGAAATCATTATTCCCCGAGACCAGACAGAGCTGGTTGGTGATTTGAGTTGAGGTGAGGTGAGGTTGGGTGGCAGTAACACCACGCGTTTGCAAGCGCCGGGAACTGAAACTGTGGGTGGAGGGCCTGTCATTGTCTACCAACAGAACTCAACTGCATGCCATCCCGAGAACGTGGGAGGAGGGCGTGAGTGGTTGTGGTAGCGAGTGTCAGTGAAAGGACTAGCTAGGTATGTATGTGGGTAGGTAGTAAGGCTGGCTTGAATGGTGATTTGCTATTAATAACGTTCAATGTGGGGGCAAAGGAATTCGAAGTGGGGAGACGAGATCGTGGGAGCTTTGACAGGAGGGGTGGGCCATGGGGCTCTTGCTGTAGCTGTAGGTAAGTAGCTGTACATGTAGGGGGGTTGGATCTGTTCTTGCAATTGGCGTTTGGAATAGCGGTTTTGAAGCTGATTGCAGTACTGGGTGACTGTTACTAGCTCGAGGTACTGGTGCATCCAACATCTTGTACAATTGTCCTTGCAGGTACAGTAGTCTCACGATTGAAACTTTACGGCAGGCCAGGCGGGGCAGTCACATGACGGCCATGTGCATCTCCATCGAGTATCGGAGGTTTAGAGTTTCACCCGCTGAGAACTTAATCGGGGTTTCATTTATGCTCCGCATCGTATCTCAACTATTTAGTGATAAACTACTGCTGGCTTAGGTATGTGCATGCGTATCCTCACCCCCCCCCCCCAAAAAAAAAACCCAATTTCTAACCCTACCTCGATCGGAATTAAGCTATCGAGAAGAAATTCTCCGAGAGTCGTGATCACTCATATCTTGAACAGACAGCGGAACTCCGGAGGTTTCTTTTCTTCCGGTGAGATCGATTTGTCTTGAAGCTTGATACAAAGCTACACGCCTTATCATCCCGTGGTTTCACTTCAGTCGCCTCCCTCAGACGCCGAGAGACAACGTATCAATGCCTAGCAGTGGATGCGTGGGATGATGCAGTATTAACTTTCTCTAGCGGTGGTGGTTGGTAGTTACGCTCGTTGTAATAGCTTTTGTAAGACTACTAGCTCAAATCGCACACCTAGTAAACACCACCCAGCACCCATCTCTGCCACCTGATTGGCCATCACCCACTCCTCCACCAACACATCAGTAGACACATGTATTTGCAATACCAAAACCAAAACCACCGCGCAAGCCACCACCACCACCACCACCACCACCACCACGCATCCGGCAGCACACTATGGCTCGCACCTCAACTCCGAGTAACCCCCCGACTCAATACCACCCACGGCAACTCCCTACTAAACCACCACCACCACCACCACCCTCTAGCTCTCAAAAGCCAATATCCAACCCTCGAAATTAACCTCCCAAAACGCCTACGTTCCAGCCCCCCCCCCTCCGCCCAGCTCTGGAACTGGCCGGCCCAAACGACCGTGCCCGCGCCAATAAATAGTTCCAAGCCTGAGGACCGTGCCACATACCACACCCCACGGAAATGATTCCCCACAGCGACTGGAGGTCTAGATCTTGGACAGACGGAATGTGCCTGGGGGTGGATTGGAGTGCTGGGTAGGTAGGTAGGTGGATTAGAGTGGTGCCTTACGTACCTATGGTATAGGCAGGGCTTGGGAGCTTAATTGCGGGATGGGTAGGGATGGGTAAGGCTAGGAAGGCAGGGAGGTAGGGAGGTAGGGAGGTAGGGAGGTAGGGAGGTAGGGAGATGGGTTATATATTAAGCTATGGAGTCTGCTCGGTGTTGGTTTTTTTTTTTTTTTTTTACAGTCTGTTGGGTACTGAATTTTTCCGTTGCTGTTTATCCCCTTCATATGATGGCCGAAACGGACGGAGATGAAACGAAACGAAAGCGCCGGTGACAGATTGATTGTTTGGTCTTTACGAGATATCGATGATACTCACAGTATACTAACTCGCACCTAGCCCTAGCTGACTAACTAACCCTACATGTAGTTTTATCTTTTAGATTTTGACTTTTGTCGATACTAATGAAATTCTCAAACCGAGAGTAATAGAGGAAGAAAAGATTAACAGAACAGATCAAAATGTGACGGAAGCATTGCTAGCTGCTGAATTTAGTGTTTTTCTAGAGCTATAGAGCCCCCTAGCTAAGCTTTGCACGTAAGCTTTTTTGCTGGTGTTGTGAGCTTTAATTCCATCTATCCCGTCTTCTTCTTCCTTCTTCCTTTTTACTTCCTACCTTTTCCTTCGTCTTCCTTCTTCCTGCTTTTTCAATCCTCCATCTTATATCTTTCACTACCAATTTACCATCCATTGGTATATCCGTCCTCTTATATGCTTTCATAAATACACTCACCACCACTACCGCTACCCACACAAAACACACCTCCTTCCTCATCCCATCCAGCACACTCACCACTCTCTCCTCAAAAACATGACAAACAAGAACTCCTATGCTACTCTCAAGATCTTAACACCTCCCTGTCCTTATTCTTTAATATATATGCACCTGCAGCACAGTGTAACGTTACCCCCGGCTCAGGCCATCTCCATCTCCACCTAGCTCCATACCCATCAAAAGGAAACAAAAAATAAGGAAAGAAAAATAAATACGAGACCTCGTACCACTTCCCGGCCTGGGAAGTTCAAAATAGATATCTCCCCCGACCTCCGGCACTGGCGCTACTCCCATGAGGCGGGAGATCAGCATGTTCCGGGGATTTGGATAGGCCTGAGATCGGCAAAGAAATTGAAAAGCAGACATGGACAGGATGGGAAGGAGCTAGAGGTGAAGCTTAATCTTAAGGTTCTGGCTTAAGTCTGGGTTATGTTTTTTTTTTCCCTGGCCGCTCTTCCCACCCTTCCTCTCTTTTCTCTCCCTTCTTCCTTCTTCTTGAATTTCTTTGCTTGCGTTTCTATGGGTTGTATTTTTTTTGTCTTCTTTCTCTTCGCACTTCGATCCAGAGTACTTGCACGTTGAGTGCTTCCGTCATAGGCACTCATACTCGACCTGACTGACTGACAGCTCCAAGCCCCCCGCCGTGGCACTGCAACGATATTCAACTCCGAATATACTAACAAGTTCTCCATGGCCAGCCAACCTGAATATGCTCCATTCTCCTTCTGGATTGGTCTGCGTTTCGATTCGAACCGTTCAAACCCACCATTGAGCTCTTTCAACAATTCCACCAAGTTTTCCGGCGTGGCCAAAAGTTCCAATACACACTCCGAGCACACACTTGGTGCTTTTTCAAAACCGGAGCACTACTATAGCTGTCAACAACTCGATTCACGGTATAAACAATCTCACCTACTCCATCGACACCATCCCGCAACAAGTGAGCCCGCCCTCCTTACTTCCCTCCAAAGCCGGAGCTAGATGTGAGCAAAAACACCGAAGAACTTGGATTCATCCCACCAGCACCCGCCGAATCCTGACCCATACCCAGACCACGTACACCAGATTTAACCAATCCCGACACTGATTATCCGCAACGATATCAGCTCTATCGTCTCGTGATGAATGGGGATAATATTCAGCGCACCGCAAGCAAGAGAAAGAAAGAAGGACAAGAGGCCATAGCTGATCCAACCAAAAAAATGACAGCAAGACAGGACAACAAACCCTCTTTCCAGGCTGCGCCGATCCGTATATGAGCGCTAGCAGCCATGCAACGACTATTCCAACAATCAGTACTGACAGAACACGCACCCGGCATCATTTATACCCACGTTACTTGGATGGCTAGCTTTGTGTCGCGTCTCCGGGCCGGTCCCGGTAGGTGCTGGTGGCACTAGTGTCGGGTTACAGGTTGCGGGTACTGGGGGTACTGCGGGTGCGGGTGCGGGTGCGGCTGCCGGTCGGATTAGCTAGCGTCGGAGTACGGATACATCATGTCGGACGTCAAATACCGAAAGCTCTAGATATGTACCTGCGCCATCATCACACAGCCAAGCACCAATCGTTCCAATCCACCAATCGTCAAAGGTTTCAAAACATCCCATCATCACCAGATATCACTCACCCCTACCCAGGCACAAGATTGATTATTTTTGACGCTCTAATTTCCATTAATTATATACAAGAAGCGTTCCCAAAGCCCCTCCCCTTCTCTTCTACTACTCCTCCGCGCACCGCCAACAACCACAGCGAAATTTTCAAACCAAAAAAAGAAAGCCATAAGGAGACCAGAACAAACCCAATTATACACAAATGCACCATAACTACCCAGTAATCCAAGCCCTGACCGTTTATCAAAAGGAACAAAAACAGAAAAAGAAAGAAGAATCCAGGAGAGAAAAAAAGGAATTAAAGGGGGACAAAGGGGGCGGTGAAAGAATTGTTTGAGTCTCTAATCGAAGCGTCTAATGATCTTCTGGCGCTTCTGGCGCTTTCCGGAGGCTGCGTGGTCGCGGAGGATACCGTCGGCGACGACGTCGGCGATGAGATATGCAGACACTTGCGGGTGGTTGCTAATGGGGATGTTAGTATGTGATTGATAGTTCAGCATAATGCAAGGGGAAAGAAAGGAGACTTACTTCATGACGACGGGGATAACGCTAGTATCAGCAACCCTCAGTCCATCAACACCGACAACACGGCCCTTGGAGTCGACAACCCTCATCTTGTCACCAGCCTTGCCCATCCTGAGGGTTCCCATGCCGTGGTACCCCTGGTCGAGACCCTTGTTCCTCAACCAGTGCTCGATGCCCTTGTCTGTCATCTCGATGCCGTTGACATAGAAGCCGCCGTTCTGCTCCGCCTTGAGGCGGTTTTCCTCTGCCTTCTCGGGTGTGTCCTGGATCCAGGCCGGGTCCTCGGCACAGCCCTTGAACTCCATGCCGACAAAGTGAGCGGAGAGAGCCTTGGTCTTGAAGATCTCGACGGCCTTCTTGATTGTCTCGACACTGATGCGGACGTCGTAGGGGTGCGAGAAGTACTGCGGGTCGATGACGGGGGCGTCGGACGGGTCGGACGAGTTGAGGCTGATTGTTCCGCGTGCGAGATGGTTCTGTTGCAGGAGAAAGAGGCGGGCGTACGAGTTTGGCGAGGTGCCTTCAGGGAAGTCCTTTCCGGGAGGCTTGTAGCCGATGAGGTAGAAGATCTCGGTGTCGGGACGGCCCTTGTCAAGGAAGCGGGTGCGGTCCTCGTCGGAGAGGGCCTGCCATTCGGGCCATTGATCGCGCTCTTCCTCGCTGAACTTGATGAAGGCAACTCCAGCGGAGGCTCCGAATCGGGCCATCTCGCCGCGAGCTTCACCTTTGCCATTTTGGTAGGTATCGAGCCAGAGCTTCTTCTCGGCCTCAACGCGGGCGGGCTCAGAGAAGAGAAGGTTTCCGGTGGGGACTTGGAGATCCTGCTTGAAGATGGGATCGAGGAGGACGGTGGTGTGGTCGAGCATGTTCTTTCCGACATTGGGAGAGTCGTGGACAACTTTGATTCCAAGTTCCTGGAGATCGGCCTTGGGTCCAATACCGCTGAGGAGAAGGAGCTTTGGAGAGTCGATAAATCCCGCGGAAATGATAACCTCCTTCTTGGCAAAGACTAACACACTAAAATTAGAATAATCTGTAGGGAGCAAAACTGAAAATAATGATAGGACTTACACTTGCGGCCTCCTTCGACCTGGACACCAATGGCAGTCTTGTGGTCGAAAAGGATCTTCTCGACCTTGGTATCAGTTCTGACCTCGAGGTTTCTTGGGCGGGTCAGACCACTGCCGATATCGCCCTCCTCATTGAGACACTGGGTAGCTGACGAGACACGGGCACCCTTGTAGATTGCCATATTGACCAATCCAGCACCAATGTTCTGGCCGCAGTTTGTGTCCAAGGTTCTAGGAATACCGGCTTCAACACAGCCGTCGATGAAGGAACCCATACCCGGGAGTGGGTTCTTTGGGAGAGTGTTGTGGATGGGCCCCATTGTACCATGGTTGGACATGTCCGGGGAGGCATATTTCTCGTAGGCCTTTGGCAAGCCCTTGGGATCAAACGATTCCAACTACAACAGTGGCGCATTAGTACAGTTTCATTCGCGTAAACAACAACACAAGGAGCTACAAACCCTCTTGATCCTCTCCCAGCCCTCGTTACTCCCATAGTTCTGGTCGCCGGCAATCTCCGCCCACTCGTCGAAATCGCCCTTGTAGCCCTTGATCCAGGCCATATAGTTGAGGTTGCTGGTTCCGCCGAGGCCACGGCCTCTGTGGTACACCAGCACGCGGTCATCTAGGTGCTTCTGCGGAACAGTCTTATACATATAGTTTGTGTCCGGCCTGGCCACATTCTCGGCGAAATTACCGGGAATGAGAGACTTCAGGTTCGGGTTGTCGGCTGGGTTGTTGGTGTTGTTGCTCAGGGTGTTCGGCCCGTTCTCCAGGAGGAGCACGGAGGGCGCATATGGCGAGGTGGCGAGCTTGTGTGCAAGGTAGCCTCCGGCGGTACCGGCTGTTGGCTGTTAGATTATACGGATCCAATGGGATGAGAGAGAAAGAGAGCAACGGAACTTACCCCCGACGACAATGAAGTCATAAGATTCGGAATAAGCGGCGCTGAGGTGGATGTTCATGGTAGCGATCAATGCGCTGAGGAAATAGCCTGGGGACTTCATCGTGGGAAGAAATAAGAAAAAGCAAATATCAGATCAGTCAGGATCCACCAATCAAAAGACCGCTGCAGGAACACAGGCAGGTACGAGGAAAAGCAAGAAAGTGGTGAGAAGTGAAGAATGAAAAACCTTGAATGGACCGAGGGGGGGAGAGCTCTTTTAAAAGCGAGTGAGTGGGGTAAGTAAAGAAAGTGCAGATAATTGAAAAGAATACATCTTGATACCGACGGTGATCAGATGGGACGGATGGACGGATCCATCAGTGAGGGGTAGGTAGTAGGTATCGAGGGATGAGGATGAACAGCTCAAAGCTGCATTTGCAGCGATGAAGCTACACCAAAGGAGCGAATAGAACAAAGAGATAATACAAAATCCATCTGAAACCCGCAGCAGCAGCGTACAGCGGCGACCGGATGAACATTGCAAATACCATAAATTCCTTCTGGACGAGAGAAATGAAAAAAAAAAAAAAAAAGTGACCAGCTCATACTTACAGTCGGGGTTTAGCTACTAGCTAGCTAGCAAAGATACCTAGCGCAAGCAAGCCAGTTGATCGTAATGGTATGCTATGTGGTATGCTATGCTATCCCACTTCTTTCTTTCACTTCCGTAAACAGTCAAATACGTAATCACCTAAGCTGTAGACGCCCACAGCAGCACTGCTTGCTTCTATGGTATTGAAAATAGAAATGGTAGCGCGCGATAACGATAAGTGAAGTTCGAATTCTAGACCTCTCAATGTTCCACCGAAAAGGTCTCTCATGCGGCGAGAAACAAGTATCTCGTCTCAATCAATCAATCAAAACGATTCGAAATTCAAAGGTGTTGTCCACGGCCTGAAACATATGATGACTGGTCAAAAAAAAAGGCCCTCAAGATCTATGATCGATATGCCTAAAGCAGCAGATTACTGATCAGCTGCAGTGTCCATTTCATAAATCCGGGGAAGGAATTGGTCTCATGAGGCACAAGCGGGCTGGGCAAGGTCAGGGAAGTAGCTTGCTGATTCGATCAACGCAAGGTACTCTAGTGATCCCAGGCGGTGGGTTTTCTCTCTTAGCTACATACATACCTGCGAGAAGTTTTGGATCGGGACAGTTGCAGCGCGAGAAAAAAACGCACACCCAATGTTTTGCTTTTATTTCTATTTTGGCGGGCTCGCCAGGTTGTTAATGCCTGTTGTGGGTGATGATGAGGCCGGCGAGGCCGGGGGGATAGGTCTCCGTGGTATCGTTCGTCGTGGGGCAATGAAGCGCAGGTGGACAAGCGCAGTAGTCTAGGTATGCACTTCGTAGATAGAGGAAGATTCGTGCCTTCTGGTCAGAGGTTTGTCAGTTCTTTAGGAACGTAGAAGCTAGTAGGCTCTCTTGATATTTTTCCCCTTCAAACACGTTCAAGATTCTCTCCTCGGAACCAACATCTAAATCCAAGATTCAAAGGGGCCGTTTATGTACCCTCGACAGAGCGTCCAAACTTACTCGAGGGGGAATCAGTATCAAAAAAAAAAGTTCTTCAGAGTGAATTCCAAGACACCAATCCTAGCAAATAAAGACCGTGCTGAATACTGTTTTTGCGAGGTCCTCTTATTCCCCCACCCCCGCGGGAAACCTTGGTAACTTCCTCGTGTGGCTTTGATTCACTTTGGTGTTTTGCGATCAGTTCCTCCTAGCCCGCAACTAGCAAAAGAAAGGTGAAAAAAAACACGAGGCTTGTGTCCAAGCGTTCCGTAGGATTGATGATATCGACCCTGTCGTACCCTCCCCCACCCCCCTCTCTTATTCCTCCTGACTTGGATTTGGGACGAAGACCGTGATTATTGAGCAACCCCGACAAGAACCTTGAGCAAGTAAGGCAGGGGATAGAGAGGCTTTTTGTAAGATCTCAGGCCCTCCAGAGGAGCTAAAGAAATTTCTTAGATAAAGTTGACCAGTATTTTATCACTTGGTGCAAATCCTGTCAGCTGCGGAGGCCACTCGTCCTTGACGATAGACCGATCCCACAGTAGGCTGTTGAAGCTAGAGAGGCATATATCTCTCTCCGTTATACATCCAGTTTACATGTGGCCTACACAATTTTGGAACCTAAGAAAGGAGAGGAATGATGGTAACATCCGATCTGGAGAAATCCGTTAGCCATGTCCAGCGCGGAGCATGCTGGCCTGCGAGGGGGAAGGCCTAAAAAGGAAGACATCGTAAGAGAACCGTGTAGAGTAGTGTACATACGAGCACGTCAGATGTCAATCAAGTGGATGGGGTTGGCTGAGACATACCTACCAGTGTAGAGTACCCGTGCCCATGGAGTAGTTACTCTACCAATAGACAATAGGAACTGCGGTACCCTATTCATTGTACGTCCCCTCCTTCCACCCCCTCCCAATTAATGGCACGGACTTCCCAGGCACCCGGTACATTGCAACAAATAATTAAAAACAATACGTTTCCTCATCCCTGCCCCGCCTACTCCCGTACCAACGAAATGCTCCTAGTCCAACAAATAGTAGATGTCTACTACTCCATGTGTCTAAAGCTCTTTGCATGATTTCAAAAGTGTTCGCATTAAGTGAATTTTGCACTTTTCTATGCAGGTTCACATATGACTTTCACCCCTGAAGATTGGTCTGTCGGCTCCGCAAGCAGCTGCCTTTATCTCACATCTCGCACTCCGCACTTCTCCATCTGTCAAGCTGCCAATAATAGCGGTCCATTTCAGAAGTTGTCCAGATCGGGAACAAATAAGTACGGCGCTAACACTGAAAGTATTTAGTGTGTGTTGAATACTTTACCCTACTTACTCAACTCCCCGCCCTGAGTCTCTCACAACCCACGACACCCACTTCCACGTTCATGCCCGGTAATATTTTGCCTGTTATCATGAAAGATATACCTAGTAGGTACTCTACTCACATATTCTAGGCAGGTAGGTACGCCAAAGTATTTTCTTTTTTTTTTCGCCTACTAGAATGGAATTTGATTCGTGAATAAAATCGAGCCCTGACACATCGGCGAATAAAGCATCATTCTTTCCTGCAGGCGGAAAGGCTCCGGTTATGAGCTCCTCCGAGAAACGGTTCTTATTAGTTACCCACACCACATATGCATACATGAGTATATGTACATGTATGTATGATCGTTTCCTTTTTGGGACTACTTTTTTATTTTTGGGAGTAGGTACTCTATCATAAGGCAGAGTCGAGGAGACTAGTCCTAGGAAGTAGGTAGGGCAAGTGCAGGAAATACCTAGAGGGACCAAAACGTATGATTTCACTCAACTCAATAGCAGCAAATAAGTACCCTCTGGCCATGGAGTAGCTCGTAGGTCGTAAGACTACTCTCTAGAGTAGCGTTAACGTCCCCATCTCAAGTGTTGATGACTAGGGAGATTATGTTGATAAAAGAGAGACTCGAAGCGGGTGTCTGCAGACTTACAGCTGGCCAACTCTCGCGTGGGTACGTATGCAGATGCTCCCCCTCTTCTCGGTTCCCAGCCCATTTCTCATCCCATCCATCCCAATCTCTCAATGAGCATCCCATGTAGGTACATACATACTCTACACACATACATACATACATACATATACCCAAGTAGAGTAAAGTACTCTAGATGCCCTGAAGTAAAAAAAAAAAACCACGTTGTTAAGAACCTCGATTGAACCAAAGACGCTCCGTTGGTGCGTGATATTCAGTCACATCGGTACTAGTAGATCAGTAGGCAATTATGCATCATTAGGGAAATGACCCCACTTAACCTTGAGTAGATATCTGTGCCGCAGCACTGCAGGGGTCAATGCCACCTTCCACCCCAACCCACTTCTTAACATCTCAGACGATCACTCGGATTCATTCCCAACGTCATTTATTCTAATACTCTTGGGCACATGGCCGAACACTGCCACTGGCGGACAACGGATTTGACAACGGATTCGACAATGAGCTTCCCGATGGACTGATTGACACCCCTGTCTAAGACCTCGCCGGCATTATCAGACCGCTAGATAGACTAAATGTATCCAGTTTATTATAGCGTTTCCACCCTATAGCACTTGATGAGATAGGTACATACTTTCTCGATCTCCTGAGGCATGTGCCTATGTAGGTAGAAAAAAGGTCAAGCCATGTCGGTATGGATAGCATCCGGACGTCCGTACAATACCTGATTTCCCAGCGGATTCTGGCGATGGTATATACCTATTTCGACTTTACCTCGACTCCGCGTTGGCCCATCCTAATTATTTCCACCATGAGTGGATGCGGCGGCCCAGAGATATCAAAGCTTTCGACAAACTTGCTAAATGGTTGGATGTAGGTATGTTACCGCAACCGGTTTTAAGACTGAAGTACAGCCGCCGGCGGGTAGAGACAGCACATGGTTGGGCTTCTCTATGAGTGGTAGCGTAATGATATAGCCAGATTTGACTGGCATGCCTTAACACGTCGCATTATAATAGCCCGATATAGTTAGATGAAGAAACGATTTTTAAATATCTGGATGTAAAACTTAGGAAGAACAAATCTTCATCATCGATATGGTCTACTAGCAGCACCAGCGGGGTGCCTTGTTTGAAAACCTCAAGAGATATCAAGACCTATTGTAGTTCGAGGATAATCCGCCTAACAATGCTTGAAGTAAGGTCGTCTCTAACATATATAGCTGGCGCGTCAATCGCTGTTCGCGGATATTGGGGGAGCGGTCGCTTGATTCTACCGTCTTGGGATTCTAGGCCACGATTAGCGAGGGTCCCCCTCAATTGCGAATGTCAATTGCTGCTCTAAAGATCCTTTTATGGCCCGAATTTAGACTAGGCGGGTGTCTCATCAGCCTCAGCGCAAAGCACTTGCCTACGCCACTTCCTTACTCTATGCGCCCAAGAACCTGGATTACTCAACTCTCGCCGCTTCCGCTTATCGGAGATCATTAGCTTCCTGGAATATAAAGTGCATGAAGGTGGCGTGGATTATCGGGTCATTCCCTACCAACTCGTCCTCTACTCTACAGTCCAGTCGCAACTCGATATGCCGGATTGCCAAGATTCTGATAATTCCATATACGGGATAGTAAATTTTCATTGTAGAGCTAGAGTAGTAATTGTAGAGCTAGAGTAGTAAGAAAATAAAATTCCCAGACGATAGTACGGGACAGTAAGGTACCCGGGGTATTGGGTTCCGGCCGGCATATTGAGTTGCGACTGCAGGATAGTTAGGCGCCATCCAATCACATGAACAAGTCAAACCAAACAAACCAAACAACCCAAATAACCCTTCTCCTCAACCCTCACACTGCACAGCGGATCCCATGACAACCCCTCCGTTCCCGGTGTGAAAACTTTCAGCGTCAGCTCTAGGCAATGTCGGTATAATATAGCTATATCATAGTAAGCTAGGATTGAGTCTCATACCTGATGCATGTATCTCGTTCATAACAAAGATACGCGGTACATCTTAATCGTCCCTCAGGTAAGTATTGATTGTCATAACTTAATTAGATTATGTACTTCGAGCAGTTTGAGGTTTTTAAGGGCGGGTTTCTCCTCAAGATATATGTACACCGATTCTTTCACATGCATGTAGTAATAGTGTCAGTCACATGCCTGAAGCACTCTTTGGGCCGAAGATATATACCTTCAAGCTTTCCAGTAAAATAGCCCCCACAAAATAAACTTTTGAATTCTAAATGACTTACCTTCGAGCAAAGACAACATTTCCGTATAAAGCAATGTTTCCGGACGTTTTGATCAGGCTGCGGATTGTATGATCGTTTTTCAGAGACATGCACAATCCAACAAATATGAGGGAATTGTGTAGCCCATGTATGAAAGAATTGGATCCAGTAGAGGTATGTTACACCAACAATTTATATATATTATACTTAGTAAATACTTCTCTCGCTCGATATATGTTCCCATATGAAGTTGATAGAGGTCTTGGCATTTTCTTACTACTTTTACCCATTCAACATTCACTATATAAGGCATAATGATACCCTTTGGGAAGAATTTGGACTCTATTCTGGTCGTGTCCCGCATATTTGTAAGAATTAATTCAGCGAGACCTAGAGTTGAATTAGTACTTGTTTCCTATAAGAACTAAACCCTAGGGTACTTTAAAGATGGGATGCACACAGGCACTATCAGAGAAAATAAGGGACTTAAGTGGTGGGGAGGAAGAACGAATTTTGATATCCAAGTCATGCCACATTTGGCAGCAAAATCTTTGTAAGCTTATAAGAGCTGATGATTTGCCCTGTTCGAGGCTCCGAGGCGATCAAGTACCTACTTCCGAAACATCTCCGTGCGTAGAACCGCGTACCCCTATATTTCTGTTCTTTCTCCGAAAGACATTATGTACTCCAGAAGGACTCACCTTTCTGTTTCGTCTGTGTAATTGATACCACGGTTTGTGTAACACGGTTGGCCAAGTCTCTCCCATGGCTTAAGGTGTGGGACAAGTCGCCAGAGTAGCTGTCCGACCTCCTGAAATTGAGACCGAGCGTCGACTTCGACCTGAACCAGTTCTTGCTCCATGTCAAATGTTCCATGTACGGCTGTCACAGTTGCCAAAAATGATTGCTTGTTGAGGAACAAGGGGTTGAATAACTAAGAATATTCAACATATAAATTAATATTCCTGGATTTGCCAAATTCCATTGGTCCATATTTCTGTTCGTTAACATGATCCCAGTTCTGTTTACCATCATCAGTTTGGGTGATACCTTGTGACTCGGGCCGTTGAAATTCTTGTTTTTCATCCGCCAATCGTTCTTTCACACGCTACCGTTTCGATAGCTGGCTTTAATTTCCCAGCAAAGTACGGCAGCACTACTCGGATCTTTCCATTGATTTCCGCGGGTATCCCGGTATTGGTCCGATTATGTTTCACCGATCTAACAGAATTCTATGATAACGTTGCGGCTAGATTCGGTAATTGTGCTCGTTTAAAGACAAGGGGAGTTTATGTACGCACGGTCTCTCAAGTGCAAATAACGCAAATCACGAACCATTGTTCTCACTTTTATGGAACATGCCCTTCGATACGATTCCATCGTTTTTCGAGCACGTAGGCAATATGTATGCATATCACGCTTGCAACTTCTCAATTGTTCTCTCCTCTAATTGCACTTTTACATATTTTTTTGGTTCCCTGGTTATTCTGTTTAAAGCCAAGCATTCGCTGTCACATAGGCCTCTATTCAAGGTCACGGTCTTTATTGTCGGTTTCGGATTTACTTATTACCGGCATAGTGGTGTAATTACTAGAGCTTGGACTATGTTAGCTCATGATTCAGCAGAAAGCGGGAGTGGCTTGCAAACTTGTTTACCTAGATATGGACAGGTAATTCAACATCCCCAGAGGGATTGTGCTACCCACAGAGATTCGATTCTATTGGTGCCTAAGCCGTTACTTATTAATAAGATCCGTTATGGAAGGGAAATAGTATAGTAAACCGTTCGGGACCACTGCGATGACTCCTAGGCTTATCAGTATGCTTTAATATTTTAACGTCCCGCATGCGCCAACTGATAGAAAATATACCGCGGCTTTACCATAAGTTCCACTGTTGGACAAAACGGGATTAGATGTCAAATCTGTCCTGAGTATCATCAGTAGATCGATCTTCTCGTTCCGTCTGGGTGCTGACTTATCGCTTTCTTTCTGAATTGCCAATCTTGAACCATAGCAGCGAGCAATATGATTTTGGTACATGGACTAAATCGATACGTGTAGTTTTCTGGATAGGATGAAAGTGTAGGGCCCGTAATGAGTCCAGTAGATGCACGGGAGGTAGCATGCATACATATATATAGAAAGAAGGATGGTGGTAGTTAATTCCGTCATAAGACGTCACTCAGGATGAAATAAGCACATGTCGCAGGAATATATAGTCCTATCAGCCAAGTGGTGTCATGTTATCTTAGATTATAAATTGCGCTCGTGATTCGGTAGGAATATACGTGTCTAATGTACATGTATAGATGTATCAAAGGACCCGAATCCTAAAAACTACATGTAAAAATGAAAATGAAAACGAAATCAACATGTTTATTCAACTCCCGCAGACAATCATCTCATGCTCGAGCGCTCATGATACCGTCAATTCGAATCTCGATTGATACATCTTATATTTCGCAGTTGTGCAAGCTAGGTTCATTTGATCTCGAGAACCGCCCCCCCCCCCCCCCCCAAAACTTTACGATTCTTCAGTCGATCAGGCTATTCATCGATTCTAGCACCAGTTATACAGATATAGGGGCTGCCCAAAAAATTTCACAGTCGTTGATAGAAAAAAACAGATATAATTAGTCACTTCAAAATATCTTCATAAGCTTAAATCCCTCTACAGGTCAATACATGTACATGTAGTTAACTGAGACTACCCGTCTAGATCTATACGGGGGGCTATTATATAATGTAAGACTTTGCAACTCTAGGTATAGTAAGTTGCAAATTCGTTTTGCATTAGCAAGGATTTTGAATCATTAGAAATCACTCGAATATCTAACATTTGTTTCTCTTATGAAACCCTTGGCTTTTCTACAAGAGAGAACATGTGCCGGATTACCGACTGCGATTTGGTTACAAACACATGTACATACATGTACTATACATGTAGGTAATGCCTATACCTGCGTACATTAGTGCTATCTTAGTCAATTTTTTAAAGTTAATTGACTGATTTAGAGTTTAGAGACTGCAATGTACACGTACATTAGACCAGCGAATACCCAATATGAATTCTCGGATCTTTAGGATCAAACTCCCAGTATCACACGCATTACTATAGCTTCTTCCCCTCTTTTATATAGCAACTCGAATCACGATCTCATCACCAGTCAATCTTTGCTGAACTGGTAATATTTTACCTCCTACCCACATACCCACTCCATAGTATCACACTGCTTCTACTCAGTACGTTAGTAGCGATAGAAACACGGTCTTAGGGGTAGGTAAATCAATAAAATACCCTCGGAAAGGACATGTACTGTTTAGTCTCTCAAGGAACTCTATATGAGGCATGTATGTCCATGTTCATTGACACGTCACGATAAGTACGTAGAATACCTTTCAAAGCATGTGAAGCTCTGCATACAAGGTATGGCCACAGAACACTTTCATACTGATACTTCCCATACTGGAGCATGAGGGGCGGGAAGCTGAGCGGAAGTGAGCCTAAACTTCTTCCGAGATATATCTGGCATACGCGCGTACACTGACGATTCAACAGCCTCCGATAGTCCCCCGACAACCGCCCGTACCTCATTTTTTACAAATAACTTTCTGAAACCTTTGAATTCAGCTAGACGGCATTTCTTCCACTACAGGGCCATGGTTGATTATGGTCACGTCAGTTTATATCCTATATTGGGGGACTAACACCCAGATCATCAAAAAGACCAGCAGGTGGCCTAGGCTGGCCAACCAGGAATGATTTACAATGCTGAAGCTTCTCCTGAGTGGTTCATGCCAATTATCAGGGAAGCTCAAAAACCACCAATCCGCTAAGATTTCTAAAGGCTCGAGGGATAATCACATCTAGATCTGATCCACGTAGGTAGGGTGCAATCCGATTTTATGTGGCCATACGTACGTGTTGTTTCATACCAGGCCGTCTTCTGATGATAAGTATTGAAACCTACTAAATAATGTATACAAATACTTATCTACGTCATCATATATCTACATGTAATATTGAACAACGTGATAATAACGTGTGGTGCTACTCCGCTTTCCCACTGCCACGTTATGGTGCTGATCTTCAGTTGCCTTTAGTCACTCGCTTATTTCCCCGGATCGTCCAGATATATCCCTCAACGGCTCCGCGGAACCAAACTTCGAACTCGGGAGCTAGGATATCATCGACTAGGTTTCCACGGCCAGATAACAAAACAAAACCGACTACAGGGAGCTCGAAATTGGTATTCTACGATCTCGATATATTAAACGGTGCTATAAAAACTTCTGACAATATTCGAATGGCCTAGGTCAATTGATCAAAGATGACCCTTGCTGATATCATGATATAGCAGCCGGCAGGCAGCAGGTAATGGCAGGGTACGTAAGTCTAAGACTCTTTCTAGTACACCCACCTCGAATCTATGCTGCAATAAACCCTCTGTATTCACGGCCCTTAAAACTACTTGGTGGATTCATTACAAATGGCATAACTAGAGATTGAGGTCTAGATATCCAACTTAAATTTCTAAGCCGGGGTAAACGTGTTTAGGGACGGAAAAAATCATTTGGATGACCGGAGACTTCCTTGCGATAGAGTTGGACAGACAACTGTATTTCAAATCCCAGAGACCACAGTACGTATACAATGTACGCAATGGGCCTTTTCTTTCAAGGATATATCGACATGGAACGCAATTATATAAGAATAATTCGGAGAAAATACAATCCCTGATCATTGACACAGTTATCTAAGTCGAAAATATCAGATCTACGCCGCATGCGAATAATCAAATAGGAAAACCTCGCTCAGTATTCCGTAGGTCAGGGAGGATCCGCGTACAGTGGGGTTGGTGACTTGATTCACGAGAAGAGGATTTTCGAGACCTGCAGAGGCTATGATAACAATAATTGGGCTCGGCAAAAAAAACATTTGCGCAGAAATTCACGGAACTCAGGGCAAAACCTCTTTTGGTCTACCCCACAAAACTGAAAGTCAACCTCCACATTATGCTAGTAAAGTCGAAACATGATCTTCGAGGTCCTTAGGCATATCCCAGCCAATCGGCGGCAAGATCACCGCAGAGTCAAGGTTGCTCTACTCTGCAGCCGGAGGATCTACGGTTTCCTTTCATGCTGTTTCAGCAGTGACTCTAGAGAAGGGTTATCAGGTTATGTACCGAGAACATGTCCCCTACTCCCGGCGTTTGTTTTTCCCGTTGATTAACTATTTACCACAAAGTTTTTCGCTATCTGAGAATCGTTACATGTACATGTCTAATTTTTTCCCCTTAACCAAGTTATTTTCATTGGAGAATTGGCACGGAATTGAATGACCTATTTTGACAATATTTAACCGTGATGATGGTTTTCACACATAGAAAAAGATCACTCGGATGAGTACGTACAGTGTTATCTTTGACGATATCAAAACCGTTGTTCCCGCTCTCCGTCCGTTTCCGTGTCTCCAAAACCCTATTCGCTAAAATGGCTATCTTACATGTCCATGGCTCACTACCCGCTGCAATGCTAGGGCGGAGGTGATATTTCGAACAATTCCCCACAAATCAACGGTATTTGGAGCGGATGTGGCGCTAACTAGATAGCTGGCTTCCGGCCGGGGTCGTGAAAATCGGTAAGGACTATCCCGGGATCATCGGTAGATCACAATTCTAAGCTAGTAGAGATCCGAGAGTCGCGGCAGCGGTATCCTCGAGGCTCGCTACCTCCCTTTTTGAGACCCTGAATTTCATTCTAGGTGTTAGGGTACAGCCCTGAATTATCCGGAAAGCATTGCGGAGAACTCTATTTAAATAATAAGCTAGCCGGTAACCTCGCCGGCGGGCCCGGGGCCGCACCGAGACTCAGAAGTTCGGGGTGCACGGTGATTTCGAGATCGAGATGACTCCTACTACTCCTTCCATATCGGTTCGAATATATTAACATGAGTGAATATTAGAGTTGGCAATATTCCTATCCAGTGATAGTGGAAGTGGTACAAGACTCCCGCGGGCCGGAATTTATTCAAGAGATCCGCAAGGATATAGAGTTAAGATGCTGGACGAGTCCTGATCGCTTACATTCCCTGAAAGGAATATCTCCACTGCTGAAAATATCTGTCTCTGGATGCCGAACGCTCTTAGTTTAAACCTTTGACACTATCCTCGTTGCCAGAAGTCAAGAGCGAGTGACGACTGATGTTGCTAGGCACATATTACCTAACTCTGCAGGACATTCCTCACTTCCTGGTCATACATTGTCCAAATAGCCTGTATCCAGTACTTAAGCTTTAAGGCTCGGGCAGTGTTCAGCAAGAGCCCTAGAGTCAATAAAGCCTCATTCATTTACAAGCTCGGAAAGGTATAATCCGGCGCGGCCGTACAGTACCTAGGCATCGAATTCATCTGAATCCATCATGCATGGAATAGTCGATTCTAGTGATCTAGGTTTCACCGCCAAGAGCTTGGTGTTTCACACCGTTGACGCCAGGGATGACGACATACGGAACCTCCAGAATTAGAACTGACCGCACAGACTTCCTGGAATTATAGCTCACGTAGGATCGAACAATGGAAGGATATTCTCTGAGAGGTACCTACATGTGTATTATCTCCACATACGTATTCAGCCTTTTTATCAATGAATCCTAGACCCGGTATAATGGTAGACTGCAAACTTTGAACTACCCATTCCACCTATGACCGATGCTCACGCAGGACGAGATGAACAGCCTACATATGTACTTCATATCGATAACCGCAAGCAAACTACGCAATCTTGCATTTTTTTCCCCCCCTTCATAGCACGTGTTCGCGGCTAAATTAAAGCCACCTTTGTCCGACTCTTAAGAGATATTCTCGGAAAATAGTGCACAGGTATGACTGCCAATATATGCCACCTCCAGTCCTACAATTGCAGTCCTATTCATGTATCCCCTAAACAATTAATGCTGGGATGAAAGCAGGCGCACCGACTCTCTCGTAGAACCACCACCTGCAAACAAAATTGCGGGGTACAATACAGCATCCCTGATCATGTAGTTTAGGACAAGCATCCCCCGTTTCTTTCACATGTACTGTTGAAGCATAACCCGGCTCGCTAACTGTGAGAAACAGTTTTTCAGTGTCAATGATTATATTTTCGTACATCCCCCGTTTCGATTAGCTTGGCATATATTGCTCGGAGGCACCGGAGAAATGCATGGTCCAAGCTTCCTGAAAATCCCGACTAATTTTTCTTTTACCTTTTTTTTCTTTTTTCCCGCTCCTTTTTGCACCTGAGACAGTTTCTGCCGACCAGTCTACGCATGGTGATCATGATAACCACAATTTATTACGGTGCGCTGCATAGAGTAAGGACTCCGGCTGATTCAACTTTTTCTAACATGTGGGCTCTAGTTAGAGAAGGGGGAAAAGCCATGTCCGACTCCACGGCATAGTGTTTATTTTGTTATACTTTTTATATTTTTTTTTCTAACCCTCGGCTTCTTGTTCATTTCGCACAAAAAGAAAGGTTGGTTCACTGATCAAGACGTCCACCGATCGGTCATTTTCCAGAATCAATCAATACCGGTACACACTGACTAAGTGCCCTTTTGTTTTGTTAATTTCTAAAAGAACCATAGCAGCTGTCAGAATAGAAGAGTACATACTCTAAGTACTGATGCATGCAGTAAATAGCAGGTGCTCTAGCATGGTCTGCTCGTACTCTACTATAATATCTGATACTCTAGCGAAAAGGCAGGAGGCTCCGGTGAGAGAAGTGTTGAGAAATTGAATCAATTGATAAAAGCTAGTTTTGGCAATACCATGCTCGCGCTCGATCACCTTACCAATGCGATGGGAATATATCATCAAGGCATCGCAATCTGAGACGGTTAATAGGCCTAAAATTCTGCATTGGCTTTTATTTTCGGCTGTTCTTCCTTCGCCTAGAAATGTAACCAGGCATCCCGGATAGCGTGCATACATGCTCTACATACCGACCTACAGCTGTATTCTACTCTCGTTACGCCCGGACGGACGCGTCGAGACAAAACTACATACCTTCTCGACCTTCAAGAGTGGCTAACCCGACATCACGGGGACAAGCAACAACGGAGCAAGGTTCTTTACAGTACTGTTGACGATAGTGGCATTACCGAATTTCTTCCTTTCTTTTGCGCCCCTTTTCTCGTTCGAGAAAGTAATTATCCAGGGGAGCTACTAGGTACAACTTCACATGTACACAATTTACTAGTCTCGCTTCAGGGTTGTCGGAGGTTCATGTGGGCTAAAGGCGCATGGTTCAGTGGCTCCGGGTACTTTGGATAGCTGAATACCTAGTGTCAGCTAGGTACTCCAATATATGATATGATATGGGATAAAGAGGGTAAGTAGCACAGCGTTAACACCAATTACTGAAGCCATGTAAGGAAAGGTGCAAGTGGGTACTCTACATATCCCCCAGGCTACATACCTAGAGTAGGTACAGTAATAACGACATCGAGTTGTTGGGTTTTGTCGGGAAAGCTTGCCACATGGCTTACGACGTCCGTGTCCCTTTCTGGGACGTTCTTGCGAAAAAGAGTGCGGAACAGTAGTTCGAGAATGTGTATGGTGTATGGAACAGAGTGTCTACATATCTGTAAGTAGCTGGTGGTCTGATATGATATTCCTATACGATAGCGAATTGTTGCTGGGTAGGTCACAATGGGGAGATCTCGAGAGGATCCTGATACGTTTGGCAGAAGGAAGTGAGTAAGATCACCTATCGTTGATTTAAAGCTGATAATGACAATACCTACATGGACATGTAGTACATACAGGAGGCTTAGGAAGCCTAACCATTGCCCTCATCGGACTATTTTGCCAAGGCCAGGTACCGTAATGGAGAACAGCGGCTACGGATAATAGTGAAGCTCACATCATGCCGTCGTGCATGAAACATTTCGGAGTCGCCAGACTTTGTTTGCTGTTGCCACTCACGAGAGAACAATTAAAATCACTGCTCGTTCGCAAGCTGAAGGAGACCCTTCTATCGTTGCACTGAAAGTTGAGGCCCAGATATCACGGATATCGCCGTGATGTTCTGAGGCTGGATGAGTGCTTTTTCCTTTAGAGGATTCTCGATCCACATCGATATCGCGTAAACGTTAAACGTCGAGTCTTGGGCCCCCCTTTCTAGGCCGCGGCTCTAGCTTTCAGGAAGTCTAGACATATGGGTACATATCTCAACTCGATCACACTCCCTCACTCTACTAAAGTCCTTTACATAACTCCGGCACATGTTTTCCGTATTCTACATTGCAACGCAAACCCATTCCCCAATAAGAGAGAAAAATAAAAAAATAAAAAAATAAAAAAGAAGAAAGAGATATAGTATACGTACAGAAAGAGACTCGGGTTATCCATAGTAGTTACTCTACCTACTCTATCAGGGTACCTCGACATTGAATTGCCGGTAACTATAGGTATACTTGCATATTGCCAAAGAAAGTCCGCAAACGTCTGACCCACACTCTTATTCTTCTTTGTGATTTTGGATCTGTATCACACACGCTAATAATTACCACAGGATGAAACTATACGGTCACACTGGTTCTTCTGAAAACGTATCCATTGTGAGTCGGCAATTTCCCCCTTTCAGGTTTCAATCAGCCCAAAGTCTGTACTTGTACCAGGTTGCCATGTCGTAGGAATCCATATGGCTTGCATTCATGGCTTGCACCCTCAGTGGACGGCGGAGCTTTCTGTACCAGGGCGTTCACGGTATTTTTTGCTACTGCTGCTGCTGCTGATGGTGGTGGTGGGAGTCCATGGATCTAGCTCGCTCTACTCTCGTGAAAGGCCCCGCATCGGGGTTCCTGAGGTATTGGGTCCGCCCGGCCATGAGTTTTTTTAGTTTTCTATTTTATTTTTTCCACCCTACATACAATATCGTTAGGTGGTGGTGGGTAAGATGTGATATATTAAATAGCCCTATAGTGCCCGGGGGCTTTCAAGATTTCCGTATTGTATTAAAGCACTCGAGTTCGCCCTTTACACTTTCACTGTTATATCCGGCAGCATTCATTTATTCCTTTGACCAGATCAGATCTCTCTCGACAGCATCTACGTCTACGCTTTCAATCAATCATGAGCACCTCAAAGGTTACTTCAAAGACGACGGCCAGTGCCATCGCTACACCGGTGGAGATGGATGCCTCCTCAAATATCAGTGCTCCCTCCGCAGAGTACGGTGGGTGGAAGAAGAGTGTTTATAAGGATTGTGAGTAGTAATTAGCATAATAATGTCTTGTCTCTTGCTACAGAAACACTTTACTGACTCTGCTTCGTACAGATGCACTTCAGATGGTTAGTCATATTAGCTTTACCAGTACTAGTTTATACTATTACTAGACATCTCACTATTCTTTTTTATTTGGGATGTGCTAATGTAGTTGATATTCCCATTTCCAGGCCGTTGAATTCATAGGTAAGCCTGCGGTGCACCGCTGATCATTCCCCTCCCTCACCTCCAAATGTCTCATCTCCATGATGATCTCCCAGTAGAGCAGTGTAAACTAACCAACGTATCCTTGCTCCTTCCAGGCACCTTTCTATTCCTCCTCTTCGCCTTTGGCGGCACCCAAGCCGCAAAAGTCAACTGGGACTACGCCGCCCCGAACCCCGCCCACAACCCCACAAAAGCCGTCGCATCGCCCGATCTCCTCCTCTATATCGCCGTCGCTTTCGGTCTCTCACTTACAGTAAATGTGTTTGTCTTCTACCGTGTCAGCGGTGGGCTCTTCAACCCCGCGATCACAACGGGACTTGTGGTCATTGGCGCGATGAGCCCGTTGAAGGGAGCTTTGCTCGGTGCGTCGCAGTTGCTGGGAGGGATCGCTGCGTCGGCGGTGGTTGCGGGATTGTTGCCGGGAGGTTTGGCGGTCGGGACGGCTCTAGCACGTAAGTATTCCCAGGACCCCCGGGAGTCGCATATACGCGAAGTGGGGGGAGATCGAGTGCTGACAGTGTTTGGTGTTTGGTGTTTGTGTAGCGGGAGTTTCAACTGTGCAGGGTTTGTTTCTGGAAATGTTCTTGACTGCGGAACTCATGATTACGATCTTCCTTGTACGAAACCCCTACTCTAGCTATAGTACTCCGGCCCGCAAGTTCCACAAAACATAAAACTAACCTCCGCTCTTTCTCCTTAATTCAGCTTGCCGTTGAGAAGCACCGCGCAACGTATATTGCGCCTCTTGGTATCGGCGCTTCCTTCTTCATCACCCAGATGTTCGGTGTCTACTTCACCGGAGGTATGTCGTATAGTTCTCTCCCAAATCTAGAGCTCCTCCTCCTCCTCCTGTCCTAGCTGCTAGCTTAGCTACAACCATAGCTATCATTCCCAACCCGACTGTCCCATATATATATGTACTACCGGCCCAGTTTCTAACACATCCATCTCACTCGGCTAGGCTCCCTAAATCCCGCACGATCTTTCGGCCCGGCTGTCGTGACAGGCGACTTCCCAAGCTACCATTGGATCTATTGTAAGTTGCTTGATTCTCTCCACCGATAATGCCAGCGCATTATATGTTCATTCTTCCTTCTTCATTCCTTCCTTCCCTGGCCCCTGCTCCCAAGACACCCGTTAACAAAACCGCTTCCAGGGCTCGGACCAGTAATGGGCGCATGCCTCGCCGCAGGAGTATACAAGATCCTCCTCCTCGCAGACTACACGACCATCAACCCCGGCCAGGACGAGGACGGCCTCACCTCTGTCGAGGCTGTCCTCACCGCCATGCGCAAGGGTAACGGCACCACCACCAGGGCCGAGGGCGACTTGGGCAGACGCGGAGAGATCAGTATCGTCTAAGAGAAAAAAGATTTTTCCGGGAGGGTATTTTTTGGGAGTTGCTGTCATTCTCGGCACAGGGGGCTTCTTTTTTTTTTCACTTCACTTCTACTTCTGCGACTTTTACTTCTTCTTTTGCCGAGGCTTTTGCTTTGTTTGATGGGTCTTCTTTATTTTTCCTAGCTTGTATTGTGGTTTATTGTTTGTGTGTTCCATCACGACGGCGTCTTTGTGTGCCTGTTTTTTATTGTATCAGGTATATCTGGGTTATAGGGAAAGGGTTTTTTTGATTTCATTTTTTCTTTGCGGGATCGAGGGTATAAAATTACGGGGGGCTAGGTTTTCGGGGGAGGTGGAGGATCATGTTGCATAACGCATTTTTTCATATCCATTATATCCATTATCCATTATCCATCATTATCATCATCATCCATATTCGTTTCTTTGCTTTAGGGTAGCTTGCTTCTCTCTGTATGTCTGCATAGGTACGATACGAATACGCATATGATACATACATATATGAGGAAAAGAGAACAAGAATTAATACATACTTACATACTCTATTCACCAAATATTGCTTTTTCGCCCTTTCCCGCTTTCCGTTTCCGTTTCGGTTTGTCGCCTTGAAAATGCAATGGAAGGATCATGACATGTGCGGGAGAGCATCTAGAGGCGAGATCATGTCAATCAAAGTGTAATAATATGCAATGCCAATGCATGTAGCGCGCGCGCGGCGCCGCAGATTGTCCAATTTCCATACTCTACAAAATATACAAAACGGTTACATATTACTCCTTACTCCTTACTTCTTACTGTACCAACTTCCACTTAATTCGTATCCTTGCTCCTTTTGTATTGTTGTTGTTGTTGTTGTTGTGCGTGAACGACCTGTAATGGGGTTGTATACTAGAAGGAGAACGGTAGAAAGAGTCGAGAGACACTCACAGCATATCGATTCACAAACATCGTAATGAGAATTAGGGTACAGTTCAGTCAGTGCAGCGCAGTCTCCACCCGCTGTTGCGCGCCTGCAGAACTGCAGAAAGGAGGGAGAGAAAAAAAGCATCCGCTTAATTATAATCCCATCAGATGGACGACTGCCCGCCCACAATCGGTGGCTTGCTTGCGACGCAATTTAAAAAGTAAAGAATAAAAAAGTAATAAAAAAATAAAACGCGATAAAAAAAAAAAAATGTGATCGCATATCGTGGATGGAATACGACATTGGCTACACACATTGTCCATTGCGGGAGTAGGCTTTCTGGGAGGAGGAGGAGGAGTAAATGTCATAATTACTTTTTCTCTGGCTCTTAGCTCCCCTGCTATTGCTTTTTCCTTCCCTTCCACAAAAAGTGAAAGTGCGGGGACGTTCGCACGAACCACTGTTAGAGTATGTGTAAGGGATAAGGGTCGGAATCTCACGATCGAATTAACGAGCGCCCGGTCTCAAGGCTCAAGAAAGAAGGCTGAAAAATGACCGGCACACGGACGGAGCGGAGGAATACATACATACGTATCCTCGGCCCCGTCGTCAATATGTCTAGCGACGTAGGTGGAGCGTGTACCGTACTAGGCGGTCGACCGAATTAGATTCTGCTCACGTCTCACTGCAATTGCGATCTGTCCTGTTGGTGTTGTTAGTGTTGCGATGAAAAGAAAAAAGGGTACTTTAGAAGTATCGTCACTTAAGGCTGACAACAGGCAGTCAGGCAGACAGGCGATGCGGTGAGAGGAATTGAGTTGAGCTCATGATCATTCGCCATCGTGGGAAGTGATGTTTAAGGAGGTTACTAAAACCTCACGATAGTTGACGTGGTGGTGCGCGTGTGTCATGCGATGTCACTCGACTTAGACCCCCATATCTAGTCGCGATAGAAACTCTTAACGCAAATTACTAAACCTCCAATTTGCCAACCAAGCCCCCTTGCTGTATATCGTCCATTGATATTTTAAAACCAGTAGACATCTCAAAACATCTCACCACCTTTCAGTCCTCGTGGCAAGGCGGGACGAGTGACATCTCATGTTCGAAACACAGCGTAACTGAATCCTGTAGGCTCCCAGCTCTTGCAAGCATCGATTCATCGGAAACAGAGATCGACCAAACCCGCTTTCTTTCTCTCAGCCCACTTCTACCAGCAACCAGTGTACACTTCTAATCATTGCATTAGCACATATTACGCGAGTAAATAGGGCGAACCAGCGATATCCCACAAACTGTCAATGATATCCACGTTTTCCGCTACGCTGGATAAACTTTTCGCAATCACCCCTCCCTTATTCAATCAGATCTACAGTGCCTATGGCGAATCCCGGGGTCACGTCTGTTTATTTTCATTTCCTTTCCGCTCATTCGCACGTCCCATTCTGCAGGCAGAATTCCGGGGGGTTTTGCCTCGCGTCATGTCACGGATGGCAATACGTACGCGCAGTACTAGCAGAGTACGTGCGGCTGCATAAGCGTGTGTCTGTCTTCTCGCCGCATGACTTATATATCCCGTCCAGTTGTGTTAGACACACTCAAAGATTCAGAGCACCGGACTGTGAGCTAGGGTCGGTAGTCTCTGCTTGCTGTCAGTCAAAGCTACTCACTAGATGAAACGTTAGGACCCTTTTTTGAGTGGGGGCCGAGTGAAGGTGAAAAGCTTGGTTTTGTCTCGGGGCCTCGGGGGAAGGTGTAGTTTGAGCTTTATGTTTACATAGGTGGCTTTAGAGGTGGGGGAAGCTCTAGATCTCTTATTCTCACGATGGTGGTCAACTGAGTCTTTGGTGTTCTGAGGCTGCGCAGAGATTCGCACGGACAGCACATTAACGATAGATACCATTCAAAGCGATCGATAAAGCCCGGATTAATTAACGGAAAAACTGTCTAATTCTAATTGGGAGATAAGAGATAAGAGATAAGGACCCCGAATCAACACTTACTAAGCCAGGGAGACATTGGTTTGGCCAATTGAAGGCAGCCAAATTCGCCGCTTGACCTTTGCGCTTTGGTTGGTCCAGAGGTTGATGCCGAGGGGATGTGCCAGTTAACTTGTTAACCTAGGGCAAGTGAAATTCACACTCCCACAGATATTAACACATATTGACGAACTGTCGCCCTCCTGACTGAGAGAGAAATGCGGTTTTTTTCTTCTTTCCAATGGGTTAGGGTTACGTGCCTGTTAGATCGAGCCTACACGGGAGACGTACCCGCCGCCATGGGGAAACGGTCCACCCGTAGAAGGCTTGATCAAAACGATGAGAGATCTATGGCTAGGCTACTTACGGATGACGGGTCGTTGCCAACGAACAACATATCCGTTTCAACAAGCCAATTACTAGAGACTTTGGAGATAGTAATTCATTGGTGAAGTTCTGATACAGTTCCATGCGCAGGCCACTCCAATAGGATGAGAAACCAGATTTTGAAGACGCTTTTCCCCTTCGAGCGCTCTCCCGGGGGTTGTTGAAAATCGAGTGACACGCGGTGAGTAGGATTAACCGGAGAAACAATAAGTCTCATAAGCTTTGTTCAAACATCTACGTTGGGGAGATCATACCCAATAACCTCAGGGCGGTCCAAAAATTAAGACAGTAAGGAATGTGCGTAATGATGGGCACGAGACAAGACGAGACCATTTTGCACCAAGTCTCGTCTTGTCTTGTCTCGTCCCATCATAGTCTTGGGAGTCTCGAGGCGAATCTCGAGACTGATATAAGCTAAACTCAATCCGAATTTGAGGTAAGAAGTTGTACCCAAATCTGTTAATGTTCACTTTTGAACAGGGACTAGAAATTCTTGGCAATAAATTGTGGATAGAACCCGGGCCCAAAATGCACACCCGATTTTCAGAAGCCTACATAAGAGGAAATCTGAGAATGAGGAAGCCTAAATATTAGGAAGAGCCCTTACTTTGGATCATTTAACATCACTCGGAGGTCTCGAGACTTATCTCGAGATTTCGAGAAAAACTCTCGAGATATCTCGTCTTGTCCCAGGGTCGTCTCGTCAGGTCTTGAGACAAAGTCTCTGGACTGTGAGTCTCGTGCCCATCATATTTACATGTGCGTTTTTTGATGCTAAATGGTATAAAGTCGTAGTATTATCTCAAGTCTCTATCAAAGAAGGTGATAGCGATACCGTAGCTTTACAGCCTACTTCTTTACGTCGCAGTCATCGAATCCAGTACTTCCATATTACTATAGCTATATCGATAATATTATGGTTCATCCTCCCCAAGGGGCCTCACCCATCTTGCGCGAGCTAGGTTTTGGAAGTTTTCCCTAGTTACAATGCCTGAATAGAGCGCGGATAACTCCAAGTACGCTGCCATAATCTTCGGGTTACATGCGAGTAGGACGGATTCTTACTACTATTACTATTTTCACCCACTATGTAGGGTTAGGGTTTCGGTGGCACTTCGAGTGAAGGATCATGACCGATAACCCAAAGCAGAGTCCAGTTTCGACGATTCCTTGGGTGCTGTGGATCCGCGGTTGTTCTAATGAATGGAAAGAAACAAGTCAAGAAAGGGGGGGAATCATAAAAAAAACATCCAGTTAATGTGCCCCTGAATTTAGACAACGTTGTATGTACCCAACATATCAAACCACATTTTATCAATGTTCACGAGGCATACGTTTCCATGCTCGCCATATGCACTACGATAACTGGCCTCCATGCCTACTGATATACAAGCTAGTCTACATTTACACAGTGGAATGCAAGTATTTAAGTAGAAGTATAGTTTTGTGATATTTCGTAGAATGTCATGTCATGTACTCATCCAACGATCATTGAACAATTCAAGTTGCTGAGGTATAGAATAAACATCTTAAGCCCACGATACTTCTAGAAAACAACCCAGATATAATAGGAAAGGCAGATTCCAAAGATTTCAATTAGGGTTAGTTATGTTTGTTTCGAACACTGTTAGTATGGGCAAAACAGGTTTAGAGGATATATTGAATTCCACTCGACCACGGTGATCATGATTAAGTCAGTATGATTACAATTTATCGGGCGGAGAAACTTTAAAGAATATCAAATCTTTTGTGATAATGGGAGCCAAACCCTACGGAAAGATCTAAAATGACACTTTTTGATATACTTGGTCAATTGATGCACGATCACCTACAATACAAACTGACACACTTCGCTCTCACAATTCAAAAGGTTAGGCAACAATGATAGAATAGGTCGAAGACAGAATGTTGATGACCTCTTGACGTAGGAATTCGGAGTTATTCTCATGACAGTTTTATGATTGAATTCCGGTGATCCAGTGCTCACAAATATTGTAAACGACGTACGCAGTACTCAGCTGCTGTCGACTTAAAGTCAAAACTAGCATCACCCTTACCTTCAGATCCGTAAATCTGGGAGGGGGCTTGTCACTAGTGACCCAATATTTCTGTACCATATGCTTAAGCACTTCTGTTACTTATAAACTAAAAAACTACCCTTTACAAAACCCAGGCGCTGCAGTGTGCCATTACCTGGTGGAGTTCTGAGAGTCATTGATTTCATTGTGCCTGTGAAAAGAGTTCGTGGTGTGAAATTCAGATTTCCTGTGTCACTTTAGATCCTGGAAGTGGGAGTGAATAATACCGAAGGTCAAAAAGTCCGTGCCGTACGGAAGGCTGATCAGCCAATAGAAAAACTACAATTCGGAGAAAGTTTACGTTCCTTTAAAAGAAGTCATTTTTGGTTATCTTTTTCCCCTGTATAAATTCTCATCTGGTAATTATAAGGTTTTCATGTTGTGACAAAGAGCAAAGCTCCCGGGCTTGATATTTATCATTCTTTCTTCTAGAACTCGGGTCTTCATTATGTTTGTATATCAAGGCCAAATAAATTCCCCCATTTAACCTTTCGCACTGTTCAGCTCACCCCTTTTCAATGTCTCTCTTTAATAATTATATAAATAACATGGCTAGAATTGGCCGGTCACTTGTGCTCAACGAACAAATGAGTTAAAGTCCCAGAAGTCTGATTATCGAGATTCAATTTTAATAAAAGTGTGAGCATGGGCTGGGTCCGAGACTCCCGACTGTCTTCTAGTACGTACATCTTCACCATGTGCTAATTGATCAGGCAAAAGGCTTTACATTTTAGTATAGATCTAGAGCGGGACCATTATGGCTGAAGATATGTTAATCTTGGTATAAAACTTCAACGCAAGAAACCGAAAAATTTACTATCTGCGGGGCCCGCCCCGGGAGGGGTGTGGTATAACGTGTCAATTTAGGACAGAGTATATATAGTTACACACTATAGGCCAGAAAATCTAAGTACTTCAAGATGGTCGGCTGGATCTGACGAAACGAATCCATAGGACAGATTCTTTTGGTGATGCCGAATCAATGCATGTAGTGAGGACAGCCTAAATATTTGAACCAAGGTGTTTGAACTAAGGTATTGGATCATTGCTAAATCGAAGAGACTACAGATGTCAATGATACCTACAACCACTCAAGGCGCCTCTGTGGTAGCCCTGCTGTGGCGGTAACATATATGTACATGCAATCACTATTCTAGCCGTGACGCGCCGATTACACCTCCCGTTGCCGTGCCAAACCCCAATTAAATCATACTTTCCACGCTAATGAACGACACATTACGACAAAACGCGGGAGAGGGGTAGACCCCACCCCCACCCCAACGATAAGATCCATTCGTCCTGCCCCTCCATCCTATCACATCCACCCCAAACAACCCTATCACACTCATACTTCTACCTTCATCCGCTGGAGCTCTCTGCGAGTCTAGATTCACCACTGTAAGTACCGCTCTCCATTAAGGCTGGCCAGCGGGAATGATGGATGAACTCTAAGAATAAATTCAGGATTGAATATATAGTGGATAAATTTACACGCGGAATGACAGTGACCCTGTTACCTGAAGACCAACCCGTGTGTTACATGTAAGCCTGAGTTCCGTACATCTCGAATATCCCCTTCACGACCAGGGAAAATCGGCTCTATTCACAGTGAGAGTGCTGGCGTGGGCCTACTTATCTACCAACATGAAGTTTGGCGTGGTTTAGGGATATTTCGGCATTGCGGGAAATACAGGTTCAATTGCAAGCCATCTTCGCCAACATTTTACCTACTGGTCAGTGTGTTAGGAATCTGGATCTTCGCCGCCGCCAAGTCTACCCTGGTGTCACCAACGAGAACTCAAACGGATGTGTTGGGGGGTTGACTACACAAATTGACGGAAACTTCAACATATATAGCCAATAGCATATACAGTACGTTTCTGTCCATTTAACTTTTTCGTTTTAAGCTCAGTTAGAATAGCAAAGTATGCCATACTGTATTCCAGTATGGTGTGACGTGACGCACGTGATGTTCTGCGTGACAGAACGTCCTACTGCATTACTGATCGTTTCCCGACACAAAAGGAGCATTCTGGACACATACCGGCAGTTATTTGACATATTTGACATTATGCGGTACGCTGATCGACACTTGCACGAATCAATAGGTCCGAGTGATACCCCATGATTCGTAATAAAGACGGAACGGGTGTATACGCCGGTCAAAATTCACATCCAAAGAGCACAATTGGGGAAGACTTAACTCGGGGACACATGTTGAGTGAGCGCTATCAAGCTCGATTGCAGAAAAACACTTTGTCCATATGCGACGGCGAAGCGACAATACTTACACGGACGCCGGATGCCAACAAAATGAACTGTATCCTCTCATTTTTTTTCGATATTCCAGCTGATGTTCTGCACCCTGCAGTAGCTCCTTGCTTATGGTTTCCGGAACGAGCTTACTCTTCCTTTGAACACATCATTCAGGGACCGTCCTCGTGGCTTTGCAGAGGATTATTCTTTTGAATCAGGTGATATCACTCGTCCTTTATTCATGAATATTTTCGAGCTATATCGAAATCGGGGCGGCTCAGAGTTTCGTATGTAAGGGATCCTCGCACTCGAAGCGTTTCAAGACCAGACCAGTGCGGGCCATCGCGATTGGGTGTCAGAATTCAATTCGTTGGTGCTACATATGCGCCTAGCTTTTAACCCTAGCCCTCACCCAACGACGCCACATCTCTTCCTTGCAAGTCAATTGATCAGCAAAATTCAACATAGTTACGTCGGATCTTGTCATGAGGTATTTGACACGTTTAGAATTTTCAATCCTGCTAGATAAAGATGTTTCCCACTTTATCCCGTTTGGCCTTTACAAACATCGATATCTACCGGTGGATACTTCCTGATCCTTCCGCCGAAAACTCTTGGCTGCCAACGCTATCCAGGAGCGGGAAGGGAGGGAAGTGGCTTGCACGAGGGAAACGTCACAAACATCGAATAGGATTCCTGGATTTGAGATTCCAATTGGACTGTCTACCATTTGCGGGCGTTGCCATAATTGCGGGGTACATGTTCGAACTCTCTGTTGCGATGGAATCCTATTGATGTGGTTGGTTGCATATCGAGTGATCATCTATGCTTTCCGATCGAAACCTTACCATTCAGATCTCATAGATTTCGCGTTGCATGTGAAATTGCAAGTGGGTGAGAAAGAAAATGCCCATGATGAGAAACGTGGATATCATGCGTCATGGTATTGGAGAGGTTACCGAGTACGGCCGGGAGAGGCACGTACGGCATTGAACCTCCAACGACCGGGTCGTATCGTAAAATGATACTTTTTTGTTCACGTCCACGCGCAGCTGTAATATCGTAACGGTTAGATATCAAAATACTGGTCAATATTTTTATTTATTTATTTTTTGCTAATTGGTTTCAACAGCGACGTGAACCCGTTCCGTTTGGCATTTACATTTTTTTTTCTCTTCGGTGCCTCCCGCCCGAACCTTAAACCGATTTATACCGACGTAGGCATGCGCAACCACTCGCATATCAGCAACCCAGTCAACCCAACCTCCTCCCTTCCTTCAGGGAGTAATTTGTACCCAATTCGTCACAAGCCACTCTACACTCAGGTAAAGTGGTTTATTTCAGCTCGCTCTTGCCGGCCTTCTTTTTAATTGAATTCTGCGTGGCGAAAGGGGATCCTTGTAGATACACGCGTGTGCCGTAGCGGTATATGTCCGATGCGGAATTTCGAGGCTTCTTTCTTCTCCCCGAACCTTCTGCTGGCTTCTTTCTGAGTGTCCTAGGGTTCTTGTGGTTGGTGGCTTTGGGGCCTGGTTTCTGCTACACCTGTTGCTGACCGAGTGAACAGTCTCGCGCACGTAGGAACGAGCAGGACAAGTGGTATGTGTCAGAATGGTTTCGAGAGCTGCGAACAGAGGAAGCCATCAGGCGTTTCCGGCCGAATTCACCGAATTCACCGCGCCGGTAGTAGGGGCCCTAGCGAAACGAGGAGTTGAATACTACACTCTATAGTCAATGGCGCCTATGTACAGGTAGTTTACTGCTAGCCGTACTTGAAGACAGTGAAGAAAACCAACAAATAAAAAGGATTGCTTCTCTGCAATTGAATGAATTACTGTAAGAAAAAGCCGCTCAATTTTCAAGATGGCTCTTGTTTATTCTCGGTGAAGACCACACATGCGATCGGCGGTCCGAGCTTCCCAATGGCCTGGCCGACAGAGTAGACTCCTGGCTGATGAAGGCTGAATGCATTGAACAGCGAATGCTCTTATCCTTTGATATGGCCCAATATAGTATCCAGCGGGCTTGCGCGCGGTTGATTCCCAGCCAGTAAACGAAACAAACGAAGAAATATCCAGACGATGACAATTTTCTAGGTAGCTGAAGCTGGGCCGAAGCTGGAGTTTATTCCAGATTCCTTCCTTCCTTGGTCTTTTATTCTGCATGGACAGGGCCGTCAAGCATAGCCAACTCGTCTTGATCTTTGCGTTGCATCATGTTGGTTGGGGTGGTGGTGCAACTCGCCTCGCGCCCCACCTTCCTTCCAAAGATCGATCGATTGCCCGCTAGAGTAGTTTATCGCTAGGCGTCTTTTTCAGCCCATCATAATCTCCTGGTTGTCGAGCCAACAGCGCTAATAGAGGAGGACCCTTGCTCCTTCTCCAATCCCGACTTCTCCGCCCCTCCTTCCTGTCGCACTCGTCGCACCTGAACCTAAAAGATCCACGAAAACGCCAAGGCCGGATTAGGAACGACTCGACTTGCTTGATCAAAACTGTCTGCTAGGGAACAATTGCGCTGAAGGCCTCTCTCGCTAAAGAGGAAATTGAGAGGCTGGCTCCTGTTCCCTTTCCCCCAGCCTCTCACTTTCGCTTCCCCACATCCCTTTTCCTTTTTTCCTTTCTTCGGGGAGAGTTTTTTACTTCCCTTTCACCCAGACAAGGTCTCATGAGCTGTCATCATTCTCCTCACTCCCTCATGTTGGTGGTGGTGGTGGTGGTGGTGGTGGTGGAAATAATGGCCGCTTCTTTGAGGCAATTCTGATCTTGATTGATATTCATTTCCTATTTTACCTCATACTGACAATTGGTGCATACGGGTGTGAAAGGGGGCTGCAGAGTGCAGCTAAAGGTTGCACAGTACCCATTCGGCCCCCGGTTCTGTTTCTATTCTTGTTTGCATGCTATCAAACACAGATAGCGGACAGGGAACGAATTGGCCACCAACACGACCTGGAGAGTCGCCAATTCTATGGTCAAATCTATGGTCAAATCCTGCTGAAAAGGACAAAACAAAATCCCACAGGCCGTGCTAAGACAGCCACTCACGTGCGTCCACATAGTAGGGATCTGGTTTCTTATATACTACTATTTGGTTCATATGATGAATTGCCCGAATAGGGTCGTTTATTATGGTGATCGTCAAATCACGGTATTCGTGAGATCCTGGTAAGAGTAAACAGCACCAGCCACACAACAACAAACAGATCTCGTTTTCCCACCTCTCTCTTCCCCGCCCCCCTCGAGAGGACCGTAGCTTTGTAGTCTCGTCTGGCAAATAGTGCTCCCTTGTCCTTAGTGCCCTTCCCCATTTCAGGCACCCACGTACTTTCCCACCCCAGATCTTCGTCTAGAGAATCCCCGGACCACAGAATACACCTAGAGGAAACCCACCCATAGAGATTTCGCGTCACCTCCCATCCCGGTCCCCGAACGCCTACTTCAACCCGCAAATTCATCACGAATTCAGGTTCCCTTTTGTTCCTCCTCTATCAATCACTCGCCTCACTCGCATCCCAACCGCTCCAGCCTCTTCTCAATCAGCCAGACGTGTTCATCATCTAGCTTGAACACCTCTTTCCCCTTTTTATAATACCACAAACCAGGGTATTCTCCTTTCTTGTCGCGTTAATTAAGGCGACAGGAAAATCCCGGAGAAATCACTAAGCAGACAAGCTGGATTTTGACGCCAGAGTCCCGATTCCCTTCAGTGTCTTCCCGTCATCGTACAAGACACCTGGGACTAGTACACACGTAGTTGAAGAAACTACAATTGAGCATCACCATACTGGGGGGGTGGTAGAGCCGCCTGTCCAGTATCATTCTCATCACGAAGTCGTAGAGGTGGAGAAACAACAGGGACATCATCTTGAGGGACATCATGTCCACCTATCTCATGAGGAAGAGGAGGATCAGCGCATTGTAATCTCTGAGACCGTTCATCACGACTCTCACCATCACAATCAAAATTTCCACAATAACAATCATCATCTTCACAATCCCATGCCCGTGCACCATCACTCGACTCATGTAGTCGAGGAGGTTCACCATCACCATCATGACGAGCAGCCCTCTCAACACGTAGCACATTACGTTGACGAGGAGCGCCGCCACTCGGAAGAGGGTATCTTCTCTGACAGGTCTTCTGTCTCATCCCTTTCCTCTGAGGGCGGGAGACACCACCACGGACACCACTCGCACCGCCCCCACCTCCCTAAGTTGCTGCACGGCACCAGCCACCAACACCACACCTCCCACTCGCACCACGAACACGAGGAGCACAGCAACCACAACCTCCACCACAGCAACCACCACAGCAACCACAGCAACCACGACCACCACGACCACCACGACCACCACCACCACCACAGCGACCATTCCCCTTCTGGAATCGTGCATAAGGTTATTGACAAGGTTGTTGAGCACATCCCGCACGTCCATCTACATAAAGACGAGCACTCCCACCACACCTCTTCCTCCTCTCACCTCCACAACCAACATCAGCATCTCTCGGAAGACCATCACCACAGTCACCACTCTCCAGATCCCATTGTTGTCAGTGAAGTTACTACTGTCGAACGCACAACAGTTGTAGATCCCATCTACGAACAGCCCTCCCACCACTCCGTTCATAAAGTCACCGTCGACGAGTTCACTCCCGTAGTCGAAGTCCGCGAGTCTCATCTCCTCACCGAAAAAGAACACTCTTTCGAACAACACCCTTCTTCATCTCTCACAATGGTTAAGTTCCACGACACCCACGCTCACGGTGATGTCCACAGCTACGACCACTCCACCGGTCTTAGCCACCACGACTCCCACATCTCCAAGGCAGCTCACATCTCATCTGCCCACGAGTCAACCAAGTCCACCTTCACCATCCCCTGCCACCACATCCGCATTGGTGACTTGGTGATCCTCCAGCACCGCCCTTGCCAGATCATCCGTATCACCACCTCTGCTCAGACCGGCCAGCACCGTTACCTCGGTGTTGACTTGTTCACCAAGCAACTTCACGAGGAGCCTTGTGTTGTCTCTCACCCATCCCCCTCAGTGGTCCTCCACTCCCTTCTCGGACCCGTCTTCAAGCAGTACCGTCTCATCGACATCCGTGATGACGGAAAGCTCGTCGCCATGACCGAGACCGGTGAGATCAAGCAGGGTCTCAAGGTCGTCGACCAGGGCCACCTCTGGGGACGCTTGAAGGAGGCTTTCGGTCACGGATCTGGGTCCGTCCGTGTCTTGGTTATCTCTGACCACGGCAAGGAGTTGGCCGTTGACTACAAGATTGTTCACCTTGCCCACAAGTTGTAAACGTGTTATATCTCTAATACATTTTCCATTTGTGTGTAAAATTCATTCTTGGGGTCCCTTGAATGATCCTGTACTAGTCTCTGTGGGCGGGTGTTCTTGGGAGTAGTGTTGGCGGTCGCAATAGTTACGTCTTTTTCCTTTTGTGTCACGTTTTTGAGATATCTTTCATGTTTAATGCGAAAAACATCACAAAAAAAGAAGATGGTACGAATTTTAATTTGGGAGGGGAATTGGGGGGGGATAATCATGTTTGTAGTCTTTAGGAAATATCAAGCGGGGGTTTTCTTCTGTGTTTGGCATTTGATTCGTTTTTTCTTGCATTCGCTCTTTTTTTTCACGTTGTCTCTGGCAAAGCGGGTTGTTTGGAAAAAATTATTCTATCTTAGGGAACGAAATACAAAGTGATATTTTTTTTTGGTTCCCACCAAAATTTATAGTTCTCCATCTTTTTCCATGTGTGAATTCCTGCCATTGACCAATTCCAATGTCTCGGGGGGGAGTGGCTTCAAGGTGTTTCGATTCCAACATATCTTGACGCGTTATTGTTGACTTTGCCGCTCTTACGTCTGACGCGTATCGGATTTGTTTACCTCCACACCCAAGCCGCGTGGTTTCCCTGTTGTGGGGGTTAGAGCGGCAACTCTCACACACACTCACACACACACACAGGGCAACAGCATCAGCGGCGGCCTGACATCCGAGTCAGGTGTAGGAGGGTCCCATGCTCAGGGTCTTCTTTTTCTGTCAACGCGCATATCACATACCTACCATGCCATGCCATGCCCTGCGCGCAGCAAGTACAATTTCCAATTTCCCACGCTCGATCAGCGGGAAAAATTGAGCCATTGGATCAGCTCGCTTGTTTCCTCGCAATTGGGCAATCCCTCTCACGCGCGATGGGGAGAAATGATGATGGGTCTGATGAGATCTACAGTGCGTTTTGGGGGTCGGGGGGAGGGGGGGGTAGTGCTGCGTTGTTTTGCTGCACTTAGCTTTGGGAGAGGTCTCTCTGGAGATTGCGATTGCGGTCTTGTCCCGCACGACATGAACCCATATCCTGGGTGTTCGGATTTGGGGCTGCAATTCAATTGCACCATCCTTACCTTTTTTTTTTCCCTTTCCGTTCCCCTTGCCTTCTTTGCATTACGTTCCATCCCTCGAACCTTCGGTGTGCAGTAGGGAGAGTACATACATGAGGTAGGTACATGTGTAGCAGGTAGGGTTTCTCGACATGTAGAGCAAAGGGAAATACAAATACAAAAAAAAATGGAAAGGCTGGTGTCTTCCCCGGCCGAAGGAAGGAAGCGTGACACTGCTGACGTCGCCTTGGTTCATGTTGGGGCCGGTCGGTCGGGCATTCTATTCTCCACAGTCTCACTCTGCTCTTACGCCACAAACATAACCAATCGCACGCACGCACCTCCTTTGTGCAACCCAACCCAACCACCTCCTACTCTTTCTATCTGCCTACCAATTTTTTTTTCCTTCACTTTTCTCGCGTTCATGCACGCAGGAAGGTCCACAGGCTATGTAGCTAGCCGCCCATTTTTTTTTCTCTCAGCTGAAGAGCACTGTGGATCCGCGGTAATGATGCTGCTTTGGGCATGGGGAAACAAACGAGGTGGATGAAACGGACACGTTTACTTACATCCCATCCATCATCTGAGATAACGAGCTGGCCTGGGTAGCGTAGCCGCGGATGAGGGTGAAGGTGGTTATGGGCGGATTTAACAATCTCACACACACCCTAACCCTGTTCTGGGCGTGCGGCACTGATATTGAAGGATGCTGCTGACACGGAATTGTGAAACGGGATAGTCTTTGCGCGCGATAGAGTGACGGAGGGGGGGGGATGGTGATATGGGTATTTGGGATGGCGTAGATAGAGTAGAGAGCATGTAGAGTGTTCTATGTATATGTTGTGCTGATATGATCTGATGTGATACTGCAATTTTCCGATTAATTGATTGCTTTGGGAATTGTTAGCTGATTGTTAGTAGTAATAGCAGGGAAGCTTCTGTAAATAATTCTGTTCGAATACCTATGCTTCCTTCTCTGGCACGGGAGTGTAACGCGAGATCACAAGTAATCATTCCTCAAGATCACACGTCTCGGTGGTCCCGGGATACCATCAACCCAATTGCTGGAACAATTCCGAACATCTACGGATGTATGTACATGTAGTTAGTTCCCGCTTAGAACACCTCTTCACATCATATCACTCTACAGTTGGTAAAATCACAGCGTCTCACCCCCACAAAAACCGAAACCGAGTGCCCCCTCATGAATCACTCGTTTCCACGACCGGCCACCTCGCCGGTGGTCACCACCCCCATTGGATAGTTGGGCACCCCACTCTCGATCGTGAATCCCATTTTCGGCGAAATCGCCCCCCGAGGCTGGTGTTCGCAACCGAAGAACCGACCAAACCTTTGTGAGTCCAGTCCTTGGTCCTTGATTTTCCCACATCTCCAAGCATCCACAAGCAACAAGAGAGGATCATTGTTTACAAGCAGGTTAAAGCATGCCGGCGGAACGTCGGAACAGAGCCTCACCGGCAAATACTACAGTCTGGGCGGTAGGTCCATACCCGTTTTTTTCCTACTCTACATGTCATAATTCAAAATTGCTATGCTATGCTGTGCAGTAGTAGTAGTGTGGTCTAGCAGAAGAGAAGGCTAACTGTGTTTCCCCAGTGTACAGAATGCAAGGTATGTTTACTACCTTATCTTACCTTACATTACATTAGCTATGAGGTATCCCCAAAGTCGAGTTACCAAGGCTTATTCTCGACCGAACACATAACAGCGTCGAAAAGGAAAGGTATCTATGCAGAACAACCCAACCCTGCCTTCTCTATTTTCTGTTAGCTGACTTGGAGATCTTCAGTGTTCGGGGGAGACACCCTGCGCCTTCTGCCAGAAAGCAAACCGAACATGCACATATGAGGCCAGGCCAGTCCGGCTTCCACTGACCAGGAAGTGAGATTGTTGCTCTCGGCCCACCCCCTCACTACCCCGCATTTCGGGCCCGGGGCAGTGGTTAACGTTGAGTGTGTGTGCCTGCCTTCTAGAAACTTGGACTACCTCCAAGCCCGGTGTGCCAAACTCGAGACGCTTCTCCGGACGCTCGACCCCAGCATCGACATCGACACGCTCCTTTCCAGCCCCGACTGCAACTCTTCCGACGATGGCGACATAGCTGCAGAGCAGTACGGCGATGGTGACCTCGAAGAGATGCTACCCGAGAGCGAGAACGTCTGCGGGTTCGAGTGGCACGAGCGGGAGATCAACGAGCTGTCGGATGGCATGGCCAGTCTCAATGTTGACAGTCGAGACGTTGGGTACCTTGGTGGGTAGCTTTCCTGCCACACCTCTCCCCCAGGGTGCTTGCTAACTCGCAGGTATAACACAGGTACCTCTTCTGGCGCAGCCCTCCTACGGACAGTTCATCGTCTGATTTCTAGACAGAGCGATTCGCCGCAGCCTTTGTTGTTAACGCCTACACCGTCAATTTCGAGGATTGCGCAGAGCCTTACTACAACACTGACGGCGTCGCTCCTGATCGATGCTTATTTCGAACACTATCATCCATCGTACCCGCTTATCCATGAGCCTTCATTCCGGAATACATGCAATAACCTCAACACGCTTCCGCCATCGTCTTCGTTTCGGCTGGTCTATGGAATGGCACTGACGCTTGGTGCATTCACGGCATACGATGGTAGCAACAGTGATGAAATGGATGTCGACATGAGGATCTGGACTGCCGTCCGTGGCGGGCTGTCAATGGCAAGTATTCTTGAGTCGGGCACGCTGGAGCGTGTACAGGCTCTTGCAATGATGGGGCAGTATCTACAGAAGAGGGATCGCCCAAATACGGGGTATAACATGATGGGTACAGCAGTACGGATGGGGTTCGGATTGGGCCTGCATCATGAGGGTTACCGGTGCGTGAGCGAGACATTGGGTCGGGAGCATAGGAGGAGAGTGTGGTGGTTACTGTATATTTTCGATGTCGGCGCGAGTATTACGTTTGGGAGGCCTGCAGTAGTGAGCGACAGGGCCTCAACAAGGATTCCGGTGAATGTGGACGATGCGGTACGTACCCTAGTATTCTCCTATATAGTGGGCTTTCGTTTTAAGGGCCTGTGAATAGGGCCTCTGTGGAAAGATGGTGCACCTATGAGGATTCTGGGTAATCCTTATAGGCCACTACTTTATTCACTTACGCCGGGCTACCTTCTTACTCGTGATGCCGAGGGGTCGATTATGATTTGATATGGCTCTCTGCACTCATCTTAGAACGTAATTGATCTCGGCGTCTCCAGTAATAAGTACCCCCAGCAGGAGACACCCCAAGGCGAAAGTCCCTCTACACACTGTCAAGGATCACTGACTTAACCTGACAAACAGGAACTCACGAGCCCCACATCCCCACTCCCACCTGCAACAAGTGGCATAACGACCTACACCGCGATGATTGCCCACGCCTCACTCGTACGCCTCGCCGCACGAATCCACAGCTACTTGATCTCCCGACAGTACCACAACCAGCTCTCACGCGAGCTGATACACGCCTTCGACACCCAGATCCACACCTGGCACGCCTCGCTCCCACCCTTCTTCACCACCCCCGCCTCCACCGTCCCCGCGTGGTTCCGCGAGCCGCGCGCAGTCGTGCTCTGGAAAGAGCTCAACCTGCGCATGATCATGTACAAGCGCTTCCTGCCGCTGCTACAGAAGGGCAAGCGGCAGCTGCCCGACCGCGACGCGGCAATCTGCATCTCGCTGGCGCTGGAGACCATCGCGAGCGTGCGCGAGTATGTAAAGACCGAGACGCTGCGGCGGGGCGTGGCCTGGTACTGCACGTATTTTGTGTTTCAGGCGGCGCTGGTGCTGGTCATTGCGGTGCTGAAGACGGAGGAGCAGGAGGCGGTGTGGGCGGAGGGGCTGGAGAGCGCGGAGGTGTGTTTGGATGCGGCGAGGGGGTGCCTGGGTGATGGGGCGGGGAGGTGCTTGGATGTGTTGAGGAGGGTGGGGAGGTTGTGGAGTGGTGGGGACGAGGAGGTGGTGTTGGAGGGGAGTGGTAATTTGTTGGTGGGTATGGAGGAGTGGAGTGGTGGCATTGGGGTGGATGGGTTGGGGATTGAGGGGATAGGGGGCTTTGATGCAGCGGGTGCGGTGGGTTTGGAGGGATGGATGAGTATGGCTGATCAGGGTTACGAGGACTTGTTGGATGCGAATCTGTTTACCAGTGATACGTAAGGATGGGTGCGGTTAAGCTGGGCTGGGCTGGGTAGTAGAGCAGATATTGCTCCTTGTGCTGTGTGAGATCTATCGAGTGATTCGCCATGACCCATTTTAATATCCGTAGTTGACATCGTGCCAGTGATATAGAAAGTCCCAAATACTTAAACCTAACTACATACATGGTTCAATTGTAACTAAAAATCTCCCACATTCACAATTTGCATGTCTAAACTAGAGCCGAAATACCACCTGCAATCACCGAAAGTTAATAAGACACCGGCAGGAAGAAAGAAAGAACCATTCAATACATACCATCAACCTTGATATCCGTCCCAGTTATAAACTTCCCAGCATCACTACAAAGCAAGATCACAGCCCCATTCAACTCATCAATGCCCCCGATTCTACCCAACGGCGTCCTCTCAATCCATATTTTCCGATGGTCATTCAGCCCGTCTCCCTCGTTCAGCACAGTATTCATATACCCCGGCGAAATCGAGTTCACCCTGATTCCATAGCGCCCCCACTCCGCCGCTAGGCTCTTGACCATCATTAGCACGCCGGCCTTGGAGACATTATAATTGACCTGGGGCTGCGGGAAGTTCGCTGCGTGGCCGGAGATCGACGCAGTGAGTACTATCGACCCTCCACGGCCACCCGTTTCCATCGCCCTATCCGTCAAGTCAGTCTTATAACTCAAAACCAACTCCACATCGACAGCAGATCAAAGGTCATACTTCGCAACCGCCTGCGCACAAATAAACGACCCCGTCAGATTCACACCCAGTACCCTTTTCCACGCCGCCTGACTCATATCCAGCGCATCCTCACACTTCACCACCCCCGCAAACGCAACCAGTATATCCACGCCCCCCCATAACATCACCATCGCATTGACGGCCGTGGTCACGGCCTCTGCGTTTGTCACGTCGGCTGCGACAAAGGTCGCGGTGCCTGTTGGATAGTTTTTGCGGAGAATTTCTGCTACGGCCTCGCCGACGATGGCGTTTACGTCTAGTATTACGATTACAGCTACACCGTGCTCGAGGAGTGCGCGGGAGGCTTCGAGGCCGAGGCCGCCGGAGCCGCCGGTTACTGGTGGGTGGTCAATGAGGGGTTTGTAGATATAACGGGAAGGTCATAGAATGGGTGGGTGGGGGGGTGAGATATTGGATATGTACATACCAATAGCCACTTTTCCCTTAAGAGAGAAACGTGCTGATGCTGCGCTCTCTCTTTCGCCGGTGTCCTTGTCCTGTGGTTGGAAAGGCGGTGGGGGCGCCGTTGGGCGGGCGAATTCCATTTTTGGGACTGGGGCGGACATTGTGGCTTTGGGACGGTGTGCGGTGGTGGTGGTGAGGATTGTTCGGCGTTCTGGTTATTTGTGGGTTCGGAGATATCGTGGTGGGGCTGGTATGGAGGGGTATGATTGATGCGTATATATATATATACTCATCCTATCCCCATGTATGCATGCGGACGACGGTGCACCGTACTCCGCGGCGAGACCCCGGATGGTCATCTGCAGCATGTGCCCCATCGATCTGATATCTCGCAGTATCAATTGCGGGGTAGATGGTGAGGGAGGTATGTTGTATTGGTCAATTGATCAATTAATCCCCACGTTCTGGCAGGCGTTTGCTTAAAACCGAGAGTATTTGCTCACAATTAGTCGGGTGTGCATGTATGAGCTATGTGCGATTCTATGGGGCGGTAAATGTGTCAAAAGTAATTTTACCAACGGTAGTAAATTATTTTACCACCAGTGGTGAAAATAATATCAGTATTTATACCCTATAATGCTAATTTTTATGATAAAAGCACAGACCTTTTGGCCAAAAGGGGCCATATAATGCCAATATATATGAAAATTGTCCACCGGTGGGGAATCTCACCATCAGTGGCGGTATTTCACCACAGGTGGGAAATTTTCATAAGTTTTGACATTAATGATTGAACATTTACTTATTTAGTATAGCACAGCATAAAGACCGAAACTCAGTGCTTATACTGGTGGAAATGTACTAATGTAGGATAGCATGCAGATACAATGACTGAAATTCAGTGCTTATACCACCGGTGGCAAATAATTTACTACCGTTGGTAAAATTACTTTTGACACATTTACCGCTCCATACGATTCGATATCATAAATTGGAAACTGGACCGAGGATCTTCGACAAGTTGTGTGCTCATTTGTGGAAGATATCAACGATTTGCTCTCCGTAATCGTAAGGAATATATGTGTTGCATAGGGCTAGGCTTGGTGTGTCATGGTATATCACTCGAGTGTCACTTGTTGTTGTTAGCTCATATTACTCGCGTCCAGCTGGCCAGTCCGAAGACATATTACTCGCATCCAGTCCGAAGGCTATGGTGATGTACCAGGCAGCTCCACACCCTATCCAGGTATTATGAATAGCTAGGGAAAACTTCCAAAATCTAGTTCGTGTGAAAATAGGTGGGGCTTGAATACGGCACACACCCGTGGGGGGTATGTGGTGGGGTTGAGAGATATGAGAACCGAGTGCCACTTGGTGAGTATGTTGTTATTTATTGTTTTTGTTCGTTAAGTCGTTTCTTGTGGTAAGTATGTTAAGTTCAGTACATACATGTACATAATAAGACCACGGGTTGCATGTGAGCCTGCCTTTACGTGTACTAGGATTCATTTAGCAGTGTCCGGTATGCGTATATAACGTAGGGAAATGAATGTTTCGTACTGTAGGTCCAGTTAAGCAGATTGAGATCTAAGAATATCTGTAAATATTCAACAACATACGTAGGTAGCTCGGTCGTGTGAAGGGTTCCCACCAGCCCTGTGACGTAACTTTGCTCGTGCCTCTAGAGGGATAGGGGGATCCGCTTTCTGTGATAGTTGAGCAGACCGTGTCGACCTTAAGTAGGCAATAAATAGTAATTAAGGAGTCGATGGAAAGATGGTTGCTTGGGAGTTGAAGAGGGCTGAATATTGATTCTAACATACGTATATGTGTGTGTATACAAAAAGTATATGGTAGGTGTGTTCTTTCCTAATGTAACACAAATCCAAGCCGTCTTACTTATAGCCCCGAGACTTCCAGTTCTGCTACTATGGCCGAGGCCACAGTAAGCCGTGTACTCCAAGCGATCGAGACGAAAAGCGGTAATGGTGAAGGCTGACATGACTTCCCCAACAAGGCTATATTTTTATTATGCAACGGAAATTTACATCGAAAACAGATTGAATAAATCAATGAAGATAAACATACACCCCAATTAGGAGTCATGTATCACTGAAAGTTGAAAAGTTTAAAATCAGTCAAATAATTAATTAATTCTACATGAATCAAGCGTACTTGGTCTAACGGTTATGATTTTCGCTTCCCAAGCGGGAGAACGGGGTTCGACTCCCCGAGTACGCATCATGAAACCTTGTCACCTTTCCGCTTTATCGCGAGGGTGTTCAAGGAAGCATTTTTGCCAATTTTTATTGTATATCCTGGACTGAGATTGGTCGGCAGATGCAGTTCCTGAGATTTTTAGAACGAGGGTGCCTGTGATATTGCTATGTAGTATTGCTGCAATACTTTGGATAGATCGTGCCGCTTTAACCCGGTATTTTCACACAAATATGTAATATTTCTAGATGGTTTCCTTAGATACGGTCACAATGTTAAATTCTTAGACAAGACAAGCATACGTGACGCGTATCAAAGGTGGCATTCAAAGCCTGGTCTCCGCTTTACGAGTCATATTGAAATACAAGTTTGACCCAGACAGATAAAATCCGTATTACTGGTTAAATTGAGCTCATGAGCTGAGATTAGCATAGTCCCAAACTCTGTAACGTGAACCAGTATTCCACGGCTAGATACAAGCATCGAAATATATAGATCGATCCTCCACACAAAGTCAGAACTGAAATATCACGAGACATCACTGGGATTCTGCTTGGGCATGTTCTTCATCCCAATTAACGAGCCAGATATCACACAGGAAGGTCCACGAGCGGCCATGAACGGCTATCTGATCAATATCTCCCGTTCATTAATTGATTCCATCCACTCCAGCCCTTGTGACGAATGGCCGCTAGAATACCACCTCACTCGGAGGGTTGACGTAGAAATAGGAAGGACATGTGCTGTAATCGGTTTCTATACCTCGAATTGGGATTATTCACCGATATATTATGATTAACCGTTTGAATGAGGAGGGTGTTTGAGTGGCCCGGGGAGGCGTCTATACGTAGCTACAAGCTTAGATATACTTGCATCTTCGTTGTTGGTAATAACCGCCGGGGTGATTCATGCGTCACAGTTTCTGTTGTTTAAAGGTTGATGCAGGTCAGCTTTTTCGTTGCATCTGTCAACCTCAGCTTCTGGTTTAAGTGTCTGCGTACCATAAGAGGAGCTTTAAATTGTTACAGTATACCCAAAATTCCCTTTCTGGCGGCGGCGGCGATAGTGTGGCTAATAGACGAGCCAGTTCGAGTCAAATCTATCACTCGCGGTATTATCGGTATAAAGTTTCCGTCCTAAATTCCTGGCAGGCTAAATTTGTCTAATTTAGTGTAACTAATTCATCACAACAGTTAATTCTCAGGTCGAAGATCGTTTGAGTTCCTACCAGAAATCGAGTCGGGGTGGGTTCGCCCTTCGTGAGGGTACGTACGGGTAGGTTGGCGGCAGGCTCAAGCTAGATTTGAGAGCTCAGGCTGGATTTGAGAGCTCTGGCTCGATATTGGCGGATGAGGCGAGCCTCAATTTGAAAATGATGAGCCAACTTGATGTATCTGCATACGGCAGGACCGTGGACCACGCTGGCATTGTGGTACTTGTGGCACTTGTAGTTTAATTCCATCCCTAACCCTTTGCCAAGCATGCCAGGACCGGTACAATTTGGCTTAAACCCATGATCTAGGATATCTTTGAGGATTTGGTGGTTCACTGACTTATAAGTTCTGTTCGTGAATATGAAGGCGGAATTATTGGTATTGCAGGAGCGAGGTAGTTCGCTAACTTCCGGAACCTTCTCTCCGCATTGAACGACTCGGCTACCTAAGGTGATGGTAGGTTCCTATCAATCTAGTCACTCATAGATGAACAATACATCATGCCACGTGAAATTCTAAGTTTTTACATCGATTTCTTTCGAAGTTTTCTATCTATATGTAGTAAAGAGCGTATCTTCTAGCTAATACAAGTATATAATCGAGTGAGCGAAAGTATGTGTAGTCTTAAATACTGTGATAACCTTCAAGGTCCTACTCATATTGCCCCTCCTCATTCTGAGGCCCGCCCTCATTCTGAATTCTGATAACCTCACCATCCTTGCTGGTAATCCTCTGGATCCTCGAGTCTTTTGGGTGGGCGGGGTTCGCGATAGCGACGGCACCGGTACGGATCCTGTTCGAGAGGCCTTCGAGGCTGTCTAGGGCGGGGGCAGGTCTGCACTCTACCGCAAGGGCGACGAGAACGGTGAAGAGAAGAAACTTGGTGACGGCGGTCGTATACATGATGGATAGATTTTCGTTGTGATGGTAAGGACAGGAATAGCGATGATATTAATGTGTGGTGGGGGCGGGGGAAGAGGGGTAGAGGAGTTTCGTTGGGGTGTATACGTGTATGGTTATTGTTGAGTCATCGGTTGTATTTTTATGCATTGTTTGGAAAGAATTACGTCGTTATTAGAGTTTCACTAGTGGTGGATGGGGTTGTAAAGAGAATTCATGTTGGAAATATCATTCCTAATCTGATTGCCAAGACACTAGACCACTTCACGAATGAACCTCTCTGGAGAAAACATCTGCAACTCCGTTTTATTTCAGGGCTCATTAAATGTAGAAGATAATTGGGATTTTTATTTCAGAGATGTTCTAACTTGGGATTCACAGTTGACATGATAACTGACTCACTAACCGAGGTGGGGTTGTGTTACTTTAAATCACGCAATTGTATCATTCCCCATGCATGCCACAATATGCCAGGTCTCGTCAAATCGGACAAATACTGTAAATATGTCTTCAAAGTATAGTTGTATAGTCTATACGATTGATAAAGTAATCTTCTACATGCCATAGAGAAGCCTATTTGAAGTGATATTCACTCATGATCGTGAAACGGGGAGGATACCCAATCACAAAATATCACTCGCAAGGCTTGATAAAGGTATTAGATGACTTGTCACCACCACAACGGTCTACCGATGGGCTGTGAAGTGGGTATATAACCAATAGAAGCGCTGGGATGAACTCGGGTGTATAATGGGTACTTGAACTGCGTTATTGAAACTATAAAACTGGCCTTTTAGGCTCGGTTTGAAGGGGATATTGCTTGGGAGCTGCGCAGGGGAATAATACCAAACAGTCTCTAGAGTAGACCAAGTCAGTATTGATACTAGATGTGGGACTGGTGTAATACGCGGCCCTTTCTCGGGGAAGGGGGTGCATTTAGCGACATGCATGGTGCTCGCATTGACAGAGGCCGCACCATTGCTTACCCAGCCCTCCCCGGGAGAATCTGCTATTCTCTTGGCTTGATTACTACACTTTCTTATTATGACTGTATTTATCTCACACTCTCTCACGCTTTCTCCTAATCTCCTATCCATCCCAAGAGCTGCTCTCTTCATCCTCTTTACGTGTGAAAGCAACTCACTTTCTCTTACAATGATGGTCTATCACCTCATATTTTTTTTTTTTATCTCTCTAAGTTGATTTTCTTTACATTGATTTATTTTCTCTTACCGTAATGGTATCTGTTCACCTGCTGTTTGACAACACCATTCTCTGCGGCTGGTCTGCTGCTCACTTTGAGGGTTTTATCCCTCAGTTGCATCGTGATCCCACGATCAACAAAAGCTTTATCACCACCGGCCTCGGCTGACTGCAACAGAGTTATCAAACTCGCTGCATTGGTCTGCCCCGGGGCCGGGGGCGAGTATTCTTGTAGGGCATATGTACTGCAATCAGGTAAGTCTTCATGACTAGAAACAACTCTCCTCAGCCTGTTCTGCTCACTCACCAGTATTTACCAGCCGAAGAGTTCGGTTTTATCGATAAAGTCGTATCAAAGAGCAAGATATCATCGAGCTTGAAGGATTATATGGCTCAAGGGTTGGGGCTCCAGAGTATAGTCGTCAATACCTCAGTAAGTACAATTAACCCCTCTTTATGAATATCACCTACGAGAATACTAGACTAATAAATATTAAATTACATGTAGTTACTCGCTATATTCTTGTAGGGCATGTGTACTGCACACATTAGGCTCGGGCTGGAGCAGATGACGTTAGAAATGTAAAAAAAGACCTTTCACGCATGAATATTCTCTACGAGGGCATGTTACTAATAAGAACACGGGAACAGATTTCTGCCTTGCTCTTGTAGGGTGAATGTACTGATCCACTATCTCGGTGGTCCATAGCGAGTTATGCTATGAGATCGATATTCCAGATGTAAATTTCCCTTTAGAAATATATCCACCTTGTGAATACTTGTACTAATAAGAGTGTGGGATTAGAACTGGAGAATATTCTTGTGGGGCGAGTGTACTCCACTATCTAGGTGGCCCCTTGCAAGTTATGCACAGAGAAGATCGATATTCCAGATGTAAATTTCCCTCTAGAGATAATATATCTACTCTGTGAGTACTTTTACTGATAAGAATGTGGGATTAGAACTGGAGAATATTCTTGTGGGGCAAGTGTACTCCACTATCTCGGTGGCCCCTTGCGAATTATGCACCGAGAAGATCGATATTCCAGATGTAAATTTCCCTTAGAAATATATCCACCCTGTGAATACTTGTACTAATAAGAGTGTGGGATTAGAACTGGAGAATATTCTTGTGGGGCGAGAGTACTCTACTATCTCGGTGGCCCCTTGCAAATTATGCACCGAGAAGACCGATATTCCAGTTGTAAATTTCCCTTTAGAGATATCCACTCTGTGAATACTTTTGCTGACAAGAATGTGGGATCAGAACTGGAGGATATTCTTGTGGGGCGAGTGTACTTCACTAGGCGAATCCGGTGGCACGAAGTGCTCGAGATCAAGGTATGTATAAGCACACTTCTACGAATATTATTTACCAGAATGTTTTGCTGATGAGATGCGTGCAGCGTGCTACAGATGATATTGAGATCTTGAATTCAGCACTGTTATTTGGCTATGAGGATGAGTGTGGGTCTAGATTTGCACAAGGATGGCATTACGTGTACGTTCGTTTGCTGGTCTCAAGGGACCTGGGACCATTACTTCCATAGGAGTAGGGAGTTTATTTGCTAGTCCCAAGGACCATTACTTCCTTATAATGGTCGGGAGTGTGCTTGCTGGTCCATAGAACGCGTGGAAATCAAACTGCATGTCTTCGTTAATTCTATGGCGTTGACACGATTCGGTATATGTTAAAATATAGTAATCACTAGTTGAACGGATCATGCTAGAACTACAATGGGGGCTGTGGTGTCACTGGGGTTGGTCTATCCTCATTATTTTTCTTAAGCTTATAAATAAATGTATATATATCTGAGAAATTAATATTAACATGTGGAGCAGAAAATTCGAAACAGATTATTCTTGTAGTTTTACAGAGCTAGATCTAAAGCCCTCCACGTTATCTTTCTCTTTCAAACGAAATTAATATAAATCAAAACTAATATTCTTGTGGTACCAGAAGATATTTTCGTTTTGCAGTTTTTGATTTCTTCGTAAATACAATTGAGTGATGTGATTGATTATATAAGGATACAAGTGCAGTGCGGCCGGAGGTCGCACTATACGCATGTAATGAGTAAATGAATCGATTGAAGATTTGTCTATTTAGTGCATGGAGGTTGATTTGTTTTGTCTGTCTTATAATTATCAGATTCGCTAAACCTTCGAAGTGAAATGGTGCTGTCCAATCTATTTACGTTCAGCTCATGCTATTATTGGTCCGAATTGTTAAAACCTCTGGCATGAGTACTTAGCTAATATATATCAGTCCTTCTTTCTCAATAAAGGGCTCACGATCGGGATCGGGTGCTGCTGCGCGGCACACCTACCCTTCCTCGTTAGTATGAGTTCGAATTCTAGGTAAATACGTAGTTCACAAAGAGATTCTGAAGATATATCTGGGAGTTCAAAGTTATATATAATATAATACCCACAATTCTGTCAGCTTGCGCTTTCGATGTCGACTCCCTTCCATCCCTTCCCGGATCGGGAGCAGTTCTTTGTCTATATGTGCTTCTATCTAAGCTGTTGTGGCCAATAGGAATGCTTCGTGATTACAATGAGGAAGCTTATACTATTTAGATAAGTCACCTAGTATGAGAATTGTACCAAGCCAAGAATCCACCCCGGTAAACATCTCGAAATAAAGCAATGAGCATTGTATCGATTACGTCCACTCCTTGGATATTGGCGCTATACTACCTCTATTATATACGAAGGAATTATAAATCAATCAGTCAATCAATTACCCCTGTAATATATCCCCTGTATTTTAATACGACAAAACCGAGTGATTAGCCATGATGCCACCGCCTTATTATAGTTATCGTGTGGAACAGATTATATGAGGAAAGAGCTAGTGGAATGATAGTAACTTTTTCAAAGTGATGGGATAATGACGCGGTGTATAAAGCTGTGACGATAAGTGAGGGGGATAAAACTGGGAGGGAAGGAAGGAGGCTGGATCTCATATTACTACGTTTCTATTCTGCTCAATTGATCAACCTACACAGAAGACTTTCTATACCTGTTATGTGATACAGGTACACCCCCAACAACACAACAAAGTATATATACAAACACATCTACCACCACCGAAAAAGCCTTCTGATATAATATGGCGTCATGGGTAACTACAAGTACCGGCAGGGAATTTCTGGCCAGCCAACTAGGCCGTCAAACTAACCTTCTTTACACCCAAGCACTACCCCCTTCCGCACATCTGGTAACACCTAGATAGTGTTTCGAAAAAAGGGCGACACGCCTGATCCGTATCCTAGAGTGGAGCCACGGCTAGAAGTACCAATGGAAGCATCAAAGCTGGTGCTAATATCGTCTGGCCTGAGTTTTAGTTTTGGTTCAAATTCCGTGAGATCTTGAAGCATTTGAGCACAAACTACCTGGCCCTACACCGGAGATTGAACCTTCCCAGGGTGCGGATCACTTAACGGGAAAAGCTTGATGCTTTCAATGGCCAACCTTCATGTTCGACATGTTCAATCTTTGGTCCTGTCCCTGGAGGTTGGACGTCCGCTATGATGACGTAAAACGGGCTCCTTCGAATTATCGATACATATTATATCCCCTAGCTGAGTATATATTCCAGGGACCCTCACGGCGTGAATTATTGGATTACTGCTATTGTTTCGGGCCTGGATCCATCCTCAACGACAATCAGATGCAGCGTTCATAATTCAGCACACCACAATCTGGTTCCACACCAACCCCCCCGTCCTTTCTCCAAGATTGGGATAGTATGAGATTTGTTTATCCCTCCCCGGTTGGCCGCCGCAGACGTTTGCGTACATACACGGCTATACTTAACGGGCCGGGTACGTCAAGCACGATTAAGCTTAAGCTTTAAATTACAAACTTACGCCAGAGATACATGCAAGTTTATACGAGCTGTAGGATTCCGGACAAGTCTAAACGTTACAAATTCTCAATTGATCGAAGGATCGTACCAATAAACCCTTGTCAACGATAAATGTCAATCACTACTTGTTTTGGGTAGTTGAAGTAGTTGGTTTGATAAGTCCTGTACCTACATACTTTACTCTGGGTACATAACTTAGTTGTCATGCCAAGAAAGCTTATTTTTTCGTGAGTTCCATCTCTTCTTGACAGACATCGTAGGGTGAGGGCGTCGAGACGTGTCGAGAACTTCACCTCTACGACAGATATCCACAACACAGTGTTGGCCCGCCAAGACAGAGCTGAATATCAGCCGGTTATGGCCACTCTCTACACTTCCTTCCCGTGTAGCACAACCGGAAACACCAAGATGAAAGCTCATCGGGACTCTAGATTGTATTGCGCATGTAATCCGTCTTATCAATCAATCGATCCAGCATGGCTTTGCAGTGCAAGAACCCTCCCGCCATAAATTCAGGACGAGAGCCCGACTGCACCGTACCTTAAGCACAGAGGAGGCTTCCTGCCTGCATAACAAAGTCCGGATGTCATGTTTCAGGTATATGGAGAGTTTGTTTGTTGTAAGCCCTTCTCGATGGTGGAGTGGAGTGGAGGAAGTCTGTAACGAGGATGTTGATCTGTTTGCTCCCGATCCCGGGCCAAGCAACGCCAATTATCGATATCTGCAATACCCACTCGATCGACTTCAGATCCGTATCTCCCAATCATCCCAACCGACCTCAACCTGGCCGCCCCCATCGCTCTCCATCTACCCATGCCTTGACCACTATGGTCCAGGGCTCAGCCACCGCCTCCATGGAGCACAGACACCCAATCGAGCATAGCACTGATCCAGAGTCGTACCAGCAGCTCGGCTTGCCCGGTGGTGGGATAGCGAAACGAGTATCCGAGCCAACGGTACCGAGTCCTTTGATGATGCATTGATTGCGGGCTTTGTCAAAGGCAGGTTGTGGAAAGAAGTTAGAATTGGCAATAGAGGAAGGATAGTAGACTATCCGTCCATGGATGATGGAGGTTTGGAAGAGAGTCAAGCGTTTTGATTGCAATCTTGTTTGTCTTTGATCCCCTTTTCTGAGCTTCCCCATACTAATGCCTAGGCAGTTTGATTCCTAACCGAGGGGACGGTACATTTTCAAGACCTAGCCCTATCAGACATTAGGTAGGAGGAAAATGATGTAAAGAGTCGACAACGTTTGTCTCTAGTTCCTGCGCCGGTAAAAACAACCACTTGTGCCTGCGTGCGGCGTGCCTGCATAATCGAGGAACAAAGACTGTCTCACCTAGTCCAGCCACAAAGAAGGAAAGAACAAGCTCTCTCTGCCGCATCGAAATTGTGCCAAGGGCAACGTCTAGCCAGGAACGAACGCCATATTTTGCCGCAACGCGCGCGAAAAGGGATGAAGATACTCTAGTCTGTGTACTCTTCCTACCGCTTTTGTTTGCGTTGTACCTTCCCTCTCCCCCATACATCCGATGGCACAGAACCAGCTCGTGCTAAACGTGGTACAGATAAGATTTTCTCATGGGCATGGAGAAGACAGGGGTGAGCTTATTATGATCTACCGATATTCATTGTACCACGCTGGACGGAGCCGGAAGTGGATAAATATTGCAAACCTCGTGATATTCCATATTCCATAGGAGGAATGGTGAATGCGAATCATTGAGGGAAACGATAAGTTGTAATTCAACAGAGTTTCGGGGGGTTTACAATCTCCCCCTTATGATAATTATGTGTGTGTGTGGGTTTGGGGGGGGGGAGGAGGGTTCGGTACCTTTCTGATGCCCAATTATTCATGTGGCTGACTGGAGATAGGCTAGACACAAGTGGTGGAGGTTTCGTTGGTTTTCTAGCCGCATTACTGGCTGTTATACTCCTGCCAAGATCCGGGACCTGCAGATGTTCTTTCCGGGGGTCGAACCAGTCAGTCAGTTCAGTTGGTAGTAGATTTTGAAGATATATTTAAAGAGAATCTCCCGCCATACCACCACTTTTCTCAACCTCCACCGCATCCTGCAGCGCAGCCAGTCACTCTTTCCTGGCCTCCTTCATTCGTTTCTGACCTACAATATAATAAATATCCCATCTAGGATAGTTCTATCGTTAATATAATATACATATCTCTCTATCTCTAATAAAGATGACCTACAACTCCAAATACTTCCTCAGCTTCGCAGCTCTTGCGTTTGCTACTACCAATGCCCTTATTGTCACCCCGACCGACGACGCAACAGCACTAGCCAATGCCGTCCTCGGCCCCGGTATCACTCTCGTCTCAGCTACCTACAGCGGAGCCTCCGGTAGCTCCGGCACCTATACCGATGGGCCGCTGGGTATCCGCGACTCCATCGTTATGACCTCAGGTAATGCAATCGACACCGTCCCTGGGCCCGGTACCAGCGAAGAACTATCCAAAGACCGTAACACCGCCGGTAGTGCGCTCTGCCAGTCCCTCAACGGCGGCGTACAAACGTATGATGCTGCGGTGCTCAGCATGGACGTCATCCTCGAAACCGGCTATGCAGGCTTCTTCTCAGAGTTCGTCTTTGCCAGCGAGGAGTACCCCGAGTGGGTGGGTAGCGACTTCAATGATGTGTTTGGCATCTGGATCGACGGTAAGCAGATTGCGGTGGACTCGACTGGTGCCCCCGTCACGATCAATGGGGGCTTCTTCTCGAGTGCGGATGTGGTGACGCCGCCGGCTTCGGGGTCGAGCTTTGATGGATCTACGCCGTTGCTGAGGGCGGGTGGGTCGGTGATAGCTCCGGGCGCTCACACCATTCAAGTGGCTATCTGTGATACGGCAGATTCGCTCTTGGATAGCTCTGTCTTTTTGGCCCTGGGGGCTTGCACGGATGCGGAGAACTGCAAGACCGGGGCTGTTAAGGCCCCGCCGGTAACATCGACCTCTACAACTTCAACTTCTACGACGTCGATGAGTGTGATATCAAACACTACTATCGTTGCCCCAGTCACGACAGTCCCTGCCAACACGAGCACTGTCGTTGTGCTTCCCACCACCAGCTCTATTATCCCGACAACCAACGTTACGCTCCCCGAGGTTACAAGCACCACTGTCACCGCTGTCCTGCCCATCGGCACAAACCCCACCGCTCCAATTGTCACGGGTCCCATCAGCTCCGTGCACACATCCAGCGTGACCGCCCCATACGGTAACAGCACTGTCATTGTTGCCCCAACCAACACTGGAAGCAGCGTCATCACCGCCGCCCCATTGCCCACCGACGATGAGGAAGCCCCATGCGTGACCTACACTTCCTACATCACCAAGACCTTCACCAAGTGTGACCAGACCGCCTGCCACGCCACCACTACCGTCAAGCCCACGGTCGTCACCTCAACTCTGCACTTGACTGTCTACACACCTTGCTCGACTGTCACCGTCAGCAAGTGCGCGGGTGCGGAATGTGTAACTTACACCAACACTGTCACGTACCCGGCGGTCACTGGATACCCCCCAGTCCCGACCTTTGAGGCCCCTGCCGTCTCGACCGTGACTCCTGTCTCTGCTTGCACTCCGGGTGTGAACTGCCCCCACGTCCACCCCGCTTCCTCTTCCGGTGTTGCTGTTCCATCCGCTCCAGTTGTCGGTGCACCAGGCGCTCCCGCTTCATCTGCTGGCGTTGCTACCCCATCTGCTCCCGTTGCCTGTGGTATTAACTGCCCCCACGGCCACCCCACCTCTTCTGAAGGTGTTGCTGTCCCATCTGCTCCTGCTACTGGCGCACCAGGCGCCCCGGCTACATCTGCTGGCGTCGCTGTTCCATCTGCTCCAGGTGCCCCGGCTTCATCTGCTGGCGTTGCTGTTCCATCCGCCCCATCTGCCTGCACTCCTGGTGTTAACTGCCCTCACGGTCACCCCGCCTCTTCTGAGGGTGTTGCTGTCCCATCTGCTCCTGCTACTGGCGCACCAGGTGCCCCGGCTACATCTGCTGGTGTCGCTGTTCCGTCTGCTCCAGGTGCTCCGGTTTCCTCTGCTGGTGTTGCTGTTCCATCCGCTCCATCTGCATGCACTCCCGGTGTCGACTGCGCTCACCCGGCTTCTGTCACCGGAGGCCCAGTAGTCTCCCCCGTGGCAGTTCCCGCCGTCCACAACACCACCGTCTCCGCTGTCAACAGCACTACCTCAACCAGCTCTTCTACCACCTCCCACAGCACCTCCCACAGCACCACCTCCACCATCTCAACCAAGACTACAGCGCACCCAGTGAAGCCCACCGCGACACCTGCCGGAGCCCTCTTTGAGGGTGCCGCGAACAGGGTCCATGGTGCCGCCGGTGTGATGGTTGGATTGATGGTTGCCGGTTTCGTGGCTCTCTTGTAGAGTAGTGTAGTTTAGTGTAGTCTGCTAGTGGTTTTTGTTTTGTTTATTCGTCTATTGGCGTAATGTTTGATGGTGATGTGTTTTTTGGTTTTGGCTTTTGGGTTGAGGAGGGATTTGAGGGGAGGAGGGGAGGGGAGGGTGGTATATGATTTAATTATTATGGCCCGAGGAGGGGCAGGGTTCTTGAATAAATATTTATTTTTGCTTTTTTCGAACATTTTGAACCTTTTGACTTTGAGTTTAATTTGACTTTTGAGGAGTGAGTGGAGGCTTAAAGTCGGAATAATAAAGAATATTTTAATTTGCAAACGAATGTGTTACTCATAACTCTATAGAAATATCCATAACCCCCGTGACTACTACTATATCTAGAACCGCCAGAGATAAAATCTACGAAAAGCATATTCTAGAAAACATCGTCACATGACCGAGTGATACCTCGTGACCAATATTTCAAACCTAGGTTCCAGACAGAGGGAGCCCGAGACGGGCCAATATAATCTCGGGAGTTTGCGATGAGTTCTAAATAGCTATCTATCTAAATCTTCAGACATTATATGATCCTTACATGTACAACGGAAACTCTGCGTAATGACAGGCTCGGCAAAAAGTCGCCAGAGAGCCCAATGCATGCCCCCACCGCATGCGCAGAAAACGTCAGTATTGGTTATTTACTTTGATCTGAGCTGGCGAGTAAGCTTCTTGAGCCTAGAATATGGACAGGAGTTAAGCGTTAGCATGGGTTTTGTACGTTGCATGGGCTTTAGTGCGCGGCCGGGGTTTTGTTTGCTTCGAGGGTTTGTATATCGGACTATTTATAGTGATAGGCGCGAGACAAAACAAGACAAGACTTACCTTCACCTCGCCTCGTCTTGCATCTTGGAATGTGGTTAAAGAGATCTGGAGTAGGTATTGCGCAAAGTCTCGAGACTGTATAAAATCCGAATAGATTTAGGGTTAGGGTTTACACATTCTTTAATTGACCTATGTACGTATGTACATTGCAGGTATTAGATCCGCCGCCTCTCGAGACTGTCTAAAGATAGTTTTGAGAGATCTCATCCGCCTATGGGGCTCATCTTCACTTGTATCGTCCGAAAAAACGAAGTCTCGGGACTTTGTGTCCTGTACCCCATCACGAACTGTTTTCCGTGGCTGTTTTAATTGGAAGAGGCTAGTATGTATGTTTTGGGTGTGTGTATAGAGCTATCTATGGTCTTCTGATAGTTCTGTCTGGGATAAGACTTTATCTCCGCTGGCTTTATTTTGTGAGTCCGGGATGTATTGCGAGTGATAGTCCATGATCTAAATTAGTCGCAGTGTCCCAGGCAGGAAGCAATATCGGAAAATGAGTTGTTGTGGGAGTGTAGTTTACTTGATACGTTAAGGGTTTTTAATGATTCCTGATCTGGGATTAGTGATTAGTTCGCGGCGGCGTGTGGCATGCGCAGCTGGTACATGGTGCCTTTGGGTGTGGACTTGTTTTGTGACTGCTGTGAGTATTTTTTTTTTTTTTTTTTTTTGTTTAATTCATTAATTGTATGCAGCCCGTAGTAGTCTATGACAATATCACACTACCCCGGAACTTCCCAATCACTTCCTCCACCTCTCACAACACGAACCAAAATAAAACAAAACAAAACACAAATAACAAAACAAACCCAACTCTCAAGCTAGTAACTTATAACATAAGGAAAGTAACTTCTGAACAATTTATAATTTCACGGGCTGTCCTGCAGACCGCCCCAGCCCATTTCCATTTCTCTGGCTTCTTCTTCTCTGTCTTCGTCTCTCCCTCCTCTGCCATGTCGCCATTTCGTAAATTGCTTCCAAATTACTGCTGTGAGTACGTGTTGATGGTGGGCGTTAATTGGTGGCGGAGAGAGAAGGTGGCGATGGGGGGAGAGGCTTCTCTATGGCGGATACAGTTATCCAGGGAAGTTGGGTAGCTAGATATATTTAGGGATATGTATTTCAAAGCCTTGGACGGTGTTGATCTTCACTGCATACAATTAATGAAGTAATCAATCAATCAATCAATCAATCAATTGATCATATCTTCACTGCGGAATTTGGACTACAGTAATTTAGGCTACGGTTTTAATATCCTTGGCAAATTTAACAAGTTTTCGATGGCCCTGGCCTGGGCCCAAACCGGTAGAAGATAGCAGATATAGCTAGATATCGAACGAAACCCATGATAACCATCCACCCATCCACCCGTCCAACCACCAGACGAGCACTATGAATGCAAAGTAAGCGGGAGTAGCGACTCCGCTGCCCCGTATACTCATGATCGATCTGCAGGAGAAACGCTATCTAGCCGGGGGTCGGGTATCCCCTATCTTGAAGACCTCGAGGGGGATTGTACGGTAGCCATACATCTATTCATAGGTGTTTGAACATCCCCAGCTCCCCCCACCCCCACCTCCTCCTGTGGACACAGGTAAGAATCTGCCTTATACCCTTGACACCATGGCTATATAGAGGTTATATCACGCGGAGGAGATGGGTATACAACACGTTACATTCCCTACGGGGCAGTATTTGGCCTGTTTCATGTCCCAGCCGGGTGCTTACTTCGGTTTGTCGTTCCGCTGAGGTTGAGCAGGATGGATCGACTGGGCAAGAGGGACCGACCGGACAAGAGGGACTGAGATGTGATGCTGTGAAAGGCTCCCATATATATTAGGATGCATTCGGGTGTTAGTCGAAGCGAAACCGGCTCTGAAGCGGTAGACTGTGGTTGGTTAATGATTGGCTTATGTCTCTTGGGGGCGGTGCTACCTGAGCGAATCACATTTTACACGCGTACGGAGTGGTGTTGAACCCCTTTCGTGCCACGGATGCTTAGTTCTGTCTCTGGGTCGGTTTGGGAGATGTGGGGGTTAGTTGAAGAGGGTTTGTGTGAAATGGTATAGCTGGTATGGTATAGATGTGTTGATAATGATGATGTTTTAGTTGACTCTCCATTCGAGAGGCATTAATGCCAGTCGAGGTGAAACTGTTGTTTGCGACAACTCATTGCTTGTTGTTGATTTGTCAACGTTTCATTCTGTAGTTTAGATGTGGCCTTATACTAAAGCTATATCTGTACTTTTGTCTGTAGAGAAAGCTGACCTCTAAACTGTAACTATAAGTTCAGGGATAGCTTTCTCCCCCTAGAGTTTCTTTGTTTCAATTCATACGTTCTTACACACGATTGACTTTGTCCATAGGCTCTCACCTGCTTTAGATCTATAGATCTCAGTCACAATAAAAGGAACTGGACTAAACTGGACTGAAGTGGCCCTGCCCGAATGAAGCTGGCGGGAAAGTATTGGGGGATCCTGTGGGGGTTGATTGATGGATCAATTTATCTTCTCTGCGCCGCCTAACAGCTTTCAAAGCGCTGGAATACAATAAGAAGGAGCGACGTATGTGGCCGCGGGTACCTTCAAGGATATAAGTCATGCGCCTTGCCTGGTATACGTATGAGATTGATAATATTGGGGTTGACATTGGGGGTTGATCAATTGATTGTTCCAGAAATGATCCCAGGGATGAGGCGGAGTACGAATCTTTCCCATACTTGCTCCTGCCACAATAGACGATAACGTGCTGAGATATTTAGAGTTCAGAAATACCCGCCTCGTCAATTCCCAAAGTCAAACAGAATAGGTAATACTACGGGGTTTACTGGCGAGTGATATCCCATGATTCCACCAAACTGCGTGCTAAACATATCGAGCCAGTCATTCTCCAGCGCCGCCTTTGGTTCATTACCTGACACCGAAAGGGAACTTTCACTGTCTTACAAACTCTTCCTCCTCTGCAATGAGGCTCACATAATACCGTGTCACATCGACTGTGGCTGAAATAAGGCTCTCTCGCTTTCTCTCTCACGAACCCCAATCCCATCATCTTCTTCTTCACAGGGTTAAAGCATGTCCTATGAACTCTATGTATGTTACAATCGATTAAGGTGGCCGCTTAAGCTTTCACCCCTGTACAGGGACATCCTGGATAGGGATACTATATCGGCGATCCGGGCTCCGGAATAACGTTACCACGCACACTCGCCTATCCTACCAATCACGCATGTTCCAGGTCCCAAAAAGTAGCGATTGCTTTTTCTGTGTCGGAGGCTCCGAATAACCATCCAACGTGGGGAGAGGACGAAAGAAAAAAATCGAAAAGGAAAAAAATACTGCCTTGGAGTGCAAATGCACCCAGTGCAAAAGTGCGATGGGGATTATTTTCCCTCATCGTCGTTTACGGCCGCCCAATCGCTGGCCAGGAGAAAAAGACGTTGCACCGGGGCTGGGCAACTGTGCTCGGCGGAGAGTAAGGCCGAGTCTTGGCAGGTCATCGGAAAATTACTATTATGGGAAGCATCTATATGTAAGCGTATGTCTACGCACAGGCCAGGGTTCTGAAAAGAGTATGTAGTTGCAACGCTAGCGAGCTTGTAGAGAATTTATTACGTAGGTGTCGTCATGGGATATCGTATGAGGGTACCGAAAGTAAGCTTCTTTTTCTTTGGGAGTATCTACATGCATTCCTTGCATTCCTCTTCTTCTTCTATACATATTCCACACAGCAGTCCTGAGTGACTCAACAGCCGGGAAGACCGCCCGTTTCACAAAGCCACCGCTGTAGTACCACCTGCTCTCAAGAACAATTGACCGTATGTGCTATCCCCCCCCTCCCCCCCAAAAAAAAACAAAAGAAAAAAAATCTGCAGGGCTTGCTTGCAATGGTCAGGATGATGTTATCTGATAGCTGTTTCGAGTACGTCTAGCAGGGTGCGGGTACGGGTGCTCTTCCTAAGTTCCTACGCTGCCCGTACGTGCCTCTGAGTAATCGTTCTCAAGTGTATGGATGGATATGAAAATACTCCCAATCAACTAGCAACAACCTCAAAGAGGAAAGCAGAAAGGTGCACCTCATCAGCAAGGCGTCGTTGTCGTCGTCTGCCAGCCAGAATAGAAACAGGGCCACAAAGATAATGCCACAGGATAGATGAACAGTTGATCGAACATGTATTCGAAAGAGGCTGCGCTGTATGTGTAACCTGCAGTACGTACTACAATCCCTCACCACTACCACCGCCCCCCCCCCCCCCCCTTTCCCCCTCAACCCCAATGCGATAACTACGGCTAGTTTGTTAACCCCATGTCCACCAGGAAGCGAGCGAGAGCTTCGCCCAGTAAATTGGGCATGTCAAACAACATGCACTTTTCCCCTCCCCTCCCTGGCACAACATCCCCGCCAGCAAATAAGCATACAGCGGGCAGCCAGAAAGAAAAAAAAAGAAAACCACCAAGGTTGTGGTGTGTGCATGTATGTACCTACTATGGACGCGTCATACAATTTCCCGGGGTACTGCTGGGTTTCGTATTCACGAAACCTTATTATAGGTGGTCAAAGGAGGAGCCTTGGCTGGGGTTCTGGAGCCCGGATTTTCAGGTGGAACACTGCCCGATTGGAGGCGAGGAAGGGAAGCGACGGTGATACATAAAGAGCTTGGAGGAATCTACTTTGGTTCCGAAGTACTCAGAGTCGATAAATAATCACATCACAAGCTTCTTCTTCTTGCAATTATAAGAGGCTCCCAGCTTAATTAGTCACTTGGACTTTTATATATATATACACCGCAATCCCTCAAGATCAAGAGCTACAACCACCAGTCTTGATATCCGCCCTCAACATGTCGCACACTAGCCTGAACGGCACGACCATAGATCCAAAGGACTGCACGTTCGAGACCTGCTCGATCGAGGACTCATACTTCGACTACCGGCCCTCACTCGCGCTCAACAGCCTGCTCCTTGCGCTGTTTGGGCTCTCCGCGGTGCTGTACCTCATCCAGGGCATCCGCTACAAGACATGGAGCTTCCTCGCTGTGATGCTGCTGGGAAATATTGGGGAGATCATTGGCTATGGTGGGCGAATCTGGGGATATAATAATCCTTTTACAATGGACCCCGTAAGTAGCACATACTACACTATATATCTCTAACGATATTGAATATCCAATACTAACGTACCCACCAGTTCTTGATCCAAATCTGCTGCCTCACCTTCGCACCCGCCTTCCTGGCCGCTGGCATCTACCTCTGCCTCTCCCGGATGTAAGCATTTCTCTCTTCTCCCTTCTGTTCACCAGACTACAATACTAACCCCCCACTCCAGAGTCATCATCTTCGGCGCCGACATCTCCCGCATCCCCCCCAAAGCCTACACCTGGCTCTTCGTCAGCTGCGATTTCATCTCCCTCGTCCTGCAAGCCGCCGGCGGCGGCATCGCCTCAGTGACCTCGCAAGACGGCAAGTCCCCCACCCTCGGCACAAACATCATGATCACTGGCCTGGCCTTCCAGGTGTTCACACTGGCGCTCTTCATGCTCCTGTGCGCCGAGTACGCGCTGCGCGTGGTGCGGCGCCAGGGCAGCCTCGACCCCACTCACGCGAAGCTCCGGGCCAGCCGTAAGTTCCGCGGCTTCTTGTGCGCGCTGGCGCTGAGTACGACATTCATCATGATTAGGAGCGTGTATCGGGTGATTGAGATGGCGCAGGGTTGGAGCGGCGCGCTGATGGCGGATGAGACGCTGTTCTTTATATTGGAGGGGGTCATGGTGGTGTGTGCGGTGGGGGCGCTGAATGTGTTCCATCCGGGGTGGTGTTTTGGGGAGGGGTATAGGGTTACGGAGAAGAGCGCGGAGGAGGAGTCGATTTGAGTGGGTGTTAGAGTAGTGGGTGGGACTTGAGGTTTTGGTTTTGGGTTGGGGTAATGGGATTTTTGATGATGGTGATGGTCGGTGATCGGGATTATAGATTTCATCATCTTTTTTCTTTTTCTCTTTTTTATTTCCTCTTTTTCATATTCTGTTTTTCATTTTGTCTCTTTTCATCTCATATTTTCTGGCGTTATTGTCACCATTCAAAAACCATCCATCCATCCCATTTGTCACTTCCTTTGCCCTACCTCTCCGTATTCCTACATTTTTTTTCATTTCTCAGTGTATAGAAAAAAACGCAACATGTACCTGTACTTAGATTTTAGCCATCCAATCCACAACTAATACACTGACCACCCGTCCCTTCGCCCGTCCCTCCGCCCATCCATCCATCCATCAAGTTTAGAGCCAATGATTACAAACCCCCAAAACCCCTTCGGCCCGCGCGCCACGTATAAAAACACCGGGCCCCCGGCGGCCGACGAAAAGTATTAGTTATACGCAGGGCCAGCCCCCACGGGGCTGTACTGTGCTGTGTGGTTTGATTGTTATTGACTGATTGATTGGCTGGGTATGGTGTGCTAGGAATGTGGGTTGGCGATATCGATAATGAGGACTAACGATTTGGATCGACGGGCGCCGGTGTCGCGGGTTTGGCAGGGTTTGGGTTGGTGGCTGGTGGGGACAGGGTTTGGTTGGTTGGTTGGTAATTGGTGGGGGCGGGGGTGGGTCATGGGGTGTCACTCGGTTGTTTTTTGTTGGAGGCGGGTTGGGTCATGGGTTGTGATTCGGTTGTGGTTGGGTTGGGGTGTTTATTATGGTGATTGTTTGTTTCGTATTTCATTGATAGCGGTGATAGTAAATGACCTTGAAAGTTATTAACAGCTGTTGCTGTAATTTATGTATCATGTCCGTGTCTACTATATCCTATCCTACAAATGACAATTAATGAATTATCAACTAATCAATCATATCCTACAAAGGAGGCTCCTTCCTCGACACTTTTGTCCCAACCATAAACCAAATTAAACCCATAACAACCACCACATCCCAAAAGAAAAACCAATACCGCCCTAGGTATATACAATCGTGATATTTATACAATTAAAAAAAAGAGAAAGAACAAAACCTATAAATCGTGTCCTCATTAAATTTGTCGTTTGACGTGTGCCTCCGCTGCATGCATCATTTCCATCCTCTCCTGCACACTCCTTTGTATCTCCAGTTGAAGTTGTCCCGACCCATGCGACTCCCATGTTCCCCTCTCCTCCACACCCACATTCTCTGGTACTCTCTCCCTTTCCCTTTCCCTTTCCCTTTCCCTTTCTCTTTCCCTTTCCCTTTCCCTTTCCCTTTCCCTTTCCCTTTCCCTTTCCCTTTCCCTTTCCCTTTCCCTTTCCCTCCCCCTCCCCCTCCCCATTTCCATCCCCCCCTCCCTTTCCATCGCCCCCTCACGTTCCCCTTCTCCCTCGTCGCTTCCCTCGTACCTGAGACTATCCATCGTGCTCCCGGATCCATTCCTTCCTCTCGATCCCTGCCCTCTCTCGTTATCGCTTCCTGGAAACAACCCGATCTCCTCCACAAACCTGATAATCTCAGCCTGTACACTGATAATCCCGCCTCCTAGAGAATACTGTAGCGCGTCCTCCTCCTGCTCCGGTCCAGATGGTGAATGCTGTCCTCTCCATACATTCAGGCCCCTGCTAATACAGGGGTCGATAAATGCCATCAGAGCATAGAATATCCCACGGCCGCCGTAGAAAGCGTAGTATACGACGTCTGTGGCTTGTAAGTAAGTGTAAATAGATACCGGAAGGGAATGAGGAACGAACAAAGGTTATAGTCATATTGTGTGTATATTCCCTCGGCGGTGGAGATGCGGAGATCTGCGACGGTTATGAACTGACGTGTTTGTTAGTCGGTTGATTTTCCTATGGCGGAAGCAGTGAGGCACATACAAAGTTGAGGACTGTCATTACGATTGGGTATATTGCTATCAACATGTGTTAGTGTGTAAACTGGAAGTGAACAAGAAGTGAAAGGGAAATTACAAATCCTGAAAACGACACTTCTGAAACTCTTATCATTTGATAAATTCCTACTTGCCAACCTCGTAGCATTGCTCCTCAATGGATTTCCCCTTGTATCTAGCATTGGAATGCTTCGAAACCTCCCGGACGCGGACGCCGTGGAGGAAGAGCCCAATGTCCCCTTGCCCGGAAACTCCCTAGTTAGACAGCGAAATATTGAAGAGGATGTGAATGATTGCACGTACTTTGTGTTTATACAAATAAGTTAAAGTAATCGCCGCACTCACACCCGTTATCGCCACTGCAAGTAAAATCCAAAATATCTGCGTACTAATTTGCCATATCAAGCGATCACGCTTGTTGGTGGAAGTGAGCCAGCAAACACCTATTACATGGTCCCAACCAAGCTTTCCCTTTATGACTGTCCCCGTTTGGCGTTAGTGAAATTGTTCTGATAATTCGGCTGGTGAAATAAACATACGTGGTGGTAGAGTGATAGCAAGGTTGAGAGCGAAAGTGCCAATGATGTAATATTTTTCGAGTGCTAGGACGTTGACAGAATGTACAAGAACGAGTTGGAGGTTGAGCGCAATGCAGAGGATAAAGTAGTTGGTTATACCTGCAGAAAATTATTAGGAAGTGTCATGTGGTTAGAGGGAGGAGTCCATACCAAGCCAAAACTGGATCAACCACACACCGGCAACTAAATTATTACTTTTAGTTATTTATGCAAGTCTTATCGTGGCATGGTGGTACAGATCAACTAACCACACCAGAACTGCAAACAAGATAATCAGCAACCGACTTGAATATCTATTGGGAGGAGTTTCACATAGACTTACACCTGGATTAACTTTAACACAAATTATATATCCAATCGAATAAACACAACTGCGACTATTTAGCTACCTGTGCCCTGCACTCCCGAGACTACTTTACCTACTTTGATAGCAGCGCATACATCAATAATCGAAACGATAATCGGTCCAGTGATTTTCTTGACTCCCGGTTGGAATATATTAATCCTACAATTCCCAGCACAATCAAACATAGCAGAAGCGATACGCCGGCTAGAATTGCGCTCATGTTGTTCTGCCCATGGGGTTGATTAGTTTCAATTCCGGCACAAATACGAATCTCGCCCCCCACTTACCATGGCAAGTACTCGATGAGGCGTAAGAAAGCTTGTTGGTGTGGGTATTGGGGCCCTGGTTGTTGACATCGCGACTGTCGGGGGCGAAGAAATTAGCAAGCTAGGGTAGCTAGGTAGCTAGATAGCTGGGCGGAAGGGGGGGGGGGGGGGGGGGGGAAGCTAAAACGAAGTAAAACGAACAACCAGAACACGAGAAGCGAACCACAGGAAAACTTTATTGAGAAGGCGAGGTGAGGTGAGGGAAAAAAAAAGTGGGAGCACGACCTAGATGTCGTTCATTACGATTGAGCCCCCCCACTATTACCCCCTTGGCTGTGGAACCGTTGTGGACTCATCCTGGAATATTGGCTTCTCGCGTGGCCTGAACCTATCAGGGATCACCGCTCACAGGCTGAGGTGATGTTTAGGGCTGGAATGTTAACTACCAATACAGATCGGGTACAACTACGTGGCTGCATAGAAGCTTGTTCTCTGCCGCAAGGGTTTTGTAGATTGAGTTTGATATATCTTGTATTCTTCATACTTTGACGAAATATTTCGGCCAAGCAACAATACAACAAACTCAAAAACTCGTAGATAGGGAGGGTCCAGTGCAAAATGATCTGAATCGGCCTGTGAACCAATCGCGCGGATGCGTGCTCTACGCACAGGAGTGACGCCTGCGGGCGCTAGAAGGTTTTTAAAACCCGCGCTTGCGGCGCCCTAACTGTGGTTATTTGGAAGGCTGGACATTTATATGGTGCGCGCCATGCATGGAAAGTGTTGGTGGAAAGATAGGAAAGCAATGAGGTCCACCGAAACGTTCACCCTTGACTCAGTTTCTTGAGGCTGAAAGTTGCATGAAGCGCAGGAACAGCCAGTCAAAACATGATGAATCGCCAAGTAAAACACCAACGTCCCCGCATAAAAAGTCTCGGTAATGCAAAGCTCCGTGTGGAGATCAAAAATTTAATTCCCGATTATTATCCCGGGGGCATTCGGGGATATTACCGCCGCCTTCAGTTCAGTCCTTCGGATGGCGGTTCTTTTTCCCTTTGCTCGCTTGCCCAAATGCCTCTCTGGGTGGCAATTTGCGTGCCGTGTGCTTCGCGAAGGTATTAATTCCCTAATGTGCCCTAGATTCTAGAAGGTCCAGTACTGCAGATCTGGAGCTCACTCCTGATGAGGATGTTGATTCAGAGCATGTTGGAAACCGGGGTTTCCATCCTTTTGCGGTTTCTGGAAAGGAATCTCAGCATGATACACTGAAAACGTGTATGATACCATACCCACGGACAAACGGGCGCTTGATACGCCCAGAGGTTCGTGATGCGTATTTAACTAGAGTACATTAGTTTGTTTACTAGAAGAAACCGCCAATCAGGATCAGCATAGCACACACGATAGGTCTGCGACAAGACTTCACCGCAAGATCGGCATTTAGGAGTTGAGAAGATTAGATGAAGATAGGAGGACACTCATACCCTGCCCACAAAAGAAGGGGCAGTTAATCAATTTGATGAGCATGAATTATGAACGGTGGTAACAACTTGATGAATGTGATCGAGAATGTTAGGCTTATCTCCTTAACTTTATTCTGAGCGAGATATCAGGTTGAACTAACACGTTGTGATACAAACATTATACTTCGCGGCTCGTTGTCAACTACATGTATGTATATACATGCATACTTGTACGCTTGCCGACTTAATCCTCCTCATATCCTTCCTTCTCTTCTCTACCATCAATTGATTTTCAGAAACAGCTCCATATGAGCTCCAATTGCAAGTGAGCGTAGGCCATCACCTGGCGCGCCGCTACCGATGGTAAGTTCTGTTCTGTCAATCAATACTCTCTATACCTATTCTACAATTCTTTGAAGGTTTATAACCCATTTCATCGTTTAAATTGACTATATGTAGTAATTAGGAACCTCTGGATTCAAAAGGCCTTTCTCATAGAGGTCATTGTCTAAGGTAGGCCAGCTTAGTGATGACCACGAGACAAGGCATCTTGAGCTCTTGTCTGGAGACTTGCCTACAAGACCTGGCAATACAGCGATTATGGAAGGACAAATATCCCGAGACGAGTCTGGGGTTGGTCTCGAAAGATATAATGCAAGACTTTGCCACTACTGATTTAGTCCCTACAGATCTAATATTGGGTGATCCATTCTCCAAAATCTTGAAGTCTATGGATCACGTGATGATACCCCTGCTAAACTCAAATATTCTCTCAATTGAAGCCGTTTAGTACTTAGTGCTATTGAATACGAGACCACAATTATTTCGCGGGACTCTCGAGACATCTCGAGACTCCCGAGACCTATTCCTCACCAACAGGACACGAGACGAAACAACTGTCAATCTGGTCTCGTCTTGTCTCGTGGCCATCACTAGGCCAGCTTTGGTAAATTCTAGATATTATGGTTTTACTCATCACAATGATATCAGATCTGGAACTTCATGCACGGGATGTCAGCTGCGTTTTGGTGAAACCGAGCCCCCATCTTTGAGTCTTCACGAGCTAAGCGGTATTTAGTCCCTTGAGTGTCTTTCACTGGGGATAACTAGGCTGAATTCACAACGAACTACTGAAATAAGCATTAAGTTTTGCAATTTTAATTCTCTACTGAGCGCACAGACAAGCAATTCTATCGATCTAAACCCTTTATCGCATAACTCCAACTCACAATCAATCAATTGCAAACGACTCGACTAATCACTTAGCCAAATATTGCCAATCAGCCTAGCTCTGCATCGGCATATCCATCGCGACCATCTTCGTAAAACACACCAGCACCCAAGTCACTATCGCCATCCCCATCGGCTTGCTCTCGAACGGCACCTCAATATCCTGCCCCCATCCCGACAAGTGCTTCACCTCCATCTCGCCGTCCTCCTTCAACCTCACTACTAAAAGGTTATCAACATTCAATTTGTGGCCTTTAATACTCAACATCCATTGGTTCAAACTCATCCAATTCAACTTCGCAAAGGTTTCCTCGTCGTACTTGATATGATACCCCGAGTCCCCATGATTAACACCATGCGGGATCACCGCCGCCAACTCCATCACCGACATCCTGCACAGCGGACATGCGAATGCTCCTGATCTCTTCGCGGCAGGGCTAGAACCTAGTGCCACTGTGCACTCAATGCAGAATGCATGGCAGCACTCACGGAACATCACTTCTGGCTTCGTGCCATCGATGCAGATGGGGCACTGGAGCGTCTCATGTACCTTCTCCGGCACTGGCGTGATCTGCTCTTCCCATTTCCTAACGGCCCTTATGCCGCGTGGTAGGTTAATAGCCTTTTCGCGGATGTTGATGAGGCCGGGATTGAAGACGTCAAAGTGGAGTTCGTGCCGGTTGAAGAGGGTGCGTATGCTGATGGTGTCGCAGCTGGGGAGGCCGGGGTTGTCGATGAGTTCGTCCCGTGAGCGGGGGATGATGACGGTGTTGTTGTGGCAGTCCCAGAGGAAGGTAATGGCAGGAGCCTTGGTAGGCCCTAGAACATTCTCAGGCGCGCTGGGAATGACGAAGAGATCGTCGTGGCTGGCGTAGAAATTGGTTGATGTAGACATGTTTCTGGTTGTAGTAGTAGTGGTAAGTATGGTAAGTGTGGTGTTGTTTGTGTGGTAGTAAACTGTGAGTGTGATGAGTGTGATGATTATGTTCCTACAGCTCTATATAAGCTTTATATACTGGAATAGATAATTCAAGTTCCTGAGTTTCAAGCTCCCTTCGTTTCATGGTTAAGCATTTTGAACTTGAAACTAGGTTTCAAGGTGGTTCACGAACGATCACTCGCTGTAGGTTTCAAGTTCGTAAGCAGCACACATCCACCCTTGGCAACGACTCTAAAATGGCTATATTTGGATATCGTCTTTCAAGAGACTTGAAAACCGACCTACCAAAGGTAATTAGCTACTGCCACAACTTAGAAACGATCCCAGATTTCGATATTCCTCTCTCCCATGATCGTTACTCGTTAATCGGCGGCCATGCAATGGCCATGGTAGCAAAAAATACCGTCCTTCGTTGAGTTTACCTTCCCAAGTCCCTTGATCTATCGCGAGCTATAAACTGAGGGCTCTTGCATTCTCGGAATGTTGTGCTTGACGATGCGCATCATGTTATGTCCAGATGGACTATGCTTGATCCATCCTGCGTCATCAGTTCAGTGCTTTTGAAAATCTAGAATGGCGTGCATCAAGCATTAATCGTCTCTTCATATCAGGATTTATCTCGCCGGATAAAACGATCGTGTATGTTAAGAACAATGACTCCAGCATACATACAACCAATCAACACTCCTCCAACTATCTAAAGTGATACCACCACACACACCTCACACCATCAACCCACCGCCGCCCACACACCACCACCACCACTCCGCCCAAGGAAAAAAGATAACTCCCTTCGACCAGAGTCGAACTGGTGACCAACCGGTAAGCAAGCAATTACAGCCGGGTGTGATACCAACTACACCACAAAGGGATGATGGCAACGTCGCGCCGGCTTATTCTCGAGGGAAATTGAAGTGTGGTGTGGTAGGACGGTGTGGTGTGTTTAGGCTGAATGTTTATCCTTGTCGTACTTGGGGGGGGGATGGGTGGTGGATTATGTAATGAGTACGAGTGGGCAATGGGCAATGGGCATAGAATTTTGGTTTCGGTGTAGAGGGCGGTCGGTGGGTTTTGTAAAGGTAGTTTAATTATTGGGGAATGTGAATTAAATTTTGCCTAGTCTGCGGCGCAAAGCTTTTTTTTTTTCGATACTTTGGAACTTTGTCGCAGGCAGCCTATCAGTACATACCTACAGCGTTAGGCAAGCGACAAGTAGCCACCTACTCTCTTCTCTGCCTTACCTCGCCGAAACACAGAGTGGCTACTTTATATCGGTGGCATCAATACCAGCGCCTACACGCCGCGATAGACCCACACTTGAAGCAAGCAGCGGGCTTAGGTTTAGGTTTAGGTTTGGATTTGGGTTGCACGTTGTGGGGAAGGGCGTGTTGTGTGCGGGATCGAGCATGGTGTATCACTCGTAAACAAGCACCGGTCCGCATGCCATCTGACACTGGCTGGATACATGTAGGTGTGTGCGTGTGGGTATAGGTGGTGTATTATTTTTTTTCAGAGTAGTTTTAGGTGTGGACCATTCAGCCTCGATTTTGACTTCAACCGTGCTTCTTTGTGATAATACTTTTCACAAACAGCCCAAAACACCCTCCCAACCCCGCCAACCCATGCCAACACAAAGTATCACTCGCATCTGACACACATTTCCCCCTGTTTCAAGACCAATTGAGTCAACGACAAGGACAAGCCCAGGGTTAGGGTTGTGTATAGTACCGTGGTTGCTTTTTGCCAGTGCATCGGTGTCTGACTCGGAGCGGGAATTTAGAGTTTTTTTGACTCGGAGGTGCCTTATAATCAGATGACGCATATTTGTGGAGCAACGAGTAACAAGTAACGAGTAACGAGTCATGTATTTATTTATTTGTTGGGATGACAGCTGCTGAAGCGCGGAAGATGGTGATATGGTGATATGGTAGCAGCACAGCTCTTTGGAGGGAGAGAGGAGGAGAGCTTTGCATGGACGATGTCAGCTGAGCTTGGAGCTTCTTTCTGATGGGTGATGCGTGATGGATGAAACCAATGCTCCGCGACGACGTGAAACAAAGACATGCTGTTTAACTCATCCGAGACACCGTTGAACGTAATGACAATTCCATTATCCCACTGGTCCAGTCAGACACAGACGTCGCGCCGATTCATTCCTAACCGTCTGGGCGCTGCTGATGGGAAGAAGAAAACACTGATTCAGCCACATACGTCAGGTCGTCTCGAGGATTCGCGGGGTCGATGGCGACATTGAAAAGTGCACTTATCGGTTGGGTCGTGAATTTCTTGATCGAGGTTGCGCCGGGAAGAGCTAGGGAGATCTCGAGGAAGAAGATGAGGGATGTGAGGGAGGACAAACACGGCTCAGCCCTAGCTAGCTACCCACATGCATGTATCAAGGATGCTGAAGAATTAAGAGGGCGCAGAGGGAGAAGAGGAATTGGGTTCGGTCTCTCTGTCTCGCGATGGGCAATTGAAGCTATTCGGTCGATTGGAATTGGGCTCTGCTTCTTTTCGCCCTTGTATCGTCTGCTGCTGTGAATGGCCCCCCTGTGCAGCGACCTTGCATGACGTCGACGGCGTCCGGATGCGGGCGGGTGAATCCTCTCTTTTGCTTTTGCTTTGGCTTTGATTTGCTGCAACTGCACAAAGCCAAATGAAAACTTGAAAAAAAAGCCGGGAGAAAGTGGACAAAGGGAAAAAAGACACAGACGGGCAGGGCAGGCAGACAGGTGAAGTGAAACGCTTCCTCTTCTTCCTCTTTCCTCTTCTCCGTCTCTATCTCCATCATCGTCATCACCGTCTTCTTCATCATCGTCTGTCATCCGTCATCTATCATCACCATCTATCATCCGTCATCAATCATCAACTGCCATCCATCTACACACAGGTCTGTCTGTCTGTCTGCCTGTCTGTCTCTCAATCCCTCTCTCTCTCCATTCTCTCCAACACAGACAGCTTCTCTAACCCCTCGCTCTCTTAATCTATCCCACTAACTGATCCCAGCCCTGCAGATCCTCCCTCCCCTTTCGTGAACCCGGTAAACCAGCCAACCACCGAACACACAGACACACGATCCGATCCACAAAAACAAAATAAAAAAACCCACACAAACAATGTACCACCGCCGCCGGCGCGCCCACTCCACTCCAACGGAGCCCTCCGCATCCGCCCTAATCGCTGCGTCCACCGTCTACAACCCCTGCACCCCCCCCCAACCACCGACGCTCGCCGCCGCCGCCGCCGGTGCAGCGCTCCGCCATGCCGCGCCCTCGCCAACGCCAATTGGCAGCATCCCAACCAAGCGCATGCTGAAGCGACGCGACAGCTACTCCTCCGCCAGCGACAGCAGGCCCGGAGTGCAACGGACCAACAGCACGGGCAGTCTTACAGAACGGAGGTTTCGTAAAGAGAGAGGCCCCGGAAGCGTCAGTAGCCGACGGGGGAGCATTGACACGGGAAGCAGAAAGGCCAGCGTCGATATCGGGCGACGGGCAAGTACTGGCGGTAGTAGCAGCAGGTTTACCAGTAACGGGAGCTCCCCGCCGCGCCACGGCACTCCACGACCGCTAGCGAGGAAAGTTACGGCCTACCATGAGGAAGACAGCAGCGAGGACTATCCGGCCGATGATGACAGCGACCTGCCATTGCCCATGCCGCCGCGGTCGCCGTCGCTCTTGTCGTTCCCCTCGACGCTGCGAAATAGCCCGAGTAACGGAAGTGCCAGCAAGCGGGTAAAGAAGCAATTCACCCGCCCCCGCGACACATCATCGTCCTCTTCCGACCACGACCGCCGCCGCTACTCCCTCGACTACGCCGACTCCTCCGCCTCCCTCGAATCCATTGCGGAAGATTCCGCGCTGCCGCAACCCGCACCGCACGCCCCACTACACCCAAAGATCCTCGAAGAATGCGAGTCCTCTTCCGACGACGGTACCCGGAGTAAAAGGACGCTCCTGTCCCTGCCGAGGCATAACCCACCAGCACGCTCCGCCTCGCCCGCAAAATCATCACTAAAGCACACCTCCTCACTCTCCAAGGCCCGCGTCAGCTTCAGCGACGAAGACTCCATCGCCAGCTTCTCGCCCTACACCCGCGCGCCGCTGCTCCTCGACGACGGCCCGCGGCACCTCCCCATGTTCGGCATCGGCGGCATCACGGCGCCGTCGCCGCCGCCAAGCGACTCCAGCCAGGAGAGCATCATCGGCCTCGAGAGCGCGCTGCGATATCCGAAGGGACAGCCGCCGCTGGGCGCCGGGAGCGCGGTCAAGAAGCTACTCAGTGAGGGATCGCGGCCGCCGCCACTGGGCGGGAGGAAGACCTCGGCGAGCGATGACGTAAGGAGATTGAGGGTGGGGCCGCTGACGCCGCCGGGGACTCGGTCGGGCGTTCCTGTGCCGGAGGTTAGGGTTTTGGCAGCGACACCGGGGGAGGAGCGCGAGATGGTGATGCCGGCGCAGGTGCTGTATGATAGCGAGAGCGGGAGCGACAGCGACAGCGGGGAGAGTATATACTCGGATGCATACGAGGACTTTACTATGCCATCAACCTCATTCGGCGGGGCAATGCCGGGGATCCTCGAGATTGCACCTCCCCCTCCACCACCGCCGCCTGTACCTGTACCAAGATCCCCACCACCACCAACAACCGCCCCCGCCCCCGCGCCCGCACCGCCACAGCCAAAATCCCAGCCAGACGATCCCCCCCTCGCACCAGACTTCCTCTCCCCGCGCAACCGCCCCTCACCACCAGCACCAACAAACACACTGACCCGCACCCCCTCCGCCACATCCTCCATCTCCACAACATCCACATCCTCCTTCCGCCGCCTCACGCCCCGCGCCCGCTCCCGGCCGGCCTCGCACCTGCTCACAACGATGCGCACACACCCGCACACCGCGCCGCCGGCGTCGCTGAAGACTTCGCTGCGTGCGGGCGGCGGCGGCGGGCATGTGAGAACGCACTCGAGGTTCTCGACGGACTCGGATCTGCCCGTTGTGGGTGTGGGGGCGGGGGGAGGTGTGGGGGAGGTGTATGGGATGGGCAGGGAGAGGGCGGGGAGTGAGGGGACGGTGAAGAGACGGAAGGGGGGGTTTTGGGGGTTCTTGAAGAGGAGTGGTGGAGGGGGGAAGTCGAGGAGGAGGAGTGTGGCGGTGGGGGGTGGGGAGAAGGAATTTGGGGTGGGGGCGGGGATGGGGATGGGACCGGGGGTGGTGGATACGAGGGGTGTGGGGACCGGATTGGGAGGGATGGGCGCGGGGATGGAGGCAGGGAAGGGGAAGAGGAAGAGGTTGTGGAAGGTGAGGAGGTTGCTGGGGTTGAAGTAGTGCTGTGGGGGTTTTTAGGTTTTTTCTTTTTAGGTTTTTTAGGTTCCTTTGCTGTGCTTTCTTTTTTGTCGTTTCCTTTTTTTTTGTCTTGTCCATATAAAACGGGGACTATATAGAGGACTTTTTTCTGGCTTTTTCCCTCCTGTTCTTCGGGGGTTGTATTACTAGGTGACTATTTGCATCTCTTCTCTTCTTTCTTATTCTTCTCTTCCCTTCTTCTTCTTCTCCCCTTCTTTACTTCTTTTTTGTATCTTTTCTCTTTTCTCTTTTTCTCTTTCTCGTTTCTTTTCGTTTATCGGGAACACGAGTACCTAAACCGCAGTACGACGTATATAATGGAACGGACGGGATGGTATATGAGCGGATGGTGTATGTATGATAGTTATGTAGTCAGGTATCGATAGACTGAGTCGTGGGGGTAATATAGAACGGCATTGCATATTTCATACTGGCTGTCGTTCGTACCTTGGAACAGAAACGGAGACGAGACGAGGCGTCCGTTTGATGGCCTGGAGTTGAGTTGTTATGTGTTCGGGCCCAAGCAGGGCGGCGGGCCGTTGGTGAACCCGGGTGGTGTCCTGGCCGCCCGGGGTTCGCTGGTTGCTCGTTGCAGACTATATATATACCCGCCGCCTGCCCATCTCTACTCACCGCCCATCTACGCCATACAAGCTGCCAAAAAAGAGCACAGCAGATCGCAGCAGACACCGCAAAATGAGTTGACCGCTGACGCCGGGTCGGTTTATGGTAGCCCAACCCAACCTGCCACCAATTATAAGTGCAACTTGAGAAGATTATTTCCGGTAGTCGATAGAGGGGACCCTTTAGGGGGGTTCTGGCACTTCTTTTGGGGCGGAATCACCTTGCATTTTCACCCCCCTATTTATGTGGGTCATGGTTTATCACTCGACCCGTGGATTATCCGGGGAACTATTTGCTTGTACTGGACCTGGTACGCTCGTCGTTTTATTTTGGGGTTACATGGTGTAATAGTAGGCATTTTAAACAGGTTGATGCGGGTGGCACATCACCTGTTGTGGTGGGCCACCCCGGATTATCGACGTAGAAGGTCTTGAAAGGTCGTGAGTCTATGGCTTACTTCAATCTATGAAGGCCGCCCCCCCCGCGCATCATACAGATGGAGTAAATCCGAGTAAGGTGTGAGATTGTTTTAGGCAGAGTATTTTTGTTTGGCCCGAGATCGAGTGATATCTCATGATACAACTGACTTGCATATACTTGCGGCTTTTGATTGACCGAGTACTTCATTAATATATTCTTGCGGCGAGAATACGTTTCTGCCAAGCTTGTGCGAGAAAAAAAAAACATAGTGGTGGTGGCGGAAAACTAATTCTCCCGATAAATATAAATGGCTGCATGGCCCCGGAGTTCTTATTCCCACCGACCTCTAGATCTACCAGGGTTAGGCTTATTTTTCGAATGCCATTGCGGCACCCAGATCTCCACGGAGATAAACATAACACTGGCGGGTCTCGTCACGGTTTAGAGGCTAATAGGAATAGGAGGGCCCGATCCGTAGTGTCTTTTGATAGAATGCTAGCAATACCGGCTGGAATTCCGGTCGCGTGGGGATATATCTAGAGAGCAGCAAAGGGCATACCAGTCTCTACTCTCACCTACCTTGTTTTTACCTACACCTGACCGAAATTCCAGGCGGCATCACTATGTAGTAGGTGTTTCGTACACTTTCCTAGACGGACAGCAATCCTAGTCTTAGGCGGGTTAGAGTGGCTATACCTACCGCACTTACCTGGTGGTGTAGTTCTTGAGCCGGGAATATCCATGTTCATGTCCTTGCTCATGGACTGACTGTTATTCTTCTTACCTTTGATTGATTCGCCATAATCGGCAAACGACCCCTCTAGTCACTCGGACACCCCACTTACTCGTACAGTCAATGATTGGTAAAGAAGTGGTATAAAAACCAGAGGTTTTAATAGGCCAGCCCGGGCCGGAAACACGCTTGGACTAGCCCAAGCTCAGAAACCCAACCGGGGCCTGGCCTGGCCCATATATACGGGCCTAATCCCGGGATTTTTTCGATAATTCATATAATCCTAAGAAAGTATATTTGACTGTTTATTGTGGTAAAATCTCATATTTATTCGAAGATTTTCTTTTCATAGAGGGAACTGAGGATTGAAGATGATGGATATTCTTAAAATATGCGCCATTTCAGCCTATATGAATAACCTATAAAGCCCGGGCCTCAATCGCCTTAGGACCCGGCCTGGCCCGACTTCAGATACCCTGGCCCAAGCCTGGCCTGGAAGGGCTGGCCCATATAACCTGAGGCCTATCAAAACCTCTGACAAAAACCAATTAAAACGTCGGTGCTCTCTTTTCTACGCCAACTATCCGAGTGGGAGCGGTGTCCGAACGTACAGCTAGGGAAGTCGTCTATCCTAATTCAGCTCCAGTCCCGTTCCAGCGTCGAGCGTTGTCATAAACGGGGCCTGTTCGGCTGCCAAGATACGCCCGAGTGATCTCGCATGATCGAAATTCCGACTAGTTGGGTATCACATTTGTGATACTTTCGTTCCTTACCTAGCCAGCTAATCACCTACCGAGCGCAAAAGAAGATTCCCACACAAATATCTCTTACACCAGCTCCTTTTTTGCGTGGGAAGTGGGTGCTGCGCTCGGTAGGTGGTGATGGAGAACGAGACTTACCTTTTTCTGCTACCTGATCGGGGTGTGTAGAGAGTACCTCGACAGTGAGGAGCGAGGGGCCCCGTGTTGTGTAGGATATACTATATATCCGCACCTACCTATTCGCATTCTCGTGTGGTTCCGGACCGCTCAATCCTCTCTGAATCGTGACGAGATCCACCAGGGCTGGGCTTGTTCTCGAATGTTTTTGCGCACAACTCCCGAGGAGGTATACATAGCCCTGGCGTAACTCGTCGTAGGTATAAGCGGTACGGGACCGTAGTAGATACTTGGTATAACAGTAGCCGACAGACTCCTCAACGGGTCTTGCTTGGCACGATAGCTCGAGATGGCCTTGTACCTTTCCTACCTCTGACCGGGTGGTGGAGGCGTTGGTCGATATGTGGAAAAATTGATGCCCTAGATGTTCTAGTCTCCTCATAAACGCAATCTCCCCATGAATTTCCCTGAGTGGACTAGTCCATTCAGCTACGGACCAAGTATCAGACCGTTCTTGACTGGCCAGTCCATCGTTCAGAGGATTGAAGTTCATTTACAACCGACTCTCCGCGGTTGAATGAAGATTTCCTCAGGAGCAGTATTTTTCTGCTGATCGCCACTTGACCTACCTGTATACTTTTATCTCCGTGTTGGGAGAATCTTATTCTCCGTGTACTTGTGGTATTCTGCCCCCCTTTTTTTCTTTTTTGTGTTGATCAGGTACAAAGAACTTACCGTTGATCTGCCCCCCACACGGCCCCTCGATCGACAAGTATATTTTCCCAAAAAGGCCATTGACGGAGTCGTTTACCGCCCTCCGTGGTATTCTGTTTTTTTTTTTTCTTTTTTTTTTTTTTTTTTTTTTGCTGATCAGGCACAAAGAACTTACCGCTGATCATCATTTGTTTTTCACACGGCCCTTCAATCGACAGGTATATTTCCCAGCAGGCCCAACGGAGTCGTTCACCGCCATTAAAAAAAAAAAAAAAAAAACCGTAAAAGTCATGGTATTCTGCCTTTTTCTTGTGCTGATCAGGCATAAAGAACTTACCGTTGATCTATTTTGTACACCCGACCACACGAAGATGCTCTGCATGTTGCCCCGCTGGCTGTAGTTCTCCGACAACCCAGCCCGTCATCGCCGACAGCACGCATTAATTTAATCCGTCTCAGCGGCCGGCCGCACAAGATGTCGAAATTCCCTTACATTGGTTTTTTCCCCCCCCTAATCTCGCCTTGTGCTGGCTCGAAAAGATGACTTCGAGATCTTGTGTGGTCGGCCGCTGAGACGGGTGAATGCGGTTGTGTTGTTGCTGCGGTATTTTCCCTTTTTTTTTTTTTTTTTTTTTTTTTGGTTATCTGGTCGAGGAAAATTTATTTAGTGGCTTTTTTGCAGCCTGGTGAGAATGGAGAGTATTTTGGCGATTCAGTTCATCCATTTTCTGTCTAGATTCAATTGGTCTTTTGACGGTTTTCAACGGTGTGGTAGTTCGTTGCGGACCGACTGCGACCGAGGCGTATCGAAGCATGCCGCCAAAATCTCCCAGACGGGAGAGACAATCGAGCGTCCGGCCACCCCAGGTCCCAAGCCCCGAGCTCAAGCATCTACCTGTTCATGGCGGACGTGACCTACCTGTGCCATGCATGGGCTCGGGATTTGCGTGGGGCCAGGTGTATTCCGGGAGTCTGAGACGCAGAAGGCTGGATAGTTTGGTTTCAGAGAGCGGCGGCGGAAGATGGCCCGACACCGCAGAATCTCGGAAATAACGAAACGAATTGGACTAGGGGTACTGTCCCGGTTACTAGGCAAGTAGTATTCCAGTCCAGTACTCCGATTCGTTGTTTCCGAGGTTCTGCGGTGGTAAAGAGAGGCGGTGCGACGAGAGGAAGTTGTGATGTTTTTGTTGTATTTGTTTGGCACCACGCGGGGTGGGTCATGGGGTGTCACTCGGGATTGTAACCCTTGCCCTGTTAGTTCGGGCATTGGTGGTGGTAACCACCACCGCTGCATGCACCGCAACGTCTTTCGAAAACGAGCTTCAACTAATGATAGTTTCAGTCTTACATATCCACGGGCTTATTCCTTTGTTTACTCAGCACGATAGCGAGTAGCTGAACATGGTCTGCCACCCACAAGGGACCGATAAACGGCGCACGTCCCGGTCACACTCGATCCCACATTGCAACAGTGGTAGTAGCGCCTACGAAATTCTGTAGGAGAGAGTATAGTGATGACTCGCTGTCTGTTTCAAGGCCCAAACCTTGAAGGAAGGCTATTCTATTACAGAGGGAGTAAATGCCGTCTTGTAACTACGCGGTCAGATGTCGACGCACCCGAAGAATGGGGATAGACCGCGGCCGTGGGAGCAGGCGAGAAGGTAAGAGATAGAAAAAGGAGATTCAATCATCAAATATGCCTTCTTCTCGGACATAGTCGTCATTTCTGAGGTCACGCATATCCGATCACTTGACCGCCCCTTTTCCGAAGGGTTGACGGAATGAACGGTGGCGTTGAAACAAAGGTGCCGGGCGAGTGATAAAAGAGAAATCAATACACAGTGTAGACCGTTCTGACTCGAACCACAGACGCACGATTTAAATCCTGTGCGCGGTACACTATCCCATGTCAAACCCGCCGATGAGCCGGGTTGAGATTAGCGGTCTGGATTACATCGACGTACTACTTGCTTCTAGCAATCGTGCTATAGAGCCCACTAGCGGGGGTAAAGAAAAACAATCAAATGACGGAGGCGGATATATTGCAGCTATTCCCATCGTCGACACCCCCAAGCCGCATCACCAACGCATCCAAGAAGCGTTAAATACAGAGCCCGGTCAAGCAGCACGCCGGCCCAAACAGCACATTCGATCTTTGCTAGCTAGGCGATTGGGGATTCAAACACCGAGGCCTGTAAACAGTACAATACCTCCAGTTCGGTATATACTACAGACCAGGCTTAATCCGGGCAGATAAAAGGCACAAAGGCAAGTGAAGAAGAGTGCTGTTTGGCGCCTTGGGTGCTCGAGGGCTCCAGCGGTACCCAATGTTCATGAGCACGGAAGAAGAGTTGAGTTCTTCGGAGCGTCTCCCCATGGCCATGGCCGGGGCGGTATGCATACCGAACTCGTTCTGAGCACGCACCCATGGTACAAGCAAGAGCGAGTGTGGCTTCAGCCAGGCAGAAGTAAATAAATGAGCCGAAATCACAGGGTCGTCGGCGAGGCCTGTCCGAATATCTACGCACGGCTTTCAGCAGTAGGGGCAGCAAAGAGCTTCAGCGGCGAAGAGTACGCTACGTTCCAGTAACGACTAGGGCCAATCAAAGATCATGTAATAATGTAGAGTGACCACACAATATGAGCAACGCTGCTAGCAGACCCATCCGACTGCAGTCAACTGTAGTCGACTGTGCCAAGTGAGATAGTAGAAAGAAATAGGACGGACTGTTTAGGCTGTAGGACTGCAGTCGACTCTGACCGTCCGGCCAAGACAGTCCGCCCGAACATTGGACGGACTGGATGGACTGCGGACTGCATAAGAGCTAAAAGTAGTTTAGTAAAAGAGTTGTGATGTGTATATTTGCGGAGTAACAGTTCACTCTATATTTTTGATATTATCTTCATCAGTATCAGGAGTTCAACGCAGAGTTTCGAAGAATTATTATTATTAGCAATTTTTTTATTTCTACAACCAGATACAGCATTTTCCGGATCGTTGGAGGAACCGGTTCGATGGCGGACAGGGTGCATGTTGGTGTGGCTCTAACAAGTGGCGGGAATATATCTATCAGAAAAGAGTCCGAGCTCCAGTCGGGACAAATATACAAACGCAAGGATTTATAGGAAGATATTTTCATCTGTAGCTGTAAACTCTTTTCTCTCTATGAAATTTGAGTTCATCATGCCTCTTACCTTTATCTACCCCAACAAAATATCTTATCATAATCATGAATTGCCTGTACTTGATTTTGATCTCGCACCGCAAGCAACTACAAAGCTAACGGTTGACAATGACAAAAATTACGATAAATTTGAACAGATTGCCATGGAAATCGGGCACTATCATGCAGAACTCAAGGAGTTTAACAACTCTATTGATAATGCTGATAGTCAAATAAATAATACAGCAAAGAAGCCGGTCATTACACAAATAGGAAAAATGTATGATATACCGGAAACTACCCTTCGCAGCCATATCAAAAATCCTAGGCAGCAGATGATTGTGGAAGCAAATGTGGAAAAGCAGCTTTTAACAAAAGGGGAGGAGGAAGTATTAGTAAAAAGACTACTATTTTTGGACGATTTCTATATACCTACCAATAAAGCTTTATCAGCTTGCTTGATTTTCACTACATACAAAAATAGATCCTTTTATACTAATAGGTAGGTGGCCAAAGGTAGCAGGCAGGCGGTCAAAGGTAGGACTTTGTGGGTACGTGCGGGTGACGGTTTGTGACCGCACCCTCTAACTAGTACTAAGGGTTCGAGTACTAGCAGTGCGCACCCTAAGCCCTACCACAAAATCTCCCAAATTTCTGCACGTGACGTACCGTTAACAGCCCAGAGCTATAGTGCTAGAAACGCCCTTGGAAACAAAGTGCGGTCTTAGAGGTACCATTCGTCCTTGTTCTATTTGCAGTCGGAGGCCCACGATAACGACTGAAACGTAGGTCCCAGGAGGACATGTGCGAGCATAAGAGGTAGTAATCCTTCACTACTCTTTAGACTAACCAGATATCGCCGTAATATACTTCTCATCTGTGGTTTATTGTATAGCGCAGCTGGCCGATTATCTCCTGTTCCGGTATGGAGAAGGTTACTCGCTATTTCCAATTCAATAAGCCTCATTTGTTGACCTAGCGAAAAGTGCGGCAAGCTCAGGCTGTCTTTGATGTCTTTGTAGTGGTGTATATGGTCTCCGAATTACACCCGCTACCCTTGTGCGCGGTTCGCCCAGCAGAGAAGGCCCCGACTCCACGTACGTCAATCTATCCTCGAGGGGCGGTCTGGTCGCTGTTTTACTGTTTTTTTTCCAGCGCTAGTTACGACCGCTCCACACCTCTCGGCTCTACGCCTCAAGCTCCCGATGCCCGAATTGGCGTTCAAGGACTCCTAGCTTTGTATATGCCTGATGGGGGCTACATTTTATCCGAGTTGGTCGTTGCACATTCTTCCCAGCTTAGCTACTCGAAGGGCTAACCCCAATTTCCCCAGGCCAACTTCCTTCGTCTATCCGGAGGTTATTATCGACGAATCCAACTCTTAAACCTGATGGAGCGAAGGCTCACGCAGTCCGGAGACCCTGGTGTCGAAAGGAAGGCACTGGTATCGAAGAGAAGGAAAGATATGGTGACTGCTGGAAGGGCCCGCATCTGTAGTCAATTCGTCACAAGGAGCTCTGCGACCTTCATTACTAGAAGAAATATCACCAGACTTACATCTCATATTACTGCTGTCTAGTCGGTCCTCTTGCTACCAGCCGCTATTGATAAAAATCCAAGCGTACGCCGAAGCTGAACATGATCCCAGACATTATAACACGCGCGGTTATATATACGTAGTGAGAGCTACACTAGGTGTTGCACCTTATACCCCAACAGTAGCGCAGCGATAATTGAAAATTATTGGGTGGCCGGAACTATCGTGGTAGCGAGAAGAGGGAAGAGTTAGTGTTTGAGATGACATGGTTGGCGATGGTAGTCTTTCTTGTGCGGAAGTGTGATGAGTTCAACACGGTTGGCCACTATGGAACTTCCGATGTGGCAGGTGCGGTTCATCTATGCCAATCCGGGCAAGTCATGGGCTATCACTCGAGCGTTTAATAACCCTAACCCTCTAATACCCACTAATCCCTGTCACACACCACCAACACCGGTACCATCACCAACGCGCCTTTTTCAACGAGGCGCGTCAGAAATACGGACCGGGGAAGCGGGCAGTGAAGGAATACCCTCCGTTGGTTTATCTTGGCCGATTCGCCCCCCCCCGCCCCCCCCGGGGGTTCAGGATGCCTTCTCCTTTATATGTTGGATTATACCCAGCGGCGCCTCGTGCCACAGAATTTAGAACAAGACAAGGCTAGATGGATTGCCTGATCCACTTGATTTTTCCAGCCTGATCGGGCTGAGGTAAATGCTGAGCTGCTGAAAATCTGTCTTAGAGCCTGGCCGCAAAATGTGAGCGGGCAGGTATTTCGTATGCCGCATTCCGGGTACGTACGGGCTACCCACTGAGTCTATTGAGTTTCATCTCGCGTACGGGACGGGGAGGCTTGCCTTGTGGGGCTGGTAAAGAAGTATCGGTCTATTGTCTAAATTCATCCCACGCCGTTAGAGGTTTATATTCGGGGTGGGCTATTGGATAAGCCTTCTCGGTGCGTGGAGTGCGCTTGTCTGGTGAGTCAGAAATGGAGCGGTGGGCATGAGACGTGGTTTACCTTAGTTGTCCAGAAGGATAACTACGGTGGACGACATAGTAAGATGGGGGTGTCGAATCGGTTAGTCTAACTGATAGCGAGAACTCAGGCGTCGAGGCTGGAGTGTCGATGGTTGCAGCGGTGACAGGACCCGTGTGGACGAGAAAGCACAAAGCGAAGACTAGCTGGTGGTGTGGGTCTTTTAGCTAGATGGAAGGGCGGTGATGTGCCTCTGCTGAAGGCGGTATATAAAAGATATCTGGTGTTTGCGCGGATATGTGTGGGTATTATATATGTGGCGGTGGATAGGTGCAATTAATCTGGATTCCGTTATTGTGGGCAAATCATACTATATCACTCGAACACTAGCGCGACCCCTAGCCCTGACAACACCAATCACCAACCACCACCCCCACTACGTCTATCGAATCATCGCCATCACCACCACTAGCAACCACCATCTCTTCCCACAAAACACCACCACAAGCAACGTAAGTTACAGGGTACAGATCCTTCATCACGCACCACTGAGATGAATGCGTTTATCTCAGTCACTACTCCGCCGAGCTACGTTACTAACAAACCGATTCTGGACTTGCTTAAACTCCGGAAGACCTTGCATGGTAAATGCCTGGAGTAAGCTTCTGGCCCTTCGGTTCAACTGGAGGCTGTATTTAGTGTAGTTACGAACTGCCTGCGAGACTTCTCAAATCCCTAACCCTAGACTAAAGATAACGATTAGATTAGATTAGATTAACGGGATCAACACCCCCCAATTTTACGGAACTATAATTACAAATGCTGAATAACCAAATTACTACGTGGTGGGCGTCCTTTGCTGAATTCTAGGACTAGTAATTACGCGGGTTCTCTATAGGGGCGCTGTGTACCCATTCTCGTCTTTGGGCGGAGCGGTGTGTCAGCCTGGATCGGTGAGAGGTAGAGCTGGTGTAAAGTCTCTCTGCTTCTGAGTTGGCATCTGGATTGAGTGATTATTGAGGTCATTGCTTACGGATGATATAAGTAGTACATTGTGGCTTTCACGAACATTCCTGAGTTTACTAGTTTTTCATGAGAGGAGCTGGATTATGGTGCCTTAAAGGTCGACGTCATAGCGGGCTACATCTACTTGAGAGGCTCGCGTTTGAGCTAGCACCATTCCATGAATATATACACAGGCTTCAGCCCTACCACCCAACGACCCTTATGTCATCGCAGCATCCGAACACGCGCAGCAAAGAATACGCACACGGGAACAGAGCAACCCACGTGCACGCCCTCAATCACCACATCTCACTAACCAGAGACCACCTATCTCCGAGCCACGCGGGATCACTCGGGCCCTCTACTCTGCTGACTGTAGCACAGCGAAAACAGATGCTGAATCCTGATTGGCCGGTTTACCTCAGCTGGCTTACTCATGCACGCTGGATGTCATTGGACGGGCAAAGCCTCAGGGTCGGCTGCAAGCCACGCGGCGGTGGCGTCGGCTCGGTGAGTAAGCTTTCTCAAGGAACACTGAGGCTTTGGCGGCGAGTTTGTGGTCTTGGTTATCTGCTGCATCTTGTGTAGCCAAGTACTAACTGGCCTGCTTGAGACGAGGCCGAATATACCCTCGGGCATGAGCGTAGGAAGTCGTCCACAACCATTACACAATTGCAAGGCTAGGGTGTCTTCATAAGGTTAGGGATGTTTTCTGCCCTTAACGAATCATATCGAGGTGTCCATAACACCGTATATCGTAGGTGTTCAGAACATGGTATCGTAGGTGTCCAGAAAATCACCGAGATAGGTGTTCTTAGCGCGCAGATAAATACAGGAGCAGAAGGAGCCTTCCCTTCTTCTCCAATCATCAACACAGGCACATTCTGTCTCGCTTCTAAATAACCTATCAAATTGAGACCAAATGGCCTTCTCTGTTCTGGCTGTATAGAAAGCCACACCGGCTGTGGTTACAAGAAAACCCGCACATACCATCAACCAGCAGCGCAAATGCAGCGAGGCTCAGGCTCCAGGCATCTTCTCAATCATTACTTCATAGTTCGTGTCAGCCCTATATGCCTATCCACGAATCATAGTCGTTGGTGTGAGATATCTTGTGTCGTCACTCAAAAGCTACATTGGGACGCGAGTTGCTATGTCCTCTCGAAGGTCACTGGTACTGCGCGTGTGTCCTTGAGACCTGGAGGAAGTCTCACAATGGTTTCGACCAGGAAGGGCGCAACGGCATGTTTCCACAGCCGCCGCCATTCGAAGCGCTGTTGGTTGGCGGTGACAGAGCACGTACGTCCTCATGCTTCATACATGGTACAGCACTAACCTAACCCTGACAAAGTCACACCCTGACCCCATACATACTTTCCCACTAGACGTGGCATTCCAGACCAGCTGCAAGTCCAGCGCCACCCGCCGTTGACTCTTAAGACCCGACTGCTACATAAACCTAACCACCGTTACACAATGGGAGTCGACATATATATAAGCCTTACGTTAAGCTCCGGAGGTTTCAGGATTAATGTGGCCCCTGCATGTACATACACACATCACGACTTTGATTGAAATCGATATGTATGTATATGTCCGCTACATTACGTTACGGATCGATCTGTGCAGCGGCATGTGCTGATGTGCTATGTTGACCAGAATATGGATGTGCATCAAGGAGGTATGTAGGACGAGTGACCGCCTATGATCTCAAATCCTGTCATGCCGGTATCGTTACTCGGCTATTACATACTTGTAACCAGGAGTTCAGTGGATCTTCAGATGAGACGCATCTTGACACTATGCAGTAGGTCTACTAGAGCAGCGTCTGGTGGTGAATTCTAAGCATCGGGTACTAATCTACAAAGTCTAGACTAGAGTATCTAGTGGGTAGTAGTCGTTTATGTACCCTCTTCTCTACATGAAGTCGACATACACGCCCTACCAACCCCCTCTCTCCTTCTTTCCCCCCGGTTCCCCGCCACCTCTCTCCCATCACCACTGCACAGCACCAAAAGCGCACCACTGTAAACTGTTGGGACATCGCTAGCCAAATCATCAGCAGCAGCACTCTGATCATGATCTACCTAGCTAGAGTAGACGAGACACTGCACGCAAGAGTACTTATTCTCCTCTCTAGAATAGGTGCTCTAGAGCTAATATGTACTCCAGCATAGTGCACTACATACATTGACAGCTATTCGGGGTACATGTGGACGTGCCCGACATCCAAAGCGGGCGCCAACCACCCAACTATTAATAGCAGCGTGTCTAATGCGGCCTAGCCGCTGCCGCAACGGGTACACGCGAGGGGGTTGTGCAGCTGGACGACTTAGTCTGAGAGCGTAGATAATCCGGAGTAGTTAGAGCGTGACAGAGTGACCCTGGTTCGGTATTATTTTTTATGCCCACCATGCAGCTTGATAGGGTGATGTTGTACACATACATACTCTACATGTCCCTTTTACTACAACCGACCAACTGCTAACTACTAATCAACTACTCTACCTACTACACACTACGCCCCCGGCCCTGGTCGAAGATCACAACCTCCAACGCGCGCAAAATAACAAGGAACAAAGGTATCGTGAATATGCTAAAGCAGTGGTATCATTTTTCGCCCTTCCCTTCGCCGTTCCCCCTCCCCATCCGAAAAAAACCAGCCAGTAGTCCCTTCTCCCCTACACAAAAAAAAAAAAAATCAAAAAAGGTATCATCGACAACATACATAGTAGAACCGAAGCATAACCACAAGAAAGTAGAGTAGAGCCACAAGATGTAAAAAAAAAGAAGAAAAAAGAAAACTCGCCGTCGTCGCCGCTAGTTAGGCTGGACTGGATCGACTGGACTGGACGCCCCCTACACAAACAGTATCCAATTCTAGTCTGTATGCATGCATGCACCAATGCAGGAAGAAAGATATAACGAAAAAAAAAAGAGACGGAAAAAAAAAAAAAAAGGATCAAGCTGTTCTTTTGCACGTAACATCGTAACGCTAACGCAAGCAAGCCCAACTTTTATAATAACCACAAGACGGAAAACAAAACAGAAAATGACATAAATGAAACATAAAGATCCCAAAACAATGAATGTTTCAACAAAAAAGGAGAACAAAACCACAAAAAAAGTCCCGAGATGCAAGAGCCAAAGAGAAAAAAATCACATTATCACATCACATCACAACCCTCATCTCATCTCATCGCATCGCATCTCATCTCTTAATGCTACCATGTCTACTACTCCTACAACACCAAAAATATTAGCACACATTCCTTCACTCAGGTCCAAATCCAAATCCAAATCCACAAGAAGGAAAGGTCAAACATACTGATACGGTCCCGACCCCTGCGTACTCCTCGGCGGATTCCTCGTATAGCCAATATACGTCCCCGACTGCTCCGGGTTCTCCTGCAGCCTCCTCCCCCCCGTCGACGCCTGCCTCATCGGCGGTGGCGCTGGCGCCTCCACCTGCGGCGGCTCCGGCGCAGGCGGCACCGCCGGCGGACTAACAAGCGCCGGCTTTCCCGGCGGCGGCCTATTCGCCGACGGCCCGGGCCCAGGTCCAGGGCTCGGAAAGCCATGGATCGAGTTCGGGCGGCTCTTATGGCTGTGCCGATGCTGCGACGAGCGGCGGCGGTGGTGGCGGTGCTCCTTGTCGTCGTCGGCCCCGCGGGTAGTCGATCGCTCGCGGCGGATGACGCGGACCTCGCCGTTCCGGATGCGGCCCGAGAGCTCGATGAGCTCGTCGATCTGCGCCTCGTCGAGCACCTGGAAGACCATGATCGAGTCCGACTGCTCCTTGAAGTCGTAGCCGATGACCTCGACGGCGCGGCGCGCGACAATGTCGCGGCTGATCTTTGTCCAGCGGTGCTCGGTGCCGTCGGTGGACTTGCGGGTGCGGCTGATGGAGCGGCGGCGGCGGCTGTGCGGGCGCGGGCCTGGGCCGCCCATGGGCGCGCCCATGTCGCGGTCGCGGCCGCGGTGGTCGTCGCGGTAGGGCGAGTTGGGCCCGTCGAGGGAGAGGGCCTCCATGCGGTAGAGCTCGCGCTCGCGGTAGTCGTGGTCGTCGTAGCCGCCGTCGCTTCCAGTCTGTCTTCGGATGGGCATCATGGCGCCCTGCATCGGCATCATGGTTCCCTGGGCTGGGGGAACAACGCCCGGGACTGGCGGCGGCGGGAGGATCACGGGCTCGACGCCGTGGGGGAGGGTGTATGGGGATGGTTGTGGCGGCGCTGGGATCATGACTGCCGGTGGTGCTGGGGCAGGTGCTGGTGCTGGTGCTGGTGCCGGGGGCGCAGGTGCTGCTTCAGGTGCTGGCGGGGCTGGTGCGGGGGCCGGGGCTGGTGCCTCTGACGCAGGGGGCGGCATGATAGCTTGGGTAGTAGGGGGTGGGGTGCCTCGCGATGGCGCCGCGGCAATCGCCCGCTGGTTGATGGGGGAGTTCAATGGCAGCGTGTGGGAGCGGGAGGTGGTGTTGATAGTGATGTTCCCAATCGGAGGCTTGCCCCCACGGGTGCTGCCGCTGTAATTGATGTCAATGGTGCGCCCGTCATACTCAATCCTGATATTGCTCTGGCTAGCCTGCTCTGGCTCTGAATCGCTGCCGCTCCCTGACGTTTCCGAGCTGGGACGGGCCCGTGGCTGCTGCGGCTGCGGAATCATTGCCCGCGAGTCACTCGCCGGCACAGACCGCGACCTGGCCCTCACCAGAGCTCCCTTGTCAGTAGTACTTGCCGCCTTCCTTGCACCTGGGCGGTACACCTCCTCGAAGTCCTCGGATCCGTCGCCACTCGCCTGAGAATCCGTGAGTCCCAAGCCGTGATGCGGCCCCCTCGACCTGCTCCGCTCCCTCCTAACCTGGCGCGGGCGTTGCTGCTCTCCCAGGACAGGCCGTGGGTTGTTGGGGTGATACACGGTTCCCTCCCGCCTAAACTCGCTAGGCGGAGGCCCGCCAAGGTGATACTCCCGGTCCCTGACGTTCCCGGGCTGACTCGCGTGGGGCACAACATAGCTCTGCTGCCTGTCCATCGGCCTCTCCATCGGCCTCTCCATCGGGAAGTTCATGTCGTAGCTCTCGCCCGAGAAGTTGCTGCTGCTAGAATGGTAAGCTGTAGACTGCGGGCGACCACCGCCGCTCTGGTTCGGCACGATATACGGGCCCCTCCCGGGCGGCGACGGGCTGCGAGACGAGGACCGGGACGTCTGTGCACCGCGCCGGGGCGGCCCGCGATAATCGAAGTGATCCGGCCCGTGGTCGTATCCGCCCTGCGGCGCATGCGGGGACGGCTGGGAGTGGTGCTGCTGCTGGTGGATCACGTTTGGTCGCTGCGGCGGCTTCTCGCTGTCCGTGTTCCGGCGGCCCAGGCTGTTCATGCGGCTGTGCATGTGCGGGTCCATTCCGCCGCGCATCCCTTGCTGCTGCGGCGGGCCCGGGGGCCCGGGGGCGGGGGCCATGTGCTGGGGAGGGGGTGCGGGCGCGGTGCCCATCCGGCCAGGCACCGGGGGGCCGCCCATGCCCATCCAGTTCGCCACGCCGCCCCCGGGGGAGGGCTGCGGCGGGGCGTAGCCGGGCGTGGGCGGCACCGACTGCGGGTGGGGGGGGCCGTACCCGTAGTGCAGATCCTCGGTGCTGTCCTGGGGCGAGTGGGGGCCGGAGTAGGGCCTGTTCTGGTGGTGGCCGTGGGGCGGGCCGGGGGCGGGTGGCGCGGGGGCCATGGGGGCGCCGCTGTAGTACATGTTCTCCGGCGGGGGGCGGTGCAGCGAGCCGGTTGAGGCCCGGTGCGGATCCATTCCGTAGCGTTGGCGTGACGCGGGGGATTGGCCTCGTCGGTTCGCCATTGCGGGGCTAGAGAGGGGTTTGTATCACGAGATGTTGGGGGGTTGTTGCAACAAGACACGCACAACGAAACAACAGCAGAAGAAGAAATACTATGTGGTGATGGCAATTTAATAGCAGCAGCAGCAGAAACACAGATGTCAGGATGGATAAATAGCGACAACGGTGCAGAAAGAGATCTCTAGCGAGACAAACCGATGAGGCTGCACTGAGAGATGCTGATGCTGATGCTGACGATGGTGATGGTGATGGTGATGGTGATGGATGGTGATGATGATGATGATGAGTGGAGAAGAGGGGAAGAGAAGAGAAGAGAAGAGGAAGTAGAAGAAGAAGAAGAGGAAAGATAAAAAGAAGGGAGGGTGGGGATGGGATATGTATGAGTATGCAAGCAGTAGTAGTGTGTATGTATGTGAGGAAGGGATTGCTCTGGTTGGTTGGGAAGAGGATGGATGGCGATTGGGCGGAATGTGATGCTGATGATGGGATTGAAGAGGAGTGATGAGGGGTTTCGCTTGATTTGCCGTGACGGAGAAGAAGCAGAGGATAGATATGTAGGATAATAGAGTAGTACTAGTAGCAGTAGTAGCAGCAGCAGCAGCAGTAGCAGTAGCTACATGTAGTTGTGGCAGTAGTAGAATCTAGATATCTGCGATACCTGCCTGAGATACTGCAGTAGCAGCAGCAATTGCAGACTGCTGCTGCTGCTGCTGCTGCTGCTGCTGTATCGGAGTGAGTGGTCGCAAACTGGAATGGCAAGGGACCGCCTTCCAACGTACGGGAGATGATTTGTGCGATGTGCCACGTCGAGCGGGGGAGAGATGGATGGATGGATGGATGGATGGATGGATGGATGGATGCGATATGTGGATGAGAAAATAAAGACTCTCACTCACTCACAAAAGCTAGAGGCAGAGAGGGGATGATGATGATGCTGATCTATTTACTCCATCAGAGAATGCTCGAAATCTATTCGACCTCCGTCTCCCCTCCGGATCCCCTCATCATCATCGCTGCTCAGAAGTGAAATTGTGTTCTGTGACCCATGCTGCTTTACTACTGCACTCCAGCTAGCTAGTACTCCAGACAGGTAGCCTCAACCATCACCAGCTGTGACCGACCCTCCAAAATTAATCCCGGCGGGCGTCAAAAGGAAAAAAAAAAAAAAAAAAAAAAAATGGAAACGTTAACAACCCCCCTACCTAACCCCAACCTACTACTACTACTACCTACCCTCCGTGAAATGCTGCACCGTGATGTCGATGGTCACCCTTCCTCCCCATTGCACACTATCTATTGGCAGTGGGAGTTTTATTACCTCCGGATCCCCCCCCCCCCCAAATCATCACACCTCAGTCTACCGTGAGTGAGTGAGCGAGTGAGCGGGGTGGCGTAGCGTAGGGCCCATCTCTAAGGAAGTTCTTTGCCTGAGACCCTTGCTTCCGTACCGGCTATGGCTACGGCAAGGTACAATTAGTTGGGTCCCTTTTTTTTTTTCTTGTTTGCCCCTCCCTCCTCCCTCCCTCCCCTAGCTCTCATACTACCTACTACTATTACAACTCCAGGGTCTCATCCAGCGGTAAGCAGCCGCATCAACGTCATGTCTCTCTTCTCTCCCCCCTCTCTGTCTCTGTCTCTGTCTCTGTCTCTGTCTCTGTCTCTGTCTCTGTCTCTGTCTCTGTCTCTGAACATCACTACATACACTCAAGAATGAGCGGTGCACGATGATGATGATGATGCTGCCCAGCTAGCACGCGAAGAGAGGGGGGGGGGGGGGGGGGGGGGGGAATTAGATTTTTGCACAGCCAGCCAGACAGATGGACCAGTTTGTTGTAGGAGGAGAACTAAACACGTGTTACGAGCTCACCCACTAGAGTAGACTCCCTGGACTGTGTGCGGCGACAACAACGACGACGACGACAACGACAACGACAGCAACGGTGGCCGTGGGTGAGGGTGAGGGTGAGTGAGAATGGGTACCTACATAACCTACCTGCCCACAGTAGAGCACAGCATAGTAGAGCAGAGCACGGTATGGTACGGTATGGTAGAGTGGTGCGGTACGGTACGGTACGGCTACACATACACCTACACCTAGCAGATTATCTAGCTACAGTCCCTACATGAACCTACCCCAAGCTGTCCGCACCCACCCACCCACCATGACAGCAGCACAACCCCGGCTGGCCGCCGCTTCACTCCTCTCTCCACTACACTCCACTCCACTCCACTCCACTCCACTGCCCAATTTTCCCTTTCGCGTGTCATTCTGCTGTTGTTCCCATCTCGAGAAACTTAAACGGTTCCTCCCCTCAAATATTTTTTTTGATAGTGAAACTGCACTTTTTTTCTCTTTTCTCTCTTTTTTTTCTCTCCCCCGCGCGCGCCTCGTCCTCCCCCCCGGCGTTGCTTTTTTTTTTTCCCCGAGCCTTGCCTCGTCAAACTGTTTCGCCTGATGGGGGAAGCACAGCAGAGCCATAGCAGCGGGTCATGGGCAGTATACCTACCACCAACCTCTGTGACGTAGTTAATTCAGCTGGCTTGAGCTCTACCAACACAACATCAACGGTCCAGCCAGCCCACGGAGGGGTCAACACTTTCTAGAAACAGGTGACGAGGACAGCGTACATGTGAGTACATGTACCTACTCTATAATAGCTACCTACCCACTATATATCTGCGGCGAGCGAGCGTGCAAGATCGAAGGGGGTGTTGTGAGTTGCCAGCTTGCCTCTCTATGCTTACTTCCCCCCCCCCCCCCCCCACTATTATCGATAACAGACGCTGTATGATATGACTGTAGCCTATACCCTACGCGGTGCGGGGGAAAAAAAAAAAAAAAAAAAAGATTTTTACAAGGTAGGTGTAGTGGAGGTTGCGCGTTTATCCGCCGCCGCGTTTGCTTGCTGGGACTGCTGCCTACCTCTAGCTCTTACCACGTAGACTGACTTGACTGTCTGTTGAAACATTTGATATTACTCAGAGCCTCATTTCAAGTTTTTTTTTTATTTTTGTTTTTTTTTGCCGCTCGCGAGCGTTTTAATTTTTCTGGAGTGCGTGTGAAGACTGTCGGCCGTCCGTCACGTGCGGGCGGGATCGCAATAAACGTACCGTTGACAGTAGTATTGCTCGCTGGTGGTGAGTGGTGGATCAGTACATACAGTAGGAATTAAAGAAACCCTAGCCCGGGCCCGCTGACGAGGGTCAAATAGCGAAAAAAAAAAGTGCAGTAGTAGCCTTGTAGCAAACACCGCCTCTTCTTCCCGGAACCAAAAAGTTTGTGTGACCATGGCTAGCAAGTATGTTTTATGTATGTCACGCTACTTGGCATGTTGCGTGACGTGACTTTGCCGGGGGGCTCGGGCTGTTTCGATCTCGGGCCATGATGGAACATTTTTTTTATATTGCATTTTGGGGGAATGCTGGATAATTCCATGGACTCTCATAAGCGAGACCCCCCCCCCTCTCCCCCCCGCTCCCCGGAGTCATGTCCGCCTTGCCTGAAGCTTGCACACACTCAAGTCGTAGATAGGTGTATGGTACTCTACTTTACTCTACACATCCCTGGCGAACATCTCATCGTGGCCAATATACACATGCTGGGAGGGGGGTCTGCTATAAAGAACTATGGATCCAACGACTACAAACCACGCACTCTTCGCACAGCATGGGTCCGAAAACGTCAAAAGTTAAAATCGCCCACACCCCCATAGACACCGGATATACTACATGAGCAATGTATAATGTATGTGTGTATGTCGGCCAGCGATTCGGTCCTAGGATCCTACATGCATCGACAACGGGAATCAAACTAGCCTTACCTCACTTACTTCACATGGCAGGTGCATTTTCCATCCTCTTCTCCATCATCTTCTTCGTCTCCTTCATCCTTTGTGCTTGTTCGAATACTAATGATCGTCAGCTTACCGCTTCCTCTTAGTTCCTCTGCTTCCACCTAATCGACATATTCTAGGCAAACAGGCAGTTCGTATCGATATCGGAAGATGCCAGTTGAAGGATACTTCCGGAATTCTCCATATCTAACTTCTCTCTCGGCATTCCTTGCGCTGTGCTGTAATACAAGCAGAGCCACATCGAATAGGGTTCCACCGAGGCGTTTGCGAACGAGCCATTAGGAAACGTTGATGTGATGTGATGTGATGGGCATTATCTATCTAAGGAATATGTATCTGGCTGGCTCAGGCAGACATAGGATGAAGGAAGGCCATCGATATTGGATGCATCTTACTAATTGGGCAGACGCAATGGGCCAATTGCCACGATCCACGAATGGAGCTCGCGGGGCTCATCAGAAATGACTCGTATCCGTGGATTGGAGGATGGTATGCCGTTTGACGTCCGGCCTGACTGGCGAGACTCGGCTCGACTGGTGGTCCGAGCCTGGCTGAGATCTGCTTTGGGGCGTGGGTGGGAGTGGTGGTTGTAGTGGGTGGTGGTGGGTGTCGCCCCATCTCGTATACTCATGCTGGACCGAGCGTTCCAGTAAGTATTGTTGCCAACTACCACTGGAAGACACACTGGGCATATACATACAATCCACTGGTACCATCGCCGATTCAGAACATGACTAGCCTAGTCAGAACCAGCAGAATCATGATGGGGGAGAAAAACGGCTCGGGTGGTCCAATTGCTTTAATCCACGAACGAATGGGTTGATTTTTTCCAAGACGGAGATCAAGAGGGTGGTGTTTGTTGCATCTGCGCGGATCATCGCCCTTTGTAATCTTACCGAAAGTTGGCTCGCCGTGGCATCGAACCATGGGCGAGATACTGCCTTGATGCCAATCGTATCTTGAGAGACACCCCCCGGCTCTTGATACCTCTATCGGCACGGAATACTCATTCATCTTGTGAACAAGCCTGATTATCCTGGGACGTGCTCCCGCTCCTACATATACGGGGGAGTTGACGATTGAAGTACTCCAGTGAATAGTGCTACAGGGGTCCAACCACATGCTGGAGGACCCGGTTTTCTTTCGAGAAGTCTCTCATGACTACATGGTGCCCTCGTTAGGAGTAGTTGGCGCCGGGTATCACTTCACGCTCGGAGTTAATAATAAGTCTCGTTATGAATCGAACCAAATAACCACTTACATATCTGTAGATATGGATACCGGCAGAGCAGAGCACAGGGCGAACCATGATTTCTTATTCCGCCAGCCGTAGACATTTGGCAAAACTGGATCTTTGATATTGGAACCATGCCTTTTACAGCGTCAGTTGGCGTGATACGAAGATTGTTGGTAGTGTATCATTGACATGGATCGGCGCACTATCTATAATTACCCTGCGTCGTATGCTATTTTGGTTGACTTGACACGAGGCGGTTAAGCCGTGTTGTCTTGTTTTTTGTTTTTGTTTTTTGGCTCTTTGTTTGTTTTGGTTTTGGGGTGTAGGCACTGGCCCTTGGGGGTGGATTGACGGGCTTTGTATGTTGACCTATTTTTGCTTATGTCGAGTCAGTTGGGGTCCACGGGGCGAGAGATATCTAGAGAGTACATACCGAGTATGTAACTAAATGTACATGAACCCTGACAATCCCTATCGCCCGCTCAACCAAACATCACTATCCCACCCATGGCCGGCGGCGGCGAATGGGGGGTGTCCTAATTGGCTGCCGTTATTTCAATTCCTGCTGGATGATAGGCCGTTTCCATAGGAGTATCTGAGACAGTCATTATTTCATCAACCTGCGTTCATTGGGTAGGCTTTGTACCACCATATCTGATCGCCGCATCTCGAGATATCACTCGGTGTTGACGATGTGGTGAAGAATTTTATTCCCCTCATATGATGAAATGGTATTGGTGATGTATCGGTTTGGGTATGCTGTTGGTGTTTTGGTGAGCGTTGGAGGTGGTAGTGGTCAGATGCTGCATCTGGGGTTTGTGTGGTCTCGTGCCGAGCTGCAAAGGGTCCTCAGGGTTTGGGGGTTAAGGGCTAAGCGGTCAGCTGTACCCTAACAGGATACCTAACAGGACACCTAACAGGACACCTAACAGATGGGAGCACTTTGTATATCTCGGTAATTGACCAATTAGTTTGGAACCCACTCAATCTCAGAGTTTTTCGGGACCAGGGTTTGTAGTCTGATGCGGGACTTTGAGTATTGTAATCATTATGATCGGCACACAGGTTCTCTGCAACAATTGAGGAGTGCATGTGCACAACGGCAAGCCAATCTCAGCTGTGTGTGTGTGTACACATTTCTTTTGAGACTAGGACTAGACCTACGTAGTACCTGATTTTTAGAAAGAAGATGACTTGGGGTGCGAGCTCTTTCTGCACTTAATGTATGTGTTGTTTGTATGGCCCTGTATTTGTCAGATACACAAACATCATTGAGAGTTAGAGAAATCTGGGCACGAGACTAACAAACAATGACAATTGACTTTTGCGCGTGACGGATGACTGAAGGCTGTAGTATTGTTATCATTTACAAACTTATTTCTAAATTTGAGTCTATATAATAGCACTGCCTGTAAAATGAAACATTGTCAGAAAATATATACAGACGCGCACATTGTGATAGTTAGGAGTGGTTTGATCAATTGAGCGGTTTGGTATTGGGATTCTGGTTTAGAAGTTTGCCTTCATGATCTGTCACTCGATATGTTCTTCTTGGCGCCAAGAGGTGGCATGTTAGTTAGGCAATTAGGGCTCCCTAGTTGTTTTGTCGCGAATGTTTCAGTCTACCCTCTTCTGTATTGTGTTGATATATCGTAATTTTACGAGTTTGCTTTAAACCTATCACAGAAAGAACAATTTGTTGGTTCATTGGGCCTATAAACACACCTGGAGCAAGAATTAAAGTGAAGCTACGAATCGATTGTCGGGCTTCCAAGATACTATGAGCACATATTCAAATCGATATTGACCCCAAATAAGAGGAAATCACGCCGCACAAAAATATAGGCTAGCTGTACGTACACAGGGTTAGGGTCCAAATCAGGGTTAGGGTCAACTTACAAGGGTTAGGGGAAGATTGCGCTGCTCACCAACTGATCATTGACCATGCACTGAGCTACTCAGTGACCGGCTTCTAATAACCACCAACCCCCACAACTACTTCATCTACACTCACTTCACCTGCCATCGTTCACTTTATCTGTCAACACTCACCGCATCGTCAAATGTCATCAACTTCAGATAATCTCCCCCTTGCACCTATACTTACTGACTCTGAAATCGCTGCTCTATCTCAATTACTGTACAAGAGCGCTCTACAACATGACATTTCGCTACATAATATTGATGGCACGAGCTCCCTCGATGAAAATAACGGTTCCACATCAGCCCATCAAGGATTTGCTAATAGATACGATACGTCAAGTTACGAAAGACCACCCAACATTCTGAATGCATTCGCTTTTGTATCTGCCAAGTATGAGAGCTCGGCTCAGTATATGGCCTTGTCGGCAGCTATGGGACAAAAGGTTTATGTCTACATTGCATGGAACTGGGAGAAGCCGAATGAGGAGGTAAAGATCCATCTCAAAAGTCTGTGGACGCATATGCAGTGCATTGCGTATGTGAGGCACTATATTCGCTGTGGAAATGCATCAGAACGTCGTGGCTGGGCTAGCATTGAGATTGAGGAAGCACCTTCGGGAGTTAAGGAGGTTAGTACTGAGAAACCCAAATCTGAATAATAGTATGTTTGAGGATGTATCCTCAGAGAGTGCTAAGACTGCTACTATGGAACAGATTTTATCGGGAAGGTTTTCAGGAAGGGATCCGGATCTTATCGTCCTGGAAGAACTTCACAAGAAGTTCATGCACGGTGTTCAAACATTTTGCTATCCCAAAACTAGGCGTCGAGTCAAAAAGTATCTCGCTCCCGGGATATCAGAATTTTATAAATTCTACTTCGACATCAACAGGGACTTTGTGAACCACGGGGATGTTTTGGCTAAAGTTATCCATTCGCTGTACTACATCTCCCGAATAGTAATGGTGAACATTAATGAGGACAACCCAGATAATTTCTCGGGTCTTGATTGGAGCCAACTGCTACATATGTTCAGAGTTCTACACCACAGGTACATAGCCAACGTGGATGAGATTTTAGGGCGGGCTCGCCTGATCCTACATACTTGTAGGGAGCTACAAGAAGTCAAAGGTAAGATTACCCCTCCTCTAACCTCCCATAGTATATCGAAGGCTCACACTCGGCCTTTAGAGGACACCACATTACATAATTTCAACATAGTAAAGGCAATATATAAGATTTCGGAACTAGGAACTTATATTTACGAGTTACTCGACTTTGCGTATTCCCCACGACGTCATGCAGTACTGCAGAAGGATATTGAAATCATATTTGTGGATTCTATTGTCGATCGGGCACCAGAACCACTTTCTCACCACGAAATGACGGCTATAGCGAAACTTGTCTTTGACACTACGTGGTACAACCCTGCTACAAACTTTTACGAAAGGATGCTAGCTGCCCACGAACGACAAACCAAATCCGTGGAGGCAGCATTATCAGCGAGAGCATCGTCACTTTCGGTGCACCCCGAAATGGCCTTGCTGATTTACCACCACCAACAATTCGCAAAGCATCGCTCAAATCCCGAATTCATTGCCCCATTTGAGTATATCGCAGTTAACGGGAGTCCATGTATCTGCTCTCGAGCTATGCTCGACGCATACTCGAAGGCAACAGAAAGATCGTTTATCCTTTACGGACATAACCCAAAACTTTCTGCTCCCTGGTGGGCCGCAACTGATTGTTTTGAGCCAAAATTGGCGGCTGCCATGAAGAGAATCTTTTACTGGAATATGGTGGAGGTCTACACGGCCCAGTTGCGTGAGTTTGAAGAACTTGGGGGTGTAAAGAAACAGGATGGGTTCGACGAGGTTCCCTTGGACAACAGCGTTGCGCAGCCAGAAGATGGTCTCGAAAAGAAGAGGAAGAAGAAATGAAGACCGAGTCATCTGTCAAGGTTCTTTGCTAGGGGAAAATGGAGGAGGAGGAATTAAATGGGTTCCGGTGGAGGATATTTTAGGCGGTGATATGACCGGTTGTGATTTCATTTTATCTTTTTTTTCTTCTCTTTTCCTTCCAATATCACAAATACAGGAGACATGGGCGGATTGAGTTTTCTGGCTTTCAAAGAGGTTTGAAGACATTTATGGTGGTAGGGGAAATGATGCCTGAATATGGGGGGGGCGACATTTACGTTCTCGTCTCGAGATATAGGCGCGCATCCCGTAGATATATATATTGGTCTTTAGCTATCCTCAATAACTATACTTCTTACACAATTAGTATAGCTATAAAAGATGGCGTACCTACGCGACGGTGAAGGAACATCACCACAAGAAATAAATAAACAAACATTCTCAACGACATACAGACCCCGGACCCAATTCAAAAATCTCTCTTTCCCATCTGTTTGAGGGCCGCAATGAGAGTATAAGTCCTAAGTATGGCTCCGGAACTCTTAAACCTAGTCCGACATAGACCGGTTAGGGGACAGAGTTAAGACGAAATAGTGAGCGAGTAGATTCAACCAATGGGTACGAGTTTGAGCACAATATATTGACTGCACCTGCTCACTTTTAACCCTGCCCCCGTCCGATCCGTGTAGGAAGGTTTAAGGCTTCCGGAGCCATATCCACATACTTGTATGTAAAGTGATAGAAAGGACCAGACACCCGACGGTATATACATACCGCAACTCAAGTATCTACATTGTATATATATCGTGGAACAAAAGGACCAGATATTTCGAGATAGTAGTGATGGACACAAGACAAACAAGAGGAGACTTGACCTAATCTCGTCTCGTCTTGGATCTAGGGAGCCAATATCTTATTACTGAAGAGACCCGGGTCAGGTATTGCGCAAACCCCCGAAACCATCAATAACTTGGTCCAATACTACCTGGTTGGGCGTTTTTTGGTGGCTAAACCAGCCAACACAGTCAGGGTTAAGGTTTGTGTATCTACTGGCTGTAAAAACCTCCATTTTCGAACATTTTTCAATATCTCGAGACCTCCTCAGACCACTCTCGAGACTAGTTGTTTTGCCTACCTCCTAGATTCGTCTCATCTAGCATTACAAGTACCTAGAAAAACAAAACCTCAAGGATTTTTGTTTCGTGCCCATCACTATTTCGAGACCATAAACAAGACACTACTAATCAACCATATATAACACCTACATATATAGCGAGAAGGCGCCCTTCAGAAGACACAACAACAAAAGGCTTCACCGTTGCCTTTTGGCAACCGAGAGCGTCCAAGAGTTCTATTATATACATGTAAGAAGTAGTAAGTAGTCTTGATAGTTACAATATAAGAAAAGTAGTACACGTAGATTCCGTGGAATCCAACGACATTTTCCTTAACAATTTTCTTAATTTAACAATCACTTTAATTTAGTTGTCAACCTAACAAGCTAAACAAAAAGAAGAAAACTGATGTTAATGATAGCCGGTTCGAGACGACCAGGAAGAAAAGCCCGACTCGTGGTAGCAGCTACTCGGCTTAACTCGGCTTGCAAAAACTCTAGTTTTTCAGTACCCTCAGACATTATAATTAGCCCTTGAAGTCATTCTAGATCTCTTTCTGTGAACGTATATTATTAGGGTTAGGGTTTTGCCACTTCTAGAGTTTATAAATCAATGACGAGCTTTCCAAGTCGAGCAGTGGAAGCTCGACTCGTGAGGGTAGCTGCTCGTGGGTGCTCGAGCTTTAGATTCCAATACCGTATCCTTGCTGCATAAGAATATGTAGTTAGCGAATCCGCACCCTTTTTAGTACTAATATATGTCGATCACGAGTGATATTCCATGCATATACCGTCAAAACAATCCCTTCGTCAGTTCCCGCGATTCACAACTTATTAGCGTGGAGATATTCAATAGGCTAGCTGTTATTGAGGCTGTAACGCTGCCAAAAGAAGTAGAATCTGTTCAAAAAGAGAAAGGAGGGGTGACAGACGTGACTTTCGCCACCAATAATCTAGGGTTAGGTATATTTAAGCAGGATTTGCAAGAAAATCTGCTAGACCGAGTTAAACCCTCTTCTTAGCGTCCGGTCATGAAAAAAGACGAAGGGTCTGCAATAACAAATCACCTGATTAATCCACTATTACCACCTATAACGGCCGATCCCAGTCGATACGCCGAGCGCGCCCATTCTACAACATTCTCCTACAAATATCTCCGCGGTATCATATCTGACCTCGCGCACGCCCGGCTGGTTGAGCCGCGGCCGCGATCTCCCAACGCCCGCCACCAAATCCGAAACCGGCCGGGCTCCCAAAGGCTGCGCACAAACCCATCTCAACGCCTCCGATCTTTTTCAGCCAGAATTGACATAACCGGCGTATTTCAGCGCCGATTCTGTATATAACTGTGTGAGTTAGATTTATATGCTCTAGAGAAGTCCGGGAATAGATCGCAACAATACCTTTCGAAACGTGGGTATCCATGCTTTTCCGTTTGGAGATGTGATATACGATATAGATTCCCCCATCGATCGTATTGCAGTCAACCTGCCCGACGCCGGCGAGTTTGACCTGAGTTCTGAATCTGAAGTCCAAGCTCCCGCAGCTCGTGATTCCTCTCAGAATCGGGGATCCCACCGAGACCCGTATAGATAGACGTGACATTCCCTCTTCACATTCATCCAGGCACTTCTCACTCTCTCGGTCCGGCCTTTTGTCCGATCCATGATCAAACCCACAGTTCCAGACGTAACATTTCCCCCAGCTCTCCAGTAGCTCATGATCTTCACTTTCAAATAGCAGAAAAAGGCCGACTCCGGTCCCGCGGCTGCCGTGTTTCTAGTCCCCGGTACCGACAATGCAGGGCCGGGAATAGGGCCGGACACACAGTCCCCCCGCATGATACGCAGGTCCGGCCGCACACACCCGTAACTCGATCTTCAGTGCAGCACCGAATCTCACCCGTCCCCACACCCCTTGTATAACCTGACCGCCGATCCTTCCTCAGAGTAATTATATTCACCAGATCTCACTCGATAACGTATAACCGCTCTGGTGATAAATCACGTGCCGCCTACTGCAAGAACTGATGAAGCTTTCGCAGGTGCCTTTTTTTTCCATTTCCATTTTTGTTTTTTTGTTCAGTTCGTGGCCAGCGCCTAGTTGACTGATTGCTGAGTGAGTGCGGGCCGCGGCCGGTCGGTGCACGTCAGTACTCAGTTCAGTCGTCAGTCATGGCGGGTCGAATTCAGAATATTTCCAAGCACAGACCAGCACAGTAGCGGACTGTGTACCTACGTTTCCCCCATTACTTGGTGAGGCGTGTCCCAAGCGCCGGGCTATTATTGCGATTTTGATTGTGGAGGAGAGGGGGGGGGGGCGGGCTGGGCGTTTCTGTATAACTGTCCGGCCGCAGCTGAAAGTGAGATTACCAGTGATGATGGCATCCGGCCGGAGGTTTGTTGTGATTCGAGTAGTATCAGTAGCATCTGCATCGGGAACCTATCGAGCTAGTAGTTTGGTTACTTTAGATTTCAGTAAATAAACTCGTGCATCCAATCAGGGCTCCACAACGGCCGGTCGAGGGTTTCGGTCTTAACCTGGTTGCGTCCACCAATTGGCAGTTGCGAACCCAGTTTTTTCTCGAAAAGTCTGTGTACTGCAGCAAGAAAAAGATGTCGGTATTAAGACAAGACAGATGTTTATGTGAATGACTCGATGCTGCTGCTGCTCTCCAGGTGTTTCATTCAGAGCCCTTCCGCTACTTGTTCACTGAGTGTTAATTCTCATTCATGCTTAGATTTCCAATATGCGCCTGCCTGCACGCACGTTGTAAAGCAAATTTGCAAAACAGAAAAAAAAAAAGAAAAAAAAACAACAAAATTTCTCTACGCAGCTAGATTAGTTAGCACCCCTCATTTCCAAAACCTGAGTTTTTTTCCATTTTTATTTTTCCCTTTTTCACTTACTTCATACACTGTACTGAGGAACTAAAGTGATAACAATGAGCTGTTCTGCGATGCCATGCTCGGCCGGCGTAAAATCGCCTCTGTCTTCCAGGAAACGGACTTCCGAGTGATACCCGGTGTCCGCACAAAAAAAAACCTGCAACGTGGAGTAATCCCATTTACTCTACTCCACCCACGCAATCTTCTTCCTTTTTTTTCTCCTTCTCTCTTTCGCCTGCTGCAGCACGTGAGCATGTCTTACTGAGGGAATAAGCATAAGCCGCATACATACTTAGCCAGGGAATCGGTGAACGTCGGCTTTGCAGTTAATTCGCGTAGAGGGGGTATGCCCGGCCGATAGATAGTGTGCACATATAACTACTTAATACAATCGTATGATGAAAGTGGATTCGATTTCGGGGGCCATTGGCTCCATAGCTATTTCCCCAACCGGGTGAAATCGCTAAAACTAATTAACTAGCTAAACAGCTTTTTCTTGTTTGGCTGGGCCCCCCGTAGGTAGTACGTCCTTCTTCGTCCTGCCTGCCCGCTTCTACACGGACGTAGCGGTGGGTATTCCAAATATGAACTCGCATCTGCATTTGCACTTTGGATCGGTTCCCGTGAGAGAGAGAAGAAAAGGCACCGGTCTGCCTGCTCCAAGAGGTACCATACAATACCATAGCGATAGATAGGTGGTTAGGCCCGATAAACGTAGCCTACTCCTAGGTACCGGTAGCTCTTGACTGGTAGAGTGTATCTCCCGGCATCATGGTGGGTCCCTGGATGCAGCCCTGTTGGGCAACTCTTCACTTTTCAAAGATCCTTACCAGGCCCATGGCCAGCAGCAGCTACCGTTCCATGATCATTAAGTCCAACGGCCTGCTCTGCGAAGAACATCCAATTGCATCAACTACTAATCAGGCAACCCACTGCAATCTCGCTGCGCTGGAAGCTTTCGAGAAGTCGGTAGGGTAGGGTAGAGTGCCTAGGTATGTACCTGTACCTTGAATGTCCAGATACCTAATTCGCAGCCAGGAAAGAACAAAACTCCCGAATACCTGTCTGTCTATAGGCATGTCTGTCCTGTACGTCTGTCTGTCTGTCTGTCTCTCTGTTGTCGGCAGATCCTATACAGGCATGCAAATATCCCTATCCCTATCCCTAATCCCTAATCCATAATCCCTACTCTCTAATCCCTATCCCTTTCACTCTATACTCTCCCTCATGGTGGTACACCAATATCGGCTCTACCCGCTTCTTCTTCTCAGTAGAGTATCAAACGAACTTAGTCCTAACGTACCCGCGCGGCGGTGATGCGTCGCAGCGACCGAAAAAAACCACATAGCATGTATTCCCCACGTTTCTCCATCCTTTCCTGGCCGGCCTAGCTTTCCTTTAATCTCCCTCCAGTCAGGCAGCGGCTACGGTTTCTGCCTTTATCAATCTGAGGAACCTCCTGCTACGAATTAACACCCTGGTTTCCAGATCGAGAGAGGCGCGCGTCATCCTGGGGCCCCTCCCCTACTCTGGATATGTAGTAGAAGTAGTAGGTAGTAGGTAGTAGGTACCATAACTCCTCTATCCGCCACTATTTGCACCGCCCCGGCCGGCTATTACTTCTCAGACCGTAACCGATAAAGGGCTTCTTAGAAATAATTATTCCCTATCAAGCCATCGAAAGAAATGAAAATTATTAGAGATCGGACCTCCCATCACATCTTCTCCTGAGACACACACTGGGCGGACCCCACTTTACTCCAGACCCTCCCCACGTTTCACGAGGGAGGGACATTAGATATAATTAGTTGAAAAAGAGCTTGAAAGAAAAGAGAAAGAGGGAGAGAAAATACCTCATGCATATTATATTGGCTCTACGTACTTTTACGCTCGCTCGAGCATCTGATCTGATCACATCTCGATGGCATCAGTAGCAACGGGTGCTAGCCCGATCATTTCTCCTCCTCTACCTCCTTCGGTATCGGGTATGACCTACGGTACTCGGTCATCATCAATCACACACACAAAGAATGTAAGATATGTAAATAAAGCTCCGCCAATTACGGCACTCAACAAAGTAGATAAAGGCAAGTAGACATGTGATCAGAACCAACAATTAACAATCAGAAGGTGCTTCCCTACACCGAAAGTACGCACCGGAGAATTTCCCGCCTACCTACTCGAGCTGAGAGGGCGAGAGCATTTCGTGGGGGTTACATGATGAAATACGAGAGGGGGGTGGGGAGGGGAAAGGGGGGTGAGGTCATGATAGGCGATCTAGAATTGGTTCTACCCAATAGATAGAGGGGGCAGAGTAGGTTATTGTGACAGTTATGCTAGCAGATGCAGGACCCAGCCTGAAGAAATTGGTTACTGTGATATCGTATTTTACCCTACGAGCCACGGCCAGCAGCACATATCCGCCACCAGATGTAAGAGAAGAAGATCCAGAAGCCTTACATATGATGATTATTCTGGGGGAGGGCGTAAAGAAGCTTTTTTTTTTGGCCCCCTTATGCTCCCCTGAAATTTTTGTCATGGTTCGTGATGCTTGTCCTTGTCGTGAGGATTATGATGAATCCTGGGGAAAGCGAAGAATGTGAATCCCAGGGAAACATCCCCCTCATCCTGGCTGTGGCTTGTTTCTGCCTCTGTCTCTTATGTTTACTTTTTTAGGCTTGGTCTAGTAATGACTTGGGCGCAAGAAACTCCTGTATGTAGAAAACTCTACATAGATTAGAGAAGAGGACAGGACAAGTGAGTGACAAAGTGACAGCTGTAGGCTGCTGCTTCTCACCGGCCGGTTCTTCCTGCGGTGGGGGTATGAGTTGTTCTTTACTGATACATCCACAGGTACCTACTCGTACTCGGGATGTCCTTGCCAGAAGATTTCTCGGGGGACATCCGAGTACTTCCCGGCGTAAGCGAAATTGTCGGAAAACGGTTTCAAGGGAGGAAACTCGACTCTGACTTAGGCCCGCTGCAGATCCAGACAGGGTCGGTACTTTGTGAATACATAATCAATAAAAGGTCTATTATTACTTCTCTAAAGAAACTTACCTATGTGCGTATGTGTAATCCACAGAACGTACCGGCCGTCTAATAATGCTTGAATGAGTTAAACCACAAGAAGCATCTCTGGTAATAATAACCATGATCCTTAACCAAGATTACACCTTTTTACCTACCGTGAGATCTAGATTCTAGACTCCGGGGTATTCCGGGCATACTCGCTTTCGCGGTATACGAATTGGGAATAATCGAACTAGTAGCAATCTTTGTAACTGATTTGTGAGGTTTTTTTCTTTTCTTTCTTTTGCTTTCCTTCTGATTCTCTAGAATATTCACGTGGCCGCACATATGTATGCGGTAAGTGAACAGTAGCTTCAACTATTCGCAACTTGTTTTGCTCTAGGCTCACTACTTTCCACAAATGCACTAGAATTATTATGTATGTATGCAGCAAAAACCAGGACAGGTTGAAGTCGGCCCGACATCAAAGGCCAGGTGGTTGCTATGTATATGTCGGTCTAGGTACGCAAGATATCGCGAAGTTAATCTCCGGCCAGGGTGCAGGTGGACCGGTTATTAGTGTTGATTGTAGCGAAATTTGAACATGAATCATGCGTTACCTGCCTAGCCTCTCGGTTCTTTTCCCCCTCCCCCTCAACCAGTGGATCATGTTTGAGGAAACGATGTGGCTGGTATGATAGGGGAAGTCGACTCTCCACCACCACCATTACCACCACAACAAGCCGAGAGAGTGTCTGAGGAACCACTACGGCCGGGATAAGATACCTTAAAATGTCACCTCACGCAGCATCGCCGGTAGGTACAAAATCCTGTTGTTATTTATTTGTAGAGTAACAATTGCGGGGACCTGCATTATTCACCAGTGGGACGGTGGTAACATCCCATCCACCCATACTCATCACCAACCCATAAGGTGTCTCGGATATTTGTTTTTGCGAGCCCTCTTCTTCTTTTTTTGCCTTCCCCCCCGGCCCAGTCGATATGCGGCAAGGGTTCAAGCGATCGTGAAGGGAGGGGATGGGCACAGGGTATCTCGGATATGAAACCGAAACATCATCCATCCCAACTCAACCTTGGCTTACCTACCCCTCTACTTACTGTTCACGGGTTCAATTCGCAAGTGATAGACTCGCTAGGCAAGTACTTTAGTTGTTGGGTGATTGCGGAGGGGGGATCTGGTTAGATAGTGTTTGTAAAAATAACATCTCAATGTTTTACTTTTATAGATACCGTTAGTGAACTTCTCCTCTTGCGTTCCACACCGCGCGCGCGCGCAATGATTCCTAATAAATATTCCTAATATTGGCGATGACGACGGGCCCCAATGTCTTGAACGGTTAATTGTTGTGGTTGTGGAGGAGCATGCAAAACACAGCGAATAAGGCCTGGTTGCCAATGATTCAGAGAGCAAGCCACAACCCACGAAATCCAAAAACCAAACCCTGAAGAGAGTACGGCAATTGAGTTTATCACGCTAGTTCGCTAGCCATCTTTCAGGATGTCCACGAGGGTCCCTTGTGATCTCATCCCAGCGGCCGAAACAATCGAAGCTCGCTAGAAGCAATCGTAGAACTTGACTGGAACAAGACAACTGATGCTCGGTTTTCTCACCGCGCACCACACGTTACTGCGTGGGATGAGATGTGACCGTACCAGAAAAGAGACCACAAGTTTGTGTTTCTCTCGAGAATCGAGACACGAGAAAAAGGAATCAGGAAATCGAAGTAACTACATGTATGTAAGTGTCTGTCAGTCAGTATTGCGAGTTCAGAAACCTCTTTTTTCGAGGCTGTCCACGTCATTTTGTTCAAAGCAGGCCGGCCGTTGTACAAAAGAACAACAGCAGCATAATGCAAATTAACGGGGACTTCCCGAATCTCCCCCTCTCACCTCTCAGGTAGGTATGTGTAGCTCTATGTACTCTACCGTAACTCACACACCTTGAGCGGCAAAGATGACGCATCCCGCATCCGTCCAGCTGTTGTTGTTCTGTTCCTCGCCCGCCGCACAGCGCCGGTTCACCTCACCTCACCGCAACACCTACCGCCTGTAGCCTATGTTGGTTCCATCCGAACATCCAAACGATGTCCAGTCCACTAATAGGCGGGAAGAAAAAAAAAGGCCGTTCCATAGGTTGCACGTGAGTGTAGGTACTCTACTGCACATACATATGTAGTCAACGGCACAACAGCACCCAATTAACCCTCCAATCGCTTCACATATCGCGAGATGCTGAACAACTTGGCCGGCTCTCATAAAGTCATGTGTCGGCCGGGGGACGACCTTCCAGTAACGCATGGAAAGAAAAATAACCCCACCTTTCCATACATGCATACATACATACAGCCTGGTAAGGCAGGTTCCATATGTATCCCCACTGGTGCAAGAAAAAAAACGCAGATAAAGTGCTGGTACAGTTGCACCCTATGTACCGAGAAACCATCTAATTCCGGGAAAGCTATCCTTGACCGTGTGCAGCTGTGCGCGATTTGCTCCGCAGAAGGGTATTTTATGGATGATTACTACTGGGTACGTCCAGCGGCACTATCACCAATCCTTGCCTGTCCAGGCGGATAGGTTACGATGCTTTTTTTTCTCTTTCGCGATACGATCTGACTTAGGTACTTGAGTACCAGCCTCAACTGCCGTTGTACCTTGGGACGAAAGGTTGCGCTCAACATAATCGCGAGATTCCCTATCTGGTATCGCACCAGTTTTTAGTTCCGAGGTTCCGACCGACGTATGCCTAGATGCGCTTTGTGCCTTTACCTCTGTACCTTACGGTAGGTAGAGTAGAGCAAGTACTCCACAGATGTAGGTATGTGTCGTGTATGTATCGGCTGCTGGCGGTCGGTACCTACATGAACCTCCAGATACTGGTATCGTTGGCTCATCTTGATTGAAAACCGAACCCAAAAGCCACCTAGCTAGGGAAGGCTATCGGATCGGCGACCACGGTGCTGATGATACCACGATGGAGGATAGCCTGAGCCTGGGTTTGCTCTGAGTACCTACGGTAGGTTGGGTTAGGTCAGGTCAGGTCAGGTAGCCCTATATTAGCCACGTCAATTGACACTATCTACAGGGTTCATCGATCGGTAACTCTACAAGGCTGCAGTTGAGGGAAGAAGAAAGTAAAGTGCTTATGAAAGAAGAGCAGCAGAAAAAAGGTGTGTCCGGGTCAAAAACCTTGTTGTCGACATGACAGGCAGCAAAAGCTGGATGGAATTCACAATAACGGATCTTGCTGCCCTGTAGGATTTGTTTGACTGGGGCAGGGCACCCTCGGTCGTTCTTTACCGGGCCCTGGTACCCAGTACGCATTTGCCAGCCTGAGTCCCTGCCCTCCCGCCGTTGAAGGGGGAGGGGGGGGCATCCTTGAACCCGCTGTTTATCGAAAACCATGCAGAATCACTTGCCGAGATGAAGGCGTGACGTTCTCAATAGGTCGGACGAAAGGAGTAACGGGCGAAACGGTCGGGTTGTAGCATGAGTGAGAGTAACTTTCTTTTTGTTTTGATATAACTTTTGATTGTGAGTAAGAGTGTCTGGAGTAAGAATTCCTTTGATTGATAATTCTCCAACAACCACTTGACTACTACCGATTTTGATATCGATATTAGGGTTTCGCCGGTAGTGCGCAAGGTATCATGAATCTCTGTCAGGAATCAGAACCAGTCACACTCAGCTGATAAACTCTGCCTCACAATCACTTCGCCCTCTAACCGAGCAGAAATCATTTCCGACCATCAACTGAGAAAGAATGCAGTGCAGTGCAGTGCTAATAAGATTAGTACTGTCGTACGTACTGCCATCTTGAGGTTAAATAAAGATTTGAACCCGCGCTCTTTACCCATGTAGGCACCTTCTCCGGGGGGTCGGTTGGCTGCACCGAACATGGCGGGGACCACCATATTCTGATATTCGTTACATATGACTCTAGTCTCTAGGTCAAGCTCAAACGAAAGCATTTACAAAAAGCAAAACATGAAATCTAGTAAACTGAGTACCGGCCTTCGGAATTCGGTTCAGTTTTTACCGAAAAACATACGCCGTACTTACCCAAAAAAACGCCGAGAGGGGGGTGGTTTTTCCTCCCAACACTGGCAGCGACGATGAAGGACCGGCATCGGCCGCGTCTAGATAAAGCCGGATGTAGAGTAGAAGAATCGGTCTATAAAAATTTCAAACATTCATAAATTAGCAGTTTACTCTAGCTCATATTTCCGGCCATTCGTAGAGTAGTAGAACTCCGGTTTGGTGATCCCTTTTCCGAATGGCACCTCTTTTGTGAATATTAGACGTAGTGTAAGTAATACTAAGTATAAGACACAATAGTATCATTTCCTTGGTAAAACAAAAATGCATTCCGTAGAGACCTGCCACAACCAGCCATAGGGTAGAAAACCAGAAGGAGTTCCAGTTCCAAAAATTGGTAATTCATCATAGCTATTTTTTCCCCTCTTCCCCGAGGAGGAGCCAACCAACCAAACATCGGCTTTGCGCGACAACCGACATAAAATCGTATCAGCATGACGGCGTGATGCAGTGCAGAAGAATAACAAGTGCCAGGGTAATTATGGTGGCTTTTTTTTTTTTTGTAGCCTTTCCTTTTGCTTGAAAGCTTTTGATACTTTTGAGTGGTAGCCGTTTAAAAAGGGCAGCAAGTAAATCGGAATCGACCCCACGACACCACTATCACCATCACGTTTTTGGGGGGGTAGGTATTGTGGTACTATCCGTGAGACACTGCAGGCCGCCGGTTGTTTCTTGAGGACTGAATGACCGTAATTGATAAAGTGCTCGAGCCAGCCAGCCATCTATCAGCCATCCAGCCATCAGCCAGCAAACCAGCAAGCCAGTAGGCCAGATTCCCTAATCGAATTTCAATTGCGTAGATTGAATTGATTGATGATTGATTGATTGAGAGACCTTTCGATGTCTTACGCATGCCTGGTCACTTGCCAAAAACAGGGGAAACAGTGAACAGCGGATGAAGGGGGTGTCTAAGTGAACGGACTGAGCCGTTTTGCCGAGGAAGGGGGAGTCAGTAAGTCAGTATCATGTAGGTACATGTACCTACTCTACATAGGTCACGAGTTGTTTATCGCCGTATGTAGCCCCCACTCCACGACGACCAATCTGTAAGAATTTGTCGAGATGGCACTGTGCTAGTTAGAGTGCTATGTAGGCCGGTAAAGCTTATGGTCCTTTAATCTCTTTCTGGCGCCTTTCACCTACCTCTTCTGCACATTATTATTTAGAATAATCGCACGAATGACTCTCCGGTCTGAACTTCAACGCCCGTTTGTGGTTCAGTAGCCATCGGAATTCGTAATCACGCCGTTGTGGAAGAGAGCGAGCGAGATCGAGTGATTGCCGCTAGCAACACGGCCAGGGCTGGATTACAGGGCGGGGAGGGGCGAGCATTAGGGCTATCGGATCAGCATCCAGGCACGCTCCCGCCCAACCCTGAGAAAACCAGATTCCCGTCACGATGGGTTTTGATGGGTTTCTTCCCCTGGTTCAGACAGGGCAACCATTGAATGCGCTTCGATGTTTGTTTGGTGGTGGTTTGGCCAAAGGTTTACACCACCACCACCTACCTACATACCTCATCCCTTGCAGCCAGAGCTTGGAAGGCACTGAAAGCGTGGCTGACATGACATACACGTGGGGCAGATGGAAGGGGGAGGGGAGGGTGTAGAAAAGACGGTCTGTGCATTTTGTTTTTCCCTGGATGGCACGTGTGGGAGTGGCTTTGGTTTGGTTTGTGAGAGCAACCTTTCATCACATCATCATCACATCCACACACCCCCCATTCTGTTCCGGCCCTCACTCAAGTCACAAAACACCAGATTTGACATTTATTTTTCCGTTTCCTCTTTTAGTCAACACAGGACGTGCATGTTTTGATGGTCTGTTCTATTAGTACACAGGTACATACATACCATACCATGCTCACCCTGCCTACTGATGTTGCTGTTTTTCTTTTGAATGGAGATCAACAATATCACGGGAGGCAAAGCGGGCCGCGGGGCAGCCGAGTCAGTTGAAACCTGAACGGAATGGGATTACATATGGGAGGGGGTCCACAGCAGTTACGGTGGTCGGAGCTTGGCCGCGGTTTTCCGACGGGCGAATTGCTCTGGGCGCTCCTTCTGCTTTCAAGAGAGGTTGGGAGATGATGACTCGTTTGTAAAGTTAGTGCTCGACTCTCATGATCACTCACTGACTCTGCCTCAATTTACGATTGCATATTGAAGATCTGATATAAAAACGGGTGCGTCGTCGTCGTCGCTGTGGGGGCTGGCAATAGCCAATTGGGGGATAGATGGTTACTAAACAAGGAAAGAGCGTTGAAAGCGGGACTCGGGGACTTGACCTAAATCCTGTTGAAGCTAAGACGAATGGTCGTGGGTGGAGAATAATAGAAAGTGACTGAAAACGAGTGAGAGGGAAAGAAGGGGAAAATGTGACGGGTCATTACATACTCTGCCGGTAAGCCACTGCGCCCTTGAAATTCCAATCAAAGTAGGAATACGGCAGGGCAGGGCAGGCTGCAGAGGAATCGGAATCTCCACCCACAGGTGTTGAAGATTGAGATACGCAGCAAAGGACCAAGGCAGAGTAACGCACTTTACAGACATGGTGTGATTGGACCTCTCTGTTGCCATCAATCGTCAATCGATACAATTGTTGGTAGGGCCTTGGATATCGGTTACACTTATCTACTCGATATCTGTGTGCAATTCTATTATTATGTTTACAGGTGCATCAATGGAGCTTTCATCCGGCCACTCGTCCGTGGTCCTTTAAACCCGATCGCTTAGTAGCCTCTTTCTACATTGCACGAGGTGTTTCTCTTCGAGTACTTGCGCTCGAGAAAATCAATTCCTCACCGCAGCACGCAAATTCCTCTATCATACGTACTCCTCCCTCTTGATCTACACATCTTCAATTACAACTGACGGGTTTAGGCCTTGTGGTTCGATTGCTCTCTACGCCGTACTATTCCGTGATCTATAACCGTCCCCCTTTAGTTGTAGAATCGTAGAGATACAGTCGCCGTCATGTTAAATAGGTAGCTTCTTTAAAGAGAGAAAATTGATATAAAAAAAAGGAAATAAACAATCACCCCTCCCCCATCACCATCCCCCACCCTGCTGCTCTTATAGCCCAGCTCATCCAGTTTCTCGTCCCCTGCTCCTACCGTTACCTGTCGTCTGTCACCTCGATCCATCCAAGGTACCCTTTCCCAGTGGCTTTTCAAACCCTGAACCACCGCACCGCTGCTGCATTCGCATCTGCCCTGGTCCACCCCCCCTTCCCAATCCCACCCACGTAATCCTCGACAACCAACCGCTCTATCGATATCTGGCTCGAAACCCAGTACTTTTTGATATCACGAATCGAAAGATAATAATTCCGCTGAGGGTCAAGTGTAACGTAGTGATAGCCATTGGGGCATCAAATATCATCATCGCGCCGCTCAGAGACATTTTTGTTATTTTTATTCCTTCCCCCTTCTTTAACAAGCCTCCCCAGTCATCCGTCAACGATCTTGCAGAATCAGAGACCTGGCCATCCTCGTATCCTTCAACTAATTCGTCCCAACTAACGCGCCAACCCAAAGGAAAAAGGAAAAATAAACGTATGTACGCAAGTCATCTTCCTAGGCGGGCATCATTCATTCCCACACACACTCACACACACCCTCTACCCCGTCCCTGTTTCGCCCGTCGAATCGATATCCTTTTTTTGTCTCTAGAGTTACAAGCTACATGTACCCTATGATAGCCAAGTCTCAAATCCAACGTCCCAGCTCATCCACACCTAACCCTAAACACGCCCCTCCACGCATCACATCGCATATTATTCTTTGATCAGTGGTTTGATGGTAGCGCGCAGTACACGCTGCCAGCACCGCACAAAAACATCCACATTCCATTCCAGAGAATATCCGTAGCAGAATAAGGGCTCCAGTACTGACATGTTTCACAAAATGCTCTCATAGTACGAGTTTTCTGATTAGACCTATCGTTGAATTGAAAGGCTGCACAGCCACACCATTGAGTCTCAATCACAACCACCAATCAATCACTGGGGCAACAACCGCGGCATCTCTCTTACCCAGGGCCCAGTTTGATTCTACTAAACGTGGGAGGCAGTTAACCAAGTTTCATACAGAAGCCTCATCCAGTCATCCTCCATCACTGCCGTTCCTGACACACCAACGTTCTCTCAATTCAGTCTATGCAAGAAGCAAGCCTATCTCCGAGGTACATATAAATCTGATAGATTAAATTTTGCGAGGATTATTGTTCTTTGTGTTCCACAAGTACCGACCACCGAGCCACTCACCCCCAGCTCTTCCTTTACCCCTGTCTAGCAGATTTCCTTACCATACCATTTACGTTCCCTGCGCGATTACATATCCTTGAGCAACCAAGACTCTTTCACCCGGCAATTTTCCCACACCACACCCCTAGCTTCCAAGCCGCCCCCGTCGCGCCGCGCAATATACCACTAGTAGTAGTACTAGTACCTACATCCAGTAGCTACCTACCTAGTTCGACATATTCAGGTCACCACCAAGAACGTGACCGAAGGATTCCATCCCATCTGGCTGGCGCGTAGTACACAGTGTTTTGTTTCGGAAAGCGCCCAGCAATTATTCCAACGGCAACATCTCACCACAAGTTTGTCGTTCCAGCGACCGGCTTTGTGTAGAGTAGTGTTCTGGAAAAGCAACCACCATAGCTTCTCTTGCAGGTTATCAGCTGCGCGATTACGCCTGACTAGTCAACTTTAGCTTACACCATCCTATCAGCATTAGTTATACCTAAGGTACTTGTTTTTTTCCCTCTTTTTTCTTCCCATTCTTTCTTTTCCCTTCACAACCCAATTTTCGCGTTCGTTTCTTTCGTCCAATCGTTCCAATTGCTCTTGCTGTAAGGGAAAACAAGAAATTTGCCGGGAAATAATCGATTGCTTGATCTCTGGTGAATCTCCATCATTTCCTAGTCATTTCTCGATCGCTTTTCTAGTCTCTATCTCTACTTTCGTATCTGGCGCCGCGCTTGGCCTGACCAAGAGAGAGATAGAGGAAGACGTATCATTTCCCAACGCCCCCTCCTGATTTCAGTGATTGTTTAGCTTATTCCCTGCCTTACATCACTTTGATTTACTTTCCCACCTTATTTTAGACCTTTTATTCTCATTCGCAGACGAAGCCGTTATATCTTTTTTTTCTTTTTCCTCTCTTTTTTCCTTAGCGTTGCTTTTTCCGTTCCCTTTTTCATTATTTTCCTGTTCGGGGTTTCGGCACGTATTGGCGGGCGTTTGATACGTACATACTCGAACTGGTTACCGTTATTACGTCCCGCATCACTGTGGAGACTACTGGTCGACCCTACGCTAGTTAGTAACTGATTTTTCTTCCCGGGGAGGGGGGGGGGGGGGTTTCTGTATCCATATCATATCGGCTTTTTTCTTTAGTTGAATTTTTCTTAGCCCTTCTTTTTTTTTTACAGTTGATTTTTTCCCCCGTTCGTTGCTTTTTTTATTCTCTCTCTTTCGTGGTTCTTCTTCCGTCTGATTCCTCTTCAACAGCAATTAGCAGAAGTCTTATTGTTTTTTCCCCCTTGACTGCTTGCTGCTCTGTCTGCCTGTCTGCCTGTCTGTTCTCCTCCCCCTACCCTCTCTCTGGTAGTTTCTTTTTCTGGTCTTTTCAAGGTGATTGCTTGCTCGCTTTGCTTGCTCAGACAGCGTTGTCCCCTTTATTCACATTACATACACATACACATACCTGCCTGCCCATCCATACCCACATCCACATCTCGTACATACATATCCCATCCAGCCATACGTTACATACATTACATACATACACCACACACAGATCAAGCAAGATAGGGACAGGACAGGAATTGTGGACCTCGAGCTAACCAAGAATTCCCAAGGCTTCAGTGCACCATCCTCGATCACTCACGCATTCACTCACACTCACACTCACACACCCACGCACCCACGCAGCCAGCCATTCTATCCGTCCATCCATCATCCACATACTCCCCACCTGGGAAAGAGAAATACCTAAATAAATAATATTTTTTTTTAAAAAAAAAGGAACCATCCCCCCCTTCCACTCACCACCCACGCATTCCTTCAATTCCCAGAGGAACGGTGCTGTGCCACGCCTGCCCAACCACACGGAAGAAACAGATCTGATCCTTACGGCAAGCATCAACGCCGTCATAATTCGCACTATTGAAAAAAAAAATAAAAAAATAAAAAAAAAGGAATCGGAAGAGCGTTGCAGCAGAGACAGCAGAGAAGCAGAAGCAGAAGCAGAAGCAGAAGCAGAAGCAGAAGCAGTAGACAGAAGAAGAAGCGTTAGATCCTGTTAGGGAGTAGCTTAGCACCTCCACAGATTTCACCGCCCTCTCCGTCGTCACCGCAGCCCCATCCAAATCCATCTCTCCCCCAGTTGCAACAGTGGCATACCATTCCCAGTCACACCACAGGCAGCAAGCTATGTCGCATCCACCCGGCAGCTATAAGGAGGAGCCGGCCACTGAACCGGATAGCCACCCAGGTCACCCTCATCAACAACATCCGCCGCCACCGCCCTCCACTGCTACTTCCCAGCAGCAACATCCTCAACAGCAGCAGCAACAACAGCAGCAGCAACAGCATCAACAACACCCCCAGCAACAGCAGCAGCACCCTAGACCTAACCTTCCCCATCAACAACAACACCCAGGACAGCAGCAGCAGCAGCCTCCCCCCTCCTCTTCTACTTTCCCATCGCCGCACCCCCCTCAACATCAATCCCCTTTCGCCCAGTCTTCAAACCTCCCCGGTTCACAGCACCCTCACTCTCAAGAGATCGCTTACTTTGCCCATCCCTCCCCATACGGCACTCCCGGCGGTAGTGCTCCTTCATACCCACCTCAAGGTCCGTAGATCCCTCCGATCTTCCCCAGCATATCCTATTCCTTTATATTTGCTTTTCACCCACCCCTACTTTCCATCCCTTCCCTTCTTACCTTCCATCCTTCCCTCACACCTTCCCTCACACCTTCCTTCACACCTCTGCGCCGCCTCGTGTCTCAGCAAGAAAGAAAGAAAAGAAAGCAAAACGTTCCTTGACTAATAACCATTCTACGAAACTATTATACAGATTTGATGGCTACTCACACAATGAACCGTCCACCATATCCCCCAATCTACCACACTCCTCAGAGCAACTCGCCGGCCTCTGTTGCCTCTCCCACAGCGGATCACCGAGTCTATTCACAACAGTCTATGCAGACCCCGCTGTACGGGTATCCGCAGACATACCCCCCAATACCGACTGGCCCCCAGAACTATTCCAGCCAGCCTCCTCACCATGGTCTCACACAGCCGTTGTTGATGTCTCAGTCATCGGGACAGACCATGACTCCACCACAGCCTCATCACCAGCATGTCGCACCAAACACTTCTACCGCGGCAAAGATTTCCCAGACTCCTATTCACAGAGCCTCCCCATCTACCCCCTCGTCTGGATCCAAGCCTGGTGCTGGAAACTCCGCGATCAACCCGAATGCCGCTCCTGGGCCGATCCCGGCAACGACCCCATTGGTGGTCAGACAAGACAATAACGGCGTACAGTGGATCGCATTCGAGTACTCTCGCGACAGGGTCAAGATGGAGTACACCATTCGCTGCGATGTTGAGTCTATCAGTGTTGATACCCTATCCCACGAGTTCAAGACCGAGAACTGCGTCTACCCGCGCGCTTGCTGCCCCAAGGACCAGTACCGGGGTAACAGGTTGGTTTACGAGACCGAGTGCAATGCCGTTGGCTGGGCTTTGGCAGAGCTTAATCCTTGTTTGAGGGGGAAGAGAGGCTTGATCCAGAGAGCTGTAGACAGCTGGAGGAACTCTAACCAGGACCCCCGGTTACGAAGCCGAAGGGTCCGTCGCATGGCGAAGATCAACAATCGCAAAGCAAATGCTCAGGCTGCTCAGGCTCACCTCGGTGCAGGTTCACCTAACGTTCACAATGGTGTTCCTTCGGCCAGCGTAGGGCTCGGACTCAAGGGGCCTCTTGTCCCAAACGCGCAGCCACAGCTTCACCACCACCACCATCCGGGAACAGCTACAGGCCACAATGACTCCCCAACCGCGGCGAACGGTGAGGAGGATATGGGCTCGATGTTGCACCACCACCATCACTCTGCTCAAGCTCAGTATGGAGTCCAGGGACAGATGCCCTCAAACACTAGCTCTAGGTCTGGTTCAGGACATCTTTCCCCGGCCGTTGGAGGTGAGGAATTCGGGAATGGGCATGCGGGACAGCATCATCATCATGCTCCGACAAGTGGAAACGATATCAGGCCAAGACACGTCTTTCACGGATATCCCACTTCTTACCCGTCGGAAAACGTAGGGGGAGCTTCTATGCCACCTTCGATGCACGATAGCATGGACCCCATGGGCCCTTCATCCAACACCCCTAATGCCGTTACCGCGTCTACCCCACCCAATAACACCTCGCTGTTTGGAGACATCCCGGACCACAAGCGTCGGAAGTTTATTCTTGTTGATGACCCGGCACGTGGCTCCCGTGTCCGTGTCCGTGTGATGCTTGACCAGGTTCACATGCAAGAGATCCCGGATTCTTACCGCAAATCAAACTCTGTCTACCCGCGTTCATTCATGGCGTCACAGATGGAGGACGATTCACAAACAGAGACCCAGACCCAGATCATCGTGCCCATGCTCGATGGATCAAGCATGACCGTGTCACCCCCACCACCCAGCAACCAGAAGAGGAAGAAGGAGTTGGATTTGAACGAGTTGGGATACAGAATGTCGTGGAGCCAGTCCAGAGTGTTTGCAGGCAGGACTATGTTTTTGCAGCGAGCTCGTAAGTCACGGCGAACTTCCTGCGGCGCCGTGAGCGAGTGTTAATTTGGTTTTTTTCTTTTTTAGTCGACGCGTATAGGAATAAGATGAGGAGCAGCATGATGGCCGCCGGAACGGATGTTGTTAACTCAGCGCCTCACCTCGAAACTCGGGCCGGAAAGAGAAAGTGGTTGGAGAGAAACCGCCGGTCGAGGCCTTCCGACTCCTCTTAATCGTATCGATAAAAAAAATCAATATTGAAATTTAACACAACAACAACACGAAAAGCTTTGGCATTTTTTAGATTTCTGTTCTATGGGATGTATAGGGAAATACACACAATCTGGGGGGGAATTCTCGGCTTGGCTTTGGGGGGTTTACATTGGGATAAAGGGCACTGGGAACATGGAACAGTTCTTATAAAAAGAAAGAAAAAAAGGGAAAAGCGCTGACCAGCTACCACCACCACATTGTTATCAATCCAGGAGCAGAAAGCAAAAGGAAAGAAAATTGAAATGTTTTAAAAACGTTGATCGTTTTTTTACTTTACTGTATCCTTGGATTCATTTTTGTTCAATACGGGGGGTTATCTCTTTCATCTCTTTTTTTTTTCTTTCTTTCTTTTCTCTTCTAAGGGTCTATTATTACATCGTTGATATGGAAGGCGTATTATCATTATTATACCGATTTTTTTTTCTTCTTGTCACTATCTTTTTGTGTTGTATTATTTTCTATGTTGTGTTTTTTTTCCTTCATTTCATTACCTCTTTCACACTTGTTTTAACGTTGCTGATGGGGACATTCCGATCGAACGACGTTTCTATGGCATGGCTTCTTACGACCCGTTTACGAAAAAAAAAAATCCATTTAACGAAACACCTTTCTTCTTCAGAAAGCCACCTCTCGCCCTTCATCTCCTGGGCAGACATATCTTCATTTTTTTTTTCATTTCTACCTGCTGTTGTTTCTTCAATGTCTTATATCCCCTTGTTTGTACGTACGTATCTGTCCTATATCCTTGTTGCTACTATGGTGGTGTTTTTATTTTACTTTCTTCTGCGTGCGGGGCGGCGGCGGGCTGGCGGGGGCTATTTGTTTTTTTGTATGTTTTCCCCCCCTTTTTCCTTTACCTGTATGTGTCATTTTGTATGTTATTTAGTAGCTAGTACAAAGAAAGAGTCCTTTTTTTGTTTTTTTCTAAACGAGGAGAGAGCAGCAGAAGATATCCTGTATGTTTTTTTTAAGATTGTGTTTTTTTTCCCGGGCTAGAATTAGCAGCAGTAGCTAGGTTTTCTGATTTGATTTGATGGTGAAATTATCGAAAGGCAATTGTTTAACTACATACTATTTTTTGACTTTTTTGCCTCCGCCCCCCGAAAATCTGCAAGGCATCCCATCTATAGATCTAGTACAGTATACGACGTAGTTTATTACAGTAGGATCAATCAAGCAAGATATTAATCCGGATTTTCTGTTTCAGAATTCGAACCCGATCGGAGTTTACCAGGATAGGATATAGGAATTCTAACTAAGCCAGCCCTAGCCTATAGTAGCCCAAGTGGAGTACGTAGTTACAATTGCAATTGTACCCCCATATGTGCACTACGTATAACTAAGCTGCCCTGAGTGAGGAGCAGCAGGAGCAGCGCAGCAGCGCCAGGAGGAGGAGCAGGAGGGAAATGCTTACCGGTGATCAGATGCTGCACACACCGGTATCGATAGCAATATGTGAGTATGTGTGTTCCTGGTGAGGATCTATCGTGATCAGGGGAGGGGGCAAGCAAGTGGCGTGGGGTGTTGGGTACGTTGTTGGTCTAATCATTGGTCTTTAACGTTCAACGTTTCCGCTTTTGAAACTTAGTATTGCTAACTATCGACACCGCGGTCAAGCAAAGCAGCAGAAGCAGCAACAACGCAGAGGGGTTGCGCGCGCGCGCGGTGTTCCTTTTTTTTCGTTCAGGTACAGGTATGTTATTTAGTAAGTGTGCAGTGTACCTATTGTAGTACTGGGGTTTGGTGATTGGTGTAGCAAGCTGATTGGTTACTGGTTGCTGGTTGCTGGTTGCTGGTTGCTGGTTGCTATTGCTAGGTACCATGTAATGCACGACGTTTTATGTCATGTTAATTATAACAACTCTAACTACTTGGGTACATACTGCCTACATACACACAGACATATACCATGGACTCTCATTATCATAGACCATGCCCCGTCAATCCAGTAACTAGACGCCAGACCAGACAAGTCCAGCCCATCAAGCCGCTCTTCTGATACAAACCTCACAAGATTTTTTTTTTCCAAAATAACAATGCTGATCGTAGCTGGTTATTACTGGCGCAGGGACGAAGCATACGTAACATCTAATCCAGGCACATCATCATTGCGGGGAAACTCGGCGGGTAAGCCAGGGGCTAGAAGGAGGGAATTAAAATGAACGGGACATGAAATCAGGAGATTCGATGGAACACAGAGGGTGTGTGGGATGAGGGACGTTTTCCGCGTACACAAGGCGGGGCCCGGATTATTCTTACGTGTGGGGATTTACCGAATTAGATGCCCTGGCCAAATAGTGAGTGAGTTAGGTTGAATAATTACCCGACTTCAAAGGGTTCCTTCGGAAAATTTTCAGTGGCTAACGTACTGACTGGTATACGTAGGTAAGGTTCACTGCTAGTTAGATAGGCACCTGGCAATCAGTAAGTAAGATAGAAGCTAAAGGTAAATTGGAAAAGTGGGCCTTTGGATGACTGAGCTCCTCCACCATGAGGAAATGGTAATGTCGCCCGATTTGGTTTTCTTTCAGCCCATTGGACATTATCTACTAAACCCAGTACCTGGAATACTAGAAGAGTCTTCGCCCAATTATTAGAACGCGGTAGGTACCGGTAATATTTGATAGTTAGCGGGGCAAAGGAAAGAAGTAAGTTAGGGGGGTGCTTAATATTCCGGTAGCTCGGTATCTAGAAAATTGGGAGGGTGGAGTCGAGATTCCAAGGGTCATCCATGGTCACGTATGCATAACTTTACGTTGCTTGTGCTTCAGATAAAGTAGTCACTACCCCGCCCCCCTGTCCATGTATTTTCATACTGGTTTCCTCCCACCATCAACCCCCCATCCTTAGTCCCCTGGCCTGCATCCCGTCACACACGGGGGCCGGGCGAGCCTCCAGGAGGGAAAAAAAGCTCATCAAAGCTGAGAGTGTGCCGGGTGGTCTTGATTAAAAACTCTAATTGATTTGTTTTGTGTGTGGATGAATAATGATCATGATGGGTCACAGGTACATCATATCATCAATCTTTATTACCTACTGGGGACTGACTGGCCGCTGGACTCAGCTATCGTAGTCCAAGTAATGCCGGCTTTTTGTATTATAGTTTATTATACTATACAGCAATAGCCGTGTTAATGATGATGATGATGATTATGATGATGATTGAGGTGATTAGGGAAAGGTGTGAGAGCGACATGATGATGAGATGTGAGATCAGATCGGGGGCAGCTTGCGTGTTGTGCATTTGCGTTCAATTTGCCACTTGCTTGTTATTTCTGCTCCTGTTGGTTTTTTTTTATTCCTTTTTCTTTTCCCCTCTCATCATGTCATCTGCTTCCCATCTGGTTCGTCGATGAGTTCTTTTTCTTGCTGGTGCGATGCACCGACCTGCCTTTCAATCACACGTCTGATCGGTAGCGGCCGCGATGGCCGGGCAGAGGGGTGCAGCTGTTTCAACGGCGAACCTGTAGATTGACATCTCGTGGTGGTGGTGGTGCAGTTTGATATTTCTGGTGTCTAGCGCTCTCTCTGGCACAAGACGAATAAGAAGAGGAAGGCTGTGTAGAGAGATACGTGTATTAGTTATTTTGCAGGGTCAGAGCTTGTTTTCCCCCCTCGTTTTAGATGTTCACTTGGTGCGGTGGCAGTTGACCACGGCTATATCTGCCGACGAAGATTCGATGAAAATTCGATCATGAACTATCACTCACTGTCATTTCTGCCTGATTTTCCGTCTATGGCATTGGTGAAACTATCAATGCGTTGTTTTGGAATGTATCAGCCGGATATAGGGGGGAAATTGCAGTTTCCCCGCACGAAAACTGCAGCCTTGTGGTAAGAACACGTTTTATTTTCGCTCGCTCAGCAACCCTGAATCGCTGTTTCTCGGAGAAATTTTTTGGGGAAGAGTCTTCGGCAGTAGGCAAGGAGCCTTCGCGCTATCTGGGTCTGCGACCGTGCAGAAGATTCTATTCTGCTCTCGAGGCGTTGCCAAAATTCGCATTTCGGACGGATACGATCAAACACGATGCTGCGAGCTTCACTTCACCTCTCCCCGCAAAACCTCGAATATGTTCGCCCTGATCAGTGTAGGAAAATTATCCATCTCCTAGCCTTTCTTTTGTTATCACTATCACTCGTCCTTCCGTTGTTCTCGGGGGGTATTCCGTTCCTCTATCCTCGGCCGGAGCTAGAACTGCATCGTAAGATATAAGTTCTAAGCAAAATGAATCAGCAGGCTTCGTTAAGGTTCCGGACTGGTACTCACTTTCGAGAAAGGTCTATCGTATCTTCATGTCTTACCGTTGGTAACTTACTAAGACTCAGAAGAACTACGGTAAAGAAATGGAGCCTTGGAAAACAGGGCTGATGGCTTCTCGAAAAAAAGCCGCGCTGAGGAGCCATCTCCCCAGAGAGACTCGTATTGTGCGTTTCGATTCATATAAGCCACTGGACTGGAGCCTAAAACCAAAATAAAAGAATAAGTTATAACCTACATTTGGTTGCGATGTTATAGTATTTCCGTTGGGATCAGGATAACTATCCTCTGTTTATAAATCGTTTAAATATCAAGAGTATCAAGGCTAATCAGTACGCCAGATCGATAAACAAATGTTGATTGATGCTGAATGTCTAGTTTAGTTTGCGGTTTTCTGTCCTAGATAATAAGCTTTCGGTAATTATCGGTTTAGGGTAAAGGTTTCTTTACCGCAGGCATGGAGAAATCCGACATGCAACTTCTACATCCTGCTGCCGGTATTTTTCGGTTGGGTCGGCATCCTGAGCTCCTGTCGCCCGCTTCCCGAATATTTGCCATACGAATATGTCGTTCGTCTTTAGAGCTTTCTTGGGAAATTATCATTTCCCATCGGAGACCTAGCTTAGGCTTTGTTCGAGAGCCATTAAGCGGGTCGTCAATAATCTCGACGGCTATCCTCGGGGAAACATCCCCAAGGCATATATCAAATACTGTGACTTGTCTTTAGCGTCGCGGTTCACATACGAATGAATTATCAATCAATCATTAGCGTCGCGGTTCAATGATCAAGGTGCATTCCTCAATCACATACTATCACTCGGCAGATTGATGCTGACAATAACTTACCCAGTTCCAACCCATGAATGGGTTACACCCCAGGTTCGTAAGTTATCCAGCGGAATCCTTGAACCAAGAAAAAAGGACAACACAGGGCCTGACAAAGCAGTCCAATTGCGGTTTCTTTCTTTCCCGGTAAACTCTCTCTGGATAACGATATTTGTTGGGCGCGCTGATTCATGTATAAAGTACGATGAGTTGGAACGAACCCTTGTCCTGCTCAATCTGGCTCGCGGAGGAGAGAAAAGAGTGTTCGGGCCGAAGAGGTCAACTCGAGGCGAAAAACTCGGTTCGTGGAATGGCGGTCCGTCGAAAGGAAGCCCTGCCACATACGCACACACCGCTCGGGACAACAATTGAAGTCGCTAACCGGCTGTAAGAAAGAAAATCGGGCAGGCCAAACCCTAACCCTAGAGTCACAGATGAGGGGTCCATGTGGCCTTTCAACGCTGTCGAATCGGCCCGCAAGGTACAACCGTTGCTGCGCGCGCGCATGTAGCCAATTAGTATAACGTGGAGCAATCTGAGATGAAGAGATGAGATGGGAGCTTTCTGAAAGGAAGGTGTTACACTGTAATAATAGCTCAAGTAATTAATTCCATGGAACTTTTCATGGTCTCGTGAGGGCTTTTGTTTTGTTTCGTTGGTTTGGTTGCCTCGGTTATCATCAAAGCCCCGCTCGATCAGGATTACTTTGGAAATTCAATGTATTTCTCTGTCTCTCAAGCCGCCAGAGCCTATTTATTTCGGGGTCGTGAATTTATGATATAAGATTTTGCTTTTCGTTGGCCGCTTTTGCGCTTGGGTTGTAGATTCAAGGAGACGGTGTGAATCTTGGACCACACGAGACAAATTTGCAAAATGTGAGCGAGCTAATCCGAGTGATATATCGTGAATCCAAAAGCAGCCATACTAGGATGTGGAGCGGGTTAAGGCACATATCTTCGGGATCGACCCGATTTGGATTTGATCGATTGATTCATGAATCGGCCCGGTTATAAGAGACGATATATAAAGGGTATTATAGTTATACTTAGATAGGCCTGAAAGGTTTCGTGGTAAAAGTCTTGCGACTTCTTGTTCTCATGCTTCTCTTTAACCAAACCAAACCCTCTCAGTGGGCAGAGCCAATTTTATCTAATCGAAGAAACTACTCGAAGGTTAATATCATGATTGAAAATTGTATGAGTGATACAGACGATATCATCCCTATTATTACCAAGCTTAGAAGTTACGACCACTCACAAGTCTCCCGACTCCACAAGATGGTAGTCTCGTACAACGTCGGCCCCGTCAAGTCTTGAGTCCAGTATTATTTGTTGCATTGTATGGAGATCTCGCTTTTCAGTTTCCATATTCGTATAAAAGAAGCCTTCAGTAATAAAAAAAACATTTATCTAATATAGCATACCTAATGCTAGTCAACTATTCTGATAGTTGGAAATAAACGTACCAGCAGATTTCTAAACACACATATATAGAGTGTACCAGTCTGTCCTGAGAATATCGCTGATATTCGGCAGCAAAAGGGATACAGTTTGGGCGTGTCTCGTTCAGGCCAAGGTCTTACAATACCTAAAGATTGAGGATATCAACTAGAGATGGGCATATTTCAGATAGAAGAAATGATGGATTCAGATGAAAGAGTGTTGTGGAAACAGCTTTGAGAGTGGAGGTTGTCAAATTAGGCTTTCGTAATGATGCTCTCCTATGAGCCCCAACCGAGCCCCCTACTAGTGACAACACCTTACCGCACTAGAAGAGGTCACTGCAGTACTACATGTACGTATAGTAAGGGAGTAATATCTACCTGAGCCTCAAACCCCTTTCTTGAGCCAATTCCCACCTTAGGATGAATTCCTGGACAATCTCGACTCGTTACCGAATGCATCCTTCTCGACTCGCAGTAAACACGAAATGTTGGTCGCAGCGCCCACTTTATGACTGCATATCTCATCTATATATGTATGCTGCGGTCTTTTTCATGGGAAACCTCATAGAAGACGGACTTTAGACTTACAAGCAAGCTGGAGTCTTTTTCTTTAGTGAACCGAGAACAACTACACATCCAGACTTGAAGATTTTCCTATTATAAAAATACGGGATAGGTAGATGTCGGTTGGTCATGTGTGATCACTCGATATCTATAAACCATAGTTTATAATTAATGAGACTTTGATGATAGAGGCTGTCCACACCACCGGCCCCCACTCTAGATCTGTAGATCTACGCGTACGTATATACCTTGTAGATAAGAGAATGCCCACAGCAAATATCAACCCCGTAACATACCTAGAGAACCATAAAGAACTATCGGTAGCACGAAAGCAATAGGCTGCATGATTCTTCTCCACGACTCCTACTTTACTAGCCTATATCATCGGCCGCGAAAATATTCAGGATTAGGGTTTGTCGAGCTTCGAACTTCCTGGGGTGCTGATGATAGAAGATATACTTGGGATGTTGTAAGGTGCTGGTATTAGAATATGTCCTGACAATTTGAGAATCGAATTCTTCGAGTCGACTTACGAGTCACATAGTATCTCGACTTTACACTCAATTGATTGATTGATTGATACAGCTGTACAGTCGACTCTCGCTATCCCTTAAGCTGTCGATGCTGACCCCCCTATAACAGAGGAATTAGATTTGTATGAGAGATCTATTATTTGATAAGAGAGATAACGAAATCTGTTAGTAAAGCCACACCAAATTTGCTTTTTTTTGGTGGGTCAGCATTTTCGCGACAGCTTAAGGGATAAGGATACGGAAATATCCAGGAAATATGACTTGTAGAGAACATACATCGTAGTACTTACATAGTATCGATCTCTCGCCCGCTCTCTCTGCCCGGCTACCCCTATCAAATGATAGTCCGTCACTTGGCGCCGGCCAGAAAGGGTACGTTTATGCCAGCTAGCTACTTCAACACTAGCTAGATTACCCCCAATTTCTTTCCTCTCCATGGATCCAGGTCAAGCACATAAAGCCAACCAAGCCTTGACTTTATAGTAGCACGAGCTTTTATGAGAACCTATGATTCGTTGGGGTATTGAATGAGGGAGTCGTAGTTGGACCTGGTGGCTAGGCCATTGGTGTCATGAATAATCACTCGAGATTTATAAGTTGACTTTTTTTTTGCAAAGGCTGATGTTCAGAGTAAATTACCAAGTCATCCAACAAGCACCAATATATTTGATTCGCATGTGGCAAAGAAAATGCAGGATACAAAATTCGAGAGTAGTTTCATCTGTCTACGGTGCGGCTGGTCTTGAAAGTGTATTAATCACAAGTCTATTTGGATCAAAAAGTATGTACTTTGACTCACCTAGAATGAGTACATGTAATTACCTTGATTTGAGCTTAAGTATATATTCCCCAATTGCAATTTCAATGTACTTGAATCCGGAGATCTGACAGGCCGATACAATACAAGTGGGTCCCAATAAAACACCGTTCCCGGCCAACCAAATGTTGTTGAGACCATGTAAACACTACAATCTGAAGCAGCGTATATATGTTGACCTTAGTTTAAACACCACTTTAATTTCTACTATTCTTTGCTGGCAACTTCCCAAGCAGTATAACGACAGAATTAACGCAAACCTACATCATGCAATATCACTCAGCCTTGGCACTTTACTCTACGTCATGGGCTGCACGACCTGGTGGGTGGCTACAGGGTAACTTTAGAAGTGCGGGTCCGTTCGTGTGCGTGCGCAGCTGGCATGGGTTCCTTTCCTCTAAGGCCTTGACCCTATGTATACTTATACCGCCTTTCGCCCTGATAGACTTCGATCCCAATATATTAGTATCATCACCACACCAGCTCTACGGCGCTAATCACTCAACTACAAAAAATTACTACTTAATCGCACAGTTATGGTCACGAACAACTGTTATAGAAATATCGATATCTATTTCTACTGATAATGGACGACATAATTATTTATGTAAGTAGCGATACGTAGCGATCGATTATGTATGTATATTCATCCAAAGATATACAGTACCGTTCATTACCACACTCTCATCTCTTCTTCCTTCCACTAATCTCCACGCCCATACTCATACTCATACTCATACTCATAGCCAATCCTATCCGCCTTTTGCGTTTTCTTTTTTCCTTCCATATCACCATCGCACATCATACATTTCATAAACTAACAATACAATCATAAACCTAGCCTAGATAACCCCCAAAGTGGAATAAGCAAAAATAAATAAACGACAGAACACCGGTGAAATCCAAAAAAGAGAAGAAAAGAAATGATCAAAAGGAATACCCGTATATCAGGGGCGCCGATTTTCGTAAAGGAATCCGACAATGCAGCCATCCAGTCCAGTCCAGATCAAGTCACCAAACAGTCTGGAATTTTCAATCCATCCTTCAAGTTCCGGTTTACATCCATGAGGCCCCATTTGTCCTCCCACTCCTTTCCAGGCTCATTGTACACCACTTTCCAGGGCTCATCAAATGCCGAAAACCTATTTTCTTCTGTTAATCCTCGTCCTCACCCATCCATTGACAAAGGGAAAATAGCACTCACCAGAAATACTCCGTCTTCCTTTTGTTCTCCGTACACAAGAAATCTTCCATAAACAGATTCATCTCGTCGATACCCGCCACACTCCCACGATCCTTACCACCACCACTCGGCCAGCCAACCTCACTGATCATGACCCTTGGTGTGGGCGTAACACCAGCCGTCAAAATCACATCATTCTCCTGGAAGAACGTGTATGTCCAATTCGCCGCTGTCTCCACCGTCACACCCGCGAAGAAGGGGTGCACGTTTGCCATCAACACATCGACGTATGGGACCATAGTAGATTTCCAGTTCGACCCTAGATCGGAGGTACCTACGGGAAGATCGATGGAGAGCGCGGTAAGGTTGGCACGCACATCGCCGATGGTTCCGAACAGTTGCGTTTCTGTTAAATCCTCGCGGAACAGGACTTCATTGCCTACAGCGACACCCTCGAAGCGGTCTGCCCCGTAGTTTGCGAGAAGGGTATAGAGATGGTTGAGCTGACGGGAATTGGTAGTAGTGTTGGAGTCTAGCCAGACACCGAGCCAAATCTTCATGGAGATTCCGAGGACATCGATGGCGTGAAGGACCATCTCGGTTTGGTTGCAGTCAGTTCCGTAGAGACGGAGCTTGTCTGTAAGGAGCGACATGACAGCGACATCCCGTGTGATGTTGTTTTGGGTCGGTGGGTTATCGATACCTGTACGGGTTAGTGGATACGAGTGATGGGATATGATGGGTAACTTACAGGCTGGATACTGCGAGTTCAACGGTGTGTAATCCATTCCATGGAATGCTTTCTTGAGGTTGGCATTATTCATGAGCGCAATGATCTCTTTTGAATCTTTATTGAGGTCGCCGTTTTGTTTGACGTCTTCGTCTGCGCTTAACCCACTTCCGCCGTTGGTGCTACCTGCACTACTTGTTGATGCGCCGCTAGAGTTGTTGTTCTTATTTCTTAGTATGACACCAGCCGCAGTACCGCCAGCTGCCGCAAGAATGATCACTAATATTACGATCCCCCAGATCCATCGTGACTTCTTCCGCTGGTGCGCCTGTTTCTGCATCCATTCCGAGGAGGGCGCCTTTTCTGTAGTCGTTGCAGGTTCCATGATCAGCGACTGGAATAAATGCGGGGATGAAAGGAGGGGGAGGATGGTGGGGAGGGTTGATCATATTATATACATACCGCTCATCATAGCTGCACCACCTGCACCACCTGCACCACCCAGCAACGCGCCCCCACCTCCACGACTTCTCGGCGGTGTGTTTGCACTTTTTCCAGCACCCAACCCTGCAGCGGCTGCGCCCCCTGTTCCTGCAGCTGCAGCTGCAATATAACCACCATTATTATACGCTGCCTGTTCCTCATCATCGCTAAATACGAAAGTTTCCGCATCCTTCGCTGTGCCATCAATTTGAACCTGGCTTGCTGACAGTTGCGGATCCCACGTGGTGCTATATCGCTTGTACGGATTATCAGTATAGTGGCCACCAACAGGGTCGTTAAGGACTGGACGGTCCGGTACTGATCCAGGCCTATATCCTTGGAGCGGAGTGGGTGGCAATGATCCTCTGATTTTTCCATGATGTAGTGGAGGAGGAGGCTGATTGTAGGCTGAGGGCGGGGATGATGGGTTTGTGAACCGATTCCCGGGGATCAGGGGAGTATTAATTTGCGATACGGGGGGCACGGAGTATCCCTGCCCATACTGATTATAAGTATCAGGTGACGGAGACGTATAGTACTGGTCGTCCGGCTCCATAAAGTTCGAAGAGCCTCCTCTTCTCCACTGGTCGTCTTCATCTCGATATCCACCTACTGGACATAATTGTTAATAAAGTTTCACGGAAGGTGCAAGTAGGCCTCGTGTCTGGGTAATGACACTTATGCCTGCACTTGGTCTCGTCTCACCTATGTTTCCACCTCCAACAGCAGCAGCGGCGGCAGCGATTGGTCTACGTGGAGCGTTATTCCCCATCGATTCTCGTTGGTGGTTCGTAACGTTTGCAGTCCTTGGCGCACGGCTAACAGACGAGTCTGTGAAACTAGAATCCGACGAACTACTACTAGAGGTTGAATCGTGTCTTGCATGCCCGTCCTGGGCGTATTGATTTAATCTTGGCTGTTGTTGCTGCTGCTGCTGCTGCGGTATTGGTGTGGTATACTGAAGACTATTCAACGGCTGTCGCTGTTCGTCATCGCTGTACCTGGGGGCGCTCTTTTGGTTCAATGGGGTGGGAGGAAGAAGTGGGTGAGTGCGGTCACGATATTCGGGGACATCGTCCTCGGCCTGGAACGAAAAGCTGCGCTGCATGGTTATAGTAGAGTATGTATGCGCTTCAAAAGGTTTTTATTTTTTGTTTTATCCAATGTAGCCCGGCCACGCAATTTCTTATTGGCGACGTGGACCGTGCAGGTAGTGGGGGGGGAGGGGGAGGGGGACTGAGTGTTTACAGTGGGAGAGACTCCTTGCTTTGTTGTTCTTACTCCTGCTTGCCTACACACTGGGATGGTGGGGAGGTCAGTGGCTATAGATTTAGGTTGTAGCTGGCACGAATAGAGTCAGCAAGTGAGAAAGATATGTGGGGGCTGGTAAGGAATAATAGTCGCATAAATGTATTAGGTAGAGGGGAAAGGGGGGGGGGGCACTTACTCGGAGAACAGACACTGCAACAGAAACACTGGGCAAGTCGAGTTCGTGTGATCTTGGGATAGAAAGGTTGTCGAAGAGGATGAAAGAAAAGAAAGAAAGAATGTCAATATAGGTCATGGAAAAGAAAAGAAAGGTAAATACACGGGAGGCCGCCTGCAGGGACAACCGTACCCACTAATTCTGGTGGCCAGCTCTTTGGCAGGAGGCTGGACGGATGACAGCAGGAGTTTCGACCAAGAGCTGCCGCTATGTTGTTGATACCATCACCAAATCTGGGGTGCGCCCGTTGCTCATGACAACCAGCGAGCGAGTTCCTGATGGGGAAATAGATGTACAATTGGCTATGGCCTCTCCCTTCTGCATGTCAAGTGTATACCTACTCTAAGTCGAAGTAAATTTTATAAGATCAGTCAGCGTTCCTGAATTCACGTACCAGCTGGAAAAGCATGACAATCCATCTAATGCCAGATCAGCTGAGACGACAGACACGCCCTACCCAGAACAACTTGAGAGTCCGCATCTCAGGAATATTTTCAGCGAGACCATTTGAGAATGAGAATTGGACAACTGGGGTTGGTCACAGTTGAAGAGAGCTTTGGCTTTGAAGGACTCGAAGATATCGATACCGATGCTGGATAACATCAATGACGTCGCCAGTTGTAGCGAGTTTCACAAACCCGGCCCTCCTTGGACCCCAATCTCTACCGTGCTAGATCAGTATGTATACAGTTTTCATCAGAACTGCCTGTACCTGCATTAAGACTCAACGGGAACAAAGAACACCCACCTCCTTCTCAGTTCTATTCCTGACCCTTAACTCAACAATACAGCCGTGATTAGTTTAATATCTATACGAGTTCATGTATATTATGAGCACGCGATTCTTACTACTTTATCCATTCCACTCAAATAGGTACCGCCCTTGTGTAACGTACCCTTCACTCTTCACCCTTATCCAGATCAGAACTCGGCTACCTGATATCCGGCATCGTGTGTTGTTGTTTTGCCTGCCAAATCTGGGGAAATCACGCTAATGCAACATCACGTGCTTGAGCTAACTTAGACTTACATAAGGTTAATACCAGATCGGCGACATGGACATGGACAGGGAAAACTCTGTCGGATGTTCGGGTAAAGTAGAATTTTAACACTCGTATTCCAAGGCAACTGCGATTGTACGTGAACTCGAAAGTATGTAAGTAGGTGTTTTTTACTCGATCTTTGGTTATCTCTCGTGGAGGAGATTTAACCTCTGTTTTTGGTGTGGTGTACCTACAGTTGCTGTCGTAAATTTGTGAACAAAAATGTTTGGTCATAAACAGATGTCATCCCTTTGTGGTGTAGTTGGTATCACACCCGGCTGTAATTGCTTGCTTACCGGTTGGTCACCAGTTCGACTCTGGTCGAAGGGACATATCTTTTTCCAACCTTTGACATTTTCATGTTTCTGTTTGTTGTTGTTGACGATGTTCTTTTTCAATGGCGTCGGCAATGATTGGTGGAATATCAAGGTGGTTGGTAGAGCGAGTGATTGGTTGTGACCGACAGACTTGCAACTAAACCAGTGCCAGCAAATCAAGGGTTGACAGATCAGTGGTTGGCTGGGTAGTGGCGTTTAGCCAATTGTTGATACACGGGCGGAGTCGCTTGATCATCAAATCTCTAACCGTTATGATCCAACTACATCATAAACATCAATAGCGGGTGGGCCTTCAATTGGTTCAACTGGCTTTGTGCAAGTGCATGATTTACGGGGCGTGGCTACACACAGTCAAATCAAGTCATCATAACCAACCTCAACCTTCCTCGTATTTCTTGGCATGGAATAATTTTCACATCTCACAAGTGGCGTTGAATAATTTTGGTTTTATGTGAGTGTCTGGGGGGCGGGTGTAGGTGTCACGTGCGTGTATAAGTACTTCTAGTTATGATAGTTGTTATATATGGCGGCCTGGTCTTGATAGGTCTTTGGGTATGAAGGGAATTCTGATCGAGATTGCGTTAATTGGTGGAGAACGCAAAGCGAAGAATACAGTAGATGAAAAGAAGGATAAGAGGTCTAGGAATGACTGTTATTCTCTGGTAGCCGAATTACAGTTCTCTTTTCCCCCTTTTGCAGCTTCCACGATGATGACCTCAAAAACCGAGTGATAATCTGTGATCACAATATTGCTATTTCATTTTATGAAAAGTCTAACTACAAGTATGTAGTGCCCATCGAACACTTCAACAATCTCAATGTGAGACTCGGATAAACCACAAAGCATACTATAAGTTAATAATAATAAAAACATCAGAATAACCGTTTCGCAAATTTGACTTTTCAAAAATGCACAAGCCCATCACTCAAATAAAAGCCGAGTGGCTTTCCATCCGCCTTTCCATAAAGACCCTCTCCTCCGCAATCGTTTCCTTCGATTTCCCCTTCCAACCCATTCCCTCCCCACCAACGACGGGCCCGAATTGCGTATTGACCGCATTCTCAATGTCCACCGTAGACATTTGAGATAGTACACTACGGGGCCTATAGACCACAGGTGGTATTCCATGCCCCTGGCTACCGGACCTGAGAAGAGCTTTGGATTTCCTTTTTCTATTCTCATTTTCGTTGTTAAGTTTGCTGCTGGTGTAGTTCTCGTTCATACCGATGCTACTAACTGTGTTTCTGGGAGTGTTCCTCGGGGTGTTGTAGTTCTCGTTCCCGGCGAGAATGCTTCTGTGATTCCAATTAGGGTTATAATCTTTGATCTTGAGACCGCTCCTGATCTTCATTTTTGGCGCAAGAGGAGCGATGGTCACTCCACGGTAGGTGTATTCACTCTGCCCCTGTGTTAGCGCTGCCATCTGGGGCGGTGGTGTATTCTCATTCGAAAATTTAGGCGTGACAGTAATGTCTGTGTAGGCACTTGATCTGCTATCGGTATCCATAATCCCCGTCGCCTTGCGGTAAGGGCTTGGAGTCGACTCCCTCACGAGTTCATCAACTGAGCTCGAGTACGGAAAAAACGTCGATGCGGACCTGGTTACACGCAGCCTTCTCCTTGCTGTATTCTGAGGGGTAATAGGGATATCCACTGGCGGCCCAGAATCTTTCTCAGACTTGATAGCCAAACCTGAAACTTGCTTAGCCAGCCCTGCAAGCTGCGAATCCACGCTCATCTGTCGTAATTCTTCATGTACAGGGGTACTAACAACCCACTCTTTCGTATTACTCTTGCTGCCCTCTCCTTGTTGATAAGACAATGGCCGCGCAGGCACAGGTGGTGGAACCCCGCCCCCGCTATTCAAGTCGCGCATCCACTTCCCACTATTCTTTCTAATAGTAGTTACTACAGTATTAGTAGATGCGGCTGTGTAGGGCCTCTCAAACATATTTTCTTCTTCTGGCCTCAAAGCTAACCCAGGTGCCATGTAGTACCCAGGTCCGTTGTACCCAGGGCCATGAACATACTCGGCTTCCTCCCTTCTTGCACTCGGCGAGCCCCGATCCAGACGTCTCATCAATGCAGAATAAACTCTCTTTGCTTCGTAGCTCTTTTGCACCTGCTGTTCTCCAACTGAAGGTGGAGAATAAATATTATCCTTGATCTTATTTGGCATGTTTTCGTCTATTATAGAGAGCCGCTTCTTCTTCAATGAAGCCCCTAATGTGGCATTCCATGTGGACTTACCATCTGTAGTCGTAGATGGAATTCTATGCGGTGGCTGTATTTTTATTGGCGGGGTTGCTTCCCCCAAAGACCCGGCGACGGAACGCAACATTTCACATGACGGAACATGTCTGAATGTCGGTGCCCTTGAGATAACAGCTGGACGGATCGTAAGATTATTCGGCTCAGGGATATCCATAATATCCTCGTGCAGCTCTGAAGGACTGACATAATCTCGAAAGTGTTGCCGGGTCGATGTGACATGTTGCTCGGGGAATGCTGGTTCAAGCTTGACCTTTTTCCCCAATGCTCTCCGCATAGTCCCGAAAAAAGAGGCTGACATTTTCCTCGCTTTTTCACCAACTGCCTTCCGTACCGAAAGAGACACCGATTGCTCTGGGTCCTTCTTTTTTCCGCGTACCGTTTCTGGAAACGTCCCATGTCTCTTAGACGCAGACAGATAAAAGGATTTACGTTCCTTTTGTGTATATTTCTCCTCCCCTAATTGCCTCCTTACTGATTCAGGCATGAAGTCTGTCCCTCCTCGTAAGAAAGATGTTGATTTTCTCCTATTCTTGCTGGACTTGCTATCGGGGGAGCGCTCAGATGAATATACAACGGAAGATGAATACTCATCCTGTGACGAATCTTTTGAGAACATTTGACCAACACTAAACATGCTTCGTGTTTTCTGGAGTCTTTTGTATGAGGATGGATTCGATGACTGGTAACTGCCTGGATAATCGTCGGTATCCGAAGTTGTGAAATTCATTGAACGGCGACCACGGGGTGTGAATCGTTGTTCTATGTTTTCATACAAACCAGATCTTCCCTCTCCTTTGGTGTTTCCCGTATCACAAGGTTCGGGAAGATCATAATCAGGAGAAGTATCGCCGTTTTCGCCCTCATTAACGAGCCTGATAGTCTTTCTCTTTGAATTCGAATTTGTAGTAGCTTGAGGATACTTAGTATCTTCAAGGTTTTCGCTACTACTAACGGGAGTCTCGAACCTGACAATCTGGGATCGACGACGCTGTATGTCATCGCCATACGCACGTTTTGCGGCAGCAACAGCCTGCTGGTTCCTTTCTTCAGGTGCCATCATTTCCGATTTTGTCAACACTGTGGCTGCATGAGAAACGGTCTTTGACCGATGGATTCGGCCATTACGGTGGATGGTCGCAGTAGCGGGGTTAGGTGATGAGACGGTGTTGCGGCGTTTTAGCATTTTGAGATGATAGGAGCACTCCCAATTTTTTTCCTGGATGTTTACTTATGAGGAGAGGAATGTAGAATAGGTGACGTATACAAAGAAGATGTGGAAGGACTCCAGTCGACACCTATCTAGAGTGGCATGTGCTCTCATCAGAATCATGAAAGATCACTCACTCACAGCATGACACAGTGTCGCGGTAACACAGAATCTTAAGCTGCACATTATTTCGAAAAACTGTTCTAGAAATGCAACATTATCACCTAGACACGGATGTACGCCAGTTGAAATCAATCATTAACTCGTTTACATGAAGATCTCACCGTTTTCGGAGAAACAAGAACAGGATGGCATTAAAGCAACAAAAAGAAAAAGAAAACCGATATCCCGCTTCCAACGTACACCATTAAGAGTAAAAACACAGTGACAGAATGAACTCCATCCCCATCCTCGCAAACCCACTATATACCTCGCCCTAAGCAAGACTTCCCATTGGATCCCAGATCGGCAATACAATTGGATCCTGTTTGAGTACGTCTAGAATCTCCTTACTAACAAATGCAGGGTCCACCACCGCTTGGTAGCAATACTCAGTCATCCAATCATCGCTCATTACCAAGTAGCCCTTCTCGCCAGAGTCTGCACCCCAAGAGTTTTCGATACGCCATTTCACGGGCTTGCCGTCGACGATATGCACACCAGTGAGGGCCATGGCATGGGTCATAGAAGACTCGTGGGTGAGGAGGCGTTGGGCTTTGTTCATACCCAGCGTGACGTTGAATCCAAGCTCGTAATCGAAAAGATTTGTATCCAAAATGCCTTTTTGGGTGTCTGCGAATTTTCCGACATCACAGCCAAAAAAGACAGGGCGCTGGGACTTGATCATGGCAATACAGGCGGCCTTCATGACGTCCATATCAACATTGACATATGTCACACCTCGAGCGCCAACAATGTTTCCAAGGCGCTCAACGGTCATGAGTCTATTGTAAGGATTTCTGGGGTCGTTGACAAGGGAGAAACGCTCGCCGATACCTTTGTCACTGCTGCTGAGAACCCCACTGACGGTATCCAACATTCCAGAAGCTCCCATAGAGCAGGTACCCATGTTGTCTTTATAGAAAGCGATTGGAGTGGTCGTAAGGGTATTGCACTTCCCGTCCTTTTCATAGTAGGTCCATGTAAACGTATCTTCTGGCTTCGGTGGGGCGCCAAGTGCGAGCACAAGGATTCCGTAGACTTGTTGGACAATCTTAGCTTTATAGGCTTGGAGCTCGTCAGACTTTTTAGTGCCAGCGGTCGAGGAGCCGGCGATATCACGGCTGTGCAAACATTAGTCTTGCACCGCACAGGGGGCAAAGTATTTACACTTACAGAACCAATGTTGCCTCACGCAGCTTTGCAGTTATGAGCCAGTTGATACGGGCCGATGCTTTGGCGTTGAAAGAATCGGGATACAAAGCTTGAGGGACCAAGCCGTATTTCTCGACTAAGTTGACCACCATGTCCCATTGGCCACCGTCGCCAACAGGACTCGTCAACAGGTACTGCATGAGTCTACCATCAAGCGGTTCATCAAGAGTATCGATAACCTCTACACAAACCTTTTAGTTAGTAATAAAGTTAGGGGGCCCTGGAGGAATTAAACTCACGCTCGAGGAAGAAGTTTGCCTTCTCGAGTTTGTCCCAGAAAAATAGGTAGCTCTGTGAAAGCTCAAAGCTTGAGAGTTTATACTTCTTGATCAATCCAATACGAAAGACATTGGTCGAAGCAAACAACCAGCATCTGCCGGACGAACGTTGATTTGTGACTGGTGTCCCCTCTAGCTCAATCTTATCACTGAATATGTGTGTATCGCTTAACAGAACGGATGGGTTCTGGAGAATCGATGTGGCTGCATGTGTACTGAGAGCGGCGAGAGCAAGCCGATTCTAGAGAAGCGTGAACGGCATGAGCAATGGTTTTATCACAGGAGGTATTAAGGGATGCCCACCTTGGGGTCTGAAAGGAGTCGCTCCTCCCACTTGACCACACTTTCTATCCGCACTGAAAGCGAAGGCTCTGCATCAATCTCTTGATCGTTTAGTGTGAGGTCGCTAAGCCTTGAATGTAACTTGGGTTTTTCGGGGTTAGGGTAGGTGGCAGAACGCGACTTGGAACTTGAGTTGCCCATTTTGTTTCTATGGCGAGGATATGGGGAATGAGCAAAATTCGAAGTGGTAGGAGAGGAAGAGTTGTTGTGGACGAACAGGAGGGAAGAGGGGAGATCACTGCTTATCAACCTCTCAAGTTACCCAGGATCACTTTCTATGCACAACCACTTGTATAGGTACGAAAACAGAGCAGATAGCAGTGTGTGATGCGGTCTAGCTATCTACACATCCGAGGGTGCTACCTAGAGTAGAGTAGAGTACATTTATGGGGCTGTAGATTGCGGGGATTGCCAGTCATTTTGCGCCCTCCAGGTCCTTTCTGCCCCTGCGGCGCGCGACATTTTTGATGTGTAGCCAACAAGGTGTTGATGGGCCCTGCAGATATCGGTGGAATCGTCCGATAAGGGAAGAGCTAGGACGGAACCCAGCTGTCACGAGTCCTTGATTGGTGCCAAGAGAAGGGCTACAGCAACACATACGGAGCGTACTCTACGCCCTGGTTTGGGGGTTCATGCGGTACAAAGAGATTTTCAGGAGGGATCAAGTCTGCCTATTATATAGATTGCTGAAGTATTAATCCAAACTACTGATCTCACTCGCAAAGGTCGCGTAGTAGGAGCCCAGTGAGCCCTTGTAATCAATGTTGTGATAGTAGCGGAATCTTGCATCAAGCGCATCTCGAAGCACTTGACTGGAACCCGATCTGGCTAAATCTTCCAAATGTTAGAAAACAAGTCCCGTGTGAAACCCCCACTCGATCACTACATCTAAGTATGTAGGTACATCTACGAAAAAGGAGCGATGCGCAGTCATACTATTGCCCAATAGCCACCCGTACGATCCTGTTGACGGGTGTATATTAATTACCTAGTGCCCGCATCTAGATTCTATATCATGGATTGGCTGTTTAATGTGGGCTTATCAAGGAGTACATGTACTGTACCTACTTAACTGGAGGCTTTTCTGGATCTATGGAGAAGTTTGGGTAGCTAGAATTCCGGACACGCTTAAAAGCTGAATCCTGGGTTTTGGACGACATGGATAGCAACATATATGTACATGGAATGTTTTTAATTAGTGGCACGGCATGTGTGTATGTACAACATAAAACACAAAGTCACCTATTATGGAGCTAGGTAACGAATTCATGCGCTACATGTATGTAGTATATGTACGGTACATTGGGTTCGATGATGGGATGGTTGGATCGGTGATGCTTAAACAGCTCGGTCATCAAATTCTGCAATCGACTGGTAAGATCGAGATGATCATCAAATAGGATTATGTGTTTTAAAACTTTAGACCTATAAAGCTTCACCTCTCAGCCGTACTGACAGCAACCAATGAGGTAATGGATTTATACCTCAAGAGCGCAAAATATCAGTAGGGGGAGGGAATAGAAAAGAAGAAAATAATATGTGGGGAATCGGATGAGGATTCACGGTGGTCCCCAGTGCTAGCTGGGCCTTACGTCATGTAGTCATGACTCATCACTCGCCAGCTCGCTAACAATGAAATAGTGAGAAAATGTGATTCCGTCTTTCCATTCCTTACATGTAGCTGGCTGGCCCTTTGATTTGTCGGGACATTCTCAACCTCAACCTCATCCACATCACCTCCGACTTATCCATCCACTATAAGTAAATATGAGCGAGGAACCTCGGCCTAGAGTTTAAAGTTTATTCAAGATTGACACCTTCACTTCGCTCCTTTTCTACCCAACACGCTCCCAGGCGGATTATATTTAACAATAGATAAACGTGTACAGTAGCCATATCGCTGGGGGTATAGATAGATCTATCATCAATGTTTTTGGAAAGTCGTTTAGATGCCAAATGACTAACTGATCAACACCGGAGTAATCAAGACCAAAGCACCAAAGTAGGCCACTACATTATGTACATGTAGCTATCAAACCGGAGAGGGCCCTTGGAGGTTAAAGTCAAGATGTAAATTTTATGTGTACTTAACCCAAGGAAATTCGCATGGTCGTTAGATCTCTCAAGTCTCTTGGAAGCTGCCGTGCACAAACCTACATGTATCCTGACTGTTTGAGGTCATTTGCACTGAAAGAAATGTCTTGGCAAAACAGCTAACGAGAATGGGATCTCTCATTATCTACGTTGCGTGTATAAAATCAAGAAGATCCCCTGGGCAGTATTTAAGCTTAATAGTAATGCTTATCAGGCCAAAAAGTGGATAGCTGCGGGATCTTCGGATAACGGTGCGGTTTCTTCTTTGCGCCATCGGTTTCTGTCTGGGTTGTTGAAACGGGGTTCGGACACCAGGTGAAACATCGCGTATAGGCACATGCACATTACCCGATGTCCAACTGGGCTGAATCCAGCATCGGCGCTTCCAGTCACCAGGACTTCCTCGGCTCGAGGTAACTGCGCGATGAATCTTCAAAAATCGAGGCACTAACTACAGTGCAGAGTCTACATTTCTATCTTCGTTGCGACTGTGAGGATTTGGTTTCACGCATGGACTACGTGTCTTACATATTTTTCAAGGTGTTCTGGTATCTTAGCGGCCGGGAAAACAATCCCATCCTTTACCTCCTGACGTTGAGGAATAGCGGTTACACATCTTACATTGGGTTTGCGAACTTCATTCTTTGCATCGACTCCATAGACACTGTCTCGCATATACAGCATCACTCCTGATCTACTCCTACGTACTAAGTTCTCCTCTTTCTCGTTTTGCAAGGTATACCGATGTCGTATAGTTATACTTTGACGTTTCCGTCTGTCATTCCGATACATCTCCAATAGACCCCAAAGATGAGTTCAAATGGTAGGTGGCCCATGCCGCACGTCGTTCCCTTCTCTCTCTTTCTTTCCCCGTTCACGCGTTCCAACGGTGACAGGCAAGCCATACTGCGATTTCCATTTTTACCTTGCGCAGGCTAGTTCTCTGCTGCATTCATACATTCTACGTTTTAATTTGTAACTTCAGGTCTTTAATTTGGTAAGTAGCTACACTTTTTTTTTTTATATTAATCAACTGTTTTTGTTTTTCTCTTCTCTTTGGCAGAAGGCTCCACTGCAAATAGACACTACACAATACGGGCCCAACGCGCCGTAGTTAAGTGGACTGAGTACATCAGTTGGATCAAGGGACCGCCTTGCAGTTGAGTTTGTTACCTGTTACCGCTTTCGTCAAGTTGGCCAATGATTTTTGCTTACTCGGGGTAGAAAAAAAGCCCTGGGCGCTTATTGTTATTCATGAGCTTACCACTCTAGGTTGATTGCCAGTAAGGACAGTAAGTGCAATAGTTATTAGTGCCCCATTCTTATCTCGTTCTTTCTTCTTTTCATTCTTCCTTTCGACTTCCGTTCTTTTTTCTGATTTTTTTTTTCTTGACGTCGTTGCTAGAGTCAACACGTACGACCAATAATTACGACTGGTTCGATTAATTCACACTACATTCTTCCGAGAAGAAGGTTTTTAATAATTGTGAATATTGTCAATAAGGAGGGATCACTCATTTAATATACCTTAAGCTGACTACGAGTGACTGAAGTCCAGTAACTTATCGGAGAAAACACGATAACAACAAATAAGCATCATGGAGGCTGCGGGCGTATTATCAACTACTTTTGGACTGTAACTGATCCATTTGATATATATCCACAATAATTCTGGTACTTAAATATGCTGACGAAGAATATTCATAGAGGGTTTCTCTTACATGCCTCCCAAGCCGCCTTCTTTACAGCCATCAATGGCCATATAAAGACATTGTTTCTCCACCGCCGAAGGCTGGTCCTTCTTTCATTCCTTTTATGCGTTTCAATATACTCTGTGTTTCAGTTTGCTACTCTGCTACTTCTGGAAGATGCATCCTGCAGCGTTATAGTCCGATTTACACTCTTTTTTGATCAAGCCGCTCGGGTATCCGTACTTGCACTTATTATTTGGAAGGTGTGTGACGAGACGGACAACACAACTGAAAAAATATGCTGGGTAGTGGTCCTTGGGCTACGGGTACTATTGGGTGGAATAATTGTTGGTTTTACGGGATGGACATTTATGCCTGTCTGCTTTCCACAGCCGATGCACTTGGCAACAGGAATTGTCAATGTGACCTTTGATGGGCTATGTTGGGGTTTTTTACTTTTTAGAATTGTTGCGATTTGGTCACTTTTCGCAGATCAAGGGAGGGGTGGGAAGGTGGACGGGAAGAGTCAGGGCTATGGGCTATTCTTGATCGTATTGAGTTTTATTGGGTGGACAGTTGTAAGTGCAGGGTTGTTGGGAAGGTGCTATTTTAAAAAGAAGCCGGGCTAATTGAGTTCAACAATATTAGGGAAGTTTTCCATATTTGATGAATGTGGGAGAGAGCATTTTCGTTAGGATGATCCCCTATATTATAACTCTCTCCTTAGCTCTTGGTAAGAATATAACCTATATTCTAGACGTATGGATAAAGAGAATAAAATGAACCTCAAACTTATCATATACTAGGTGTCCTTGGGTGCTTCCCTTCTATTGTATTCTCTGTCCCTATCTCTAGATCTAACGAATCATATAATCGGAAACTCGGTCGATTCGGCTCTTCGCCGCCCAGCATTTCAAGAGCAGGGCAGTCTATTACCTCACCCAACTCCAACCCTGGAGATATTGAGTCCAACAAAATCAATCGATTCCCGTCTCACGGAGTGGATATCGATAAAAACTTTAATGATGCGCGAACAAGTATGATGTTCCGGTCTATCATCGGTGCGCCGATAGTTCACCCTGGTACTGCCATTCCATGGTCACTAGAAACCAATAACGCGGAGAGCATTACAAGACCTAAACCTACAAAGGCTATGCCAGAAAACAGAAGACCTAGTATTGCGCCATCTCATGGTGCAAAACATAGTGTATCAAATCCAATGGGTTCAAGAGTGACAAACAGTTCAATTGACGCTGTAGAACGAATCTCTGGGGTTCCAACAAGTAATTCTTTTGGAAAGATGAGGACAGTAAGTCTGAAGACAGCAGCAGAGGCGGAACGACAACGTATCGATGCCGTGTTTGAGAGAGAGCAGGAACGAAAAAACTCCGATGCTGGGACAGTCACCACGTCAAAATCGGTGGCAGACTGTCTAAATACTGATCGTTCAACAAGCGTCAAGAGAAAGCCCTTGCTACCGCAGCTTCCGTCAGGAGCCGCTGCGCTTAGGGTATCTGCTGTCAAAAGAGAGGGAAATGGGCCAGCAAGCTCATCTAGTCTACGACAGTCTGAATTCGTAGCAGCAGAAGGGGGATCGGACTGGGGAACGAGATATAGTGTGGGTAGCCTTGGGACTGAGGATGATGATACGACGCGATATACGGCAATTTCCCATGCGCCTTACACTCTGGCTGCACCCCCAAGAATTCCAAAGATCGATTTATTGGATGATGATTCGAGGGTCATGTTTCTCAATGAAATTGTGTATGATGACCCAGCGTTGGTAAAGTCAATAATGGGGAAGACGGATATTGCTTCAACAACCTCCAGATACTCGGAATCTAAAACAGGAGCAGTCAGGAGGAGTCCTTCATCTATTACCAAGCGTCTTCCAGGTCTCTCACCGGCTAAGGAATCGAATGATTCTGTGGCCTCCTCACCGCCATACATGGATGCGTCGCCGGTTATGGACAGACCTAGGAGCGTGAAGAATATTGCGGAGAGGGGACTTTTCCCTCCGAATAGGGACTCTGACCTGGCGGCACAAATGCAATACAACAAAAAGCAGTCAAACATGCGGAGGGAATCGGAACTTCCACAAGTTGATTCAAAGCCACTACCCGAAGTTCCAGCCCAATTGCAAGGGGTGGGTACAGAAAAGAAGCGGGCAAGAGAAATTGTGTTTCCTATCCCTCCTCCTAGAGCTACTGCCAGGAAAGGCGCCCCGCCACCCATTACTGTCACCATTCCGAAGATTTTATCTCCAGAAATAATCCAAGAGATCACAGCTGCCGGTAAAGTTGGAATCACTCAGTCAATTCCCAGCCCCCAACCAGCAATTCCCGAAAAGTCAGAGAAGCGCTTGATGAGCCCGGCTACCAATGATCAAAGAGCTAGTTTTACTACTTATGAGACCGCGAAAGCGTGGGCTGAAAGCGTATCTGCTGCTAGTGATAAGCCTAGATATGCTGAAAGTATCATTGAACCTCTCCCCTCAATTGCATACGACATGTCAGACGACATAACCCCTAGAATAGCTGCAGCTATCTCGGACGGTAATCATAAGCGCAAGAGTCTGATCGCCTTGACAGTGTCCCCCCTCTTTCAAATAGAGGACGATGCGTTCACAGACATCGAAATCGACTCTGGCTCTGAGGATGGAGGTGACCAAGACCCGGAAGCGGCTAATGTGGAATCTGTATCTGATGAACAGACTCAAAGTGAAGCGGATGAAATGATCGTGAACGGAGGAGAGGGCTATTCCACAGAAGACGAGTCATATGAGGATTTCTTCACTGATAGCGAAGAAGGTTGCTACCTCGATGATGGGATCTTGATCTCGGATATGGAGGAAGGAACAAGCTATGACAAGATCACGGCCGCTGAACGAAAGCTTGATGCTAAGGTTCAAGAAAACACCGAAGCTTTAACAAACGCCACTCCCATCCCCATCCATTTTCACCTTGGAGACAGTATACCTACCTTCTCAGAGAGCAGGCGGAAATACGGAACCAAGAGGAAGCCACCACCATCTCCGATAGGTTTCTTGGTACAGCAGAAACGTATCTCTCAACAGCAGTCGATGGAGGCACGGCTAACAATTTTCGCTGGAACTCAACATCTTGCTCCTCTTGAAGATCTTATGAATAGGCTTCCAGTAAACAAGAAGGGTGACTCTCGTGTGAGTTACGTATCTGACGGTAGAAACTCTCTGTTAGCTCGGCTGGAGATGGAAATGGGACAGCAGGAAAATGAATGGATGGGAATGCATAAGACACTGGAAAGAAGCTCAATGGGATCAATCGAGGAAACTCCAGAGCAGAGAGCCTCCCGGTTATCCCGAGACATTTCAGAGTGCCGCTCATCCCTGGGAAAGGTTAATGAGGGTATTTTGATTAATAAACGGTTGAGTACTGTTGACACAGAGTCTGTTTGCTCAGATGCTCAACCGAGTGCGTGGCATGCTCAGATGAGTTATCTTGTTCAAGCACCGTTGATGAACCCTAGTGAGGTTCTAGCCAGACCGACTTCTATCCTCGAAAGTCAAAATACACCAATCTCAATAGTTTCAGACTCAGATACCGAGGCATATGCTTCCAGGGATGAGTCGCCATATGGTACAAATCACAGCGAGGTCCACACGGAATCGTACTATGGAAATGATACTTTAAACTTTATCATAGAAGAAAACGAGGGACTCGAGCACTATGCAGAATATCAAGAGACATTCGAGGACGACAGTGAGATTCAACTTCTTGAACCTACGGTGTATTGCCCGAGTACACGCTCTACCAGCATAATTTCTCATCCCAACTTTATATACTCCGTTACTTCGGAGTCATCCCCTCGAAGTGCAAGGTCACCTTCAATTTCATTTCTTTGGAACACCCGTCCCATCCAAGGAAGCTCCCCTCCCGTGAGTAGCCAGCTATGGTCATACCCTGTATTGCTGCCAAGGACCCCCCTAGCACTCCCTGCTGCATTAGATCTTCGCCCAAAACGCCGTATCTCAAGTACACCCATTGCAAAAGCTACCACAAGCCTCTGGGTAAAGGCCCACGGCCCTCAAATCCAACCCAATACAGGTTTGTGGAGAAGCCCGAGGGAACAAAAGCCGAAAAGCATCATCGCCGCTTCATTCGGGCATGGTAGAAGTCGCTCACTCAAGCTTAAAAGAGTTACATTTGTGGAGGAAGTGGTGACAGGTACTAACTCATCTTAACCTCTATTAATACCCTCATCTAATCAAGTGTGTAGTCGAGACAACTGGTTTATTCGGAAAACTTAAGAAACTTTGGGGGGGTCATACAAAGTCTCATTCAGTTGACAGTCCCGCTGCTCCAAGATATTTGAGGGATGTAGACACAGCTATAGACTCTGTTATTGTGAGATATGCAAACAAGACGCTTCCGCCTCTTCCGCCTCTTCCTCCAAGGACAGATATTATGAAGCACAAAGAGCCCGAGAATACGACCCGCAACCACCTGTGGTTACATCAATCCAGTCCTCCAGCCATTACTCAACCATCGTTACTGTGGAATCAAACACATGCACAAGAAGTCCAGAATACCCAATTGTTCATCAAAGACATCCCTTCGCTCCGTAGAAAGGCTCCTCAACAAACATTCTTGCCAAGCCTTACTTCGAACAGACTATGGGGATATGTTGAACAGCCGATGATGCCATCACTTTGGTCAATAAGCTCCGCTAGCACTAGGTATCTCTGGCCCTACGGAGAAAGAACAGCAGTTCGCAGTTATCTCTGGCCTTCTGCCCCGCCCGCCAAGAAAAATGAGGTTATTACAACCAGATCTCGATCACTCGCGATCACTCGCCTCACTCGCCTCCAGTCATCTTCGCTCTGGGTGGCTACTGCGGCTTGCAAGAATGGCGGAAACAAAGTTACTGCACTTTGGGAGCCCGCTGACTCTAGAGTAAATGCTGTAGGATCCCAGAAACATGAGCCTATGCTTTGGATTAAGAGACAGAATATTGTGCCCGTTGCTTCTGGACACTTATGGCCCAATGCGCCTGAACTTCCTATGTTACCGTCATCTTTGCTAGCTATCCGAGCTCGCGTTGCCTCAGCTGAACTCCCAATCCTCGAATCCAACCAACTATGGACCTTTGCTAAAGAAGCGCTCGGGCTGTGGTCACTCCCAGAAAGATCGACCGGGCTCTGGCCTCATGGAGGGCGTGAGAAAGTTGTTTCTTTCCTTTGGCCTTCCGCATTGACACTAAATTATATTCCTGCAAGAATTGCCTCGAAACGTTCACGGGTTATGGCAGCTGAACTTGAGAAACTTGAGTCGGAGCAATTGTGGTCCTATAGTGACGTCCAATTTGAGCCTGTTGAGGCAAAGGGAATGTGGAAAGCAGTAACTGTTGCAGTCAAGCCAACTATCGTCGAGCAGAATATGGAAACGCTCACAAGTCTACTTTGGACTGCACCCGAAGAAGTTCCGTATGTAGCTACTCCTAGCTATCTTTGGCCATTAGCTCACCCCCTTCCACCCCTTCCCTCCCCCCTCCCCCTCCCACGCGTTTCGCCTACAACGAAGGCTCGTAACCCAACCAAAAGCACAATAGTGTCACTCTCTGGAGGGCTTTGGAGCTCAGCACCAGTATTACTTCCACGTCTCTGGTCTGCGCCAGCAACTGAGTCTGGGCTCTGGCCGCACGGAAAGCTTCAACATGCGCAAACGAGGGCTCTGTGGCCGTCTGCACGCCCACTTGCGAGCACAGCGAACCAGAGTCTCCACAACGCTCGTATAATCATCACCGGCTTGCAAATAGAATCGTCGCGACTCTGGAGCGCAGAATCAGCAATAAAAGCGGAATTATGGGTTCCACCACCTAAGAAAACAGGATTGTGGCCCAATGGGCAGGTGGTTAAGAGCAAATCTGTTGGGTTATGGCCTTCTGACACTGAATTAAGGCTCCCAGAAATCGTGTTGATTCGCCAGGTCAAACAACGCAGCCCCATCAATCTAGCAACTTTGGAATCTCATGAGCTTTGGAGCAATTTCAATATCAAGCAATCACTCTGGAAACAAGCAAATGGTCAAAGTGGTCTGTGGCCCCAGGGCGCATACAATTCTGGAAAGCGGCAGCTTTGGAGCGCCGATAGTAATATGCAAACTGGCCTAAGAAGAAATCTCACATTGAAATTAGCAACTATCGAGGGAAGGAAAAGATATGAGAGAAAAGCAATAACGGCCATATTAGAATCGCGCGCGCTGTGGAGTCGAGCGGTACATATCCGACCAAAATCTGCTGGCCGGCTTTGGACAAAAGAGATTGAATATATCGGCGAATTGCCCAAAATCAAGACTGCTGAGCTGCAGGAGAAAGACGATGTCGCTTCAGTATCGCCCGGTTTATGGGCTAATCCATCTCCTGTTTCTTCTCCATCTCCTGCAAATCTAATGACGCCTGTTGCCGTACTTTGGACGGCATCCCCCCTCAAAGCACCCAGGATAGAATTCACAATCTGCCGGGAAACCATCGTAGTCGCAGTTCAACGAAGGAAGTCGGCTGGAGCTGCCAATTTGATGCTGACACCTCTGCAAGGCAATCTCTGGGTCGCAGGGATTCCGTCGCTTTTACCCGGAGGATCAACACCTCGCACCGGGATGAAGCAAGCTCCTCAGGATGGTCTGTGGAACTCGGCCAGAACGAATGCCAAGCTGGAGAAAAAAGTTCCTTTATGGCATAGGCACAATGTCATTGGCAAGGATCGAGTTGCGGTGAAGCAGCAAACATTGACAACAGACACCACTGGATCGTTCGTCGCCGTGAAATCCGATCAACTAAGGACCTTCATCTCTGCCGAAACAGAAGAGGATGGTGTCAATCATGTCCATCATGACGGGCTATGGCATCCAGCCGTAATGACAAAGCCGGCAAAAGAGAGGCCGCTCACTGCAGACACGGTTCCTCGGGAAAGGACATTTGTTACTCCGAGGACTTGCGCCCTCTGGCAAAAGAACAAAAGTGACAAACCCCTAGCACCGATATTTCCGACATCAGTAATGATAATCCCTGTAGTTCCATCGCGATCGAATAAGCGAGCAGCATCGAATATTCCTCCCCCGCTTTTCTTGGCGCCTGTAGGTGGCCCAATGTGGACGGCTGATAAAACGAGTGAATCCCGTCCGCGTGGACTATGGCGTCAAACGAAAAACGAGGGTACAGGGACGAAGAAGGGTCTTTGGCAACCCAACAACATTGATAAGTACAGCACCCTAACCGTAACCAACCAAGCTACCTTGCCGGAGAAAAAATCGAATCTTTGGAGTTTTTCCGGGACAAAACCAGAACGACAATCAATCTTCCAAAACCTGTCAGTTGAGTCCATTCGCAGGTCTACCTCTACAACCACCAGGAACCACAATTCTATCACAAATCCCATGGAGGGATCACTTTGGGTGAAATCACGCAATACTATTCCAGAAAAACCGAAGCTATGGCGCAAAGCAGAAATCCCACAGAGACTATGGTCAGCCGATAATAATGTTAATAGCAGCAGTACTTATATGACTATCACCACCAAAGCGGTTCCTACTGTCGCTACTAGGCATTTGTGGGGAAAGGACAATGTCACCACCACGCCTATTTTCGCCGACCTTTCGCTTGAGTCTTCTCGATCTCGCAGAGAGTTTACTCCCAAAGCGTTCTCTGCCCCGCCTGAAGGATTGTGGAAAATGGCACTAACCAGCGAACCGTTGGAGATGATTGCTGAAGTGCCGAAGATTGGTCTTTGGGGAGCAACAGACGCTGCCCCAATCATTGTCAAGAATGTCCCTACTAAGACACTTTGGAAGAAGGACAACACAGAAACTCCAATTTTCGCTGACCTACCCCTTGAATCCTTCCGCTCAAAGAAGGATCACTCTACGGCAACTCTTCCTGTCTTCTCAGAGGGCATGTGGAAGAAAAAGGTCGCACTCCCAGAACGCCCTCAGTTGTGGAAACCAATCCCCAAAGCAACAGGTTTATGGGACGCAAATGCAAAGACGAAAACTTTGGCTCAGATATCCTTGGAGAGGAAAGCAATGGGAACGAAGAGGCCATTATGGTCAAAGGAGAGGGCTTCAAGGACCACTGCAAAAGTTCCTCAACGATCACCGCTCGCCATTGTTCGCATCTCGGATGACCTAACCCTACCCAAAGCCACTGGTGATCTTTGGAAGCCAAAGTCTCCCGTGCGACAGGCACCAGTGCTTTGGACAGCACCGAAACCTGTTACACAGTCCGTAAAACCCGCAAAGCCAACCGCAACACTTCTCTGGGGTCAAGGGTCTGGGTCAAAGACAACTGCAGTTGCGGAGCGAACAAAGGTCCCCTTCATTCCCTCTGATGCTCCACTTGCTCAAGTTTCTGGCTCGCTGTGGGAACAAAAGTCGGCAGCTAAACCGATTGGTCTCTGGAAGCGTCCCATCAAAACGGTAGCGGTAACCACAGTCACTCCATCTGTACCTCTATGGACAGCAAGAACAGCCTCTAGGACCACCAGTGCCGTGCCTCAACGTTTGCCTGTTCCGAAAAAGAAGGATACAAGGAGTATCATCCTCCTCCCGGCAACAGGTTCGCTCTGGCAGCCGCCTAAGCGCACTCCCGAGAAGGGACTTTGGAAAGCCCCTGCCCCACCAACCCGCCGACCCCGTAGAGCAAGTCTTCTCTGGGAATCCCACTCAGCAGCACGCACAACTACTGCAACTCCGGTTCGGACTGCAGTGCCAAAACGTCTCATCGAGGAGCCCCTCAAAACTGTCAGTGGTACCCTGTGGAAGGCGCCATCCAATGAACCTAAGAAGGGTCTCTGGAAACGCACCATCCCAACAGTTGCGACATACCGCAAGACAAGTACAACTTCCCTATGGTCAAAAGAGTCCGCTTCTCGAACAACATCTGCAAAACCAGAACGTGCTCCTTTCGTTCCAAAGGTTATCGATGAAAAGTCTCTTACACTCCCACCTGCCACCGGAGATCTCTGGATGCCTACCTCGTCGGCAACACCACAAAAAGTCAGTCTCTGGTCTCGTCCAGCCACCCCCACCGGTGGTAGCGGCGTCTGGGATGCTCAAGGTCGTACGCCAACCCTGGCCGAAATCAAGCTTGCGCTTGCAACACGACGAGACAAGACAGAACTGTGGCAGCGTCGCAGCATCTTGACTTCAAAGCCCGCTATAGTTGATATCAGCAAAATCACTTCCTCTTCCACTGCCCCACAGAAGAAGGTCAAAACCGCCGAACCAACCCCCGTACCTCAGGTGGATGGCAGTCTCTGGAGACCCTGTGTAGATGGGAAGAATGAACAGGGTATCATGTGGATTACACGCTCCTCTCGTTCCTCCTCTCTGGAATCTGAGTTTATTTCTCCGGGCGTGAGCCGTGCTTCAACAATCAGCGACATGAGCGACGAGACCGAGTCCCCGCTGACAACAAGTAACGCGGATGCGTTTGAGCCAGAGGTCATGAGAATTCATAGCACAAAGGTTAGCGTCTCTTCTGCGGCTGGGGAGAATATGTGGAGGCCTATTGGGATGGCGGAGGGAAAGGGAAAGGGGGTCTCTAGGTCAGACCAGAAGGAGCAAGAGCTTCCTACGTGGGGAGCTTCACACTCGCTTTGGAGCAAACCGTCCACTGATGAAGAAAAAGTAAGAAATCCTCCTTTGTAGCTTGATAAAAGCGGGATGGCTGATTGGATTATTAGGCGGCGTTATGGGAAAACCCCAACTCATATGCATGCTCCTCAGTCTCCGACGAAGACTTCGCATCGGCTGCCTCCGAACTCAGTGAGGAATCCCACTATCACGATTTCGAAACAGGCCACGAGCCCGACAGTTACTTAAACAACATGTATCCCCCCTCTTCGTCTAACCCCCACGTATTCGTTGGACAGTTCCGTCGTGACAATTATCTTCTTCGTAAGAGTCCTCCCACAATTAGTCATACTTGACAGCAGACTGACAATCATTTCCAAATAGATCAACAATCAAACACCCAGCTCCCGGAAAACTCTCCATTTGCATCCAACCTCCGCATCAAGAGTCTCCGTCGGAAGCTAAGGCCCACGAACGGCGCCCCCGGCACAGCTGAAAGGAAGCGCCGCAACACTGAAGGAGAGGAAGAGAGAGAGCGGCTCAGGGTCGATAGTATCCCAATGGAAAGGGCGGTTTCCATGGGCGAGGAACATCTATAGGGAAATTAATCTATTTTTTTCTCACCAAAAATATATACAAATGTATTTTTCTTGTTATCTTTTTGTTAGCATGGGATCTACGGAACGGCAGGTTTTACGGAACGGGATGGTTGGCTTTTCAACGGCGCTGGGATGTTTTCTTTTGTGCATTTGTTTCACTAGCTTATTGTAATCTTTTTTTTTTCTTTTTCAGGGCTGGGTTAGTAGCTATGAGTTTATGTATATGGATTGCTGCGGATACCAGGGCATCGTCGCTCATTACGGGCTTTCTTTTGTGGATTGTTTCTTTTACGACCTGTTCTAGGAGTTTTATTTGTATAGTTAAATCTCTGAGATAAAGGTTGTTGCTCCAGTAATTAAGCATATCGCTCGCCTAATCTCGGTTCCAAGCTTTGAACTTTGATCTTTGATATCAATGCCCCTTTACGGATTAACCTCTTTGAATATGATCTCCACCTCGCAACTGATGTTTAGACATATCTCGCTGTAGTTGGCGAGTAAAACTCAACCTGGCCGGCTTTGGGTGTGCGTAGAGGGATACCCAACAGCCTAAAACACAAATGATATAATCACCGACAATCACTCAAGCCCGCGCCCACACCTTATCTAAAGAGCGATACTATTCATACCCTTGGCGACATCCTCTACATTTACTTCCACCCCACTCACCTTCTTTTTCCTATTCCTCCTATTCTTCTTTTTAATGGTGCCTTCTGCTACCTGCTCTTCCTTCACTGTCTCCTCCACCAGCGGCTTCTCACGGCGGACATACAGCGCCGTATGATTAAACGCCCTCCCACCACCAATATCCTCACTCCCATCCACGCCCGTCAAAACCACCGCATCACACTCCCGCAGGCAGTCCACAAACTCCGGATACGCTGCCGCCGCATTAATCTTCCTATCATCTCATCAGCACCCTCTCCCCTCCCCCCCCCCCCCCCCCCCCCAAAACCCCTACCCCACCAGCCTCCCCCACCGACAAGGGTAAAACTCACAAATCCATAAACGCCGCCACATCATTCGCCAGCACCACCCCCGGTCTTGCGCGCAACGCGCTCTGCAACACCTCATACTCCAAATGCGGCGCAAACAGCATCACCTCCGCGCCAATTCTTGCCTGTGCCTCAGGATCCACGAGGACCGTTGCGCCGAGCTCCTCTGTTAGGAAGCGTGTATCGGCGGTACTGAACGCGGGGTCCTGGAGGTAGAGCTTTGCATCCAGGAGCTTTGACAGTGCTAGCGCAAGAGAGAGCTGCAGTAAGCTACTGGTGTAGGTGGGTCCGTGGAGGCTTCCGAGGCCGAGGACGACGACGGAGGTGATGGGTGGTGTGGAGGTGCTTGTGAGGGCTGCTGTGAGAGTTTGGAGGAGGGGGGAGGAGTTTAGGTCGGTGGTGGCTGTAGCAAGGTTTTTGACGGCGGTGGGGTGCCAGGTGGTGTATTCGGGGGTGGTGGAGTCGGAGAGGGTGTTGTGGGGTTTTGTGAGCTCCGAGGGCTTCCGGAGGGGGGCACGCCCTTTGCCTACGATGTTGGACCAGCCATCGGCGCTGGGGGTGATTCTGTTGCGGCGCCGGGACACTGTGGGATGTTAGTTTTTGAGGACTGGGTTTTGGGGGCGGACATGTGTGACGTACTGGTGATGTTGGACCCGAGTGAAGCTTTCCGAGGCCTGGGATATGGGATTTTTCTGGAAGGGCCTTGCTGGCTGGTTACCCGGCAATTTCTGGACTGTGCAGGGTCCATCCAGGGAGAAGAAGCTTAACTCGACCTCTCCTCATGATGATGGCAGCATGCATGCGGAAGGTAAGCATCAATTTGCAGCATTTGTGGGTCGTGGTGTCAATGATCGCTTAACAGGTATTTTCTACTATGTCACGAAAAGCCACAAAAAACGAACAGAAAGAGTTTTTTTTACATCTAATATTGTTTATAATGAACTTCTAGGGAAGCTAAGAATTTTCTTCTGGCTCTGGGAAGTTTATAAACCGTCGCATTTTACAAAAACCACCCAAACTCCCCTAAACACTACGTTCCCCAAAATATACACCGAGGCCTAGCTAGCTAGCCCTGGGGCTTGAAGGAGGCTGATCTTCAGGCATCAAAAGATTGCCATATGTGCTTTGAAAAGCACGCATCCTATCACCCCCCACCAGTATAACTCTCTGCCAAGTAAACCATGCCGTGTCATGCAATATGTCTCCGCAATGTGATACAGCATTGTAATTGTATACTTCCCCCATACGTATTTGCCCATTAGGCTTGATATTTATCCGATAGAAGTTCAGATCTTGTACGGTTCGTTTTTGGTTTGTGATATTAAACCCACTCTTCGCATAGTAATCTTCGAAAAGAGTAGAGAGTCTCATTTCTCCAGGCGCCGCGATGGTTAGTCTTTCCCATGCCCCGGAGATCAGAGGGGGATCAAAGGGATCGCCGAGCCAAAAGTCAAACATGGTCACAACACTGTTACTAGGCAATTCGACATACTGGGTCATCTGGGGCGGATTATACATGGGAGGATGTATTATTGGGGGGAGATTTTCCTGTCGGGTGTTATTCTTGCCAACTTCAGGTAGTATTGGCAATTGTATATTCGCTTGCTGTGGGATAAAGAATGTCGGAGGTGGTGGTGGTGGCGGTACTGATGATGGTATCTGTGCCTGGGAAGCTACACGGGGTCCAATATGCTGTCTATTTATCATAGCTAACTGGGCCTGACGTGGATCTCCCCACCTGTGTGGAGCCTGTGGAGGATATGGGATCTGCTGAGTATGCTGAGGATTGGGGACCTGAGGATACTGAGGATACTGAGGATACGGAGGGTACTGAGGAGGCGGGGGCTGATGATACTGAGTATACGGAGAAAGCTGAGGATGCGGGGGCTGATGATACGGAGGGCGTGGATTCTGTAGATGCCGTGGGGGCCGGAAAGGCTGTGAGGGACCATGTTGGGTATGCTTCGGAGGACCGCGAGGTTTGTTGTACGTCACTCCTAGTCCCATTTGTACCTTGGATGACGGTTTAAATTCGACAGGCTCCTTGTGTATAACCAGTTTTGTCCCCTGGGGCTCCTTTTTCACCGGCAAATGTGGTTGAAATCTAGCCTTGTTCGCATCAATCTGAGCCCGACATGTTCCAGAAATCTGTGCAAGCTCCTCTTCAATATCGTCCCAGTCATATAACGCCCAGAATTCCGGATCCTCACGATCTGTAACCGTGGAGTCATCTGTTTCGAAGTTCCCTATACCATCCGTGGGCCTCTCAACAGGTATAGGTTTCGTAGCTGGCGTTACTTCTATTGTTTCTACCTTTGGAGTCTCCGTCTTAGGGGTCTTTGCTTCTAGAATAGGAAGTTCTACTTTGATGGTCTCTGTTTCTGAACTAGGAAGCTCTACGTCGGTGGTCTCTGTGTCTGGAGTAGGAAGCTCTACTTTGGTGGTATCTGCCTCTAGAGTTGGAAGCTCTACTTCGGTGACCTCTGTTCCGTCGGTGGCCTCTGTTCCTTCAGTCTCAGCCCCTGAACTCGAAGACTCCGTTCCTGAAGTAGTTGCTTTCAAAGTCTCTTCTTCCAGAGCAGCTGTTTCCTGAGTAACTACAGCAGGAATAGCTGTCTCGGAGCTCACTGGCTGTGGAGCGACTGTAGGTGGAGTAGTTACACGCGGAGTAGCTACACGCGGAGTAGCTACACGCGGAGTAGCTACACGTGGAGTAGTTACACGTGGAGTGGCTACGTATATACGTGGCGTGACGACACGAGGAGTAGCTCCACGCAGAGTAGCTACAACTAAAGTAGCTACACCCAGAGTAGCTACAACTGAAGTAGCTACACCTGGAGCAGCTATACCTGGATCAGCTACACCTGGGGCCGCTGGAACTGAAGCCACCGTCGCCATATTTGCACCTGTCGCTGTCGCTACCGCTGTACGCCTCCTCCTCCTTGATGAGTCCTGCCTACTACCAAAGTATCTATAGGTAAAGTTGTTGTGAAATTGTCCCCGTATTGGCGCAGGATCATTCCCCGGGGCAGAGAATCCGCGGGGCCGGTGGTGTTGCCTGGGTGGCATGAGTCTGGTTTTGTGAAGGTATCGAGGTTGGGGAAAGAGATGAAGTGCGCTTTATTTATTCCTGGAGAAGATATATATGGTTTTTTTGGTTGGTGTACGTGGTTGAAATAGATGCATAGAGATGTGTTCTGTTGGGCGTTGTAGAAATGTGGTTGTTTCCGTACTACATGTAATATATATAGTTTGTCGAGCGCCGAGAAAAGATGACCCTTCAATCATGGTGCACAGCCTACCCCAAGGTTATTTGGGCGAGCCCCCGGATAGAGTCTGGTACACAGGCCGTGGTATGTCTACTCAACGAAGAAGGAGTGACATGGTAAAGTTCTGGGAACGAGATTACGTTGAATACCCTGTTTACCAGTATGTAGTTATTAATTGGAGAAAATACAAACCCTAACCTTGGAATCGACCGAGTGATTTATTATGATACAAACCCCTGCTAGTTCCGTCTGGTACACACACTTACTAATCTATTCCATCAACGCAAAATTAGCTTTATCTCCAAACGTTATTGCATTCCAAGGATTTCTAGTTAGTTCCTCAATAGGGTTTTACCTAAGAGTATTCGGTCGCTTTCGGTGATCTACGTGCATCAAACTCCGAAAATACATTCAGATACTTCAAAAATGATGGAACATACCTGGTTAAGACAGAAACACTTAGAAGCTCCTGTTAATACGCATTATATAGTAGGCTGCCACTATCATGGCTATGATATATTTTCTGTCGTAACCAGCGGCCTTCGATCGTAATGTATTCCACATTGATCCCAAAGTCCTGGCCCTGGTACGACCTAGTATTCAGTTTCGTCTCCCCCCAGAACATACACCAACTCTACTACGTGCACACGCCCCCCACCCCACTCATCGAAACCCTCCCCAACGAGATTCTCCTCCTGATCACAAGATGGCTGTACATGGAAGACATCGTCAACATCATCTGCGCCGCCCCCGGCATCGGCCCCGCCTACTCCCTCGCCCTCACAATCTCCACCGAGACTGACCCCGACCTTCCCGAGACGTTTATTGCTACGAAGAATGGGCTCAGATACTGGCACCAGATCATACGTTACAAGGGGGGTGAGGCGCGCTGGTGGTCGCCGAAAACGCCGGTGGGGGTCGTGAGCTCGGAGACTTTGCAGGGGATTAGGACGCTGAAGAGGGCGTGTGGGATGAAGAACGTGGCGGTCATGAGGGTACTGGGAGTTGTGAAGTGGGTGGTGCTGTCTGAGCCGATTTTTGCGCTTTTGGATAGTAAGGAGGTGGTGGGCTCGCGCCGTCCTTCTCCGAAGAGCAACGTGGGTACTGAAAGAGGTCGAAATCCTTTGTTCCGGGGTAGTAATAGGTTGAGAGGCGGACTAATAGGGCGTGGGCGTGGGCCAATACGGCGATGAGGGCGTGGTATAAGTCATCATGTACATGTAACTAAAAAGCTATGGTCATATATGAAGAGAGGGAAGAAATCACAACAGTGTATACTTCTCCATCGTGACTTACGAAACCTTTGGCATGATTGCGGAATGTAGCTTATCACTTGAAAGATACCCGCGAGGGGACCTACTAGCAATCTCAGGCAATCATTCGCAAGAGAAGAAGTATCGAGACCGCCTATGTACCCACCAGTCTAGATGTGCACCTCAAGGCACAGCGTGTAAAGAGACAATGGCTCTAACCCGATTCCCACAGTGGTTGTTTTGGTGTCTCACTGGGGGTGGAGTTGAGCGTTTAGCATAAACTTTAAATACGCGGTTCCTGCCCGAGAGTCAATGACCACCTGTTAGGGCTTTCTACAAATAGAGCGGTCACCCCACACTAACAACTCCTCGACCACCATCTCACCTTCACCTTCCTCGTCGTCACCCACACCACCACCAACTCCTAAAACACCATCCATTCCCCACCCCGCCACCCATCAATTTATCATCTACCATATGCCTCTACATCAACCTTTTATAAATCTTCACCTCCGCCTCACACACCCACCACTTTTATCATGCAAATGGCTCTAGAAAGTTACTGACCAAACTAGAAACCCAATGACGTCCCGATAACGAATATTATTTGAGGTAGAACTGAGTCTACCAAAGCTAAAGAGGCTATGAGACCAATGAAAGAAATCTTGGTCAAAAACCATCACTAACTGGGCCATTGCAACACGTACGTCCCGTTTTGGGAGAAAACCGTTGCATAGGGCACAGCCCAAAATGCCAGATAAAAGAAAAAGAAAAAAAGACAAAGGAGAACTCTGGCCAGCAGACTCACACGCGGCGCATCCATAAGGCCGGAAGAGAGGAGCACCTGTCAAAACCTTAATAACCAAGCATGGCTTTGCATGGCCTGATACGACCCACATTTCCTCGAGGCAGGCTCCGACTAAGTATTAAAACCGGAGTCCCTGGATATATCAAGACTACAAATATGTCTAATTGGTCTAGTTCGACTCAAATAACCCATGCTATCACCGGGTGTTTACCAGTCTTTTATGACCATGGCTGACCCGCGAAAGATCGCCAATTGAGTGTATAAGAAATGCTATGAGCGAAATCGGGATTACACTTCGCTCGAGTGATACCGTGTGATTAGCTCACTCACCGATTATCACTCGTTTATTTCAAAAAACACTGCACGGCTCGCCAGAAATCAAGACCATCATAGGCGAGGCCATAAAGTCGCTGCCATATAAGTATCTACTAGTTTTGGGATCCATGCAAGATAACCTTGCATTGAACCTTAAATTCACCTGATGGTTCCTGCATACTCGAGTAGAGCGAAAAACTTACCTTTCATAGTAGTTCAAACAACACACAGAACTTTAGTATTTGTTTATTTCCCTCACACTATCTCAACCCAATTACAAAAGAAAAAATGAGAACCCAGACGCCCTACAATAAAACAGGAAATTGTCATAAAGAAAATAAAAATAGGAGAGTGAGCGGCCGTTATGCGTTACGCGTTAGTAAAAAGAGGTAAGGACAATCGTCTGCAAAGCCATTATCGGAAAGATGAGAATCAAAAGATTCTCGAACCCACTCAAACTGCCGCCGCATTTCTCCTTACAGCCAGATCCGCCATTCCTCCGGCCAACCGATTCTTATTCACAAATCCACCTTCCTTCGCACCCCCCGAATTCGACCACGTAAGATTACCGCTCCAGTCCCAAGTCTCTAAGGCCTCTTTCTGAATCCTCCACAACTCCGTCCCCATATCAATCAGCTGCTCACCAAACTCTTTCAAAACAACCTCCACATCTAGGTCCTCATCGATATCAACATGTTCGCCTAGTCCAGCCTCACCACCAAAGGTGGCCCTGTACCAGCAATCCTTCAGATGATCGACCCACGGCGCCGCTAGTTCCGGCTTGATGTTGTTTGCGACTAGATAGAAACTTGAACGATTCCTGTGCGCAGCTTTTGGCTTGAACAAGTGGATATCGGAGAACTTGTTAAACTGGTACAACATCGCTACAGTATCCCAGTGATCTGCCCCATGAAGCAGCACAATCATTGACCCCCCGGGACGCACGTGGGTTAGTCCCAGGATCAGTTGGGATAATGTTAATCTCAGCGGCTCCCACTTTCTGAGCATTCCATGCTCATGGCCTCTCAGCCTGTTTCCGTCACAAATGACGAGCCCATAGCTCCATAGCTTTGGCAACGGCCTATTCTTGCTAAATTCGTCCCTATCAGGGGAGTCTGCGGGGATGCTCGCGCCAGTTGGGAGGAATACGGTGTGCATAGTAATGTCCGTATATGTGATCGCCACATTACTTCTCCCCTGAGTTCGGAGCAGCATTTGATGTCCGCCCTGGGCAGTAGGGAGGCTAGTTCCGTCAACTACACATCGGAAGTTCTGGCGGAGTGCGTAGTCGGCAAAGCCGCCGGGGGCAATACAGAGGTCGAGCACTGATTGGCAATTTTCGTGGCTGAAGGCGTGGGTGGCATCGTTGATTTGGGCGGCGATCTTGATCATCATATTATAGAAGCCCTTTTGCTTCTGTAAGTTTGCAGTGTCGGCGGCAAACTGTCGATTCTTGAAGAATGTATCTGCCTCTTCTGATTTCCAGCCCTGGATACCATAATTCGGTAAGTTATAGATCTGGTGTAATACAGATGAAATCTAGCTTCAAATACGTACTTCTCCGCGGAAAACTTGCAGTTCTCGGTATATATTTACATTTGCCTCGAGGTACGCCTTTACAGCTGACCATTTAGGCTGCGATGGGCGAGTGTAAAACCTCGTTCTCGGCCATGGTCTCTCGGAATTACTAGAACTGGTTGAATCGCCAACTTTATCCTCAAGGACTGAAAATCGATTGGATGACATCTATTCGAATTAGTATTATATAAGCCAAAAAAGCTCGAGAAGACCGGGTTTTATACAATTAACTTGAATTCAGCTAGCGCTTATAATTACTTGAGTCGCTCCCCTAGCCTTATGCAACAACAACTAGAATCCAGTACCGGTATACCACAACTAAATAAGCTTCGCTTATTCGTAAAAGGATTCTGGATGAGAGCTCGCGGATAGTGAGGAAGAAAAGGACTATTCTCAACTGCACAATTCGGCTTCAATATATACAAGTTTAAGGCCTCCCATTTTTCGACTGAGCGAGAAGCCAACAATGTGAATCATTAGGCAAGCAGCATAGCCTCGTCCGAGTGATTCCGCGTGACGATTGGCCGCCTTATTCTTGATAGTAGATGTGATTGGTCGCATTGATCCAACAACCAGATTTCCAGTCAGAGATGGAAGCATCTGGAGTGATAGGCGGTCTCCCTTGCCTGTTAATACAATTAATTATACATATCAGGCCGCTACAACTCTCCTAAATATAAGACCTATCGCGTTGGCCAAAAAGAAATCTTGCGATCTAGAACCTCAGGAATCAGGTTGACAGGCGAGAATGCGATTCGTCGGGAATAGGCAGTTTTGAGGTGACGACGACAGCCACTCTAGAGATGTCGATCCTCAAAGAGCGACCAGGCTATCTTCCTCAAAAACGTTTCCTGAGAGCGCTAAGTTGAAACAAATACCCTAATTTGTCAAGTGTCTCCTCGGTGCCTAACTTCTGACGTCGCGTTGCACACAGCTAGGACCTTGAGGAGTGTATGTAGTTAGAAGTAAAGGCCACTCACATTCTGTTAAACTCATCCCAGCTCCCGCGATTGATTGGCTGGTAAACATCCTTCCCGAGCTGAGATTGGACAGCCTCGATCCTCAAAACAAGCATGTGCATGCACGTGTTTATCTTTGGTCTTGCAGGTTAATGGCTATATCTGGTGACAGCTTTATCAGCTCCTATATTAGGGTTATGCTACAACAGAGGCAAAGACATCACTCAGATGACCAGAGTACGTACGGTAGTGGTTGTAACTTGCAAGATGGGTTCTAGAGGTTTATATAGACGAGTGGTACGTACCATTTCTCGAGCCACGTATTCTAGACAAGACACAAGTAGGAAGAGTACAGCTCGTCTGCCATGAAAAAGACAGGAGCGTAGTTAGCCTCAGTGAGATCGGGCTGCTACTTGGAGCTTGGGCCACCACTGCGGGGCGATATACTTCAGATGCAGCCTTGTTCCACTTTGAGCTTAAATGGCGATCTCTCATTTGCCATCGAACCGCAGCGCCGTGTAAGCCTTATCTAAACCTTACGGACCCTTATCCGAATCGCAGGCTGTCTAGGAAGTCCCTCTCCATGGCGATATATATAGGCCTCTAACAAGCATCCCCCACAAGGCTACGATAAATGATTAGCAACCCATCATGCAGCACTTTAGATAAGAGCATCAGTAAGTCTTCACTTTCCCCACCGGGCCTGAGCAGTAATGTGTATTTATTGAAAAGCCAACCAGGCTAGGTTATCTAACGATCGACAGGACTCCGCCAAAAGTGAAGATTTACACGCACAGCCCCGCCCCCGGGCCCACGAGACGGGAGTCAAGCTCGATCCCAGGTTTCCTCAGTCTCGAAACCCGTCAAGGTACCCGTAACAAGTGGGAACGCTCTCGCACCCTAGCGAATGCGCAACAGTGTATTGTTAGGCTAGGGATCTGAGACTAGGCCGGTTTTATACTGGGGTTAGAATCGTTAGATACTAGAATATCCTGGTACCCTGATGAGATAGGAAGCTAGAAGTCCGAGCACTATCTTCCCTGAAAATCGCTCGTTACAAGAATCAATATCGTCCCCCACACTCAAAAGCCTAATCATGAACCATGTATATATAACTACTCGTTATATACAGGGTCAAAATGAGAGGTCTGTCAGGGTTAGGGTTCTCAATATTCACTTAGATTTCTGTCCCACTACTTCGCACAATCTACGTACTACAAGCACAACAGTAGATACAGGTACGGAAAGTTATGAGCTATTAGTAAAGCCCTTAATAGTAGGGCTATGCCGTTACTAATAGAAGAACCGTCAATGCCTGACTTGAATACCATGTTCGAGACTACAGTACCAAAAAAGGGGATGTAATAGGTACTTTAGCAATACGGAATTGCGCAAACCTTCCGAATTAAGTTGCGATTCTAACTATTATACCGTAGAAATACCGCAACCTCGCGGTATTCTGCTAGATGAGGTACTGACTCTGAATCCGATCGCTTTTTTGGTACTGTAGGTAGCTACATCAACGCTATGGATAGCTCTGTAACATGCCGGTCTGCAATGGTTACTGAAGACGGGACCGAGGGTTTATTTAGATCGATACCAGCTAGTGGTTGATCTATCAGTAGAAATCGGACTCAACTCAGTTAAGAATCATCACTATAGTCGTTCACAGGGTTCGGACGAACACTGGCTATAGACGAACAGGGGTTTTTGGACAAATAGGAAACGATGGGAAAGATCGCTTTGGCAGCTTGGCTGTTTCTTGCCATATAATTAAGAACCCTGGTTCGTCTTCACCCAATGTTCGCCCTCACCCCGTGAACGACTGTAATTAAGTTTAGAAACCACCCACCCGCGATTCAACTTTCTATAGGTCCGTCAAAAAGAAAAAAAAGACAGAGCCTCAGCCAGGAGAACCTGGGGGAGCGCCAGAGATACCGATGTTGGTATATAACTCAATTTTAAGAATCTTCTAAGACTTGAATAAATACATTGACCCCCACATTAGGGTCCACTAGTGGTCTTGGCTCACAGCCACTCACTCGCTCCGCACTAAACAACCCAACGCCAAACGTATTTCTTCTAATTACGCATTTAAAGAAACATATACTTTTAGAGGTGCTTTATATAACTCTAGACTAGGCCTGGGCGAATATTCCGCGACCTATCTGTTATCTCTTAAGCTACGGCTACTATTAGTACCTCATATCGCGATTGGGAGCCACATACACCCCCGCCGACAGAGAGGAATCCGGCTCCTGGCGCTGATGAATTCAATGATATCATAGTTTCCGGGCTGCAAGTGTGTCTATAAAGATAATTTTATATTTCTACTATAGCCAAGTGCGTACATACATAAGTCCGTTTCTCACTCCCCTCATTATTCCACCCAACCCGCAGTCATAACCATAACCATAGCCAACCGTAAGGAAAGATTTCATCACAACAAAAGAAAGCCCACCTCATCATCAGAAGCAGCAGCGCATCTCAAAACCAGACATAGAGCAAAAAACGAAACAACAAAAGAAAAGCCATCTACATCTAGCTCTTCTAAAAGAGCCAAGACACAAATGTTCTATAAAACCATCCACCGCCACGCCCGGTCTCCTTCTCCGCCTGGTTAGCCAAGAACGCTTCCTCCTCTCTATCGATCCTGTCCTTGCCGGTAAACAAGTCCGCATCCTCCGGCGCTAGCCCCGAGTTCTTGTACAAGAACTTGTATCCAAAGATCATAATCAAGTACAGCGGGATACCCAGATAACCTGTTATAAACGTCTTATAATCCCACTTGCCATATTCTCCAGGCACAAACGCATTCCAGTTCTTAAACACCGCAATCAGGATGCACATCACAAGGGCGGCATACGATCCCGCCGGTCCGAAAGGCGCCGTATACGCCAGCTGGTCGTCCGTGACGTTCTGAGCGCGGCGCGCGCGCACAAAGTAGATGTGTGTGACAAGGATCGAGATCCACGTCAGGATACCGAAGATGGTGACGAGGTTGACAAAGTACAGGAACACTGTTTTGGAGTCCTCGGCAACGTTCATGAATGCCAGCAGGGAGAAAAATGCCGATGCGGCGAGGGCGTTGTAAGGGACACCGCGGGAATCAGTTTTAGCCAGGAAGGCCGGGGCCTTTCCTTCTTTTGCGAGACCGTAGATAGTTCGTGAAGCGATGTAGAGGTCCGAGTTCGAGGCGGAGAAGACGAAGATGAGGATACACGCGTTGAGAATTCCGGGGAGGTGAGGGATGCCGCTGAGCTGGATGGCGACGACGAAGGGACTCGCGGTTGCGCCGGTGGACTGCTTGGTAGCGAAGATGAGCTCGGGGGAGTCGTAGGGGACGAGCATTCCGAGGAGGAAGACGGAGAAGACATAGAAGAAGACGATACGGTAGAATGTCAGCTTGATTGCGCGGGGGATAGTCTTTCGCGGGTTCTGGGCCTCGCCGACGGTCACACCGACGAGCTCAGTCCCGAGATAGGCGAAGGTTGCGCTGATGAAGGTGGACCAGAGAGCGAGGAAGCGGCCAGTGTCGCCAGTGTCCACGTAGGTTTTGAAGGCGCCGGGATTCTTCCAGTAGCGGAAACCTTTGCGGTCGTGGTCGGGGCCGCCGCCGAGCACGAGGACGACGGAGAGGATGATGAGGGCGACGATGGTCACGACTTTGATACCTGTGGGAGGGTTAGAGGGTATTCATGGATTACTCGGGGGGTGAGGGGGATTTCGTACTGGATAGCCAGAATTCAAACTCTCCGAAAAAGCGGATTCCAAAGTAGTTGATGCAGACGATAACAACCAGAAAGATAACAATCCAGACTCCCGGATTGACTCTGTCTCGATCAACCCAATACTGTATCACCAGCGCCGCAGCCGTCAATTGATTTGGCGTGACAATGATATATCTATTCACGCACCAGAGCCATCAGCACTTGATATCCCAGGAAGAAGTACTAATACTAAAGAAAATAGCAATGGAAAAAGTACATACTTAAACCAATACGTATACCCCAAAGCAAACCCTAGAGCCGGATCACAAAACCTCGTCGCATACCCTGTAAACCCCGAAGACATTGGCAGCCACGCCGCCATCTCGCCCAGCGCACACATTACCAAATACACCAAGAAGCCCACAATCGAATATGAGATCAATATAGACGCAGGTCCCGCACGGGTCAGCGCCGATCCGCTAGTACACACATCGAGTTAGCACCTTTCCGTCCATCCTACACATACATGTAATTATAAAGCTTAACGCCAGGCGCATTGACACTCACGTTCCAATAATTAATCCTGTCCCGATAGCACCACCGATAGCAATCATAGTGATGTGTCTCGCCTTGAGCCCACGATGCAGGTCCATCTCGCCCTCATTGGGCAACTCTGTGACTGGCTCATCGATCTTCTCGTTGCTGCGGGTGCCCCGCTGCTCCGATGAGGAGGAGGAGATACTGGTGCCGTTTCCTCTGCGGTTCATGGTGGTGGTTGGCGAGAAAGAAAGCTGGATCTCTATGTCTGTTTGGTCTGGTCGCGTATATTTATAAGTATATGTTATTTTTCCAGCGGAGAGGGTGCAGTGCCGTCATGCAGTGGTAATGATATGATGGAGAGGAGAGGAAACTAACCAGGCAAGTGAAGAACGACAATCCCAAGTGAGCTACTCTAGAGAATGGAAAATACACCTGTGCGGGGGGAGGGGAGGTAAGATATAGTCAGTCCAGTTCTGGGGACGTGATACAAAGAAAATAAAGCACAAGGCAGGGAGAGGTAGGCAGGTAGGCGGGTGCTGACAGGGAAAGTGATTTTTAATTTGCCTCACTGGTGAATCTCTGCTGCTGCTGCTGCTGCTGCTTCTACGAGGCGCTCTCTATCTCCTTCCTAAAATGTACACACAGTTGAGAATACCTACCTACCACAGCTGTGCCCAGAAGATAACCATGAAGCTAGAGTATCAACTTACCTACATACTCCACCAACGTACTCCTATGCCCAGGTTAGCTTCCTTCCAAGTACCCCAACTTCTCGAAAGCCTTGGGAAGTTGCCTCTCTCCCTCTCGTTTCGCCAAAAGCAACCAAAAAGCAAAACATATGTATGTATCCCGGAGATCTATCTCGATCCAGTAACGTTCTCCCCAACCCTAATTTCAACAATCAAATAAGCTCCCGACGAAAAGCGAACCTCCTCCCCCCGCAACCAATCCTCGTATTATGTAGTGGTAGTACTCGCGACAGGCATGAAGTACCCGAATATGCAGCTGCAAGTTTTTGGTGTATTTTTGACTTCTAATCCAATGGAAATTGCAGATTAGGACGTGCATTTTCGGGTACTTGTTACCTGCTGCGAGTAGTGGTAGAAGCAGCTAATTCAGTAATAGAAAATCAGAATAGATTTCAAAACAGCACTTCTCTCCCTCCTATCATCAACAGAGGATGAAACCACCAGCCTGTGTAACCAAACCCCTCCACGAATCAGTACCGCCGCTAGGGATGTTGCACAAACACCACCGACCGGAATGCCCCCGCAGTTGCAGCGAGATCTTGTGGTGGAAAGGCGTCCATTTGTCCGTGCGCCAGCCAGCCATCAAGCCTCTGCCCCCAAGAAAGCCGTTGCCAACTCTGCTTCTTTTTCTTATCAGGTATCAGGGCCGACCGACGTATGATGCCAGCGGTCAACTGAGCGAGAAACATAGGAAAACATACGGCCATATCTCTTGACTAACAGAGCTCGTATGCAAGAGAATTTACATTACTTTTTCAAACGCATTTTATCCGGCTGGGCTCGCGAAGCTCCTCCTCATCCTCCTCACCAGCTCTCTTGGCGGGCGGTAAACAAGATTCCTCAGCATTCATCGGGAAGGTCCCGTTGCCAGAGATCTCTGGGCTGACGAGTTCCCTCCGTCGCGTGTTCGGTTTACTATTCAGGATGGAGCAGCTATGTACTCTAGACTTTAGAGTAAGTAGACTACATGTAGACAGCCGTACTCTATCGTACCTCCCCGTAGAGATTAGACAAAACTAGCTAGTTAGTAATCTATCGCGAAACTAGAGCACCTACTACCGCGGTCCCTGCACGCTGATACTGCGGTACGCCATCCTTGGAGACCACAACCCGCGCCCTCTACTTGAACCCTAGCTCCCGCTAACCATAGCCCCCGCTAAAACAAAGGCTTCAGTAGAGATAGGAACTGTATCGCGAGGAAATATGTAGATATTGACTACTGTACTTACTAACAAGTACTCTACCGATTTCTGCGCGCCTATCGTGAACGAAACCCTCTACCCTCATAACCCATCCCTACCGCGCCCCACTTCACGCGCGGCCATAGATGATAGAATAGGATGATCCCTGCCACGAGATCCACCTCCCTATCACAAATGATAAGTACATACCATCTTGACAGTTAGAAATGTGATAAATCATCAGATATGTACCCGTTCGAAACCGCGCCTTCCAGAACGCCTTGGGAGAACGGGAATCGGTGTTGCACAACGTTGGACGAAGAGATCCAGCCGCTAGATAGATAGATAGGGCCTAGCCTGATAGCGAGGCTCAACTTCATAGGTGCCTAGTATGTACATACAAGGTATGAGCAATTGAGACAGGTACCCTGTGACACTGGCCCTTGAGTCAGGTACCCAACCACTCACTCTTCACTCTCGGAGGGAGGCATTGTTATACCCAATCGATAAAGATCTGCTCTGTGTGACCTGTGTGTGTACCACGCCTGTACCACCCCCGCTGGTGGTACGAGTCTAAGCCACGGCGCACATGTACCACTGACTTGTACAATGCTCTCGGCATCCCCGTATGTACATTTACATGTACATACTTGTAAAAGTCGCGCAATATAACATGTATATCAATTGGGAGATCTCGAGAGTCTATTTACGTTTGCAGCCTTGTTCGTGGCGCGAGTGACGTGCTGTGAAGATATGTAGGCAGGAGCAGCCTTGGTTGAAGCTAGTGACTGGTATGATATATGATAGTTCGGGGAAGCCTTGGTGGAAGCTAATAGGACGGTAGGAGCCGATATGGGCTTTCGAGAAAGCCTTGTTGAATAATCTACACTAGTCAACACCAACAAACATAACATATAGCCATGAATCAATAAGGATTATAACATGCCGCTAGCTACATGTAGTGAGCACTTCTGGAAGCAACCATTTACATATTTGATGCTATTGGACGTTAGTCGAAAGACCCCGCACATGATATCCGGATTGAAGTCGAATTGTAACACCCTGCTAGCTAGTTAGCACGTCTTGAACACGTATGTACGAGATAGATACCGAAATAACAACCATATCTAATGCCATTCGAAGATAGTCGAAAACCCCCTCCGAGTTGGGGCCGAATACAATACGAGACGTGGACCGAACAGCCCCACGCATCGATACGAGCCCAACCGCACTTCCATTCGACTGGAAAGCACACCATCTTGTAATGATCAGGTGCCAGCATGCCACGGATCCGGTTCTCTGCGAGAGACTCTGGAAGTGGAATGCTCGAATGTTGGCTCTGAAACAGCGAAATCCGACAGGTAGAGAGAAAGGGATCGATCGAGAGGATTGAGATATGAGACTCTTTCACGGGTCAATGAATAGATATTACGTTACGTGTCACGTCAGGAGCGGCCCACCAGAAACGAACATGTACACGAAAAACAAACCTTAAACTTTACAACGTCACTCGACCCCCACATGTCCCTTCCACCACTCTTCACAAGAATAACCCAAGTATCATCGTAGATGAATTCGAATTCGAGGAAAACATCCATGCAGGGAAAAGAGGAGAGACTACGAAATAGATGAGTATTATGCCCTCCATCTATCCGCCAGGAAAGCCCTTTTAATCGCATTTTCCTCGCCGCAAATATACTGGCTTTGTTATGGTATTTTTACAATACATATAAGCAGATCAGTTCAGCGGCCAGCTAGATAAACCTCTAGCTCTGGCATCTCTTAAAATTCATCAATACTCTTCACACCCCGTCTTAATACTACACACTACTCAAGAACATAATTAAACAACCGCCCCCGCAAACGCAAGTCCCGGCATAACCATCCGCTAATTCTCTATAAACGCAACGCAGTATCCAAGTACATTGTCCATGCCTGGCAGAAACTCAACACAGGAGGCCACATCCCCAAATTCCAAGCCCTATATCCAGGCCGCGTATATGATCCTGTCCGTACTTGCAAGTAGTCTCTTTCAACGTACAAAGTGAGCATCGCCAACATATACAGCAATCAAAGGTTTGACGCTACATACAGTTCTCCATCACAGGCTGTTTCTGTCATACAGTGAGAAGATATGAGTGAGTACGATGCAATAACAGTGACTACATATAGTTTTCTGCTTGCCCCTGTATGTACACAAAATAGAACCTCATGCTCAGGCCCTTAGAAATAAAAAATGCAGAATAAAAACAGTTTCATTTCCTGAATTCGCGCGTGTAGATATATACGGAGGAAAGCCTATTGATTCGGCGTAGGGACTCGTACTCGAACGCGTGATCTCAAATCCCAATGACAACAGAGTCTGCGTAATAGTCATTACATCTCCGGGGATGGAAGTAGGTGGTCCTAGAGAAGCATTTGTAGCGCAATCTTACATGTAGGTAGGTACCCATGCCTCAAGGTGATAGCTGAGCGCCAAGGCCCGAGTGATATGTTATGATTACAATTCTGGGCACGAGCATGCATGGCAACAAGTTTTTCTTCGCATTTAGCGCAATGCGGATTCTTGATGGTTGAATCGTATTATTTAATCTATTATGATGAAGAAGAAATCCTACTTAAACTAGATGGTACATATTGTTACATGATAAAAGTACACCGCCCCAACTTCATTCCCCCATCCCCACTCATGACCACTCACTGCCTACTCTTGATGATATCTGCCGCCTTCTCCGCCACAGCATACACTGTACTTTGAATGTGTGTCGCAGGAGTCATCGGAATAATTGACGCATCCACAATACTCAGATTATTCACTCCATACACCTTCAACGTACTATCCACCACACCTCCATACTCCCTCCTCATCATCGAGCACGTCGAACTCGGGTGCGCAAAAGTCGGGGTTAGCGTTGCTCTAATCGCTGCCTTGATTGCATCATCCGAGTTATTCGCTGGGTCTGGTGTGAGCGCCTTTGCACCTAGCGCCTGGAGGGCTGGGGTATCATATAGCTTCCACACAAAGCGGATGAGCTGCACCATCATGTCCATATCCACCGGGTTACTCATAACACCGTAGTCAACGACGGGAGCAGCCCATGGGTCGGTAGAGTTGATGTTGATGCTACCACGTGAGAACGACTTCTCGAGGCCATTTCCACCGCCGGCGGAACCACCAAAGGCGATTTCTTGGACGGCGACACGGCCGCTGGAGATATAGTTCGCAAGGAGCTCTGTTTGGCGCTTGTGACCCTCTAGGATAGTGGAGTCAGTGCCGGCGGGGTAGAAGTCGGCTGGGTTCTGAGAGAGGGCTGTTTGCATAAGACTGTTGGCGATCGACTGGGAGCTGAGCTGGGGGAGAGTGTTGAAGGCGACCGAGTTACCACGGGAGATGGTGTATGGGCCCTCACGCTTTGAACGGTATAACGCTAGTTGCTCGGCGGCATATGTAGCGTTTGAGGTAAGGAGTGCAGGGGTGATCGGGTAGTCGTTTGAGACTAGGGTTAAGATTAGAACTAATTCTTCCAGAAGAATTATATGATGAAGGGTACTTACATGATCCTGAGAAGTAGAGCACAGGATGGTCCTGGAAGTTGCTTCCCACACCGGGAAGATCAACCACCGTCTTGATCCCCAAGCTCTCCAGCAGCTTCTTCGGCCCAATTCCGGCCAACTGAAGAAGCTGTGGCGTATGTCCTGTTCCGGCCGCCAATACAACCTCCTTCTTCGCAGAAACCTTAGTAGCAGTTTCACTTGCACTTCCGGCAAACTCAACACCTGTAACAGTGGTGCCGGACAGGACAAGTTTTGTCACTGTCTTTCCGGTAATAAGATGATAGTTCGACCTCCCCTTGGCCTCTTCGTAATAGCGTCTTGCATAGGAGCGTGTTTGGTTGTCATTGTCCAGAGAGTTAGAGACCCAGAATGCACCGATAGCATCACCGCCGGAGCCGTCTTGAGGAGTGGGAATACCAAGCTGCTTGAAAGCTTTGAACCAGTCCTTGACAGCTTGATACTGGAACTTTGGGAAACTAGACTTGATGACGCCCTGGTAGCCGTGGGCGCTCGCATCGTAGGTGATATTGAACTCGTCTGCTAACGCCTTATCCGGAGGAGAGAATGTTTCACTCTGAATAACTGTCAGCTTGAGCTCCCTGGAAATCGTATAAAGATACCTACCTTCTTGAAATATGGGAATATCCCGCTCCAGCCCCAACCAGGGTTACCTAGCGCCTCCCACAGGTCATAATCGCCCCTTGAACCTCGATCAAAGAACATCCCGTTCACGACGGTCCCCCCACCAACGACATGTGCAGCCAGGAGACTGTATGTGCGGTTATTGATATTTTTCTGGGGGATACAGGTAATGTTATACATGTACTTCTTTCCTGTACCACCCGCCATGCCAGGAACTAGAACTCCATCTTCCTGGTCATCCAAATTACCGGATTCAATTACCAGCACGGTTTCTAGTTACCAACGTCAAAAGTCAGAAAAAAGAAGAGGGTTAAAGTTAGGGAGAAGAAAACTGACTGGACGAGTTCTCAGTAAGCCTGTCGGCGACAATCAGACCACTAGTCCCACCACCAACAATAACATAGTCGTAAGACGCTAGGAGCGAGGTATCTCGTCCCACAAGCTGCGCCTTTGCAATTGGAGATGCTAGGGCAACTGATGCCAGTGATAGAGCAGAAACTAGGTAGGAGGATAAACCAGGCATTATGAATGAACGAATGTGAGAATGCGAAGAACGAGTGTGTGTATATTCTGAGAGATACTTAGAAATTGATGAGGGGAAAAAAGGAAGACCCAGAAGAGAACTTATATACAAAGACCGTACTCGTACTCACAATACCATATCATACAGTATAGCTATTAGTGGGGTACGCCACGTTTTTCGGTGACCGGGTATCGCGGTTTCCTCGTGGCCAAAGAGGTGAGAGTACTGATGAGGGCATCTTCGGCTTGAAGCGAGCGCAGAGTTTCACAGACACTCTGTGAGCTCTGAGGAAGTACCTATTAGTAGGGTATGCAGGGGATAATTATTAGATGTACCTACTACAGAGTTAAGATGAATGTTACCTGGGATCGTATTAACAATCTGCCTAGACCTGGGAACGCCTATCTCTACTGGAATAAGACTCCCTAGAAATTACAGCAGTGTCATATTAAACAGTGAAGGATCAGGGACATCTGGCTACCCATGTCGTGCGTATATCCCTTTACCCCACTGGCTTTCCCGAGTTTTTTATTCTTGGGCTTTTTAAATGGAAACTCGTTGACTAGACGGACTGACTTATACGGAAGAGGTTCATAAAGAGTCCCTCATAGACTTTCAAAATGTATCCTCTTCTACATGCCACCTGATAGGGAAAACCTCCACTCAAAGAAAAGAATGTTATCACGTTGTCAGAGCACCCTATGTGTATGTAGTCTATAATCGTTATATTTACATGTATATGTAGTTCTAATGGTCTTTTCGACCCAGGACAGAATTAGAGAATAGCCAGACTAGTGAAAAAGAGCTAAAGGAGAAGACTGACATCGCGTGTTTAGATGTAGATTAAAGGGAATACTTTAGCATGTAGTTACGGGCTCGCGGGGCTGGGGTAGCTGACAAAGGGGGCCGATACGTCTATTTGATTTGACATATATGCATGGGAGTCACTGGATCCATGGTCTTTGAGAACCAGTACTTTAGATATGATGGGCGAACAAAACAGCGCAGGCTAAAGTGAGTAGCAAGTCACATCGAGGTTTGTGCACGGAATAGCGCCACTAAAGCATCTCTATTTGAAGATTAGTATTAATATTCTAATACCTAGCTAGGATCTTTACCTAAAGATTTCTAATACACAGCCAGGGTATACCCAACTGGAAGGAGACTCTGATACACGTACTTCAGAGGGCATGATCAACGTCCTGGCGATAGATTTTTCAAATGAAAAAAACTAAACTCACATACTTCTTGAGCCAGGCTCGTTTCATCGGGTGATTTTGTGCCGATTGACGTCAACAACCTATATATCTAGAACAGTTCCTATCGTGAGCTCTCCTTTACATCTCAATATCAGTTTAAGCCCCTATAGAAAGACCTTCTATGAGTCGTAACCCCCGTACCATTTCTTTACGCTCGGCCGGCATCCGACACCTCATCCTGACACCATTCACCACCATCACGACGGAACCCGGTACGACCCAGTCCCGATCCCCTCGGTAAAGGAATGCAGCGCATTGCAGTAGCAAAATACGCCTCCCCGCCTAGTTGTGTAGAGTATAAATTATTTATCAAGTTAGGTACCTTTTGTTCCTGCACCGGCTTGAGATTTCGGAGATCGTTCTGAACTAGAGGGAGCCGAGTTTGAACGCCGGTGATGAATTTTTATGTAGGTACCCTCCAATGTATGTAGAGTAGTGCCTGCCTAGCTGCGCCCTGCATGTCCTTAAAGGTTTTTAGAAGCAAAGTCTCCCAGAAGAGGATCTCGACAAAGAAGGAAAGATGAAAGAGGATCGAACCCCTCCTACGGCCCGTCCTTCCTGTGAGAAGGTCCATTTAGACTATCCTGGTCCAGTAGTGTGAAGTAACGTAACGCATAAACCTAGAGCACATGTACTCTAGATAGTCTCATTAAACGAGCCTAACTAGTAGAGTACCTGGAGTTCAACCCCAAAGAACTTTAGCTACTCTGCGGGCCAATCCCTGATCCCAGCCACATATTAGAGTAAAATGTCGTACGTTGGGGGCGGGGGGCGCACACAAGCATTAATACCCAGTACCGCCTCCTTTTTGAACTTCTCGGGGTACGTTGAGGGGCCGCTTGGCGGGTGGCCGCCACACTTTATTTCGACGTCTCTATGGACCAATCGAATGCCACTCAATTATGACAAGGAATAAATAAAAGTAATTCAATCACGAGATTCACGGCGGTGAGGCGAGTGCTTAGTATTCCCTCTATCCCATAATATCGTTTATGAACTTTGGAGGCTGGCTGAAGGGGAAAGGTAGCTTGCGCTTGTTTACTTATCTATTCAGCGTTTAGGGTAAGATTAGCCGGAATGGCGCTTGTGATACGTATAGTGCGGGTTGATATTGGTAAGAACTAGTGGTGACGCGTTTAAGTAATTGAGTAAAGATTCACCGCCCGTCTCATCATGCCATGGATAATTAGAAATGCACGCACGCACGCAATGCACTGGCCAGCTGGACTCCATTACCGGGAGAATCTATCAAGAGACTATCGAGCAGTTTACTTACTACCTACGGATACTTGTAGCTAGAGTACATATACTCACCTACGTCCTTCTCAATTACGCAGCTTGGGCTAGTAGTAGGTCAGTACTCACGGGTCATATCTATCTCCATTTATTTCCATTTATTTATTTATATTTCATTTTCAAATGTGTCCTGTTAAACCCTCTATTTTACAGACTCTCATCAATGTGCCAGCAGAAGTGTTATCACTTTTTTACTAACTGAAAGCACATATATGTGGTCTAATCAGATCTAGACAGAGTGCCACTCAAGCCACGATTCATGAGGTGTCTCATTTTCCACCACCGCCGTAGTATGACATCAAATATCAGCTGAGGAATCTAATGAATCTCTCCTCTGTTGAAAGGTCCGGGTGCAGTAAACCATGAAAAATTCGATCTTACCGTGCCGCCTACCATTGTTCCGGGATAGCGGTTTCTCCATCTAGAATGCCTGTGTATCCTGACATCGATGAAGCCACAAATTCTCCGCCCTTCGTCTTGTAAAAAATATGGCATTGCGACATCGGTTATGTATGGTAATTACTCATGTATAAGGGATGACTCATAGTTGGAACAAGGAGGCTTAGCGCTAGGATTATGTAATCAGGGGATCACGTGGTACTAAGAACTATCTGTATATAAGGAGCAACAAACTCCCATAATTGTCGCTGGAACTCAGCAGCGCAATAGTATCTTCTTTGCACTATAAACATATTCCTCACAAAGGTCACGTGTTCAAACCCTCCTCAAGTCGTCTATTCTCCCACACTCCAATTCACAGGTTATGAGCCCGGGTTCTGCCAAATAGAATCCGCACTACACCATCGCCACCTCGCTTAACTCAACAACACTTCATACAACATCATGCCTTCAGGTGGAGAATCGTCATCCAGTGCTGCTGAGACTAAACCCTCAGAGACCACAGCCACCAGTAACATTCGTCTCAAGTTTGATGGACTCCCTAAACTTCAAGGGCAATCCAACTACCAAACTTGGGCGAGTGCCTGGAGGATAACGTTCGACGCTGTAGACTGGTGGGAAGCATTGAGCATCGAGAACCCTGACGAGAATGACACCGAACTCAGCAAAACCGAGATAAAGAAGGCTCGTTGTAACGGGGGTCCTTTCTAAGAGAAATAGATTTGTATAGAATAAAGACGGCCGTGCAAGATAGACAATCAGGTTGCAGATTATTCAAAGATACTATCGCTAGAACTCAATAATCTTTAAGGGCTCTGCTACCGATGAGAACTTGGTTTTTCTTTCTGATGAAGACTGGAGAGAATAGGACTGAAGGGCGGGAATGAACCTGAGTACTTATACTCCGAAGGCCTCTGTTCTCTGCTCCTAACTCCTTTACTAAGTTCCGGTGGGCCTTCCCTCAGTACCGGAAACAATACCACCGCTACCCCGCTTTTCTCTAAGCGTCAGCAGGTGTTTCCGATACCCAAGGCAACCACCCTTAGTCAAAGCCTTTGTAACACCTGCAGCCTTGGTTGCCACACAACTGAGGACCTGCATGAATGAGCTGCCGCTCAGGTGTAAGCTTAATCATTGCTGTAGAGCTTTCGCTTATTGTAGACTTCCCTAGCATAGTCCCTGCCCTTCGGCGGACTTATAATGCACCGAGGATACAGAGGATCACCGGTCAATCAGAGCTTCACTCTGGCCGGTCTTCTAGTCACTGGCGAGGCATAGACTCGTCAGTCATTGCTCCCATGAATAGATCCTCTTCCTAGCGCCCGGAATGTAGTTACTCTAACAGCTGGTAGCTAACCACACTGCCGGTACTTGCATATCACCGTGCAACTGGCTTCTAACAATAGCTCTCAGCATGTAACCGGGCCCTGTGTGTACTCATACACCAGACAGTTGAAATGGCTCCGTTACACCACTCCCCTCTTCCAGGATCTTGGTCTCCGAGATCTATAACCATTCTATTACCATTCTATATGACAAGAAACTCCGTGATATGCAAGGAAATGAAAACCCAAAGGAAATAATCTACACCCCAACAATCCGCTTGTCCTTGGGTTTCTTAGGATACCTCATATGGAAATCCCGAAGGGCTTCTTCAGCACTCTTCTTGAGATGCTCCCAAGGTTCCCATGTAGCATCCTCGTTCTCATAACCTTCCCACAGCACTAGATATTCCACTCGTCTTCTCTTCTTATTGACCCGGCTATCAGCTACCTCTCGGACAACCCAGTTCTGTTCTCCCTCAACCTCTTCGGGTTCCGGTGGGGGAACTCTTCTCTCAGGATCTACCGGTGCTCTGTAGGGTTCTAGGAGAGAGACGTGAAAGACCGGGTGGATTCCCATCTGGGGGGGAAGAGAGAGCTTGTAGGCACGGGTACCAATAGCTTCTAAGACCTTAAAGGGTCCCATCTTCTTCTGATCCAATTTTCCCAAAGGCCGCTTTGTTTGCACATTGCGCCGGTCCAACATAACTTCATCTCCGGGCTTGATTTCAGGTGGTGCCAGGGCATGAGCATCATACCACCGGGCCATCCTTAATCTAGCTTTACCCAAGCTGGCGTTCATAGCCTGCCAGATAGATTCCCATTGAGAAATCATGACCTCACTTGCTGGATTGTTCCATTCTACTCCTTCCTTTGGGGCCGGCCAGTTGGTCCTGGGTTCATATCCATAGTTGGCATAAAAAGCCGATACTTTGGTAGACTCAGAGACCGCCGAGTTATAAGCATACTCTGCCAAAGGCAAGAGTTCTGCCCAGTCATCCTGTTGATATGAACAATAACTCCGCAAGTAATGTTCCAGGGTCTGATTAACTCTTTCTGTTTGACCGTCCGTCTGGGGGTGGAAAGATGTGGACATCTTCAGCTTCACATTGAGGAGGCTCATGAGAGATTGCCAAAAGTGAGAAATGAACCTGCTATCTCTGTCCGAGACTATGTCATCAGGCAAACCATGGAGTCTCCAAACTTCCTTCAAGAACAATTTAGCCAAATCTTCCGTTTTATTGAGGGTAGGAAGAGGGATGTAGTGTGCCATCTTCGAAAAGCGGTCCACTATTACCCAGATCTTTGTAAACCCACTAGATTCCGGTAGTCCCACAATGAAGTCCATAGAGATGGAAGTCCATGGCCGATAGGGTATCTCCAACGGTTGGAGCATACCAAACTTCTTGTGTCTTGAGGTCTTATTCCTCTGGCAGCTGTCACAGCTCCGGACATATTCCTCAACATCCTTATCCATGTTGGGCCAAAAGAAGTTATTTTTCACCCGCTCTAGTGTCTTAAATTGGCCAAAATGACCAGCCACCTTAGAGTCATGGGTATCGGACAGTATTTCCATCTGAAGCTTCTTGTCCTTGGGTATGTACCATCTATTCTTGTAGAAGATGAGACCGTTCTTGACCGACAAGTTCTGGTCCAAATTTGGTTTCCTTTCAACCAGGGAGCGGTGCAATTCCTGCCAGAAACTATCCTCTTTAGCAGCCGTGTATAGGCGCTCTAAGAATGTATTCTGCAATTGATTCACCCTGACAGCCCCTAGCTTTGCAGGATCCAAAACCAATTGACCTGGCCTAAAAAAGATCTGTGGCTCCGGCTGCAGAGTTTCACCTCCCTCTCCAAGGCGGTGATCCCAGCGCCTAGATAGCACATCAGTCTTGCCATTCTTTTCTCCCGGTCTGTAGACAACTTTAAAATTGTAGCCTGCGAGGTCCTCAGACCATCTAGCTTGCCGCCTAGTGAGAACCTTGGTAGAATTAAAGTACTCCAAGTTCTTGTGGTCTGTAAAAACCGTGATCTCTTGCTCACAAGATTTGAGCATGTGTTCCCATTCCCGGAAAGAGGCTACAATAGCTCCCATTTCCTTATCATGAATGTCATAGTTGATCTCAGCAGGGGAGAACTTCTTAGAATAGAATGCCACCGGATGTAGCTTCCCATCATCCCCATACTGAGAGAGCACCGCTCCCTTGGCAAAATCACTGGCATCTGTCTCGACCACCGTTCTCCTACTAGGGTCAAAATGAAGGAGGATTGGAGCGCTTATAAACAGCCTCTTGAGTTCTTCAAAGGCCTGCTCATGTGCTGCTGTCCAATACCATTTCTTGTCTTTTTGCAGGAGGTCAGTTAGTGGTTTGCAAACCTTACTGAAGCCTTCAATAAAGCGGCGATAGAAGTTTGCAAATCCGAGGAATGCCTGTACTGCCTTGATATTCTCAGGGACCGGCCATTCCTTAACTGCCTCCACCTTGTCTTCTGACATAGATACTCCTTGTTCCGAGATATGATAGCCTAGGTATTCTACTTCTCGGACATGGAAGGATGTCTTATTGATCGAGGCACAGAGCTTAGCTTCCCTAAGCTTCTGTAGTACCTTCTTGACCAATAGCTCATGCTCTTTCTCAGTCTCCGAGTAGATGAGGATGTCATCGATATAGACAACTACTCCTTCATCCAGTAGTTCCTTTAGCACATCATTGATCATTGCCTGGAAAGCGGAGGGAGCATTGCATAGGCCAAATGGCATCACATTGTACTGATACAGTCCATAGCGGGTTCTGAAAGCGGTTTTCCACTCATCACCTTCGGCTATCCTGATCAAATTGAAGCCATTCTTCAGGTCTATCTTTGTGAAGATCTTGGCCTTGAACAACCTGTCTCTGAGCTCACTCATGATAGGCAGCGGGTACTTGTCCTTGACAGTGACCTTGTTCAAACCTCTATAATCCACACAAATCCGCAAAGTCCCGTCCTTCTTAGGAATGAACAGTATGGGTGCCGCAGCAGGGCTATTCGATCTAGAGATCTTTCCTGAAGACAACTCTTTGTCCAGGTACTCTCGGAGGGCCTTCAACTCTGGAGCGGAGCATGGGTATAGCGGGCCAAATGGGGGAGCGGTCCCAGGCAAGAGTTTGATCTTCAGATCATTATGGGAATGCGGCGGCATTTCCTCAATCTTCTCTTGACTGAACACATCAGCCCAATCCCGGTATAGGTGGTGTATTTTCTCGGCAATATCACCTCCGTCCTCATCATGCCATACTGAACCAACCAATTGATAGACTGTCTCTTCTTCTTCCAACATTTGGTATGGAGAGATCAGTTCAATCTTGGTGGCCGCTGGGAGACAATTCTGCTTGCAGTAGTCACTCCTCCAGCTCATGGTGTTGAGTTCCCAGTTGATGTCCGGGTTATGCTTCCTAGCCCAACTAATTGGCAGGTAACCGGTCATTCCTTCTTCCAGTGTAGCCACCTCCCATCGGAGTGTCTCTTTATGATCTCCCATAGTCATGCGGACCGGGTGAGTGTAATACTCGCCTCCTCCCATCATGACATCTCCTTGAGCATCAAACATTGTCAGAGGTTGATCCCGCCGCACTAAGGGAATTCCATGTTTCCTGACAAAACTCTGGTTGAGGATAGCTCCTGTACAACCGGTGTCAAACAGAAAAGACCCTTGGGCGCCTTCATCCTTTCCTTTGACCGTCCATGACAGTCCTGCCTTTAGTATAGGTCTTTTTCCATGTACTGGTAAGGAGGGAAGCCTCTGTTCCAACCTTCTTTGCTTAACAGCGGGTTCTGAACTTGTTTCTCTTTGTCTTTTCAACATAGCTAATAGCTTCGGGCACTACTAAGATCAGAGATCCTTTGGTTCTATTCCCAAGCGGTAATATAGCAGATATATTGTGTAGTAGTCTTTTTAGCAGTGGTTTGGAAGTGTCTTGGTAGCAAAATGTAACTTTGGTAGAGCACTGACAGACCAGCTGTTTCGGGTCTTAAACCCATCCTCAGAGTGCTTGGAGCAATCAAATAGGCGGAAACACAATCATAATTTATTCAAGAGAAACATAGAAACCAAAAACCCATATAAAAGAAAACTAGTAAACATAGACTAAAACAGACACTTTTTCTACCAGATGATTTCATTGTCCGAGTCTTGCTCAGGCTGAAAAACAAAATCTTCTGTAACCTCCGGGAGTACAACAAGTGGATCTTCTGCTACTACAGCAGCCACTTTAGCCTTCTTCTGAGAGTTGGATTTGCCATTCCCTCTTTTCCGTTTTTGTACTCTCACTGCTGCCACTCGGACAACAGTAGGTTCCTTGGACCAACAATCGGTCCATTTGTGTCTGGACTTGCCGCACTATTGCACAAGTCAGTCTATGCACTCTACCAATAGGGAGTACCGGAAGGTCATACCTTCAAGCATACTTCTGCTTTCCTTCTTTCTTCTAGAATATCCCCCGGGATACCCTTCAGTTCCACCGCTTTGTCTTTAGGTCCTGGAGTCTTCTGAGGTCCGGAGGAGCTCGCAGCTTCTCTTTTCCTCTTAGGCTGCTGGTCCTTCTGAGTGGGAGGATCTTTCTTGGTCCGAGGGTGCGCTTTCTCAGCTGCCATCCCTTGGTACCTCTCATGGGTATGCCCTAACTCTCTTAGAGCAGCTATCCGCTCCATCAAGGACTTTGGCTTGGGGTTGAAAAGAGCCCAACTCATGCCTAGGTCCGGAAGGAGGGAGTTATGGATCTTATCATCCACCAACTGACCCTCATAGCCAGTCTTCCACATCAGCTGAATAATAGTATTCAGGAAGAGGTCTATTCCTCCTCGAGCTGTGTGGGTGAGGGTATTCCATTGGGCTACAGCATCATCTCTAGAGATGGCTTCACCGAAGGCAGCTCTAAAAGCATCCACAAAGGAATCCCAGCGCTTCCATCTCTGATCCAACTGCACCGGTATTCCAGCAAGGCGGTTGGCGGAGGCTTGATCAATTGAATTGTGGTATGCCTCATACCATCGGATCGCTGCCTCCCCTTCCATCAAGTTGCCTGCATATCGGATCTTAACCTCCTCAGAGGTAAATGACAGGCTCTCAATGGAGAACACATTCTCACATTGCCGGATGAAGGTTTCCACTTGCTCCGCCTTGCCTTGGAACTTTGATGGTGGTGGTGCCTTTGGTTCTCGAGCTCTGGTGGAAGTAGAAGGGTGGGAGGTGGTCGGAGGTTGATACTGCTGGGACATCATTGCCAACAGATTCTTCTGTTGCTTCTCCAACTTCTTCTTAAGGTATCTCCGCCAACCTCTTCTGTTATTACCTTCTGGTTCCGAGTCTGAGCTGTCAGAATTATCCGAATCTCCTGGGATGGGAGCACGGGCTGCTGGAGGTGGAGGGTTCTGATTTCCGCCACTTCCTCCTTGTGCCTGAGGTGGAGGGGGAGCAGCGGCCGCAGCAGGAGGGGCCACAGGTGCTACTGGTGCCGGGTTGCTAGCCAGTGGTGAGGTTGCTGCTGGTTGAGCAGCCCCAGACATGGTAAACCTTCCTGGGTTCCTGGCTAGCGGACTAGGAGGTCCTCGGCCTGCACCTGAGAAGAACTCTCCTTCATAGTCAAAGGATCGGTCGGCTCCTCCAAGGAGTGGATGTGTTCCACCGAAGCGGCTAGGTGGTAAGGGTGAAGCCCCCACCGCTGGCTGTACAATAGGGATAACTCTCCTAGTGGATCGGACCGGAAATGCTGCAAAGGGGCTGGTCTTCCGCTGCATTGTTCTGGTAGCTGCTCTGGAAGAGGACCTGGAGACTGAAAGTGGTGCCGGAGTTGCTGGTCTACCCACCACCAACCTTCCTTCATCAAGAGCTCTCTGTATCTCGGCAACAAAGTCTGGTGGAGTGGCCGGATTTGTCCACTCAATCTCCATGGCATCAACATCGGCATTTAGTTCATCTCTTTCTGCATACTTCCGGAGCTCTTCCTGAACAGAGTTGACTTCCGACCTCATGTACTCTAGAGCTTCTGCCATCAGAGCATTCTGTGCTGCCTGGCGCTCTTGTACAATGAGCAGTGCCTGACTGCCTCGGTTCAACTGACTCTGCAAGCTATGCTGGAGGTAGGTCTGAAGCTCTGTGAAGAACTGTTGTAAGGGAACCTCATCGGTATCCTGCCAGGCAGGCTCACAGCCGGGAATATAGGCCTGTAGAGCGGTCCTGGGTTTCTTAACAAGCTGTGTCTGCCCGGTGGCATCAAGCTGGAGGGGCACCGGCTGCCATTCAATCTGAAGGGGTGCATCTGGAGCCGAGAGGGCGGACATTTTGTATAGAGGAAGAATAATCTGAAGGTGACTTGAGCCTTAAAGATTATCTGTAACGGGGGTCCTTTCTAAGAGAAATAGATTTGTATAGAATAAAGACGGCCGTGCAAGATAGACAATCAGGTTGCAGATTATTCAAAGATACTATCGCTAGAACTCAATAATCTTTAAGGGCTCTGCTACCGATGAGAACTTGGTTTTTCTTTCTGATGAAGACTGGAGAGAATAGGACTGAAGGGCGGGAATGAACCTGAGTACTTATACTCCGAAGGCCTCTGTTCTCTGCTCCTAACTCCTTTACTAAGTTCCGGTGGGCCTTCCCTCAGTACCGGAAACAATACCACCGCTACCCCGCTTTTCTCTAAGCGTCAGCAGGTGTTTCCGATACCCAAGGCAACCACCCTTAGTCAAAGCCTTTGTAACACCTGCAGCCTTGGTTGCCACACAACTGAGGACCTGCATGAATGAGCTGCCGCTCAGGTGTAAGCTTAATCATTGCTGTAGAGCTTTCGCTTATTGTAGACTTCCCTAGCATAGTCCCTGCCCTTCGGCGGACTTATAATGCACCGAGGATACAGAGGATCACCGGTCAATCAGAGCTTCACTCTGGCCGGTCTTCTAGTCACTGGCGAGGCATAGACTCGTCAGTCATTGCTCCCATGAATAGATCCTCTTCCTAGCGCCCGGAATGTAGTTACTCTAACAGCTGGTAGCTAACCACACTGCCGGTACTTGCATATCACCGTGCAACTGGCTTCTAACAATAGCTCTCAGCATGTAACCGGGCCCTGTGTGTACTCATACACCAGACAGTTGAAATGGCTCCGTTACACTCGTAAACAAATGCACAGCCTTCTCATCTCTGCTGTATGCGAAGAAATACAACCAACAGTCGTCTCCGCCGAAAATGCATTCTACGCATGGAAGGCGCTCAAAGACCTCTACGATCGTGTCTCACCCAACACCACGATCACCCTCCTCAGCCGCGTCCTAGACACGAAGATGCAAGAAGGCGGATCACTGACCGAGCATCTCGCGACCTTCGATGCGAACTGGAATACTCTCAAGTCCAGATGCCAAAGCGCAGACCACAAACTCGCTCAGGCTCTCCTACCCCTCACCAAATCTAACGAAGCCATGGCGGCATTCCTCCTAAGTTCCCTACCCAAATCGATGAGCAACGTCGTCGACAACATCCAAACCAAACAGGATGTTACCTACGAAGACGTACGCCAACGACTACAGAACCTGGATGAGGTAGCCCCTCAAACAGGGAACAAGGTACTCCATACCAGGAGTACCACAAGCGACAAGGAATGCACCTGGTGCAAGAAAAGGGGACAGCCTTACAAAGGCCACGAGTACACGGAGTGCAGAAAGCTCAAAGAACAGAACAAGAACAGAAAGGGAAGGAGAAAGGACAACTCGGCATCGGTTGTAGTAAATGACTCTACAACCACTATCTGTATGGTACGCCACGACATCTCCCAACCCCTTACTTGGATCCTTGATTCTGGAGCGACCTCTCACGTCACACCCTTCCAAGACCAACTCATCAACATCCGACCTCACACCGGCAATGTCCGAACAGCTGATGGAACCAACCACGCTGTCACCGGAATGGGAAGCGCTAGTTTCAGCTGCCACCTTCCCGATGGAAGTAGATCTTCCATTATCCTCACCGATGTGCTGTTGGTCCCAACCTTGGGAAATGTGGGATTGGTCTCCGAAACCGTGCTCGACAAAAAGGGATTTAGAACGGAGTCAGGAGGAGGAAGCAAGTTGGTTACAAAAGAAAAGAAAGGAATAATTTGGGCAAAATTGGAGAAGGGACTTTGGAATGTACAAGTAGTTAGCAATACAGTTCGTTTGACCTCTTACGATGAATGGCATCAAGCGTTAGGCCACCCTGCGACACTAGAAAACTTGTATCACGACATTCAAAGGCTGCCTCCCAAACCAGAAAGTTTCCACTGCAGTCAATGTGCACTATCAAAAAGCGTACATAAGAAACCTGCACCAATTAGTACTAGATCCAAACGACCATTCGAACTAATCCACTCCGATCTATCTGGAAAGTTCAGTATACAGTCACAAGGAAAATCTCAGTACTATATGTCCTTCATCGATGATTTCACCCGCTTCGCATGGATATACCTCCTGAAACAGAAAGAAGACGCAAAAAAGGCCATCAAGGATTACGTTACAAGGATCGAGAAACAGTATAGCACAACAATACTGAGATTCAGAACGGATGGTGGTGGTGAATACATCAACAAGGACATAACGAACTACTTCGATTCACAAGGAATAGTTCACGAACAGACTCCCCCATACACTCCTGAATCTAATGGAGTTGCAGAACGATTCAACAGGACGGTAACCACAATGGTCAGGTGCATGATCATGGACCACCCTAAGTCGTTATGGGGGGAAGCATATGCAACAGCTGTCTACCTCAAAAACAGGCTACCTCACAGTACGCTTAAGGGAAAAACCCCCTTTGAAGCCCTGAAAGGAACCAAGCCAAGTATACAACACCTTCAACCATTCGGCAAAAAATGCTATGTCCACATCCCAGAAAACTCTAGGCCAGCAGGAAGCAAACTAGCACCCCGAGCGTATGAAGGAATCATAGTTGGATACTCAGACAGTAATAAAATATACCGTATCTGGATAGGAACACAACATAGGGTAATTGAAAGTCGGGACGTCACATTCCCCCCTCCTGAATCAGGGGAAGTCTCAGTGGAACTCGACTTCATCCCCAGCCTGAAACCAGAAACGGCAAATGCACCATCAGACGACGGATACGAATCAGAAGACAGGTCTGATCCAGAACCCGAGTCAAATGCAATCGAAGAGAACCGTACAGAAATGCCAGGATTGTTCCCGGAATCACCGGAACTGGTTAGAAAACCACCACCGGCTACACCAGACAAGGGAAAACAACCTGCCGTACCTATGGGACAATCGCGAGACCCAAGAGACAACTGGGAGAAAATTCCAGCACCAGTCGTACCATTCAAAGGTTTCAAAGGAAAATATCACGGGGACTGTAGGCGATAGACTATGGTGCCAAGGAATACAACCTAGGTAGTGACGTAGACGTGAACGTAGACGTAAAGGTATACTTTGACTATGGACTATGGGGCGGCTCTACCTGGTATGATAAACCGGTTGGAGCCCTATGACGTAGTACGGACAAAGAATAGTATTCGTGGAATAAAATACAGAGGTTGCGTAAGGAAGAAAGAGAAGAAGGAGAACAGACAAAAGCACAAGACAACGCCCCCTTATATATCCAGCCATAATCCAACGATGACTAATACCTTCGCGTAACAGAAACCCAAAGAACATAACAGAAATCCCCATTACAAATCCTAATTCCACTGCACGATACCTCCTTCCCTCATCCCAGTTCATCACCTAGCCGAAATACGTAGCTGCCGTTACAGACCACGCCCCCCCTCTAAGGCCTACCTCCTGGTAGGCTTAGGCTTCTCTGGATAACGCTCATGGAATCGACTAATAATTTCAGGTGAATGTTCAAGGTTCGATAGCGGTTGCCAGGAGGCTTCGTCATATCCCATATATCGTACCAAATATTCAAATCTTCCTCTTCGTTTCCTCGAATCCAAAATATCTTCGACTTCCCATTCTTCCTCCCCTTCGATTTCAACCGGAGGTGGTGGTAATCGTTGTTGTCCTGGTAAAGGATCATTCGCTTCAGGTGACAATAACGAAACGTGAAATACTGGATGAATTTTCATCGACCGGGGAAGTTCCAATTCGTAAGCATAGGGATTAACGATTCGTTTAACGCTATAAGGTCCAATACGTTTCCAGTCGAATTTCTTAGAGGGTCGCTTTGTTAGAATATGACGGGTCGATAGAAAAACCTTATCTCCTAAATAATATCGAGGAGCTGGAGTTCGATTCCTATTGGCTGATTCTTCTTGTATCCTTTGCGCCCGGAACATTTCTTCTCTTAGGAAATCCACCACATCCTTCATTTCCCTTGCAATACGATTCGCTTGATCCTCCGCCGTCGTTCGACCATGTTCCAAAGGCCCAAATGTTATCCTAGGATTCCTTCCCGAATTAGCATAAAAGGGGGAAACTTTTGTTGTTTCGGAAACGTGGTTGTTGGTTGCAAATTCAGCCATCGGTAGCCATCGGACCCAGTCATCTTGTTGATAGGAAACGTAGCTTCGGAGGTATTGTTCCATTATGGCATTAATTCTTTCTGTCTGTCCATCTGTTTGGGGGTGGAATGCAGTAGAAAACTTTGGCGAGATTTTCAATCGATCACAAAGGGACCTCCAGAATTCCGCGACGAACTGTGTTCCTCGATCGGATACCATAGTGTCAGGTAATCCATGTAGCTTCCAGACGTTATCAATATATAGCCTTGCTACTTCCTGTGAGTCCGCCTCCTTTGTTGTTGGTATCAGATGTCGCATTTTGGTTAGTCTATCTACCACGACCAAAATCGCATTATACCCATCACTCTCAGGAAGATCAGTCACAAAGTCCATCGAGACATCTGTCCAGGGTCCATCGGGAATTGGCATAGGGCGAAGTACTCCATAAGGTGCATTGTGTGATGCCTTGCTACGGGTGCACACATTGCAATTCCTAATATACTGATCGACAAACTTCCGCATCTGTGGCCAGTAATATTCTCGACTTAGGAGCTCCAAAGTCTTCGCTCTACCCGGATGTCCTGCAGATGGTTTATCATGATATTCTTTTAAAAGCCTTAGTCGAAGGTCATCGTCGTCTGGTACATATAGCATGCCTCGATAAAGCAGCCGACCGTTGTTATCTTCTATACATTCGGCAAGTGAGATTTTGTTTGAGTGGCGTATGCCATTCCGAAGCATATTGAGGACCTTGTTTGGGAAACTATCCACTTGGTAAGCTTTTGAAAATAACTTCTCTACAGTGGACGCTCCTTCAGCGGATTCATTTGACAAAGAACCCGCGAACAAACTTAGCTTGGTATCCAAATTTTTTCGCTTCAGAATCACTTGACTCTGATGCGTTAACCGTTCATCCCCCTCTTTAGGTAGGTCACCTGACCTCCTAGTCAATGCATCTGGTTTTGTTCCTTGTTTTCCTGGCCGAAATTGTATAACGAAATCGAAGCGTGAAAGAAATTCGGACCAACGGGCTTGTCGACGATTTAACAATTTTGTTGTCATAAAATACTCAAGATTCCGATGGTCGCTAAGAACTTCAATTGGAAATTGAGCTCCCTCCAGATGATGTCGCCATTCTTCAAAACATCGTATAATTGCTAAAAGTTCTTTATCATAGATTTCGTAGTTGCATTCTGCGGGAGAGTGTTTCTTGGAAAAGAAAGCAACTGGATGTAGGATTCCTTCGTTGTCACGTTGAGATAGGATTCCTGCTGAAACATAGTCGGATGCATCAGTCTCTATGACAATTTTTCGATCTGGATTGAAATGAGCTAGTATCGGTGCCGTTGTAAACATCTTTTTCAAAGTCTGAAATGCTTCCTCCCTTTCATCCGTCCATTCAAATTTAACGTTTTTCTTTGTCAAGGTTGTAAGCGGGGCAACAATTTTCGAATATCCCAAAATAAACCGTCGGTAGAAATTTGCAAATCCTAGGAATACTTGAACATCACGAAGGTTTGTCGGTGTAGTCCATTCCAAAACATCGATAACTTTCTTTGGATCCATTCTATTCCCATTCGGAGCAAGGATTAAACCAAGATATTTTGTTTCCTGAACCATAAATTCACATTTTTCAGGTTTAAGGTGAACATGATTTTCATCAAGTACCTTTAGAACCTTCTGAATATGTTCTTTATGTTCTGATAGGGTCTCGGAATAGATAAGGATATCGTCTAAGTATGCTGTTACGAATTGATCAAGGTAGGGACGTAGAATATCATTGATCCAATGCTGAAATGTGGCAGGGGCATTAGCTAATCCAAACGGCATTACTGTATATTCGAAATGTCCATATCGAGTTCGGAATGCTGTTTTCCATTCATCTCCCTCCGCTATCCTGATTTGATTATATCCCCATCGTAAATCCAACTTAGTATAGTATTGTGCTCTTGACAACTTAGCCAGAGTTTCTTTCAACAATGGTAATGGATATCGATTTTTAATTGTAATCGCATTTAGGCCTCGATAGTCAACACAAAGTCGAAGGGTTCCATCGCTTTTCTTCACAAACAGTATGGGTGCTCCCGCTGGTGATTCACTGGCTCGAATAAATCCTTTGGGTAAATTTTCATCAAGATATTCTCGTAGTGCTTTTAACTCAATTTGAGATAATCCATATATAGGTCCATATGGTGGTCGTTTGCCTTCCTCTAATATTATCTCGATGTCATGAGATGGTCGATGTGGTGGGAGAATTGAAGCATCATATTCTTTGAACATATGAAGACGATGGTGAAATTCTTTCGGTACTAATTGTTCGATATCGATAGTGGATTTCTCGGTTGCTGAAACGATGACTGTATGGTGTTCCGGTAGGGGGATCGAGATACCATGAACAATAACTGCAGTTCCACTGAGTGAACAGTGTTGACAACAGCTTCGAGAGTCAAAAACAAGTAGATTTTCTTTTGGTCGAATCGTAACATCGTGTCGTCGCATCCAAGGTATCCCCATCACAATCGGATAATGTCCTAACTTCGTTACAAAACATGGCGCCGTCTCCCGATGACCATGAATGTCTAGCGAGACATCGACAATATGGGTAATTTTTCCTGACTTAATAGGCCTTCCGTCTATAACGTCTACATGGCGAGGTATTTTAAGGGGGGTCATTGTAAGATTGTTGTGGCGTGCAAAGGATTCATCAATGAAAGCATATCCTGATGCTCCGGTATCAACGAGAGCGTAGGTAGGTATAAACGAATTTTTATTCTGTGAAATCGAACAAGTTACTACAAGTTGATTTCCATCCATTTCCTCCTCTGATACCGAAAAACCAGAAATACGCATCCTGGAAAAATCCTTAAACGGTCCCTGGGCTAAGCCACTTAGTGCAGGGACAAATCTTTTGCCGACTCATTATCGCTTCCATCATTTTCTTCCACTGTCAACGCCGCTCCTCTCATCACAGGCCTCCTTGGTTGATTTCCAGTTGCCCTCGCTTGGGGGCAATTTCTAACCATATGCCCGACACCTCCGCAATAGAAACATCGGCCCTCAGCTAACCGGGCGTTTCTTTCGGCAGGGGTAGGGCGACGACGTCCTCCAGACAGATCCATGGGTACATCACCTCCAGGACGGAACGAGGGGTGATTCTCAGTGGCAGGTGGGTTGGCAGCAGGGGCAGCAGGACGGGGAGCAGGAACAGGATTTGTTGGTGGAGGACGCGGAGCCGGGGTCGCAGTAGTAGTCCAAGGTTTTTTACTACCTCGCTTAGCTTCCGCCGCCCGTCGTCGGTTATCCAATCGTTGCAAGAGTGTTGCACAACCATCTACCGTTGCAGGAGTCTCATGGTGTATCATCGATTCGTCCAGTTCCCCATTAATTCCTTCCATCAAAGCCTCAATCCGAGAGACTTCATCCATACCCGACTCAGCAGCATACCGTTGGAACTCAGCAAAATAATCGGCAAAAGTTCGAGTGCGTTGTCTGATGTTCCGAAGATTTCTTCTAGCTGTACGCATTCGATCGGGGTCCCCAAAAGCTGTATCCAGAATCTCATAAAACCGTGTCATAGAAGGTAAGGCAATACCTTCTTCTCCCATGTACTGTAAAAACTGATTGGCAGCAGCACCTTCCAATCTGCTGAACGCGTACGATAACTTAGACTGTAGTGTAGGATAGCGATCGGCATTTCCTAATAGCTTAAGTTTCATTTGTTGCTTAAATAAGTGTAGCCTTTCCCGGTCACGATCTCCCCTGAACACATCGGGGTCTGGGAGTTTCTCCGACCGATAGGTGGTACCGGTAACTGGTGGTACTGGGGGTACAGGTGGAGCATTGTTTCCAATAGGTTCTTCGTCAGGGGCCACAACCTGAACAGCAGTTTGTTGAGCTCGGGCAGCAGTAAGATCTCGTTCAAACATTCTTCTTGCCCTCTCAGCCTCCGCTTCTACCTCTTGTAAATCCATTGCATATTGAGTGAGACCGTTTTGACACTGTTGAAGAAGCGCATAAGCTTCAGCTCCGACAACATGATCGACCTGTGGATGCGCTTCAAAAAATCTTTGGAGGTTATCGTTGAGTTGTTGATGATCGACATGGACATGTTCCGACATTGTAGGCTATGGTGTTGTATTGGTTGGCGATAGAGGACGCAACCTACGTATCACGGGGACTGTAGGCGATAGACTATGGTGCCAAGGAATACAACCTAGGTAGTGACGTAGACGTGAACGTAGACGTAAAGGTATACTTTGACTATGGACTATGGGGCGGCTCTACCTGGTATGATAAACCGGTTGGAGCCCTATGACGTAGTACGGACAAAGAATAGTATTCGTGGAATAAAATACAGAGGTTGCGTAAGGAAGAAAGAGAAGAAGGAGAACAGACAAAAGCACAAGACAACGCCCCCTTATATATCCAGCCATAATCCAACGATGACTAATACCTTCGCGTAACAGAAACCCAAAGAACATAACAGAAATCCCCATTACAAATCCTAATTCCACTGCACGATACCTCCTTCCCTCATCCCAGTTCATCACCTAGCCGAAATACGTAGCTGCCGTTACAGAAAACCACTTGTGTCAACGACACCCAAAGGTACACCACCACAACCTCCAAAACGATCAGATCGAATACGCCAGCGAAAAAATAGAGAAATTGAAATAGAAGTACGAAGGAAGGAGTATGACGAGAAGGTAGTAGAACAACAGAAGTTACTTACAAGTTATATCGAAGATGTGAAAGAAAATGGCCCAGGAAACAAAGCCACTGAACAAGAATTAATCGATCAATACAAAGAAGACTTCAGACGTTATAGGGCTGAGTTAGACACGGAATATCAAGACGTATCCAAACTCCCCCCGAACTACCATATACACCTCGTAACAGAACCTTCCACCTTCAATCAAGCTATGCAGAGCGACGATCAACACCTATGGAAAAAGGCGATACAGACTGAGAAAGACGCCCTTGACAAAGCCCATACCTGGGATATTGTCAACAGACCATCCAACCGAGCAGTAGTCAAAGGAAAATGGGTATTCAAAGTGAAACACAACGCGGACGGAACAATCGAGCGGTACAAAGCAAGGTACGTTGCTAAAGGCTTCACCCAAGTACAGTACCAAGACTACGATGAGACCTTCGCCCCCGTTGCACGATATGATTCTCTACGGCTCCTACTGGCACTAGCTGCACACAACGGTTGGATACCACAACAAATGGACGTGAAGTCAGCCTTCCTGTATGGTGTACTCAAGGAGGAAATCTACATGGAACTGCCTGAAGGCTACAGGCAGGACAACAAGGTTTGTAAACTTCGAAAATGCATATACGGACTAAAGCAATCACCCCGTGAATGGTATGCTTGCCTAGCAGACTCCCTTCAACGGAAAGGATTCGTCCCAGCCAAATTCGACCCATGTGTCTTCATACATAAGAACCACCATCTATACATATCGGTGTATGTAGATGACATCATGATATTCGGACCCGACTCCCCATTCAGAAAAGAAATCAGACAACTACTTAAGGCAGATTTCGAATGTACGGATCTCGGTAACTCGAAGTTCATACTGGGAATAGAAATAACGGTAACCAATAACGGTATCACACTATCACAACGCGCATACATCAACAAGATCTTGGATAAATTTGGAATGAGTAACTGCAAACCAGTTGGTACACCACTCGAACCGAACCTCAACCTTCACAAAGGCGAACCGGAAGACCAAATCGAGAAACCAACTGAGTACCAATCCATAATAGAATCACTGATGTACGCGAGTATAGCTACCAGACCTGATATCACCCATGCCGTTACTGCTCTCTCCCAGTACTCCTCATGTCCAACCGAGGACCACTTACGAGCAGCCAAGCGAACTCTCCGATACCTTAACGGAACCAAAGACTGGAACCTGTTCTACCCGAAGGGGAATACTAGAACACTCGACGGATTCTCAGACAGTTCCTACGCTTCAGACCTAGATGACAGAAAATCGTTCTCAGGATACGTGTTCAGACTAGGGAAGTCAGCTATCAGCTGGAGAAGCCGGAAGCAGAAATCAGTCGCAGTCTCAACAACAGAAGCCGAATACATGGCCCTGTCTCTCGCAGCTCGACAACTGGTATGGATTCGTAACGCCTTGCTCGAACTCCAACAACAATACCAGTACTTCATACACGCCGACAACACAGGTTCTATCGAACTCTGTCGGAACCCACGCATCCACGACCGGTCCAAGCACATCGACGTTCACTACCACTATACACGTGAACAACTCGAAGCCGGAACCTTTGAAATCCTCTACGTCCCTACCGAAGACAATGTCGCGGACATAATGACCAAAGGACTACCAAAACCAGCTCACCAAAAATTGTCAGAATTGATACGATGTGGCAAGTGAGGGGAAGTGTAAAAAATATGGCATTGCGACATCGGTTATGTATGGTAATTACTCATGTATAAGGGATGACTCATAGTTGGAACAAGGAGGCTTAGCGCTAGGATTATGTAATCAGGGGATCACGTGGTACTAAGAACTATCTGTATATAAGGAGCAACAAACTCCCATAATTGTCGCTGGAACTCAGCAGCGCAATAGTATCTTCTTTGCACTATAAACATATTCCTCACAAAGGTCACGTGTTCAAACCCTCCTCAAGTCGTCTATTCTCCCACACTCCAATTCACACGTCTTCCGTTAACTTCCCTTTTGTCTGCCCCCGGACACCTAAACGGGTGTTTTGTTGGGTCCTTTAGATGGCTACCGCAAGGCAATTCCAGCAAAATTGCACGCCTTGCATTTCCTACAGCATAACAAGCTTTCCCAGGGCACTGTTCTTGGGAAGCTATAGGTATTCTAGGTGTGCTCTACCTACATGTGCCGCAGTTCAATGATTACTTAGGCACTATACTTCGCCTATGTATGCATTCAAGCACTGAAACAACTTGTAGAGAATGATCGGTTACCTATGAGACATGAATCAGGTTTCTCTGGACTTAGTCCCCTGGCGTTACATCTCTTCGCTAATTTATGTAACGAGACTGGCCAATGTCACGGACCGCTAGTTCCAGCAGAGGAGAAAAATAACCCGAGGAATTTCACCCCCGGAATCTTCCCGGACAGCTGGGGTAAGAGACATGAGACATTGCATCATGGATGGTGTGAATAAATCAGGATTCTTTGGCGCAATATGGGGCAATCGAATCATTTACAGTCGCACCTCGTTATGCCGTTAGCGTATTCTGGGAGCCAAACCCCTACGAGATAGCAAATATACGAGACAGCAAATAGTTTTTGGTAGAGAAGGGCAGTACCTGTCCCGCAAATCCGTACGAGACAGAAAGAGATCCGAGATATCGAATTACGAGATAGCGAGGTGCGGCTGTACGTGCTTTTTTGCCATAGGAACAGACACGAAACTGAAGATACCTAGATACAGCAGTACTTACACTCATAAAATATGTACTATGATCTATTCTACATATCCACGTGTGTAATTCATTTCCCACGACCGTTATTTTGGTCATTGAAGTGTCGACTTAACTAACTAGGTACTAGGTACTATCTGTGGATTAATGTAGTGAGCTCCAGGCCGGCTCCAGATGACCCGGCCCCGCGGCCGCGAGACATATATTTGTTTTTCCTGCATTTGGCTCAGGAGCAGAGACATGCCCGTTTTGCCTACCTACCTGCGTGGTCGGTTACCAAGTAAGTGAGATACAATCTGAGAAGGTAGTGGTCTGCGTAGCTATTGTCAACTGAAACATCTGCCGAAGCGAGTCTTACCAAGTTGTCTCTAGCGAAGGTCGCGCAAGTCTCTCTACATGGATCTACCGATGAATCGACATCTCTCATGAAGCCGTGAAGATTATTTACCACAATGGTATTTTTCCTTCGTAGATCGGTTTACGCCAGAATATCTCCGTATGCTTCGGAATTCACACGCGGTCGTGCACGAGCAGAATCATCAAAATTTGATCCTATTGAAAAGAAGGGTGACTGTCTTGGATTACATACATGTCAAATACTTACAAGGTGAAGGTCTGAGGGTTGAGCAGGATAGCAAATCTTACCTACCTAGGATCGGGGCACTACTACTATGTATGCATACTTTAGAGTACAACACCAGGGGCACAGATAAAAACCAGGCTAAAAACAGCCATAGGTAGGGATATTACTACCCAGGCGGACAATTCATCCAGAAGGTGGGGACCAAATCGATCAGAAGGTTCTTGTGTGCTTCATTTGCTACTTTTCTGCGGAAGAATCTATTGTTTCTGTACCTTCACCTTTCCTTCTCAATTCCCTGCACTGGCTGGCAGCGGTACGGTGTTGGTACTAATACATATTCGATACCAAGATCCACAATCTAGAAATTCGATCACATATTCCTCAACTATCCCACTTGTCTTCAGTTCTTCCATTTGTTCGCCCGCCATAACCTTAATTCCTTCTTCACTAGGCCTTTGAGCCTTCCATCTCGTCTCTAGCCAGCCATGGCGACAACCCCTACACCAAACTACATTGATCCGCCCTCGCGCGCAGCAATGGTTGTGGGCACAAACACGGGCATGATATGTGCTGCTGGTTTTTTTGTGGGGTTGAGAGTTTTTACGAGGTACAGACTCACGAATTTGGGGAGTGACGATATCTTGATATGTGTGGCTTGGGTATACAATGTCTTTTCTAAGAAATATAGGTTGCATTGATAGTTACTGACATACAACTTGAACAGCTTCTCTCATTCTGCATGACAATGGCCATCATCTTCTGTATGTTCTCTCCATCTTCGTTATATTCACATCAATACTAAATAATACGAACTCTTACACTAACAAGCCCCATCTAGCGACTAAATATGGCAACGGCCGGCACACCTGGGATGTACCCCCAGAATGGCGCTCAATGTCGGGGAAACTGGGATACACATTCACAGCCCTTTACAACCCAACTCTCATGATGACCAAGACGTCTATCCTCGCATTTTATATCAACAAGTTGGGCAGCGAAGAAACCTTCCGCAAGGTGTGCTGGGTCACAATGGGATATGTTATTTGCAGCAGTACAAGTATCTTTTTCTCGAATATATTCCAGTGCTCGCCAATACGAGGCGGATGGGACTATACGGCTCCAGGGCGGAAGTGTATCAACGTAAGATCCCATATGCATGCTAGAATGAAGAAACCAAGGAGGTCAATATATCGTGAAGCAAGAGGCTAACTTGAAGGTTTGTCAATTAGACTACCCCTCTGTACTATTTCTCAGGCGCAAACAACCTCATAACGGACCTCGTCCTCCTATTCCTCCCCATGCCCGTGATTTGGAAGCTGCGTCTCCCTCTTCGCCAGAAGCTCGGCCTCGTAATGGTCTTCTCCATGGGTATTTTTGTCACCTGCGTTAGCATAGTCCGCATCCACATGGTCAGCGTCGCGATGGTGAGCAAAGATCTCTCCTGGACCGGCTCCGTCTCAAGTACCTGGTCCGCCGTCGAACTCAACGTCGCTATTATTTGTGCGTGCACACCTGCTTTCAAGCAGTTTCTCACATGGGTTGCACCGGGCATCCTGGGCACTAGTATCAAGAAAAGTGCATATTATGGTAGCGGCGGGTTGAGATACCATACGAATGATGGCACCGGCGGAGTGGCGGTTGGGACGAGAAAGAGTCACTTAGGAGGGCTTGGGAGGACGGCGGGCGCCGGTGCGACATGCACCATCACCGCCACGCATAATAACGACAGCGAGGAGTATATCATGCATGATCTGGCGGGGGAGCCGCATCAGGGAATGGGCATCAGCGTTAACAAGACGGTTGAAGTTGTGGTACAAAGTGAGTCTGTGAAGGACGATTCGACGAGTTCCCAGGGAAGAAATGTTGCGAGAGTGGGCAGTTGGTAGGCTTCTCTCTATCTCTCTCTCACTATTTATTTATTTTGTATATTTATAGGCGCAGTTGATTTTGTGGATGTGTTGACGTCTCTGTAGACCAAGTGCAGCGTTGGTTTTTGTAAGTTTTTTGACGGCGCAGGCGTGGGTCTACTCAGTTTAGTCGGGGAAGCTACCTCTCCCTCTGATTATTGTCCCTTTCCTTTGTATTCTTTCTCTGTATGTACAAGATATTTTAGTTCTTAATCCCCGACGAGGCCAGAAATGTATATAACGATTATCAAACAAATAAACACAAACTAATCAAACATTGACAGCGGGTCGGCTCGTCCGAAGTGCCAAGATGCCCATGCCCGGCCGGCCCAGCCCATCTCCAAGACCTGTGAATGGACGTAGCCTCTCAAAGTTTAAACACCAAGCCAAGCCTTCGTGTTCGTCTTCTCGGGTATGCTCCCGCAGCGGTAACCCGGCAGCGGTTGAATTTGTCAACATCAAACGGAACCCCCACCTTGGCACGACATCCACCGCGCATACACTACAGTAGGTACCCTTACTCTCCAGTCGGTCATCCCGCAAAGTAGATATAGGGGTGGGGGGTGTCATGGAGATAAACTTTTATTCGCCTGCCTGAAGCGGATGTGATGCAGTGGGCCTGTAACTATAAAGCAGATAACGTAATGCCGGATCCTTGTAGCTGTATGGAGATGGGGCGCCGAGGGGTCTTTTTGAAACTAGGTAAATGGGCGGGGCGGGGATTTCTGGTCGTTTGGCGCGGTAGCAATGTGGGGGGGATGGGGTGGATTACAGGAGTGGTTACGATATGCGTTACGTAGATGTGGTTTCTCGGGACGAGTGAGATCTTGTGATGGCTACCTTCTAGTGGCCGGGGGGTGGAGGTTTACAAGGGTGTGTGTGGTCGGAGTAGAGAAGGATAATCCTGCATGGTTACGATATCGGTGAGTATTGTGCACCTAGTAATATGTATATGCTTTGTGGAGGCGCAATATTCTGCGCCATTATTTTTGAAGGTAGCGTTGCTTTTATAATATATCCTCGAGCATGCGTAGCTCCAGCTCAAACATTATAGCCCAGTAGTAAAGGCACCAATTCTCGATCGGTCGGTGTTGGTGCATTCAGCGAGCCAGTTCAAGCTGAGATTTACGTATATCTAGAACTGGATCGTAATATGTAGGATTGGGCTCGATTCGCTCGTCAAAGCTCGAGCTTTTTGGGTCTACCAGGAGGGCATTGAGGCCCCTTATTTATGACCTGTAGTAAGAGAAAACAGAATGATAGTCAGTTTCATAGCTGACAGCCAGTGCCAATTTTGTTAATAATCTCAATGTTAAGACGAGTTGGCTCAATCCGAGCAAGGTATTAAATTCGACCCAGGCTTGTAAGGGCTTAAGACAAAAATCCCGAGCCGAAGCTCGGTTCGGCTTATCTCGTGGACCCGGCCCGACTCCGACTTGACGTTGGAATGGCCAATTTTTGGCGCAATCCCGGAATGTTATGTTGTCTAGTACCCAAAACCCGGACACCCACAGCAGGCAGCTACATACTCGCCAGGAGTCATCCCACATGACTAGGTCTGATATCTTAGAATGATATGCATCAGCCAGCGTTATGGCAGGCATGGCCGGTCCTTGAAGATTTTTCTTCCAGTCTGTTATGAACAGAGCAGCTTTAGTATCTGCTCAATAGTCCGATAGTAGAACAGTGAGCTCGGACATGGCGAGCTTATTGATTTGTAAGCTCGAGCTAAAGAACCAGACATTTGTAACCGTACGGTTCTACTCCAGGTGCTCCCAGGATAGAGGTAATAGCTTATTCTGTGCTGCCTTTCAAGCAATCGAAACACCCGCCTCAGAAGACCTTGCGCGGAGCCGAATTCACACAGACTTAGCGGTCCAAAAGTTATTTGAGCCGATAAAGCTACAGAGCGGGATCAGTACCAGGCATTGGGTCGGTTGGGAATCTGTCTCATATGCCTTTGCAGAGATAATCGAGAACTGAAGTTCTCCACGTAGACAAATCTGGCAGTATCTACCGTTGTGGTACAGGTTTCGTGTATAGGTGTTGTGCCACGATTCAGCGGTTGCGTGGCTGGACTCGGTCAGGCATATCTGTTAGTTTCTCAGACTCTATACAACTAGGCTTCGGCATCGACTTAATACAATCATCATCACTCCGTCATACTCATATCCGAGCATGGCCTATGGTAGCGAGATCACGATCACGAATAGCCTGAAAACGCCCGTCTTAGAAGACCTTGAGTGGAGCCAAGCTCACACACACAAACTCTGTGGCCCAAAACCTATTTGGGTCTGTATAGAAGGCGAGGTCAGTATCAGGTCTTGGGCTGTTTGCATCCTGGAGCCGTCGGTTGGGAATCTGTCTCCTATGCTTTTTGTATAGGGGAGCGAGAACTGGAATTCTCCACGTAGGAAAATCCAGTAGTACGTAACGTGTCAGGACCCCAGGACCAGCTTATCAATCTACATGTAGTTGTGGTGCGTTGCACTAACGTAACCACCTCTGTCTTATGGCAGAGTGTTTGTTTTCCCTTAAAACGGACTGAGCGTTGTTGTCCGGAGAGGCCGACGAGAATCTAGAAAACCAAGATCCAATCATATCTTCCTTTTTTCTCTTTTCGTATCTTTTTTTTTTTTTTTTGATGGTTAACGCTTAGCTTAGGCAAGCTCGATCTAGCATTTTCCCTTTATGCTTTGTGGCCCTGTATCTAGGGCGTTGTGTTTGTTGGTAGATGGAAAGGGTGAGCGCGAGCAGCGGTTGAGGTTGATGATAAACCGTGGGGTGAATTGACAGAAAGACGAGATGAGTTGATGATGGTAAGAGAAGAGAGTCGGTAGATGGGGAATGTGGGACTTTTATCTGCCCAGTCGGCGCCATCTAGCTTTGGACCAGTGGACCACATACACCCACCATAATCCCGCCAGCCACCACTAGACCCCATCACACCCCATCACTCGCCCTTATCGCGATAACCCCACCACACCACTCACAAGCACCACCTAGTTACCCTACCATCCCTTCCACCTTCCACCCCCAACCAACCAACCAACCAACCCCAATTACACCTCCAATCCCACACCAATTCGCACCCCCGATACCAAACACACAGCACACACGCAACCATGACAACCCCCTACTTCTGGAACCAGCCGCTGCGCTACATGCGCTACGCATCGCACACCAGCCCCGCCCTCTTCTGGTCCGTCATGCTTGGCGCCGCGGGCCCCGTCGTGTTCTTTGCGAGTATCCCGTTGAAGCGCAAGTTGGGCATTGCGGATAAGGAGGTGGTGCCGCAGACGTATCCTAGTAGGTTCCCTTTTCCTTCCTTGGGGGTAGTGGGGCGAGGGGAGGGAGGGAGGAGGTGGGGAGAGAGGAGAGGGCTAACGAGGGTGGTGTTGTAGTTCCGAATCGCCCGAGAAAGATACCGGTGGGCTTTGATGATGAGTAGGAGGGATTTGATTGAGGGGGATTGTGGGGTTGTAATGGAGAGAGGGAGGGAGGGGATGTGTATATTGTGAGAACGAGGGATAGCTGGAGATGGAGAATAGATGGACCTAGGACCTGCCTCTACCTACTGATTGTCGTTGCAATTACTTCGGGTGAAAGCGCCCCCGGACACCGCGGATCACTCGGTGGTGTCTCGGGATTTTTGAGCTGTGCTGCTTTGCTTGCTTATGTGAACATCTGGTAGCTAGCTCCGGATCGGGGTGAGCTATATATCACGTACCCAGAGATACATATGTGCTTCAAATTAAGACCGCGCATTGTACCGCTCCAATGCTTTGTTGTAGCACTCCTTCCCCCCAATTGACATTCTGTAATTATAACAAAACCACCCCCAACCGCCAAAGTTTCAACACCCACATCATAGCACCCCGTATCCCAAAACCCACACCTAGACCATCCTTAAATTCCACTACGTACGTGACAAACCGAATACTTAGCTCTAGATGATCTCTGCTTTCAATTCCATACCCTACCTACCTACCCTACATACATGTACCCTACCCCGCCCCCCCCCTCCCCCCAACCTCAATCGAACCATACCATATATCGTGATTGCTAGATCTCATTCGAGTCGGTCGCATTCACATTACTACACTACGTACCAGCACCACCCGCAAGCAAGTAAGCAAGTAATCGATGATGATGATGGTAGTTCAAACGTACGGGACAGAGAAGAAGCACACCAGTCATTGTTGAAAAAGAACAAGAAAGTCGAAAAAAAAAAAAGGAAAAGAGAAAAATCCACCAATAAAAGAAAGAGAGAAAAAAAATATAACTACGAAAAAAAAAGAAAAACACTAAAAGAAAACTAAATATACACCGCCCACACTCCCCCCCGCTCCCCTAACTCTCAAACTCCACAGTCCTCCCCTCACTAACACTCCTCCTCCCGCCCTCCACCTGCGGCGGCAGCCCCAACCCCCCCCTCTTCCCCACCACCAACCTCTCCCCCTCCTCCTCCCCCTCCTCCCCCTCCTCCTCGGGCGCCTTCTCCACAATCGTCTCCGCCTCCGCCCCCTTCAACAAGTCCCTATCCGTCTCCATAATACTCTTACTATCCGCGCCCGCGCCCCCCTCCTCATCCTCCTCCTCCGCCGCGGCCACCGCACGCCCATCCATATCCTCCATGCGCTTCTTGAGCTCCGTCGTGACGCGGTGTATGCTATCATTCACCATATTATCCAGCACGCCGCGCAGGCCCTTCGCCGTGCCCGTGACAATGGCCGGCGAGGTTGGCAGCGCCGGCAGCGCCGGCATGCGGCCGCCGAGCGCGGTGGTCTGCACCGCGATGCCGGGGCGCTGGTTCGGGCCCGCTGGCGTCGGCTGCAGGACTGACGCGGTGGTGCCGTCCGTGCTGACGAGGGCGAACGTCTCGGCGAAGCCGCGCTCGAAGAAGCGCTCGAGCACCTCGTCGGCGAGCACGACCATGCGGAAGGTGGGCAGCGTGATGTGCAGCGGGTTGCTGGGGTCCAGGGCGAGGTTGGCCTTCTCGCTGGGTGTGGGGGGCGGCCGGTCGATGTCGCAGGGCGAGAGCGGGTCCTCTGGGTCGAGGAGGTCGAGGAGGTCCTCTTCGGCCGCCACTTTCTCGTTGAACGAGCGGGGCTTCGTGGAGTGCGGTCGGTCGGGGTCGGCGTACTCGAAGCACATGCGCGTGAAGCCGCTGACGGCGCTGAGGACGCGCCCCTCGTCGAAGTCGCTGTCGGCATCGCCGCCGCCGCCGCCGGACGTCTCGTCGCCGCGCCCGTAGCCGCGGCGTGTGACGAACAGCAGCGCCTCCGTGATCCTGAGGATGCCCTCGCGGTCAACCTTGCCGTCGCCGTCGTCGTCGTACAGCTCGAACCAGTAGTTGATCATGCCCATGATGTCCTTCTTGCCGCCCACAACGCTGGCCAGCCCCGTCACCACGTTCGCGAGCGTCAGCTGCCCGCGCATGCCCGTGTCCCACCGCCGGAACAGCCGCTTCAGGAACTCGTGGTCCGCCGGCTCCGGGTTCCCGGCCCCCCAGGGGTTCAGCAGGTTCTTCCGCGCGGCCGCCGTCGCCGCCGCCGCCGCGCTCGTCGTGATCCCGTACCCAAAGAACCCGCCCGCCTGCTGTGGCGGCTCAGGCGCCGACGGCGGCGTGGCACTATGCGGTGTTGCTATGGCCCACGGCGCAATGCCCGTCATGAACTCGCGGAAGCAGTCATAATCCATTCCCGTCTCCCCCGGCGTCGGCCCCAGCCCCACGCGGCCCCGCTCCCCATTCCCCGCGCCCGCCCCCGGCAGCCCCGGCGACGAGTTCTTCCGCGCGGCAATCTTCTCGAGCTCCTCCGCGATGTTCTGCAGGCGCGCCTGGCGCTCATAGAGCACGCCGTAGTAGCGGTCGTAGACCACGCTGAGCTCCGGGGGCGTGAGGCGCTTCGACTCGGGGCCGAGGTTGCGCAGCTGCGTGCGCTTTGCGAAGGACTCGATGGACGAGAGGACGGCGTCCTTGTGGCGCGCGCGCTGCTCCATGATTGTGCTCTGGGTGATGCCGGCGAACTCTTTGAAGGCCACGACCATGAGCTCCTGGAAGCGGGTGACGGCGCGGAGCTTCTCGTTGTCGCTGCGCGGGTGGGCGCTCTCGTCGAGGCGGCCGAAGTAGCCTTTGAGGATGGAGATGAAGGCGCCGTCGTCGGTGGCGTCGAGGAGCTCTTCGCCGTTGATGCGGAGGATGGCGAGGCCGATCTGGAAGAGGACTTTGGGGCCCTCGAGGAAGAAGACGTCGAGGACGCGGAAGGCGAAGACGAGTGGCATGGAGTTGATGTATAGTGAGAGGAACCACGGCAGCGAGACTACGGATAGCTGCACGTCGGATTTCACGAGGTGCTCCCACAGGATTGGCATGGTCTTCTCGACCAGCGATTCGAACACGCGCTGGTCCAGGAGGGTGCCGTACATGGTCTTACTGTAGTATCCCGGCACCAGGCGGTCGCAAAGCGTCGAGAGGAGGAAAAACGCCTGTGCCTCCGACATGTATCTGTTCCCGGTGTTAGCCGCCCATAATTTCCTGTCAAAACGATCATTGAACTGGGTGGGACCATACATCAATAACGCTGCCGTCACAATATTCATAGCTTGGCAGTAGCCCACTTCCTCATTCCGCCAGCTGTAAGCTCCAAGCACTCGCCGTAGTCTGCTGATGCCCTCGTCGTTCTGGAAGCCGCGGTATTCCGGGAGCGACCGGTTCAGGTCCTTCTCGATCTCTTCGATGCTGTGGGAATGCCGGCCCTCGTACTCGGCGAGGATGTCGGTATATAGTGTCGGGGAAAACAGGCGTAGATAGATCGACCCCGACGACAGCTCCCACATCTCACCCCGCAGCCGCTGCCAAGAAAGACCGTCAGCGAACGCTCCAAGCTGCAGAAAGAAAGGGGGGGGGGGGCAATATACACACATTCGGAAGCCCCACACGTATCAACTTATGAAACGTCGGCTGTCTCACCAGCGTGACATTCCTACCATTCTCTGCCACCCCGCCATCAAGTCAAGTCAGCCACAATTCCCCCCCCCGGCACACCACCAGCACCACCACAATAATACACACCTCTAAGATACTCCGCCCACAGCCTCATCTTGCTCTTATCCCTCAACTTCCTCGCATCCCCGGGATACTTAAACAGCAGCCCCAACCCCGCATCCGGCACCACCCTCTCCCTCCTCTTCCCGCCCTCGCCCCCGCCCTCCTCGCCCCCCCGTCCCTCCCCCAGCAAAAACTCACTATAGCAGCTCTCCACCAGCGTCCGCAGATTCCGCACCTCGGCCATCTGCGTGCGCAGCCCGCGCTTCAGCCGATCACAGAACGCCTCACACGCATTGCGCATGCCAACGAACTGCAGCGTGATGCGCTCCTCCTTTGCTCCGCCGCCGGCACCAACGCCGTGCCACGTCGTGATGGCGAGCGCAAACATGTAGCTGCGGCTGTGCAGGCGCTCGACGCGGCGCACGGCGCACAGCGGCAGCGTGAAGCCGACGCCGGCGGTGGCGGCGGCGGCGGACGTGGCGGTGGGCGGGTTGGGCGAGAAGCAGAGGAAGGACTCGGAGAGGTAGAGCTTGCCGGTGTAGTGCTCGCCCGAGGGGAGGGTGAGCTCGCAGGTGATCTCCTGCAGCGGGGACTGGCTGTCGGGCAGGCGGAAGTGTGTGCGGAAGAGGACGGTCTTGGTGGGGCGGGAGGAGGGCGGCGGTGGCGGCGGCTCGGTGAGGAGGGAGGTGGCTTTGGCGAGGAGGGAGGTCAGCATTGTGGGTGTGGGTGGGTGAGCTTGTGGGGCTCGGTGTGGGAGTCAGGAGAACGGGTGGTTAGGAGTTCCCGGATGGTGTACTGTGGTGAGGTTTGGTGTATGTAGAGTGTGGTTTCCCCGGCTGCTCGTGGTGTGGTTTGAAGCGGGAGAGCCCCAAGCACCCTGGATCCTTTGGAACAATGGAGAGGTCCGATTAACGATGGCTCCGGTATCGATCTATATGTATATGTAATGTAGTATAGCTATGTAGTATAGTGTAGTGTAGTGTAGTGCAGTGCAGTGCAGTGTAGTGTAGTGTAGTGTAGTGTAGTGTAGTGTAGTGCAGTGTAGTGTAGTGTAGTGCAGTGTAGTGCAGTGTAGTGTAGTGTAGTGTAGTGTAGATGTAGTTCCTCGCTCGCTCGAGACTTAAGCACCAAGGACGTACGCAGACTGAGAGGTCAAGCTTCCTGCCGGCCCCTCTGATTAACGAACGGATGCACACCACCGAGCTACGCAGCAGCAGGAGCAGCAGCAGCAGTCAACAGCTCAGTATTCCGAGTATGTACGTTTTCGATTCGACGGTTGGGTCTTGTCTTGTCTTGTCGTGCTGTGGTGGTGGTGGTGGTGGTGGTGGATGATGTATGGCTACAACCAGAGTAGTATTTCCCCGGGAGCAGACTGACAGACGAGAGAGCTGAACGTACTCATCGCTTAGTCAGTAAACGGGGCCGGGCGGGATTGTGGGCAGGGATGGTGGGTACTGCTGTGTGTGTATGTTACTGGCTGGGCTGGGCTGGGCTGGGTTGCACCCGTGCCGCTTCCAGAAGAGAAGAGAGGGATATTCTTAGTGACGGACGGCACTGACGGGCACAATGAACAGCGTCCACCGGGGCCGAGGGCCGGAGGCATTCAATGTCGAGATCGAGTGTGTATGCTAATTTGTTTGGGCGCGGGCAATACATCAGAGGCTCTTTCTTACAGTTCTTGGTCAGAGACAGACAGCTGCCATCCAACTGAATTGTACCTGCTCTGGCAGTAGCAAAAGCTCTGGTGATATCATAGCAGAGCTTCACTCACGCACATGCAGAGCTACATGTATCTACCGAACAACAAACAAAAACAAAAACAAAGCTGCACACGTGAGGTCCAAAGAAGTAATTTGGCAGCAAAACCTCGCTCACGGGCCCCATGGCCCACGAAAGCTCATCTCACGAGTTCAAGTAGAGCTTATAGTATATAGCTCTTGGTAGCCAGTGCTCTGCATCTACATGTATCTATTCCCAGGCCAGTCTCAGGGTCTGCAAATTGTGTGTCTTCCCAGGTCCAAATAGAAATAGCAAACCACCCATCCCGTCCGGCCCAATCTTGACCCTTCACTTGCGGCCCCCCGATCTCCCCCAGATGCAGATTTGCCCCCCTTCGAATCCGTCGAATAGAGTAGGTAGCCGAGACCAAGATCCCTCGCTTCCCTTCCCCAGCCAGCCGAGACCGCACCTTGATCCTCCTCTCGCGATAAGATAAGATGCGCCAAGCCCCCGTCCCCCGTCCCCTGTCCAACCCAGTGTCAGGGCCAGGGTTACCACCGCGCCGCAGAGCCCCAGCTCGCGCAAACACGTCGTCCCAAACCTCTCTCTCTCTCACTTTCCCGGTGCTTCTTCCCCATCCTCGACGTCCCCGCCCCACCCCACCCCATCCCACCCCACCCCCGACGATGCGCGCGCGACTGGGCCCACGGAACAGGAACAGGCACAGCACCAGGGACCGGAAGAAGAAGCATCAGCGAACAAGGGAGGGGTGTGTGTGCACTGGGGAGACAATAGACGTGCAGCAGCTCGGGGTCAAAGAAACACTGCGATTGTTTGTCCCCTTCGATTCTTGTCTTGTTTGTGCGGAGGGGGGGGCAATGGCTTTGTGGTGCGAGAGGTGTGCTGAGTAGCTTTATAGTTTCAATTAGGCAATACACTGCCAGTGAGTGTAGTTTCGTCCACGCAGTCGCGAGCAAGTAGGGACGCCTGGACAGCTTTGGCACCCAAGCTTCTTCTTGCACCACCAAACAACTTCACCTCACCACCGAACATCGACACATCTACACACATCCACACACCTCCACACACACACTCTCTCTCACACCCTCACACCCTCACACTCCCACTCTCTCCCTCCACTACACCACACTCCACCACCACCTTCTCACAACCACCTCTCCCACAACCAATTCTCACCACAAACAAAGCCCCATCCTTTGTCCAACAAAGAACCCCCCAAACCACCACCATGTCCTCCCCCCACCGCCCACCGGGCCTCCCCCTCTCCCTCTCCTCCACAAAACCCCACCTCATACCTCCCCTCTCGCCCTCCCACGCACCACCGCAATCGCCCTCGCCCTCGCGCCGCACCGCAGCTCTCGCCCTCACGCCGCTCAAGACCTCCAACCTCCCGCGCAAACGCACCAGCAACGCAACGCACGGCACCGGCCTCGGCACCAACCCCAGCTTCGGCAACGGCTACACTCTCTCGCCACGGCCCTCGCCGCCCTCGCGCCCGCTCCTGCGCAGCACGGTATCCTCTGGAAGCAGCGGGTCGCCGGACAGAGACAGAGACAGCGACAGAGGCCGCACGCGCATCCGAGAGCGCAAGCGAAAGAAAGGGCGCGAGAAGGAGGTAGACGTAGAAGAGGAAGCAGAAGCGCAGCGAAGCAGTGGTAGTGACAGCAGAGCAAGCAGCGAGGAGGTCAGGCGGAAACTATTTAGTGAACGACAACAGCAGAGCAATTGGAGCGCCATGGCGATGTTCTCCGCAATATTCAAGCGCTTCGACCCCAACGGCACCGGGAGTGTAAGGCAGCCAGCTAGCCCCCTTCCTTCTCTCCCATCTAGTGTGATGTGCGAGTGCTAACCCATGAACCAGATCTCCATCCGCGACTTCATCCCGCTCATCCGCGAGATCGAAGCCTCGCTCCCCGGCTGCCCAAAATACGGCATCCTGCAGCAAGCCTCCGAACCCACAATCCACCAGACCATCGACAAGGCGCCCGACCTCCTGCTCACGGAGGACGAGTTCATCCGCGCCTTCGACGACATCAACAAAGACCAGGGCATCCTGGAGCTCATGGAGCTCGTGCGCACTGTCGGGCAGGCAGAGGAGGAGGTCTACGAGGCCGTCGGCGACCCCGCCATGATCGCGCGGGACGGCCCCCCGTTCAGCGCGGGCTCGCCCCCGCTCTCCCCCTGCTTCCATGAAGACGCGGAGGGCAACTCGCTCTGGCACGCACTTGTGGGCCCCGTGCCCCCCTCCCCCCGTAGCTTCGCATACAACGACGACACGACCGGCATCCTCTCCACCCCGCTGAGCACCTCCACCCCTCTCGGCGCCACCACCCCCAGCCGCCGCGCCCTCCCCGGCGTCACAACACCCCGCCGCTACTCTAGCCCCAACCGCCCCGGCACCAACCCAACCCTCCGCTCCGGCTCCCCACGCCCGCTCTCCCGCGGCGGCGGCCCCACAGAAAGAAGCATCTTCCCGGGCCCCCCACGCATGGCGCCCCTCCGCCCCGCCGGCGACGACCGCGACCACTCCACCTCGCGCCCCAGCTCCCGCGGCCGTTCCCGCGGCGGCTCCAGCAGCTCCCGCAGCCGCCGCAGACGCAGTCTTACAGGCCTGGCCCCGTTCGAGCTCGACATGGAGCTGGCGCTGTTCCGGCCGAACCTACTCTCGCTGGAGACGCCGACGACAATCGAGAACCTGCAGGCGCTGACGGCGCTCGACGTCATGACCGTGCTCACGGACTTCCGGTACGCGTGGGCCGTGGCCGAGGCGCGGTCGCGCGAGCTGCGCGAGCTGCAGGCGCACGTGGGGGCGCTTGAGAGCCGCGCGGTCGAGAGCGCGGAGTACGAGGAGGGGCGGCTGGGCGAGCTGCAGCGCAAGTGCGAGGAGGCCGAGGGCGCGGTGGGGGTGGTGTATGAGCATAACGCCGTGCTGATCCGGGATCTGGGCAGGATTGAGGCGCTGTATGTGGCGCTGGAGAAGGACATGGAGCGGGTGTGCAAGGAGCGCGACGAGGCTGTGCGTGCGGCGGAGCGGGAGCGCGGTGAGAGGGCGCGGGTGGGCGAGAAGCTGGCAAGGCTGCAGAAGCATCTGGGGAGGGTGGAGGAGGACGGGCTCGACTCGCTGAGGGTGCTGGATCGGAACAAGGACGAGGCGACAAAGTATGTTGCGCGCATCAGCAGCCTCAAGGAGGCGGTCGAGACGCGCGACGAGATCATCCGCGGCGTCAAGAGCGAGCTGGAGGCGTCGCATGAGAAGATGGCGGTGCTGAGCGGCGAGCTGGCGGCGTGTAGAGCGGACGTGGAGCATCTGACGCCGGGCGTCTCGCCGGGTAAGGGGACGTTCCGGCGGACGCGGACGTCGCTGGGGGCCATGCTGGGCGGCGTGAAACTTGACGGCCCGAGCGACGACGAGAACAGGTGGGGGTACAACTCGGAGCCGTCGGCGAGCGATGGCAGCGGCAGCTTCGGCAGCTTGGGCAGCGTGGGTTATGATACAACGATCGGTGAGTACCCGCACGGCTTCCGCGAGAAGGACTGGGAGGGCTATGTGCCGCCACCGGCGGCGCCCAGAGACGACGGTGAAGATGAAAATGAAGATGAAGCTAAGACCTTAGACAAAGTGGCCGAAGAGGAGGAAGAAGACGCGGAGCTGCAGCAGCAGCAGCAGCAGCAGCAGGGGAAGCTACGCGATGTGACGACGCCGACGCAGGAGACGTCGGGCGGCGAGAAGACGCTGCTGGAAGTAGCAGGAGTAGGATTGGGGGGTGCGGAAACGCCGATGGCGAGACGGGATGTCGTGACGCAGACGAGGCTGCTGAAGCTGGAGGCCGTCAAGGAGATGGCGAAGGACTACCCGTACCGCGAGCTTGTCCTCGACATGGCGCGCGACTACCCGTTCGCGCAGCTGATTGCCGACCTCGCGGGCGAGTACCCGGGGCTGCTCACGCCGCTGCCCCCCGTAGGCAAGGACGACGAACGGCTCTCTGAGCCCGAGGACCTGGGCGAGCTGAGTGGCTCGAGCGAAGGCGGGGATCTGACGTTCTCGGAGGACGAGCTGGAGCGGGTGGACCTGGACGTGGAGGAGGAGGAGGAGGAGGAGGAGGAGGAAGACCTAGAAGAGCACCTTGAAGAAACTGAGGACGGGGATAAAGCAGCCATCAAGGCACCACCAACACCGTCGGAAACGGCACTGCCGCCCTCGAGGACCCCGACGCCGGAGAGTAAGCTGCTGTCGCCGGGAGGGTCGCCGAGTAGTGTGGATAGCGCTTCGCAGACGGATCCGGCCCCGAGCCTTGCTAGTGGTAATCTTAGGGGCGGGTGGGCGGGGCATGGAGCGCCGGGTGTTGCTGGCGGAGGAGATGCTGGTGGTGACGGTGGTGGTGGTGGTGGTGGTGGTGGTGGTGGTGGGGTTCCAGTCCCAGCCCCGGCCCCAGTCCCAGTGCCGGCCCCAGTCCCAGTCCCGGCCCCAGTCCCAGTCCCAATTCCAGTCCCGCCAGCCCCAGTCCCAGTCCCGCCAGCCCCAGTCCCACCAGTCCCAGTCCCAGTTCCAGTTCCAGACGGCGGCGGCGGCGGTGATACCAGCGGCGTATCATCAGACGAAGCCCGAAACCGCCGAGCCAAACGCAGAGGATTCCGCGACCAACCCCGCTCCCAATGGCCGCACCCGCACGACTACGGCATGGGCATCCCCCCGGACCGTGAGCCCGTCGTTGCCGGCGCCCTCCCGCGCGACCCGCAACTCTTCCCGCCCCGCGACCGCGGCCAGCACGAGCCCTACGCCGACTACATGCAGTACTACTACGGCAACTACCTGACCGTCGACCAACGCATCCCGCGCGGCGCCGCCGGCCGCAACTACGAGGCCTACCGCCAGTACTACTTCGGCGCCTACATGCGCGCGCCCGCAGACCGGGCCGCAGCCGGCCAGCCCGGCGAGCGCGACCCCCGGCGCCGCGCCTTCGTGGCCGGGCGCGAGCGGGCCGCGGCAATGGGCGACGGCGCATACATCGGCAAGTTCCGCATCCCCGCGCCCGACGGCGAGTACGTGGAGCGCATCAGCACCACGCTCGAGACGCGGGTGCGGCTGCAGCAGCTCAACGAGCAGGCGCGCCTCACCATCGACGAGGCCCACGAGGTTGCGCGCTTCGTCGAGAGCCAGTTCAGCCCGCCGGAGAACGTGCTGCTGAAGACGATCTGGCTGCTGGCGGGGCGGGTGGAGAGGGCGTCGCGGCGCGCGGTGCGGCAGGCGGAGTGGCCGAGGGAGGAGAGGCTGGAGACGATGGTGCCGTATCATAACCCGCTCGGTGTTCTTGCGTGGCCGTGGAGGATGCTGTGGCATATCCTGAGGTCGATGGACTGGGCCGACTACCAGGCGCTGGCCAGCAACGACAACATCATGCTCGTGATGAAGAACAACGGCCTGATCGGCCTCGACAACTTCCCCACCGCCGCCGTCCCGCCAGAAGGCCCCGCTCCGCCACCTGTCCCTCCCGCCCCCGCCCCCGTTCCTGCCGCTGCCGCTGCCGCTGCCGCTGCCGGAGACGGACCTCCTCCTCCCCCCGCCGCCGCCGGCGCAGGCGCCCCGCAGACACCCACCTACCTCGTCGACCCCATGACGGGCCTACGTCTCCACCACGCCAACGCACGCCGCATCCCGCTCGGGCGCTCCGCCGACCTTCTGCGCGCGGGCCCCCGCCCCTCCGCGGCCTGGAGCATCCTGAGCTTCTTGCTCATCAGCGGGCTGGTCGCGCTGACCATGTTCAACGTGTACATGTACACGCGGCTCAAGGAGCAGCAGCGCGTGTGGGAGGACTCGCTGGGCGTGTACACGAACCGGCCCAACTGGTACGATGCGTGCTATATGAGCTGCCGGCACGACCAGTATCAGTATGCGGCGCCCCGGGGGCTGCTGCATGTTTATGACCGGTTGGTGGATTATGTGGGGCCGCTGTTGGGGTATGATGAGGATTGTATGGCGCCGCCGCCGACGTAGAAAGGGGGGGGGTGGTTTTTGTTTTGGGTTTGATGGTGTTGGATAGGTTTTTGTTTTCGGTTTTCGGTTTCTTTTGTTTTGATGGAAGTGTAGACATATCCTTTGTAGCTTTTAGGGCCATGTCTGCTGTTATATCGGTGCCTGTTTGTCTTTTGTTCTGTTCTGTTTCTTCTTTTTTCTTTCTACTACGTCTGTGTTTACCGGTTCTCCCACTAATCTGCTCGCACGCGGGGCGGAGTTTGTTCGGGCGATACATCAAAATCGGAGGAGGGGGTTTTGGGGGGGGGGGGGGAAAGGCAAAAACAGAGATATCCATTACATTACGGTCTTAATCATTTCTTTTCCTTTTTCTATTCTATTCTTCTGGTTGCGGTGCACGATATCATTCTGTTTCTTTTTATTAACTATTATTATTACTTGCTTGCTGTGGATATACATATACCTACATATCTGTAACTTTTTTTTTTGCTACGATGGAGGCTCCAAGGGGTGGAAGTTTGTATTTCTACGCTTCGGAGAAAGGGGGCCGGCCGGGGGGGGGGGGGGGGGGGGGGGGGGAGGGGGCTATATTGACGGTGACGGTGACGGGATGTGGGATGATGGCATGCACTGTCTGTATCTTATCTAGGATGTACGTAGTTACGGGACCACATAAAATACCATTGATGTCTTTACTTGAACCGGCAGTACGTCTCTGTAGACGCTGGGTACGTACGTATGGGTCAGCATGGTGGTATGGGTGGGGTCAATCTCAGCTATACGCAGGTCTAGGATCGACGGACTGCTTTTGGGGAGGGGGGGAATCACATACACGCCCCCGTGCTGGCCCTATGTACCCCATGGAGGCGTCTAGTTGGAAATTTGTAACCTTTTGTTTTTTTCAGCGCATAGGGCTTGGCTTGTTTGTTGTATACCAAGTGACGAGCTATCCTCAGATTAGGGAAGGGGGGAAGGGGTAATGATATTCCGACCCATAAACGCAGAAGCCCGGATATCTGGGAAGAGGAATAGAGCCCATCAGTATTACGATCTAAATCTACATTACAGGTACTCTATTCATGATCCGGGAGCGTGCATACATATATATACCAGAGATCCCACCCCAGAAGATCTGCCAAGAGATTGTAGCTGTGATAACGGGAGATAAGGAGGCACATGTAGTCTTAGCGTGGACCCCGGTGCTGTAGAACACGAGTGAGATACTGTGATTGCTACACGCGTAGATCGCTCCCTAGCTGGTGGGGAGGATGGTGGTGCTCTTTCGGCGTGTGGTATCAATGATTGAAAGGTCTATTCTTCCTACAACAACCGGTGACCGACCTACCTTCTGGATGTAGACATGGCATGATAATTACTAAGCGCTAGACATGCAATGCAGGCGTCCTCGCGAATTTACGTCATGGTATATCACTCGATATCTACTAGGTTCGCAAACTGTCTTTTCAAACATCGAACCCGTATACGTACCTGAAAACTGTCCAAACGTGTCATATCGACACCTATCACTGCCATATCGACACTTGTCCAATCCGCGGCTATATATTTCGCTAATTGGGCTCTTTGTCGATACATGCAACTCAACTCACTTAACTCTACCCCTACAAGTTAACACTTGGGCGGAATCATTACCGTTACTTTCCTTTCCTTTCCTTTCCTTCCTAAGTGTTTACTCGGCTCCCCAGTGTTGACCTTATCCTACCCGTTCTAGAAATACTCTACCTCCCCCGCTCTAGGCAGCGCCTCGGGCTGTCTTTCGGCACACAACCTGAGATGTGCAGCGAAACTTACCCGCCCCCATCCACAGCGCCGGGACTGATATCCTCACTGAACACCCAGTTTGTCAGGCGCCACAGGCTCAGTCAGCGCAGGAACAGTCATCGCCGGGGAAAGATGCCAATCCGACCAATCAGAACCCGCTTGTTTGCTGCGGGCAAACGCACACACCTAGCTAGGCAACCACAACCGTCTGGCCTAACCCAGCCCTCCGCACCACCAACCCTATCCCCAGGCCAGTACAACCAACAGCAGCAGCAGCAGCAGCAGCAGCACCAGAACTATAACCACAACCACTCCGGCCTGAGGAACCCCCTCCCCTCCCCGCACCCACCAGACGCCCAGCACTCAGGCAAAACAAAACGAGTCAGCACCCCTTATCTAATTCCAAAACTGGAACCATACACTGATGACTATGTAATTTCAGATCCCGAACACATCGTGAACGACACATCCATCACAGGATATCACTCGCCACCAATCCAGCCCAACCCGCCGTTATCAGACCGCACCGCACGGACTGGCACATTGTATGTATTGCGTCGCATGAATACATGTGTCATTCCAGGCCATGATCGATATCTACATACACCTCTCCAACCAATACTATCTCTACCCTGAAGCCCCCGTGAACCGCAAAGATAAGAAAGAGGGAAAGGAAAAGAATAAAAAAGAAACCTCCAGGGTATCATCAATCCCGCCGAAAAAAAAAACACCCAACCAGAAAGCCGAAAACCAGAAACCAAACAAGAACCGGGGGGAGAAGAAAACGGTTTATAATATATCACGTAAAAAAAAAAGTTAAAAAAAAAAGCGACTGATAGATGTGGATGGATGATTGCCAGATCGAAAAGACAGCCCATTGAACAAACAGAAAAAGTAAATAGAAACAAAACTCCGTTTTTTTTTTTAACCCCCTTCCCTGTCCCCCTGGTTCCCGCACGCGTGGTTCCCGCAAAATGAACTTTTTTTTTTAAGATTTTTCCGGATATCCCCCCCCCCCCCAAAATGCCATGCCAATGCCAATGATCATATGAATGAATGCTCCCAACCAATTTTCCCGATTTTTTTTTCATCGATCTCTCCCCCCTTCCCCCCATGAGTTTTTCCCCCGTCGTCAGACCAGACTAGATATATAGAAATGAAATTTTAGAACGAGCGTGAAAGGAGAAAGAAGAAAAGATGACAATATATATGTAGAGATATATGGCGATCTGCAAAAAAGATCCAGCGGGCTATAGAAAAAATTGAGGGCAGGGAAGGAAAACGAAGGAAAGGGGATTGTAGCCGATGTATTTAGTAAGTAGTAGTAGGGCTAAACTCGCCCCAACTCAATCTTAGTTGGGAAACAAAAAAAAATCCAAAACGATAGATACTCCCAACACACGGCCAGTGGTAAAATGCACCAACAACCACAACAACCACAACAACAAACCAGGTCCAAGCCAAGCCGAACAAAAGAAGAGGGGAACAAACGCCGCAAAAAAAAAAAGGAAAAAAAGAAAAGAGAAAAAAGCACCGTCACAAACACCTAGAACACCACTCCAACAAAGTCCGTTTCGCCACCTTCCCCTACCCTACCCCACCCTATCCCATAGTCTGCCAGTTATCATCCTCATCATCCTCCTCCTGCGCGCCCTGCCCCTGCGGAGCCCCGATGCGCCCCCGCCCGCGCCCGCCCTGCCCCCCGCCCACGGCGCTCTTCCGCCGCTCCACAATCATCTTGCTCAGCCCGTCGAGGCTCTTCCCGCCACGGACCTCCTCGACCTCCTCCACGGCGCGCCACGCCTCCATGCCCGTGCTGATGCGCTTCGTAATCTCCTCGATGATGACCTTGCGCCTGCTGTAGAACTTGCGCTCCGCCTGCGACGTGCGCCATTTGGGCCCGTAGCGGGCCTCGAGGCTCTCGACGGACGGCTCGGTGCCCAGCCCCTGCTTCCACTCCTGCCACAGCCCGGCCACCGTCGACAGCGAGCGCGACATCTTGTACATCGGTATCTGAGTCGCGGCGGGCGCGGGGGCCGGGAACGACAGCCCGGCGGAGATGGATGTGAGGGGCGACGAGGACTGTGTTGACGGTGTTGACGAGGTGTGGAGCGGCGGGGAGTAGGGTGTTGGTGGGTTCTGCGCGGGGGGGAGCGGCTGCGACGGGAATGTTGGGGAGGGGATTATGCCGTTTGCGTTGCCGCCGCCGCCGTTGTTGTTGTTGCTGTTGCTGTTGCCGCCGCCGGGGCCGCCGCCGCCGTTGACGCCGTTGACGTTGCCGTTGGTGTTGGAGGCGCTGATTCCGGGGTTGAGGTTGCTGGCGGTGATTGTGAGCGGGGGCGGCACGGGGGATGGGTGGTGGGATTGCTGCTGTTGCTGCTGCTGTTGCTGCAGCTGCGGGGGTGCCGGGACGTGGGTCTGTTGCGGCGCTTGCACTACCGGTTGGGGTACTACCACGGTCTGCTGCTGCGGGTGGGGGGGTGCGTGGTCGTCGAAGGCGACAGAGAGGTGGACGCCGTCCTTGAGGAAGTGCTTGATCAGCGGCTTGATTATGGTGTCGCCGCGGTGCGTCTTCAGTTTCGGCGTCGAGTGCGGAGGCTTTGCGAACAGCTCTCGGAGAACGGTTACGAGCGTCTGTGCGGCGCACGTGTTAGATGACCTTTCTTTCTACGTTGGGGGGGGGGGGGGGGGAGGAACAAAAAGCATGGCTTTTGAATCTTCAACAATACGGCAATATGGATGAGACATATCGGGTAGGACAGGAGAAGAAGAAGAAGAAGAGGAAGGGTCTACAAACATCCCAATTCGACACCGCCGCGAGGGGCAGCGCAAATGTCTCACTGGACCCCTGCTCCTGGACGCGCAGAAACGGCACGCTCGAACTCGACGTCGCACTCACAGGCGACGTGACCGCCGGCGGGGCCGCCGGAGGGGGTGGCGGCGGCGGGGGTGGGGGCTGCACAATGGTCGGCTGGGGCGGCGGGTCCGTCTTTGGCTGTTGGTGGTGACGCTGGTGGATCTGCTGCTGTTGCTGTGGGTGTGCGACATTGACCGCCTGGGGCGGGAATTTCATGTTCGAGGCGTTGGTCCGCTGTCGCTTGACCGGGCGCTCATGATCCTGGGGCTCCGATGCGTGTGCGGCGGGGGACGATGAGCTGCTGGATGGGTTTGAGGGCGCGGCAGCAGCAGCGAGGTAGGGCATTACAGGAGATGGGGAGGGATTTATGGGATGGTTGGGTTGTTTTGTGGAGGGACGCTGCTGCTGCTGATGGTGTACAGCGTGGTGCTGCTGCTGCTGCTGCTGTTGTTGCTGCTGTTGGTGCTGTTGGTGTTGTTGGAGCAGCAGCTGATGGTGTTGGGGGTGAAGATGATGGGGGTTATGGGAAGAAGAGGCCATGGTGGGTCTGGTGTATGTGGATTTGGGGGGGGGGGGGGGGGGGGTTCGGTGGTGGTGGTAGGAGAAGGTAAGAAAGGATTCCTTTCTGCTAACTATATTGCAGGGCCTTAGTATCGACGGGGGAGAGGAGTATCGTCGTTCACGGTCACTGCACTACTGCCTGCCTCTACCTGCCTGCCTGCCTGCCTTCCTTCCTTCCTGCCTGCCTGCCTGCCTGCCTGTGGGTCTGTCCTGTCTGCCCGTGGACGATCAGACGAGGGAGGGATAAGGAAAGAGAGGAGGGGATGTGAGGGGATGTGAGGGGAAAGGACACAGGTACTCTGTGTGGGAGGTCCGTGCTTGCAGGTGAGTGGACCCCCGAGGTGATCAGTGAATGGATGAATGGCTGAGTGGTATGGTTGTGATTATTGAGGTGGAGGTGGTGGTGGTGGTGGTGGTGGTGGTGTTCGTGATGGTGTTCGTGGTCGTGGTCGCGGTGGTCGTGGCCGTTGTCGTTGTCGTCGTTGTGAGGGAGCGACGGTATTGACTACTAACTAAGAAAAAACTGACAAGGCGGCGGGATGCACTGGTGGAAAAAAGGGTTGTGGGAAGAGAGAGTGGGTGGGTTGTGATTGTGGACGCTGCGGTGGTGGTGGTGTCGTGGAAAAGGTCTCCAGACTTCTTCGTCCTCCCCCGACAGCTACTACTAGGTAATGAAAGGTAGAATGTATGTGTGGGTGTATGGATGTATGGATGTATGGATGTATGGATGTGTGGATCTGTGGATGTGTGGATATATGGATGGTAGGGAAGCAACGTTGTTCGGGTTCAGAGATCAAGCAACAGTGGGTAGTGGGTAAGGTGTGGTATGTAGGTATGTAGCAGCAGTATGTATGCGAGTGGATTGTGGGATTCGGCGCAACTGATCAGATCTAAGGACAGACAGACACGCAGAGGCAGAGCGGGGCACAAAGACAGACAGAGGCAGGCAGGTAAGTAGGTAGTAGGCAGCGACACCTAGACCCAGACAGCGAAAAAAAAAAAAAAAAAGCCAAAAAGACACACCAGATAGAAATGGTAGTATCGATCGGTGTTGTTGAGGAGCTAGAACTGTAGTGAGAGCGGAGTAGTCGACTCGTTGGAAAGGCGACCGACTGAAGACTACCTAATTCTCTTCTTCTTCTTCTTCCTCTTCTACCTATGATATGAAACGACCTACTTTTACCAGGTGCTTCTTCTTCTTCTTCTTCTCATTCACAGGAATATGAGGAGCGAGAGGAGGGCAAGTAAAAAAACGTAGAGAGTACAGTACAGTACAGCAGGGTGTTGTTGTTGGTTGTGGAGTGCTCAAGCGAAACGGAGTAGAGTGGAGGAAGCGGCGGGTGTGTGAGTGAGAGCGAGAATCGTGCGAGTGACTTTTTCCTTGACTCTGACTGGACTCACTTGACAGACTCCGCTTTTCCATGGATCTAATCGACGATTCGAACTTTCGAATTCCCCCTCCCTTCCGGTCCTTGGCGAACAAGAAGTGAGCCGCCTACATACTTGCAGGGTTATGTAAGAACCCTCCCACTCCCATGCTGCAGTCACTTGACCCTGCTTTTCCCTTTGCGAATTGGACTCGCTCTCTCTCGCTCCCTCTCTCTCTTGTTCTCACTACGAGTCTCTCTTTCTCGAAAAAGAAACCATTTTTTCGCCCATTATTTTTTTTTCTCCCACTCGCTCAACTGGAACAAGGAAATGAAATGAACGTGACCCCTACTGTAGGCATACAAACCTTTTCCAAGCGGGGGGAGAGAACAAAAAAAAGGTTTCTGTCAAGAAAAAAAAAGGTTTCATACAGAACCTACGAATGACCCCACAGGGCAGTCACACCCGTCGCGCCAAGAATAGCAAGACTTGCTGTCGTTCACTCGGACCCTACCGGACAGCGCAACCAACCCCCCCCCCCCCCCCCCGGGGTCCTTGCTTTCTCCCCTCTTCCTTGACCCAAAGCTTGATACTTAGTGGAGAATTAGTGTATTACCCACTGTCATACCTACGAGTCGGAGTCTTACTTAGCAACCGAACGAGTGATCACTTATGAGCCTGCGCGGCGGGCGGCGGCCCATATTGAGGACGCTTCTCTCAAAAATTGGGAAAACTCTGCTTATTCCCGACGTCAGTCTGATGTCACCCGCCCATTCAGCCGCTTGTGAGTTGTTTTGTTCCAGCTCTTCCTCCTGGATCTACAGACCTGCAGCGAGTAACAGAAAATACCTATACCACGCAACCGTGAAGGAAGAAAAAGGTTCCTTCTATCTGACCATGCCATCGTAATTAACGGTAGACAGCAAGCAGGACCTCCATGATTTCCCGGCATCGAATAATAAACATCACACTCCTCGATGAGAACGAAAAATCTTCCGAGCACTCTGCATGCATACCATGCACGCCTTTCTAACCTAAGCAGATATCAGTAATTTACCCTCCTCTCGTCACAAAAAGGCTCTTCAGGATCACAGAGCTGCACTTTTATGGGGGCACATTCATCGTACTTCACCAAGAAACCCCCCATACGATACCCGCCCACCGGAGACGGGAGAGGCTTGAACTAGTAAAGTATGCTGGGAGAACCACAACTACATGTATGTAATCTACTAAATTCGCCCTCCAGCCAGTAGCAATACTGCTTATGGTTTCGCTTTCGAGTTGATGACGCCTTAACTGCACCGCCGCTGTCGTTTTATCCAAGGGTTTGGCTCTAGCTCTGCGAGCCCCATAACCAAAAAATAAAAATAATAATAAGCAGATCACGTGGATCACTCACGTGCGAGAGATTTGAATTGGGAGCGTCCTCGGGGTCTCGACTCTGAATGGGCCTATGTAGTAAAATTAAAGACGGCAGACCAGCTAATTGCACCCTCAAGAGATAGACTTCAGGCGCAGAGCCGACCTAGCGCCTAATAACGGGCGAATAGGTAAATGTCTAAACATGTAAGATTCAACGTCGTGCAAGTTTCCGTGAATCTCAACGTACATGAGCTCTGTGTGTTCTTACTCGCCAACGCGTGGTCGCGTGAGATGAGTTTCCGGGTATGTGAATAATGCACAAATATGCACTCAGCATGCCTGTATGAGGATCAAGTGCTTTTCATTAGTATAACGAATTTAATGTCAATGACAAACAATTTCGTTTCTAGATTTCGTTTCGAGAATAAAAGGTTAATCACATCGTGAAGCTCTATCCTGGAAGCGTTCGCACTGCCAGCCGCTCAGTATTAAGATAACCAATCGCTATGCAGCATATGAACAGAGTGCATGTTTCTTTCTGTTTACGTTGAGTTGCAGCCATTGGATCTAGTTCAACATATCGTTCTAGAGCCCACGTTGTGTTGAGTTGAGTTCGCACATGTGCGAAATGCGTTATTCAGATACATGTGCATATATATATCGTGGCATGAGCCGTAGCTTCAATTTCATTGAATGATATGTAGCGATTATAGATACTGTTAATAGATTATCGCAAGAGGATGGGGCGGATGGGACTATCACATACTGATTGAGCACCGCGCTCAGAACATCTCCATGTCAGTTGCCCAATCCCAAGAGTATTCCTTCTTTTCTTTCCTCTTCTTCTCAATGTTAATGCAGCTGTCGTCAACTAGAATCCACGAATGCACCGGCTTCTGCGCACAATATATATCTGCTTGAGGATGATGGGAGAAGCAGGAATAAGACGAAGATGAATAAGACGAAGATGAAGAGGATGATGATGATGATGACGATGATGATGAAAACGTGCATGATTAATAGACTTCGATCCTTGCATACTCGCCAGGAGATATTGACTGCTTAATTCGCACGATAACGACTTTATGTGCATTTCCATAGCTGGTTCGCCTATTCTGCCTTGAGAAATCTTTTTATAGAGTTAGGCGACAAGCTTAAGTACTGTGCGCAATAGAGCCTTCATAGTCTGTAATAGTAATGTCCAGCCGGTGGTAAATCTCGCTTTATGAGGATCTTTGATCATTCTTTTTTTCTTTTTTTATCTATTCTTCGATAGCCCATGCCTCACGAACGTTAAGAGAGCTTCTAGATGCACGTTACCTGAGAATTCGTCGTCGGGCTGCGGCTATGCCGTGTCATATTTCGGCAGGCCTTCATTAATGGTAAAAATGACATTACGACCGGCACCATTTCAATTGCCCACCACGTGAATCATCGCCGGACTCTCCAGCCCCGAAAGAATATCCCCGCTTCTTCCATCTGGTTGCATAGGGAGAACTGTAAATGTATACCCTGTTTACTGAGATATCACCGGAAGTAGAGTACACTGGCCGACGCACAAATAATAGGTTAGCAGCAGTAGAATATATCCTTTGATTGCCTAAATTGCCAGCCTACCTGGGGAAACTCGCTTTCCCCGTCATATCAATGACTGCTTTTACACAGTTACTTTCCAAGCAAGGCATTGGGGAAACATGAATATATACCTTTGAGCCTTGATAACCTTCAAACCCGAAACAGGAATGTCCAGGCTGGTTTCTCATGACCTCAACGAAGCCTTCCGTGCTTCCATCTTTGCTTTTAGTTTCCATCGGATTTGTGTAGTAGGATGCCATGAAAATTGTTTAGATTTTTAACCTATGCGTATCTAGTATCATAGTAATTCTCACAAAATTCGTGGGGGATGTGAATAGACTTTACTTCTCCTTCTCTCTCTCCTTATCCTCCTGCTCATTATGGCCAGGCCATCCGGAAGTGACTAATGTAACCTTCGTATATCATTGGATCCCAAAGGAGGAAATCTGTGTAGTAGCTATTGCTGCGGTGCGATATCTGTACGTATACTATCAACGCGAGGATGTATGTAGTTCGTTGTGTTTTCACGAGATATCTATGTGAAGGCAAGGCTAGTGTGAAAGACATCCCCTAGAAACCCGAGTCAGCTAGAGGCTTTCGCAATGTTAGAATGGCTCTCATTGAAGTAAATACTAGAGTTTTAATCAGAACACAACGTGCGCTCTGATCACTAAAATATTTATATCAAGTGGTAGGCCGGTGACTTACAGAGTAGGTCATGTGAAATATACCATGGATCCGTAACAATCGAAACGCAAGCTTAATTAAGGGGACTTGGGTGGTAGAGATAATAAGCGTGAACAAGGGTTGAATTTGATTTTGATTTTGGTGTTGATAGAAGAAGTACATGTAGTTAAGTAACAATGCTCTTCATCAGATCATGGTATAAAGTCAATCTCAGATGTTGATGACGTTGCACAAGGGCGTTTCCTAGATTTGCGACCACGTCCCAGAAACTTCCCCGCCCAAGGCTGTCGATACAATGTAAGCTAACGCTACTTACACGTATCTGGGATTCATGTTCTTAGTTGCCGCTAGTTGCTTTCGGATAAATTTTAGTTCTCAATTACGTACATGTAGCTAGTAACGCACTTGCAGTACACTCACACATACACATAAGTAAGCACGTGTAGCGGTTGTTTTGGGGCGGAATCAAAAAGAACCCTCAGCTACTTGTTATCCTCATTTACTATTACTAGAAAAGTCCACTGAAAGAGAAATATCAACCCATGGCTTCATTTCTCCACAATGTCCAGGGCAATATAAGGGGTCTGGTACCATCGAGTGAGAAGCCGTGATTGGATGTATCAAAACCTCGACATATTTCATCTCATTAACTTTAAGAATACTACTACATGTATATACTCACAACACAACTCGGTTGTCAGAGTATTATTGGATCTGTCTAGAATTCAACGGACCACCATAGGTTTCCATTTTTTTATGCATTAAGCAAGACAGTATACATATGGAAAGGCAGCACTTCCCCAAGCCTACAACGTACCATAGAACATTTCTTTCCGATTTGAGTTACAGTAACCGGTATTGTGACTACTTGTAATTATGTAGAATTACTAATGTATTCGGGGCCTCTACTACATACACATAACGTCAGTTGATCAGATCATTCTTGAAATCAAATCACTAAAGATTTATAGACTATCATATCAGAGATCAGTAGAAAACCGAGTGACATAATATGATCAAATCGACATCACCCTTGTCGACTGATGACATCAATAATCAATATGTAATCAGCCAGTTCAGTGGCTTCAGCGTCTTCAGCCAGAATTTCCGCATGACAAGCGCCATTCATTTCCCGGGTTGCGAAATGTTCTATTTCCATCACTTCGCCTGGTGAGGCTCTCAAAAGCTTGGCCCTAGCTTTAGGCTGCCGCGCGCGTAGTCGGAACCCTGGCTCATCACAAATTAAAGCAACCGGCCCTCAGGTTTCCTCCCTTTTTAATGGACGATCTTCGCAACTGGCGCGCGGGGAGCTGATTTCATGGGTAGGTCTTGCATTACGTTGCAAGTGGCTTGCATCCCAACCTGATATGGAGAAGAAACGCATACTGAGTTGCATAGGAGTCGCTAATTGCTAGTGCATGTTTGGCAGTTGAAATTGCATCTCGTGGGTTGAACGATGCATAGAAATGCCTAGTACTACTCACTGGCTCCATGGGATCCAAGCAGTAGCACTTTCAGTGGGATTGACACGATCTACGAACTATAGGAGCTGAATACGGTGTACCCACATCACTCGACTGGCCGGTGAAAAGAAGTTCAAAGAAGAATTCTCGAAATGTTCGACACCGCCATGCCCGAGGTGCTGAAGAGCAAAAGAAATAAAATAATCTGATTCCACTACTATTGTGAGAAAGCTGGTTGGATGTGCCAGCGATAAGGCTGAAGCTGTCATCTCAACGTTTCACTACGTGACTACGTACCTCTACTATATTTTTAACTGGGCTGAACCGAGGTCAATCCTAAATGCGATTTTCACTACGGAGATCCCGTGATTTGGCAATCTTGGAGTACACGTGAGGACTATCTGATGCGGAGATTAAAAAAAGGTGTAGTATTATAATAACGCTGATCACATTCCTAGGTCAGTCAGTATACGTATAGGTACGTCACTTTTTGCAAGAGGCCTACTACGTACTGATACCAGTGCAATGTCTCCGGAGCGCAAACACTTGCATATCAAAAAATACTCTAGATTAGAGAGGAAGCAAACTGTAATTACTTGGCAGGGAGTCAGAACCCTTGACAGATACATGTACTTGTATCGCTTAAGTAGGCCTTTGGCGTTATATGCGAAACATATGTGATATTTGTGTGCGCACACGTGCTAGCTAGAATGCACCACAATTTAATCTCAGAGTTGCATACAAAAGCTTGGATTGGGAAGCTATTGGCCTTTTCAAATTCCTCTCTATTGTGATGATTATTAGACTCTTCTACTTTGAGTACTTTATGATGCGGGGTAAGGTGGAATCAAGGTGAGCTATTTGTATTTACTTAACTTTTCTTATGTAGTCATTTCCGGGCTACTCAGTTCCTCGCCATCCTTACGCCGTTGACCCTTTCATAGAATACGTGCAAGTTCTTATCCATCGGTATCGCAATGTCAAAGCTTCTGTCCTTGCTAATTATAACTGATTAGGTATTCATATGCGCTCTTTGCTTGAGTTCTTGGAGCTTAAGAGCCTGGGCTCCATGGGTACGGTTAATCCACTCAGTCAATTAGTTACTCTAGCTCCGTACCTAAGGTGCGGTCAACGGAAAGGTTCTGCCTACTGGATTTGGCAGAAAACCTATCGTGGCTTGGTACTAGGCCGCAGCAGCACAAGCCCCATCGGCCATCCCAGAAATCGAGAACCAAAAAACAATTGTACAACAGAAATGCATTATCTCTCTATCGTGCATTGCTAATGGGAATATTCTTGGATAGAACGTCTTTTATGCAATTTTCATGGGGAGTGAGACTCTCGCTTAATACTTGTTGATCTGCCAACCTAAGCAACCTGCCCCCCGCCGACACAACAACAACGGCCAACCCCCCGTCGACGATTGACAGAATTAAGATTCGGGTCTCTATTATTATCGATTAAGCCGCACAAACAAAAAAAAAGTACTCTTCCTTTTTGGCACTTAAAAAATCGAGAGTATAAGTGATTTTGTTTCTAACATATTCTTCCAATTATAGACATTATAAGATGCCTCGCCCCTTCAAATGGGCTGAATACTTCAATAAAGACGCCGCGCTCCAGAATCGCTCCAACAAATATCAAGTGTCATGTATACGCTGTCATAAAAAGATCCCAAAGGGCCGTTCGGAAGAGCGGACTCGTCATCTCGTCGATGAATGCACGGGTCTCACACCAGAGGAGCGAGAACAAATCATCCGCGTGGAGGCGAAAGAAGCCGAAGCCGCCGCGGCGGGAACTCCAAAGCCAAGGGCTGGGAAGACCTCCAAAGGCGGGGGAGGAGGAGGAGGAGGAGGAACAGGGCTTGGGGAGACCGAGATCGAGGAACTCCTTCGGCTTGCGAGATTGCATTCAGTAGAGGGCGGGAGCCAAGAGGGGTGGCAAGGCGTCACAGAAGAGTATAACAACTGGGCTGAAAGTAACGGCTTTAAAACCCGCACAAGTGACGCGTTACAGAAACAATGGTATGCAAAATATATCATAGATAACCAAAATAAAAACTGCGACTGATGTAGCACAGGGATTCACGCGTCACCAGTAATAGTAATAGTAACAACCGCCTCCAAGGGCCAGCAAACTTCTCATGGGACGCAGAGGCCCGGGTTATCCCTTGGGAGATCGGTGGGCTCGGCGCCTTTGATGAGGACGAAGGCGGTGATACCACCACTGACCATGACGCCCTCGCAACAGACCTCGGTGGAGATGGCGGTGGTCCATCATCAGGATATAATATCCCCCCCCATCCCCCACGCTTTGACCCCGAACTATCTGCACTTCGCGATACCACCCCGCCGGCAAATTTGTCGCCGCCGCAATCCACAAACTCTAGCCAAAGGCGGCAGTATCGCCAAACAGAATATTCATCACGCCCTCCTCCTCCACTACCCCCACCACAACCTACGGCTAAGGAGCCAATGATGAATATCGCTGACCCGCGGTCCTCGTCATCATTGATCGAGCTACTACAATACGAGAACACACAGAAAGAGAAACGGATCGAGAGGCTAGAGGCACGGGAGGATAAACTGCAAGAGAAGATTGATAGGCTAGAAAGCAGGAACAGGAAGTTAGAGGAGCAAAATAGGAAGCTTGAAAGCCAAAACCAGGTGCTGAAGATGCGGTTCATGATCACCGAGGGCAGCGGCGCTACGAGTGCGAAGAGAAAGAGGGGGGGTTCTGATTTCCTCATGACGGATCTGCAGGACGTTGTGGAGAGTCAAGTGTAGACATAGAGGTCGGGGCCGGGGGTGATGGAGACGATCACGTAGCTGTACTAGCGTGTAAAGATTTAGAGACTTGAACTTGAACGGCAACTGAGGTTTCAGCATAATTGATTATTGAAAATGTCGCTTGTGGTCTAATTTTCTTGTCATATTATTGTGCTCACTTGTTTTGATTTTCGAATTTCGCATTCACAGTTCCCTTCTCGGACAGGGTAATGATTTCGAAAGTGTATAGATTTCCTATAACGTTAATTGCATTATAATTACCAGATATCGTAAACATAAGCGAGGAAATTTAAGGGCTGCAATTATTGGCAATACATGAAATAAACAATCGTCATAGACTAGCTAGGCAGATACACATCCCAACAAGGGTGCGTCAATTCAACTGTTTTGCCGCTGGCCATGGCTATGAAAATATCATATGATATAGGAAACGCAAGAAGCCGATGCCCAGATGCACACTGCACATCATAACCAACGAGTAAAAGGCAATGATGTGCACTGCTGAGGAGTTTTACCAGGTATATACAAATGTTAATTCTACGTGCGGTTCCAATGATACGTGTAGCTGATTTTATTGGCAGTATACATACCTGACCAGGGTTTTTGGCCCCCAGAGCTGAAAGAAGCGAGATTAATCAACCTTTAGCTAAGCCTTGCACACTAGTACATGTTAGATAAAACGTTGGTATTGTACTTAGAGGACTAGTACGAACCCCAATTGAATTCAAGGGGGTGAAATTTTCCTTAGCCAGACCCTGAGATAGGTACCTAGGTTTAATTATGGAGTCAGTATTAAGTTATTGTGATGCTTGTTTAGCCACATCATCACCACCGATATATCGTCATGGTTGACTTAATAGCTGGTATATACAAAATAAACGCACCTCAGTAGAATGTTCTATGATCATTCACCACCGTGCACGGATGTAGAAAGAGTCAATAATCACTGCTGCAAGGTATTTTCTATATAGTCACGAGATATGCCTTAATTATAACTTTGGATTAACTTCTAGAGCCGTGTTATGGGGTATTTTCATTTTGTGGTAAGTATTGATTGACTTATGAGCTCATGATCAATGAAATTAATTCGTACAGTTGATGATCGTGGAAGCTTCATAGAACAGTTCGCGAGAGATAGGCCGCGGTCGAAAATCAAGCCGATTGCACAGTTGAACCTCCGAAGTACCACTGGCTCCAGCCAGCCGGTGGCCGGGTGTTATCAGTCAGAATCGATAGCCTCTCTAGCCCTATAGCTAGCTCTACCATTGAATACTATACTGTACAATCATTCATACACGTGCAAAATGGCCTAATGTGTCGAACTCTAGTTAGTACATATTGTTTAATTTTATTTTATGAGTTTTTTTTTTAATCACTCAACTTGCAACTCATGCTCGTAAGGTAAGTGTTTATATATCCGGTTCAATCATCTACCAAGTATCTTTATATAATTATGCGGAGTATACAACGCCTACTTCGATACCTATGCCTACGATAGATGTATTGGTGCGGGGGGTTGCCGCTACTTTGAAGTCCCTACCAGGGCCTGGTCCGGCAGCTCCTGGATCGGAAAGTGCAAGCTTGGAACTCTTTGAGAACTCTTTCTCCGGATATATAGCTGACTATAGTTGCTTTTCCACAGTAGACTAAAAGGGGACCAGCTAACCCGCGATGGGGAATTAAATTCCTCCCCAGGTGATCTCAAGCATGATAATTAAGCCAATGATCATACCGTTTCTTGGCACCATTTCTCAGATGTATACACGTATTGCGCTTACATACAATTGATCGAGTGATTTAAATTTGTTCTATCATATTTTTCACCGTTTCACCGTTTCACCCACATGAACCGAGCTCTGTGTGGATCATGTAATGTATAAGGTACATACGCTATACGCGCGTAATGCGTGGCTAATTAGCTAGGATTGCCGCGGGAAAGATGATTCTCCAATTGTACAGACAACATGATATTGGATATACCAAGTGTTCCTCGTGCTGTTCATCTTCTTTCATCTTCACGATTTCGCTCAAAGAGACCCTTGCTCTTGTACCTACATGCACACACTGCGATCACAATAGCCGCCGCACAAATCCCTAGAAGAGAAATTCCAGAGCCTCTTAGCTCAGTCTGCCCTACACTGGTACCCCTATGCATGGATCCCGTTTAATTGTAAGCTGGACGAATTACTGAGGGTTACGATTAAGCTTTCGCGCGGGGCTGAATCCGAACGGTAACAGAGCCCACGACCTGAGGACGGTCATCAGCTAACTATGTAGTACATTCTCAAAGCTACCCTAACCTTGACGTGCGCAGCGCCAAATACTTCGCGTGTCACCTTTCTAGATTTCTTCCTCTTCACAATTCCTATTACGAATTTCTTCGATCGCAGTCAACTAGAATTAACGACCAGTTTTCAACGCATTTCCACCCAAAACATCTATTCGCAGCTTTGTTCTAACCTTCTGGTCTCTATTTTCACTGAGATTCTAGTCAGTAGTGTCAGAGTCAAAGGACCCAGGGGTTTACCTGTCATGATCTACCTTATCATTTCATCATTCTCAATTTGTTCCATGCTCAATGATTCCAGGCCTAATAATTCGTCCAAAGATAAAGCTTTCAGAACTAGGTTAGCAGATATGGCTGGTAGGTGTGCGCACAAAAGCCCTTTTCTTTTCCCTTTTTGAATATGCTAGCTGTAGGGCTTTGTACTAATAATTTTACGTTCAGAACCTTAGTAGTTGTTGTTGATTCATGTACATGTGCGCTACATCCTGAGTTCTATTATCGAGTACGTCCAGTTAGTCAATATCGCTCTAGTATTTGGGAACATTCGTACTTTAATTTCCCCGCGGTGACTATGGAGATAGCTCTCTATATATACGGCGTCCCCATCGATCAAACCTCGATCCCATCATCCAACTCACTAGCAGTATCTCCCACAAGCATCAAGCCTTTCAATTACGGTTATATCTCTCGGCAAGAGCGCTTCTTACAAAGTACAAGAGCTCAATAAATCCCGCTCAAAACTAAACACTCAAGACCCCTCCTGACACTCAATTCTTCCAGTCCACCTTCAACAGCACAAGCAGCACCCGTTCCTCCATCTCAATGTACTGTAGCTCTAGCTCAGGCAATGGTCACTCAGACCTTAATCGTAGCGCTCCGCGCCCCAGCCAACGTCGTCAAAACGGCCAGAACTCCTCTGGCAGCGCTACGCCCCGCAACCAACGTGAGCAGACTGTAGATTCTCAATACAGTACTTCGACAATTGATCACGAACGTGTGCAAGTCAGCTCTGAAAGTAGTAGAAGCAGCACCCCTTCGTCTTCTGTTCTGTCAGCACGGGCACCACCACCAGACGGCGCCGACGAGTTCTGGATTTGTTGTAGTGGAGGGAATCCGAACGGTTCATCCGCCTGTCCAGCAAACGGCACCCCAAACGGCACCCACTTGGCCGCCCTATACGATCAGTGTACAGAGTGCCAACATCACAGGTGCAACCGCTGCGAGATTATTTATGTTTATGCGCAAGCTATGGACACGTACATAGCGGCATAAACCTGCGATTCAGCGGCGCTTTAAGACACCTTCTTTTTTGGGGATTCGTGTGTGTATGCTATACTGGAGAATATCTACGCATGGGTTGCAGTTGTTTGGAGTAAGGATATAACGATTAAATTGTTCGATCGAGTGGGTAGTTTGGCCATAGAAATATACGCATATGGCTTGTAAGGTAGGGTAAGCCCTAAACAGAGTCGACGCATATGGGATAATGACTTTTTGTATCACCGTTTTTCTTTTCATCAACGTACAACAATTCGGGGGCTTGTTTTAGACTTTTTCTTTCTTTTTCTAGAGACGGGGCGGGTTGAGTTTATGCTTTATGGCGCGCGGGGGGGATGGTTTTTCTTATATAAAATGTTTGTTGCGAGATGGGACTTTTTAGAGATTAAGCTGCAGCTGTACTGGGAGATCTAGAGCACATAGTTACAATAATGATATATCGATCTACTAAAAAAAAGGGAAATAATACTCCTGTACTGATGTGACATAAACGGGGCATTGTTTTTATACCAGATTAATTGCTCGCACTAGCTATGTAGTACCTTATAATCACTCTACACGAGATGTAGAGAATGGTAGAAGAAAAAAAATTCAATATGCTTTGATCTATATACAGGGTGGCTATGCTATCTTCAACGCGGGGAACGTAAGATCGGACGGCGCGAACATGTGACCTTTTTTACATATAACAAAAGGTCGATCACCCCTACCACATACGTAGTTAGAGCTATGATGCTGTTCTACAACTATAGAATCTACTAGTTTATAACACAATTATCGATGAGCCTCCAGTAGATACTGTGGATCTAACTAAACATTGACAACAGCCAAATAGTTAGACAGCTTTAGAATCAAACTGAATTCGTGAGGGCACGATACTCCACTACCCTGGCGGATCGTGGGATCGAGGCTCTGTACTTTCGGCCAGTTACAATTGGTGTCGAGCATCTAATTGTATGTAGTACATACTGTCCTAAACCTGAGAACGTTTGAACGTCTTACTCACTTGACTTGAGAGCAGAAGGATATAAAACTGACATGAATTAGCTATAGTAAGACAGCCCAGTTAGATCCACATTACACGTTTAACTTATAGCACCGCGGCGGGAACCAAGCCGGGGTCCGGGCAGCTCTTCTTTAGCTACGAATATATATCGTCTCTCCGTGCTTTTCCAAATCGCTATGACCCTCCTCACTTCAATCGTCGGGTAGATAGCGACTGGAGGATAGTTGGAGGATATATGGGATGTATAATGTGAGTATACGCTGGGAACCAAACGGAGTCTTGCCATGGAGTACTCAGCATATACATAGCCGTATCGACCCATGAAAGTACGAGGCGCTTCATAACAGCCATGTACCAGTGCCGACGGGGAGACGTCTCTTGTGGCATCGAAAGGTCCTCTGAAGCTTGTTCCATTTTTTGCACATTGTCATCGACATGACAAAGATAAAGCAAAATATAGCTCAAATGCTTTAGAACACCTAGACGAATGTTCACGCTACTCATGAGGCTGAATGACAGAGCCAGTCTGTTGAGATAGATGGAAGGTACGCGTATACGTAACGGTACTTATCATACAGTATCGCTCCCAGCCTTTCTCAAGGTGACTTCCAGTTACATCCTAATAGAATAAGAGCTTCGGATGAGTTCCACGGGCCTGAATATTGTACTCGCCATCTGTTTATCCACTCGCTAGTGCTCCGTTGATCGATCTCTAAGAGTCATTGATAGATTCGAAGGCTTAGATGCTATTAGATGGTCTGGGATTAGGAACGAGGCGATACGGTTTCCCAAAGCGACCATGGAATTTATCGTGCCATTTCTCCCAAGCGTGTTCATGTAAGTTTGAAAGCATTGCCAAACAAATCTTGTAGTATCTCGCGAGGATATATATTGTTGTTGTGACATTTATGTCAGCTAGCCCAGTCTTAATCACGGGTTTTGTAATTCCACGTTGCTAATATGCATGAGGTTGTGTCATCCAGGATGATTAAGATCTCGTCCATCGAAAAGCAACAAGAGTACAACAATTATAGCCCTCTTCCAAAACAAAGGTTAGATTTGCAACCACGTACCCAACCATATCTCATTTCTTTAAACACCCCCTCACCTGTTATTATAGTCTTCTTATAGCTTTCCTTTAATAGGAAACAACAATATCGAACCTTCAAGTCCTTTCAACCCTACTAGAGTACCTATCTCGAGGCTATGCCAGTCATGATATCCTCATGGGACTCTTCCCGGGGGTTGAAATATAGTGAGCCTTGGAATAGGGTATGAGACCTAGATTGGTATGTCAATGCTGTGCAATCACAATGATAGGGCCATGGGTCTATATTATTAACGCTGCATGCCAAAAGGTTATTACCGTACGCGTGAACTGTCAACAACTCTCAACACTGAAAACTCTTCTGTGGATGGATGTGATTAGCAGCCGTTGCGTGCTTTAAATAAAAGTCTTTTCTGACTTACCTAGTCTAGTTAAGGCTTAGACAATTTCGCTGGATTTCGTATGCATAATTCAACGTCGACGTACGCCCTGAGTCCATGGATGTGTGAAGGACGTGGGCGGTGAGCGGAGATCGGTCTGCTACGTCTGCCTCAAGGGTTTAACCCTTTCTCTGCCTTCATTGTTAGTGCGAACACTACTGAGAATCAAGGGAGATACAGAATTAAAGTGTAAAAATGCTCGCCTCGGAGATACGAACTTGGGGAACTTCTAGATGTACGTCTGGAGTCCTGCCACCACGAGCCAGAACCACACTCGCTCGTACGTCTGGGCACAGAAGTTCTTCCGGACCTGTGGCGATTTACACCCCCAATCGATTACCGCCAAAACTGGAAATGGCAGCCCGGGCTCGATGATTCGGGGGGTGGCTTAGTGCTAGGCTATATGGGGCTGGAAGATAAAATCTTAGGGTGGTTTAGTCAGCAACCTGTATGATGTTCAAGTTTGACAAGTTATATGAATAACGATAATCCGGGAGGCAGTAATTTCCAATTATTCAGTACTACCTGTAAAGGTAACGATATACATTCAGAGTACTCACATCCAAATCTGGCGGTGTTTCTGGTTTGAACCGGTACGTGCGGTTAACTTCGCAAGGTTAATATCTCTAGCTAGCTGACCGGCTGTGCATATATTGACAAAGACAGTATTAGATGGACTTTGTTCTCTCTCTTTTATCAAAAACGCCTGGGAAGTGAGTATGAGCTCCCAGCCCCGTATAGATAATTCGTTTATCTTCTCATGATGTATGTATGGTCTAGATCTCTTTGATAACTCGAGAAAATAAATTAATAAAATCTCACTAGGCCATCGAGACTTTTATGATCTATTATAATTATATCTACCATCATATAAATTAGCTTTTGACAACAAGGAGGATAAGTCCTTACTATGTTGATCCCTTGGAATAAGTCCATAGCATCAATTCAATTGTTGTAACGAAGTGCCCAAGGCTTGAATATCAAGTTGTCGCCTCGTAAAATGATGTGAGAATAGCACAGATGAATACTGTAGGTATCTAAAATATGACGATGGCCTACCAAAGTCCTTCTTGGAAGTAGCTTAATTCCTTGTCGACTTGGTGTTCAAACGTACACCAGTGCAGCCTTGACATATGATGCCGTAAGCTAGAAAAGCTGCCGCGGCCTCACACTTGTAAGATCGACGTTGAAGTAAGAAAATGGGGTGGGGGGGTGTATAGTAATAAGTTCGCCTCATATAACTACTGGTCCCGAGCCTTATATGCGCATTTTGCTCAATGACGCTCTAGATAATAGTTCGTAAGATTGTGCGTAGAAATGACTTAACGTCATCCCAAAAAGCGGGCGTTGAAACATTCTAAGGCTATCTCACATGATTTTCAACGCCGAAGTCAAACAATCCCCAAATATATATAGGAGGTGGAATGTCCTTGAAAGTAATTGATACCCTCTCTCAATCATACCATATCACCTAAGTCAAGAAGAAACTACCACTCAACTAGTCAACTAGATATCGTTTTCATCCACCATTGCTAAGGTCCCCTCAAACTTCAAACCTAAAGCCACAATCAAAAAACAATTCAAGGGTTACCACTCAGCTTTTTCCCCCCAAAGAATACTCCTATCCAACTTCTTCAGGAAGAAAAATAAAAACCTCATCTACCCAAATCTTCGAAGATGTGCCAAAATCACCTTTTTTCAGGATCAAAAATCGCTCCTGTGCACGTGGACGAACAATTTCATGACGAAACGCAATCTCACAATTCTTCTACCATGAGCTCTTCGTGGCTACCTATCTCCTGGAGTTTGGCGCAGGGGATAATATCAACCCCCGGCTGGACAATATGGTATTGCCATGAGTGCACCCCCGCTGAGGGTGCGGGCCCATACCTTATAGTCCACACGGTTTCTTGCCTCGTATGCGGCCATCGTCCTTGTCCTGATTGTCCAAAAGAGTAGAGCTGTGGTGATATCAAGTACTGTTTGGGAGATCTCGAGAAACGTTTAAAATGGATTGTGACGCTAGAGAGAAATGTTTCTTTCCTTTAAATTACTTGGGTCATGTTATCTGTGCCTTTCTTTCTCTTATTAATTAATTAAGACGGTTCTCAAAGAAAATTACTTACTTTTCCCCTTCTATTTAACACACATGTACGGTACCAGAAGCTAAAACCATCGTATCATTGGATTAATGATCTTCATACTTACGTAGAGTGCCTTGGCTTGAAGCATTGTCGCATTTTATTTGTGCTAAAAGTGATAATGATACATGTAGTACATGCCATATCTGACAGGTTGTATGTATGTATTTGATGGATCATGCGCGATCAGTCATGTCAGCCAATCAATTAATATGCAATCGATATCGACCAACCAAAGCTGATATAATCAGTAAGCTAGTCCATACATAGACGTCCGCGATAGTCGACCAGAAGAGGGAAGATAATGCCATTCCGTAGTACAAGAATAATTCGGGTTTTCTGTTCAGCCAGGGGTTATTAGTTAATTGTGTTCTCTAGAATTCATATTAATTATTGATAATTGCGCGCACGCAGCCGCGCGCTAATTATTAGCTACATGTCAGTTGCGCACTGTCTGAGTGTACTAAATGCACTAGATTGACCAATCCTCGAAATCCTCATAGATTGCCTTTATTAGTTAGGTGTTTGTATTAGAGGAAGGCTGGGCGTACCTGGGCTTAATATCGAAAGAGAAAAAAAAGGGGGGGGGGGGAAGGAAATGGGACGCTCGCGAAATTTAACGTGATTATTTTTTTTTGACAACATACACATTATAAGGCTAACTGTTACTCCAGTCAGAGATATATATACGTGAACTCACAGGCTAATTAAATCCTTATAATCGATATCGATATATATCGGAAGTAAATCTTCGCACGGCTTACTGAAATTCAAGGCCGGTCCAGGCGTCGGGCCTCAGGTCGCAACGAGCTTAAGAGTAACCATATAAGATGACAATTGTCAACCTATAATGGCAGGAATTTGCGTCTCTTTGGAATATATTAGTTCGTCGCGCGCGTCAGCTTTGGCGATTCACTGATAGATATACAACCCAATTCTGTCCTACCAAGTTCGGTTACGTTTTGGCCATCTTCTGCGTAATATAGGTGAGGTTGAACCCCAGACGGTTTTACACAAAACCGGCTTCGAGAAGCCATATATGCGTATGTCGCCTTTATTATCGTCGAGATGGACGTACATCCGTGCTAGAGCGGTGCATTTGATATATATCGATTCGTACCCCACATATATATCATGATCGAAGACTGTATACTCGTTTACATGGCGGGGCCGTTTAAAGTAAGCGTGCTTTTGATGTACAACGTATGTACTTGCTGCGAGAATAAGTTTCCGTATTTTCACGTACAAATTTGGCGGAAACTTATTCTCGCCGCAAGTATAACTATCGCAATATTAGAGAATTCTTTATATATAACAGATATAGCACTACTTAGAAAACATGTCGAGATAGCTTTTCCATGGGATATCACACTCACCTAGTATAGACCCGGCCCACTTATCCGTATACATCGATCTTACTTTCATTGTAGATAGGGTTAATCCTGCATTCCTCCAAATCGCTACCTATATTCCTAATTATAAACCATTTCCTTTATGGTACGCACTGGGTCCTCGCCATATACTAATCCTATAGAGAAGTTAAAAAAATACAATTATCATCAGATTATGTGGTTTAATACCTTTTGCTACTAACTATTGATTATCGAATGAAGTCAGAGGTATTATGGCCCCTGCGAGATAGTAGACCACTCGAGGTGATAGTTTCTTGATAGATGTCGTCTTCATGATTTGTGGAGTTCTGAGTTTGTGTTTTTGGATGCGTAGCGCCAAGACATACACATACTCTAGGTATAATACATGTATAATAGTACATGTATGTACTATTAATAATATGACGATTATGTCTTCGAAATAAATCTCGAGGAAGGCAATTCAGAACGAGCAGAAATTGCGATCATGTAACTCTGCTTTTTCTTCCCCGACTCCAAAATATTGATATCGACAACCGTCCTATTTGCCTGGCTATAGCTCACAATGAGCTTTATAATTTATAATTTAGCCTCGCCTAACCGCATATGGGATGCATATGCTGGGAAAGTTCGAAGGTAAAGGGATACCAATGAATCACGAATACAGCCCTCTAAGACATGTAAGTATTCTGAAAGTTGGACATATTCTTTTCTTATCGAAAGATGTCGATCTAGACGTCGGGCTTGTGCGATGACGGAACCCTTCCGAGTGGTAGTCGTAATTGCACGCCAAAAGTGCAGCCTTACGAAAATCGTACCGTCGAGAAACGGCGTCTTACAGTCACCAGTACCATGGTTTACCCAGGCCAGGTCATGCAAGCCCTACATGTTCCTGGTGTGAAGGTGCTTTGGCATCTCACTGAGACATAAGTCCGGCCTGGCGATAGGTTTTTAATCTGACATCTGAAGTCCTCAGGTCCTGTTCGCACACCAAATATTCAACCAAAGATTAGTTCTACTGTTCTTCTATTAGTTGATCATATTGAACTTATGAGTCCAGATCAAGAACTTCCGCTCGACAGAACTGGATAATTTCTTTCTCTCGTGCGCAATAGGCAGTGCAATAGTTCTGCTGCCTTAATGTCAGAGAAAAATTTGATGCTCACAATACTGCCCGTGTACTGAGAATTCTTACGCCAGACTACATAGCTGATTGTTAGCCTTCGGAAAAAACTTAATATATATTCAACCGCAAAGGATTTGGGAGAACACATCAACAGGCCCTTCCACCGAGATCACTTTTATATATATATCCAAGTCATTTTTAGGGGCTATCACCCATCGACTAGGACACCGAAAACACTCCCTGCCGTATTATATTAGTTTCAGTATCAATAAATTCGAAGATTCAAGATACCTTCGGGCTTCCCATTCATTAATCTCTACCAAGGATTTTGAGCTGCCATGTCTTCAATCATCCGCAATATCACTATTACCTCCTCCGGCCCGTTTGCGAATGTGACCCTCAATGAGAACTGTCACGGCTCCCACAAAAATATAAATCTTTCTTCTTCTTCTTTCGCCGGAGAAGTCAATGCTTGCTCACCCTCTGCTTCGCCAACGAGTACACCTACCCACGGCACCCCTTGCCAACAGGCACCACCACGAACCCATCTACCTCGAGAATATATCTGGTTTTGCCATATATGCATATCCAATGGTTGCTTTAATGGTCCAATGCTTGTTTCCGTTCATGTTGTGTGCTACGAATGTGATCATGAACGTTGCCATGTCTGTACTGTCGAAAGTACCCATCAAGCCGACCTAGCTGTCATTTCCAACATTTCCCCCTGATAAAACTTTCTCCTCAGGTCCATATGGCCATGGGATGGTAGTTTCGGTTACTTGATTCGATTGCATTTTGGTCTTCGGTGTTGGTTGGCTACGTCTAGATTGGGTTAATTCTTTTATGGGTGGCGTTCTTTACCAGTACTGTACCCCCGTCGAAGTTTGGGATTTGGTGCCTTTTAGTGTCGTCTAATTATAAACACTTGCGGGTTGCGGTATCGTTTTGGCTTTCTTTTCACTCTGTTGGTGGGCTGTTAACTTTATTTCTTTGGTTGTGATGGAGTGCGGTCTCTGTGGACCAACCCACATAAATTATCCCGGTCAGAGATAGAGGATGTCATTAAGTAATCCATAGTTTCATAGGTAATAAAGCTTCTACATTAGATCGAATGTTGAACATGATCAATGTATGAAATCGGGAGTACTCGAGTGTCTAGTAGAATCTGAGTCAATCTTTTATATAATTAATTGTGTGTACCTGCGGCTAGCGCTGATAGCTGGTGGTAATATCACAAGCTGGCCTTGGCTTAAACTGGTGAGAGAATGAAAACTCGGAGAGACGACGGCCTTCCTAGAAGTAGATGTTCTAAAGACCATTTAGTTTTAGAATGACAATAATTTGTCCTAATAGCGGTTGTGGTGTACGTACGTGTGTCTAGCTTAGCTTAGCTCTCGTTGATTTAGCTCGGATCGATAGTAATTGGTAAAATTTATGCACCTCAGTACGATATGCCCACTAGCATTAATTAATTCACAGCTTATATATACCCAGTTTCTCTTTTCTCGAAGGCGTCATTCCATGGATCCAGGTAACAAGACAATTAATTCTTATGCCTTTCATTGATATCGATATATATCTACAGTGCTTGAGTATGAGTCATAGTCTTCAAATACCAGAGTGACTTTATTCGAAACACAATACCCCCTTGCGCTACCTAGGCCACATACGTATCAGGTCTAGGTCAGGGCCATAATAATTGGCTGTGGCGACCATCATACGATAGCTCTTGTACTCTAGGTACATATGTACGTACGTGTTTTAAATCCCCGATGTAACTACTAATTAGGTATGTAATTATGCATGTTCAACCCTGGTACTGGGTACGATTCTTTGGCCATAATGGCGCACCATGACATCACAGATTTTTAGGTATGTACGTACCTACATACTATCTCTGAATGGGCCGGGTCTGCGTGCATAACATACCGGTAGAGTAGTAGTACTTAGGCACGTCCACATACACATGATGTACATATATATGCAGCTCTTGTGCTTGAAATTGGGGGTGGATAGCCTAGGACCAGGATTGCATGCCTGAAAGCTTAAGTCAATACTCCGTTTACCTGCTCAGCGAGATCCCTACTCAGCGAGATTCACATACAAATAGTTCTTGGCTGCATGCTCGGCGGCCAGTTTTTACGTGGTGGAGGGCCCCAATTCTCGGTCAGTAGGGATCTCGCTGAGCAGGGAAACGGAGCATACACTGAAATGCTTTAGAAGCTGTTACTTATAAGTCATGTGATCTCCATTGACCGAGTACTTCTCAGGAGAGGTTTTCGGAGTCTGTCCATGTCGATTGTTAATATGTGGTTTAGGTTTCTAATCAATCTTAATTCACCAACAATGCCCACATGAATAGATGCAGACCAACTGATCAGCTGACCCTCCCCAGTACCTGGGGATAGTGTAGGCCAGGTACGCACCGATGCGAATAAGAGCGTGCCCTGAATACAGAGAGATAATACCGGCTCCTAGGCCTTATATTGATCTATGGCGGTACATCAATTATCAGCCATGTATAGAGTAGGTGTGTGTGTAAAGTATCGCATTAGTGATGCATGTATAGGTGGCTATACGTTACATATTGTACATGTATATTGCGTGCATTTTAAGGCCTTGCATATACACAAGTACATGTAGTATAAATTCATATCTGCGACGATAGGGAAGAAGTGTGGGTATAATTATATATTAAGCCATGTATATATAGAGAGTGAATATATAAGGTGTATCTGCTAGAACCCAACGTAGTAGATATATATATGTTTAGATTCGTCTTATAAATGATTTATGGGTTACGCCAACGCAAAATGATGATTGATGATCACGAGGCAACATTGAAGCACTCTGGTCATTTCAGACTCGAAGAGAGTTTTCTAGATACTACGTAAGTACGTAGATAACACCAGAACCTTAGCTCAGGGGGTGATATGTTCCCAATTGCAAAAGTACAACGTAAGCTTGATGATGAATAAAACAAGCAATCTAATTAAGTGAGATGCCGATATAAGAAGTGTTATAGTCGAGATATATATGTATACGTAGCTTCACAAGATTTAAGCAAATCATCGAATAGTGGCTTAGGTACCAGAATACTGCACTCAAAATATGCCTTCAAGTCGTATCCGTATATAATAGTTATGTGATAGGAAAGCCTAGGTATATGAAACACCACTTTATTGATCGCCAGTATAAGAGTAACTGCACTCCGGTAGTTGAATTCTCCAATCATGCCTCATTTGGTACCGGGGAGGGAGTTTCTCCGGGATTTCGTAAGCTTTGATATAGTGCTTTAACATCTATAAGATCATTGATAGTGTGTATCATTCATCTGAGTGAATATCAAGAGTTGGGCTTAGAACACTAATATTCGATATCACTTATCAAATCTTTCGGTATTTATTACTTATAAACAAACATAGTACATGTATATATTTAATGACCTGGACAAGAATATTAGTACATACGTTCGCTGGCCATGGAATTAACCCTAATTAATTATTTCAAAATATAATTACACATGTATTGATGAAACCATAATAAAAGGTGTAGCGAGATCCTTGAATTATGGGATTCACATGAAACGCCATAACGCCATCTAGATACACTGTCTCGCATCTGATCACATGTGTAATATCGCCCCTGGCGAGGTGTCGGAACGCCATTGGACGTGAATGAATCAGGTTGCAAAAAAAATCTCAGCCTCGCACCTAAGACAGCAGATGCCATCCTATGCGCTGTTGCAGTCTCCCATCTTAATGACGTTTTAGCCTCGTAACGTCATAGTCAAAAGGTGCCCCTTGCCGTCTCTTGTGTTTCCTTTTCCGGTAGTTTAATCATTTCCAGGAGCGCTTCGGCTGCGGTGTTCACCAATATGGAGAGATCAAAGAACGATGAATGTTCGAAAAGAGACCAAAATACTTCCCCGGTACTTCCAGGCTGGTCTCTGTGCACATGTGGTCCCACTCCCTACTCATTGGAGGACATGCACTTGTAGGGGTGAACCGCTTGCGCTATATAAATGCCTGCAGAACTCCGCCGCACGGAGAAATTCTAGGTTGAACGGAGACAAGCCGTATTACTGCATAGTACTTTGTTCTCGCGGGGTCCAATTCGTTGCATCTGTGCCTTTAAGTAAATATATGTATGACAGAAACGTACAATTAAATTTCATGACTGCTTGCGTTGTACGTTGTGCCTGTGTAAACGGGGGTTAGGATGTTTATTCTAACTTTTATTTAAAGGCTATAATAACGTACGCGTACCTTAACTTCTGTTTGCATATTTCGATCTAGTTTCAGGCTATTTTTTCAGGCTAGGCCGAACGTCGACCGTCTCTTCATTCCTATATAAGTTTATATTCAAAGGTACGTGTAGACAGGCTCCAGCGGGAACCACTCGATCGTGGCGATACAAGTGACATGACTCCGACGTTTCGAAATTCCGTTATAACCTAGCCTGCCCTGAACGAGTTCTGACTACAAGTACTAAAGCAGACACGAATCGGCGTTAGCAATAGAAACTCAGACTGAGAGGCTTGGATAACCTTGCAATTGGTATAGAAAAGATGCACCCACTGATATTAGATTTCTTCTTCGAATATCCTAGAAAGTATACCCGCAGGTGATATGGTAACGTACATGTCCGGGTCGGGAATTATTCGTTTCATCAATCAAAATGCTTTATCAAAATGGTATCGTAGTATAAATTGGTGTTGTTTCATCCGCTAGCATCAAGAGAGAGCTTTCAAGAATGCTTTATACATCTAGGGATTAGAACTCTCACATCTTGCCATCGTTTATGACCTCTTCTGTAGCTCCAAAACCATTCCTCGGATGAAGCGACTGAGAAGATAATTTTCCAGATCATAATAACACCCCTTGTACCCTTTTTCGCTTTGAATACCAAATTGCAAAACCACCCTACTCGATATGGCTCGTCTCGTCGTCTAAAAGCATCAGAGCTAGAGATCGCATTGAATAGCATCAATACAGCCCGACTCAGCGTGTCCCGGCACCCGTTTTCCCCGAGGATAAGCTTGAGATATCCGTGGTGAAGGCCCTAGCTAGCTGTGAGTACTTCCACTTCTGCAGTATATTAGGGGTATTGTTGATAAAGACGGCATATACTAGTCTAGTCAGCCTGATCTACTTTATATTGACCATAAAATCCATGGGTAGAATTATGAAACCGCTATCCTGAGAGGTACGACGACTAAATAACATAGCTTCCATATTCGAATTTATCTCCAAAGCTAGATAGACTCTTGTCGACAACATTGCGACCTCTATTGTTGCTGCTGCGGTTAGTGATTGTATTGCATTCATCATTGACTCTCGAATCTCAGGCCTTGGACTACCCAGGTAATGTTTGACCCCCTTCCTTTAGCTGTACCGAACTCCCCCTGTAAATGCTGCGATAAGTAATACAGCAGCTTTGAACCCCACCTCACTATAGCTAGTCCTAGGCCAAAACTGGGTCGTCGCACACCCATCTGATTCTAGCTGTCCAAATCCCATAGCATCGATGACTCTTATCACCACCAGTACTGCAGTGCCCACGCAGGATTCTTCAGAACCAAAAGCCCTGTCGCAGGTGATATGTACCTTTCTCGTAACTTCTCTATATATCTCGTGTGACAGTCGACATCCCATCATACGTATGTACCGGTACTCAAACGAAACACTCAAGAGGGGTAGCAGAGTAGAACTGCAAAACCATAGCGGTGTCGTTTAAAATGGTGTGGAGAGGTATAGTAGTGGGTAGATTAGAGTCAAAGGAACAGAGAAGAGAAAACAGAGCTCGTATCTCATCTACACCGTACCGTGCATTGGCCAGCACGACTCATTCGACTCTCACCTGAGAGGAAACGCCCAACCGAAAATTCAAAAAAAAAGTTTAAATCAAAAGTGATCCTCACGGCACTCATCAGACTAAAGTATCTCGTCTTTCTCCCCATATTCCTCATCAATATTGGTACCCCTCCGGCGGAAAGTTGGCTTTCACTAACATATGACGTACCCCACGCATATCGAATATCACCCTGTCTTCACAAACCGGTTCTACCATAAGATCCCACGAGCTCGATTAATCGGTGGATGTGTGAAATGTCCATCTGCCGCAGAGATCTACAGGTTACGCTGGATGCGCTGTTCTGTTTCTAACCTTTGCTTTTAGTAATAGAGCAGGAAGGGTAAAGACGCTCAGGCACGGACTGAAAGGGATATCCTGGACTATCGGTCATGAGTTCCTACTATGTACCGACTCTAAGGATTTGACTCAGATAAATGGATCCCGTGGTCCCTTATTCAAGCGACATTAACTAAGCGGGGCTACATTCCAAATAAATCCACGGTGAGGCAGCCTAGGAACTTCATGATGATTCCCTAGCTTCCAAAACAATAGACACACAAAGCAAGTTCTAATTTTTCTATATAACTATAATATCAGTAAGAAAGAAATCAAAATGATTCACCTGCCAACTTTGAGATTTAAGAAGAGGCAGATTTATGAGTAGAGTACCTGTCTACATGATACCGAGATCTACTGTTTCTCTAGCGATAAACATCACATCACTGTCACTACTGTCAAACGGGATCCAAGAATTCAAACAAGGCTGGGTAAGAACGTCAGCAAACATCTGCTACGTGTCAAAAAATGATAATAAGCTTTTGGGTAGAGATGTTCCTTGTATGGCTTGTGGATTTACAGGGGTGCGTGGGAGCGGTATATATTTCGTCACAGTGAAATTCCTGGTGGGAAGGCTTGGCAGCGGTAAAGTAGAAACTCAAATGAATTAAGACCGTGAAGAGGAAATTCTTGAAAACAGAAAAACTAGAGCTTCGGAGCTATGATACATCTAGCAGCTGCTCTACTCGAGTCTAGAGTATTCTGTCAATTTGTTTTGGGTTAGGTTCATCCAGGGATCAAGGGGTCCCGGGAGGGGAAAGAAAACAGATTTGGCGGGGGATTATGCTATCCTTCCATCGTGACGACATAAATGATGTTACGTTCGTCCACCTTGTCCAGACTAGTTCGAAGAACCAAGGCGGGTAGACACAAGAGGTTACGCGTTCTTATTGGAGTATTTGACAGCGCGCTAGTCCTCTTCCAAGGAAAATAACAAAACAACAACCCAAATAAACCACAAACCCATGCAAAATTGCATCAGTTCTACTGCAACCCTACTTTACGACCTACCCCACTACCCACCACCACCTAAGAAAAGAATTATTATTACTTCCCTTCATGCAGGTTTCAGCTATCAAGGAAATAATCCGCCGACATCATCATCATCATGCCTCCAAGAAATTCAAAGAGCACAGAGAAAAAAAATATCTCAGCCGGGAAACGGAACAGACATATAAGTGCCCTACCCTTTGATGTTGATGGGCTTTTACTTTTCTCTATCATCCATCACACGTTAACGCTTCTGTCTACTTTGTCTCTTTTGAGAATTTCAATAATTCTCCTCTCCGCTGCCAACACTTGCTCTACCACACTAATAGAAATCCTCTCGATGTGAGTAAACACTTATCCGCCTGGATGAATCTTGGGTGGTTTCTACTGCCTATTAGCTAGATCATTCCACTAGTCCCACTTATTATTCATACTACTTATTATTCCCATCACATTACCTACATATCTGCACACATACATACATAATCCGCACCTATCTATTCCCTGCCTGCTCCTACATGCTTTAAATCCGTCCTGCTACTTATACCCCACTGTCCACCACCCACTCATAAACCCACAACCCCTCAACAGTCTATTTCCAAACCCCAAAAATCCCCACCTCTCACCCCATAAAAGAAAGTTTGAAACTAATCAACAAGACCAGAACCTCTCCTGCTCCACTGCGTGATATATATCATTCGTCAGTACAGTAATACTGATAGTGCCGACAAGACCATAAAACCCCTATCTCTTCCACTCGTGTTTTCGAATAAACACAGAACTTAACAAACGACAACAATGGCAAGGTACTCTTCACCCCTCACTTCTCCTCTTACTTCTTCCACCTATAGTTCTCCTCAATCCCTTTATTACAACGACCGAGAAAGAGATCGAGTTCGCGAGAAGAAATACAATAGTAGCGGAGGCTATGACAACCAGTTACAAAGATACTCACCATTTGTTGATAATAGTTTAACTTCGATCGCACCTGGATATGGATTTGGAAGCCCCCATACCAACCAAGGAGCTATGATTCGTGGTGGTGGAGGTCAATCAGTCATTGAGGAGCCAGTGGTGGAGCATGAACACCACCATGTGCACCATCACATCGACCATGGTAGGCCTTTTGTTGTTTCTCGAGTCCTAGATTGCTGTGCTAACCGGACGGAAAACTATCAGGCAATGTGAATGTAGCCGCCCAGGTAGCAGTGCGCCCCCGAGCTGTCCAACGTGAATACTCCTACGACGACCTATATGACCGTGACCGTCGTTATGGATCTGGCACCTCTCTTGGTTCCCTTAGTAGACATGAGCAACATCGTCACGGACACGGCCACGGCCACCACGGCCACCGATCTAACGGATCCCGGGGCAGTATCAACTCACGTTTTGCCCGCAGTGACATTGACCTCAACCTCGACTCGTCCTTCCGAACAAGCCGCAGAGGAAGTGTCTACGATGAACGTGAATCTGAATACGCCATTATCGATGTGCCGGCCGGAACCAGAAGAGTAACCGTAGACATGGCGAGGGAAAGGGAACAGGAAGCTCCCAGCTGGAGACGTGATAATGGAGTGAGACGTTCAAGAGGACTCGGAAACGAGCTGTGGACTGAGATCACGAAGGATTTGGTGACGAGGGAGGCAATCGAGGATTGCGGGTACCAGTATGAGGAGACAGAATTCTTCTACTACATCTTCGAGTACTTGCACCGTGATCAGATTGCGGAACTGACAGATCTCACTACCGATATCAGACGACGTAAGTTATTCACTACAGGGAGCAAGAAGCCGATTTTCGTATTTCATCGTCCTAAGAATGATATGGCTGATTCGACGTCTGCACGTATAGAGAGGGTTAGGGATATCGAATATGAATCGATCGCCGGCCGGGAACGCGACAGGGAACGCGAGAGGAGGACTCTCGACTGGGATCGCGAGGACTCCCGCACTGAAATTATTATCGAGAGTGGTAGGAGCAATGCGGGTGGGTCCGGTGGGCGCCGCCGCCGGTACTACTATTAATCGACTCATTGCTTGGATAGAGAATAGGAAGTATTGTAACGATGTGACGACTACTTAGACTTTTTCGGAGTTGAATCCGAGGGTTTTTCTTTCTTTCTTTTCCGTTATTTCCTGTTCGATTCTTTCATGAGGTTGAATTTTTATGTTGAGCGATATATTTTCTTGTGATGGAAAATTTTCGGTGGGGTGTGGGGTGCATCATCAGCATGTTTTCAGATGTTTCTTGACTGCTATTATTACGAGTTTTTTTTTTTTTTTTTTTCCTGTATCTTTTTTTTCTTTCTCTTTCTTTGGGAGCGTATGTGCGACTAATATCAAACAAACCACTGTACTAAACTAAATTCCGAATATTTGAACTCATTCATTCATGTACCTACATACAAAGAAAGATTGGGCGTTAGGAGGGAGATAACTGTGTCTATTAAATTCGATATATGACTAGACGAGCAAATTGTTTATTGACATCAGGACTAGGAGGTGGGGTTGTAGAGGATTTCATATGAGGGTGACAGCAAGTTTGATTCAAAACATCGTTGTCTTTCGTGGATCAGGTGTGTGTGTCTGAGCCGACATGAGTTTACAGTCAGCACCCTAGAGTAGAGTATGCGGAGGTGGTGCTGGTAGTGGTGGTGAGTGAGCTGTCCCTATCGATAAGCAAACCCTGTTCGTATCGGGGGACGCACACCAGCGTCATGATCGGCACGGGCCTTGTCGGTTTCTTTTCTTTTCTGGGAGGTTGCATTTATAGGATCCCTGGAGCCAAGACGTTAGGGTTACATCACGATCATTGGTTCCTAACCATGTGTGTAACTGTGTAACCAGCAACAACGCGTGTTGAGCTCCTAATTGGACAGGGCAACCTAACATTTGCGTCATAATGCAAACAAACACCAAGGCTCACATCTTCATCTTCACCAACCCTCACTCACCCCCTCGACACTACATGTACCTGTAGCTAACATCTGGGTATCCTCAAATCTACACACCCTTCTGTACCCACCATCATGCCTATCTCGCTGTACCTTATCACCTACAACTGCGCCCGACTCCTTCATCCTCCATCATCTCTTTCCCCCCACCTCTTCTCCGCGCTAAGTCCCCTCTCCTCCGAGCCTCCGTCTTTAGTAGTCATCTCTCTCCAAGAGATAGCCCCTCTCGCTGCCTCATTTCTCGGAGGATCACAGTTGACATCCTACTATGCAACATTTACATCAGCTGTCCGCACTGCCACCAGGTCAGCGTTCAATGAGGACTATGCCCTTATCGCCTATAACAACGTCGGCCTAACAGCCATAATGGTATTCGCACGTAAACCAACTCTCATAAAGTCAGTAACCTATGCAGCCGTCGGCCTCGGTTTCCTGTCGATGGGGAATAAAGGCGCCGTTGGTGTTCGCCTAACCCATAATCTCCCATCGGACCCCAGTAAAACTGTGACCCTCACGTTCGTCTCCGCTCATCTAGCACCTCACGAACACAACATCAGCGCGCGAAATGCGAACTGGGAATCTCTCGTTAAGAATCTGGTTTTTGCAGACCCAGCTGGCGACGAACAGAGTGTCTACTCTCCATCCTCATACCTTTTTCTCCTCGGTGACCTCAACTACCGCACATCTTCATCCCGGCCGGGAGAGCTTGACTATCTCGTGTACCCGCAGCCCCAGGACAGGATCAATGACAACACGCACTATCTACAGTTGTTCCTGCAGGATCAATTGAGCATCGAGCGAATGGCTGGGAGGGCTTTCCAGGGACTTGAGGAGGAGAAGATTACTTTCCCACCCACATACAAGTACATAATTTCGAGGCAAGAAAACGAAGGAGAGTACTGGGGATGGAGTAAGAACCGCTGGCCTAGTTGGACGGACCGGATCTTATATCTGCCAGCCGACGGGGTGGTGGTGCGTAATTATACGTCGATCCCGCAGATTCGGGGGTCAGATCATCAGGTCGTCGCTATGCATGCGGAGGTTCCTGAAGCACCGGTTGAGGTGGAACTGGTGGCCCCATGGGGCATTCAAGAGGGGTGGAGGGGCAGAAGGGCTACAGCTAGGAAATTGGAAGTGATTGTGGGAGTTTTAGCGTGGCTACTGGGAGGAACTGGGCGGGGTGTGTTGTTTGCCTTGTTGGTGGGTGCAGCTGGCGGATGGTGGGTAGTGAGGGCGTGGGTCCAAGGATATAGGAGGTTAGAGTAGGTACATGTAGTAGGTCTGTTTAGATTTGGTTATTAATGATACGAGAAGCCATGCTGTCTTCCTAATCTAGATAATGTACTCGGGTTGGTATTAACTTCTCGCATTTGACGCGATCAATTAGTTACGGCACTGACAGAGCCAATGATTTCTTGGTAGGCTTTTACCCCGTACCTCGGGAAAGCAAGAACCCCGGAGTAAGAGGCTCTGAGAAATACTGTACTTTAATAATTCGAAGGAAATTTTTATGAAGGAGAGGTATGAAGCTAGTAACACTCACGCTCTAAGGGCGGCGTGTTCAGCTATGGAAGGTCGGGGGTAATGGGTTAGGGTTATTGGCTACCCAAGGCGACCATATATGGTAAGGAAGCCAAGACAGAGGCTTTAAGCACTCGTGAAATGGCGGCAGAGCGTTAGGGAGCTTGCTGGTCATGTACGTTTCTTACATGTAGTTCGCGGGCTTTGGGTGTGTTTAATTGGCTCTGATATGGAAAGACTAAGTAGGGACTTCGTAGAGTAATATAATATCCAGCTTAAGATATCCGTGATATTGTCTCATTTCCCCATCTATGTATGTGGTGGCGCCGTCGTTCAACATGCGTATCACACATGATTTCCTCTGCTACTCACCCCACTGTAAATTATAAATGGTATGCCGTAAAATCGAATTGAACCAGAATAAGGATGTTCCCCTAATTCGCATTAGTCAAATTGGCATTGAGCCTCAATTGCCCCAGATATAGACCCAGGACATAAATTTCAGGCATCTCTAGATCTACCAGTGGGAGTTACGTACAGCTCTCCGGTCCAGATCAATTCGATATTACGGTATAGGGAAGTGTGGTCACGAAATCCGACTCTCCTTTACCGCCTCAAACGTTCTACAGCTATCCAGCCACATTACTACTGTGTTAACCTCAGGTTAGAATAAGTGCTGGAATGAATGAAACTAAGATTTTAAACGGACCCTGCCTATCTGCCACATGGCGATGTGCTTCTGTACCGGTACATTGTACTTACCTAAGTAATATCAAGTGAAGTATTTGTTTCACAGAAAATCCGATTAAGGGATGTTACACGATACATATTTCTTTAACTTACTTATGATATGGCCTTGTTTATCTCCCGTATTGTGACTTTCGGTGCGACGTACTAACCGCATGCATACGACATGGTGATTGGCTTCCAAATATCTACACATGTGATGTTGATTTCGATATGGTTGGTAGTTGAGCTCTGGTTGGTACCACCCAAACCGATATTGAATTCTTCATCCCCAGCTTAATTATTTTACCAGGCATATCGAATTGAACTGGCCATGAACTGGAAAGCTGTACTCTCACTGGTCAAGGCAGTTGAGAGTTCGATTCGGGCCGGTGTAATTGAGCCTCATTTCAACACGCATTTGACCAATTGAAAGGCGAATATATATTTTCAGTCCAGATGCGTTCGTTATTCTGAGATTTTGTGCAACGTATGAGTCTGACATAACCAGTAAAGTCGTTGATGGCAATGGCGTGCTAACCCGACAAGTTGTAAATCCATCTGTAAATTGGTTCAGGAATAAGCCAGGTAGCGCACAGCCAGCACAAATTTCAATCTATTGTGGCCAGGCCCAACTGAAATTGGGACAAAAACCTCTTCCAACCTCCCACCAATATATACGTCCTCATTTCTCTTCTCGTCCACCAAGTATATACGTAGGTAAACGGTATGTCTGGGCCAAAGAGAATTGGTAGTGTCAGTGTCAAACGTATCCGTATTTCTATTACCAGCGAGAGTTCTTCACAAGCCAGCCTTTCAAACCTCAGTCCACTGCAAACAGTTCTCCTCTTGTTGCAATGTACCCTCATTCCATCTGGTGCCTGACCCCCTCCACACTCACGCAGTCCTGCACCCAAGGTCAATTATTCTAGAAAGTCGGGTTTGCCAGACAAATCGTTTCTTTTTGAGTGTTTGAACTCTCGTGTTCCACGCGAGAGTTAATAACCGCGTGTAATCAAACCACATCTTACTGGCTTGTGCTTAAATGGCACGTGGCACAGTTGACAATCAGTCAGGGTTAGGATTTGTTACTAGATGATTTCAGATAACTTACATAGGCTTCATGATAGAGTAGTCTTTCATTGCTTCCCGAACCTCGAGCTATCAATTCAACTGGTTAAAACTCGCGAGAAAACCAAATGCGACTTTCCGTAGTGAAACGATAGCTGCCTTGATGCATATGCATGCGCGATGCCTCCCGGATTCTTCCATTACCATCACTTTTCGTTAGTGACTGACGAATTGGATCGATCCCTCGGAAAATAAAATGGCCGCATATAACCTTGTCTCGGGATTCGGGATGATCTGCTGTGCCCATTGTTTCTAAGTTAATTGTCACGGTCAGTTCTGTGGCATGTGAGTATGTATGGTAATTGGTCTGCATAAGCCATTGGAGTTAAGGATCGAGGTTGGGGGAAATGCGGGGAAGGTCTTAGATGAAAGACCTGGGAGTCCTGAATAAAGGTTTAGGTCGAGCTGCGAGTTAAACTTGCAAACACACACAGTATTTACAGTAGGTACTGTTTCTTACCAACGAGACTTATCTCCTAGCGCCACGGTTGTTTCTGATTCGCGGTGATTTTACAGGGATTCTGGTATCAGATTCATCATATCTGAGCGCCATCCAGAAAGACGTCACGAGAACTCTAATATTATCGTGGGACAAAGCTTACTCCAAGTTTAACCACCTTATTGCTCTTTTCAGCTTGCCAATTGTTTATCATCAATCCCTTTACACCATCTCAATCACAGTTACAAAGTAGGATCAATACTTAGTAATTAATAGATACTTCATGAAAGTACTCATGATTGGCCTTGGTGAATAAAACACAAAATTCTCTCCGGATGAGAGCTGTGTATACGTAAGGCACAAGTGATATTTGTAAACCTTGTACACCCCTCGTCATATTCGTCCGATCGTGGCTTGTGGAGAGCAGTTACGCAGTCTTACATACATTCGTCCCTTCGATATATATTCTCAGCCTTGTTTTTAGCTCAGGACAGCTAGATAAGTTTCCCCCCGTTCCATCCTGCCCCTCTCTCTGGCTTCCTAGATTAATATTTTGAAGGTATGCCTAAGTAATAAATAGCTATATTCCATACGTTCTCTCAAGTCTACCAGCTAGACTATATTAGAGTCACTCTGCTCCTATCTCCTATCCTTTCTGTCAATTTTACATATAAATATTTCAATTTGTCTCATTTTTTTCTCATTTTGCAACGGCAACATGGCCAGTAACTACGGCTTCTACGAATCTCGTGGCGAATATGGTCGAGATAATCATAGCCACAGATACAGGAACCCTGGAAATCCACCGGATGATCAGGAAAGAAACAGAAACGGAGGGCATCCATATTCCGGGCCACCGCCGGTTAACTCCTCCTCTGACAATTATCCTTTTTTCCTAGCAGGTGATGGAATTGCCCGTGAAGTAATACAGACGGATATCCCTCGATACCTTGGGAATAATGCAGTATGCAAGCCAGGAAATAAACAAGTATGTCGTGAATCCTTCTCCCGGTTGATACCCCCATCGGTAGCTAATCAATTATGCACATCTAGGGACAATCTGGGTTCTGGTATAAGGGCTATCGGCCGTTGACTGATGTATTAAACCTTTGCGTTTTAACGATCAGATCTTGGTAAATACAGAAGCATGCTTGCTAATAATTCTCCAGGCTCAAATCCAGTCTTTAAGGGAAGACTCTTTAAAGTATACGAAAGAAAAGCAACAGCATTCTATTCAATATGGACGTGACGGTCCCGGTATGGAAATAATTCTTTCCACGATCCTAATTAGATAAATTGCATGCTAATACAACCTTTGAAATATAGATTACCTAGATTCGTTTACGTTTGACCATAGCCATCGAAACAACCCAGATGGCTATAATCCACTTGGTACGACCTCTCTGAGACCTGCTGAAGGATATGTTCATCCGATCTCCATACCAGCATCTTTACAAGCGCTAGAGCCACAAAGAGATCCACGCTATCGCTATGTGGCTGATGGAAGACCATGGTACGACAATTTGGAAAGAAAATATGTTAAACCTTTCCGGGATCCTGGTACCATCTCTCCGGAACCTATCCCTCCAGTGCACATTCCACCAATGGCCCCTCCACCAACGGCCCAAAGCAATTATGGAAATCCAAACCATGCAGAAGCTGGCAATGTTCTGCCATCAGAGAATTCGAATCGCCCTCCCACCCCGCGTGATAGTTCTGGCGCACCTCTACCTGGTCGTTTCGTACGACAAAACGATGGCAGATGGTATTACGAATTCCACCAGGACATACCAAGGACACCACACCGATAAGGTCTCCCCGATGCCTATTTATTTCTTTTGTTTCTACTTCTTCTTCCCTGGAACTCGGATTAATATTCTGCCGGACTTTATATTCCATGGTTTCCCGTGACAGATTGTTTCCCTCTTATTTTCATGGACAGGATCCATTGGAGGCTAGGATCCACTGCTGGCTACTGTTGCTCTGAGTCCCTGGCGCCTCTATTTTACCAATTTGCCACACACACAGAGTAAATCCAAGAGTTCCATACTCTACTTTAGGTTTTCGAGTCTGAAAATACGTTTCACGTTGTCCACAACATTACGGGCCGCTTGCAAGTACCAAAATGCAGGAGAAACATTTCCACACTCCTTACAGTCACTGGATTCATACCACATAAATAATCACCAGATCTAGCCCACAGGACCACATTAGTTATCAGGATGTTTAGACCTTTAGGTCTTTCTACTTTGTATTGACATTTTTCTTTGCGGCCAGGGGTGATTTATGAGTTAAGGACCTTGATAATGCCAAGAAAGGGTGTCCAGCGTGAATAAAGAACTGCCATTTCTTTTTTTGAGGCTTCCAGGTTTTCAAAGTTTCTGTTTTCTCTCTGTTACAACAATCTCAGCTCAATATCTTTCCTATTTCTGGACCTTTCTTCAACCCTCACGAAATACAACAAGGGACAGGGCTCTCTCATTTTAATCATTCACTTCGAATTATCACATACTAAATTTACTGGAGGATTATGGAGGTATTATTGTATAACGTAGTATGGGCTATTTGTAAAGCTTGTTTCAATGCCTGGTGAAGCTTCTTCCAGTGACAATATGGTCCTTACTCTATTTTCTTTTCTTTATTCCCTTCGTTATTGCCGTTGTTGGTATCATCTGTTTCTTGCGAGTGATTTGTTCATGCCAAATTTATAGTTGCACTTAAGTTGTTTATATTAGTTACCAGCGCGAAGATTATCTCGTTTCTTCCTATGTTCCTTCTCGAGCTCACATTGGCTTTATATACGTATATGGTCAAGCCGGTTTCCTAAGGATTCTTTACGGGTACCGGCGCATAATTATTCTGTCCCTCTGGCCCTATGGAAACTTTCACACGCAATAGGCACCTAGCTATTCCCGTTTTCCAAACAACCAGGAGGCATCATTCCATATTGGAGCTTCAGAGAGATGGAGGGAGCCCATCCGTGTGAACGGAATTCTATTTGATATGCGTAGATTCTGCGCTACGTACTCGTAGAGTGACTCTATTCATGCCTCCACGAGACGTGGCTTGGAGACTTACTACTTATCTTACAAGATTGTAGACACGGCTACGGCAGCAAATTTCTGCGTTTCGGGGTGAAAGATAAACTGCAGGAGTTTGTCTCTCATGTGTTCTGTGGTCTCCGTAGTACATACATGAGCTCTCTATTCGTTGGAAAATAAATTCCAAGCAGTAGGCAGCATGTTCCGCCATGAACTAGGACTATAGACAGCAAATCAGTTATAATTAGCCAGTCAGTCAAAACCAAAAGATCCCAAAAGTCCTCATAATGAGTTCTCCTAACACAACTTCCACAAGCTTAGGTGTACCCGCTATCACCACAACCCCGATATATATGTCACGTCACACCAGCGTCCTCTTACTATGAACGTCCCGCTGACCACCAAATCAAGCACCAGGCGCAGCAGCCTCATTCGCCGTGTACACATATAGACATATGTACACTCTGGATCCAGGCCGCAAACACTTACTCAGTCGTGTAATATGTACTCATACTGTAAACATGCCAGACGTACGCCGTGGGGAAAAAAGGCTGTAGGGAAAGGAGGCTACACGCATGTGTATGTATGTACATGCTGTGCTGTTGAGCACGTTAGCTAATTAGAGTAGTGCAATTTGTGTACCCGGGCCAATGGCTGCACGCGCAGCTTGTCATTGGCTGCAATCCCGGTGGGACGCGCACTGTGCTTGGCCCAGGATATCGAGTGTTATGTACACTTTGGAAGTCTTTTTTTGACATAGAAGGTCGATGCCTACCTGCCTGAGCTGGTTGCTGCTAATTGTTGGTGCTGGATCGCCGCTTCAGTTGCGAATTGGGGTTGGCGTCCCAGGTTGGCGTACCTGCCGGTGTCGACAGTGCAGTGATGTGCTCAGTCGACCGCATTCCTGCTGGGGCGTACTGCCTGACGGTCAGGCTGAGCGAGACGCTAGGGTACGGTATGCCGACTTTGAGTCGATTGCGGGTTAGAGCGTGCTAGGGAGCATCAGGGCCGTGCGTGCAGCCCTGGACTTTAGAGTTCGAGTCAGTGTTGGAATCAGCTGCGGGGGGTGATGACTCGGGACGCTGGGTGCCTAGGGCGGGGCGGGGACGCCGTGGGCTGTGTTTCCTTAGTTTTTGTTTAAGGCTTGAAGGGAAAATGAGTCGTGATAGTTTGGGTTGTAGTGGAAATCGAGTGATGCTGTGTGATTGTAATTTTGGTGTTGGGTTGGCGTTGTTGTGTGCGTAGATGTGGTGGTTTGGTGGTGGCTTTATGTTAGTGGCTTTGTTTTTTTGATGGCTTTTGGGCGCGCAGTTCTTGGGGGTACTGCTAGTTTGGCGGATTTTGGAGTCTAGAGCTCGACTTCTTCATGTGCAATTGCGCAGTTGAGCTGAGAGAACGACATATATATATTTACTACCATCACGAAGAATACCTCACAGTGTTCAACAAGTCTCTAAACTACAATTCAGTGACTCTCAAACTACTCAATTACAATGTCTTAGCTCTCAATAGACAAATACTGAGAATCATCATACAATAAATGAAATAACAACAATACTGAGAATCACAAAATATCACTCGTTTCCACAACTCTACCTAAACCTGAACCAACAGTCTCCAACTCCGAGCGCAGACAAGAGAGGAGCCTAATTAATCCAAAAGGTAAGAAAGCTAATTCCGAAACAGTTAAAGGCCCTACATGCGCTAGTGTTGGTTTTTGATGCGTCATGAGGTATCAATCGTATTTGTGCGCGGAACACAAAAACCCCTAATAGAGCTCACCCGGCCGGACCTCGACACTATTTGTTCCGCTCCGGGATCTTAGGTTTTACTACTGTAGAGAATAATGTTCTCTATCTCTTCGATAGCTGGAATTACAGCATGACCGTAACACTGGTAGTGTTGGTTCCGGTGGTTTGAATCATAGAAATCGGCCCACCCGTGGGCCGGGCACGTCACTTGAGACCTCAATTGAGACATAAAGTTAAGTCTAAAGACAGCACAACACAACAAAGAGCTTCTCTGACTCTTTATTTTCCGATCCACTGGCTCCCGCCCGGGAAAGAAACATTTATCACAGAGGAGAATGCCAATCCGCACACCCGGAACACTCCCTGCGGTGCCGCAATCATCCACCGGAGGAAATGTGACAGTCTATATCATAAGGTAGGAGATTAACTAATTTACTCGATTAACAACTAATCAACTGAATTAATCATCATCAAACCAAACAAAAAAAATGTAAGTAGAGTTTAACCGAGTGATATTTCATGACAGTTCAGCGAATAGCCTTCCAAACGGACTATTTTGGTCGTTTGACTCTAGATATTTCAGCCATACTGCCTGCCCAGTACGCTCCGTTATTCAAGGGTCAATGGGCGAGTCAGAAATGATAACAAGGGACACATGTGCCCGAATGATGTCCTCGATCGTGAGAAGACATATAACCAAGTCCACGCGCGCAGTCAGCTACGAGTGTGGCCACTGTGGTTAAGTACATATAACCAACAAATACGTAGACAACAAGACTCCGAGAAGAGGACAACGCACTACTTAACTAGGTATAAATGACACACGAGGGACCACTCCTACTCCTCTTGTCACTCAACCATTTGAGCCTATTGCACTCGCTATACAGAAACCTAGACTGCTATTACTACATATATAGCCAGTAGGTTGCGGCAAGTTTTCGAGAAATGGGCCGGACCGGAGCACATTTGGAATGCTCACTATTGCTCCTGGATGGCATAAGTCTGTGACTACATGTATGTAGGTGCCAACCACATGCGCAGCGAAAGCTTGATATAGACGTCTACACCACTCACCAGGACATCCCCTTAGCTCACCCAAACACTTGAAAGAAAGGATCAACAGGATTACATTACATCACCATGAACTGTCTAGGTGAAGGGGATGTCGTAGTGAGTGGTTTGGACGTCTAGGGATAGCTCTCATGAAGATAATCTCTCTATAAGGTATCGCTTTTCAGTCCCATACTCATATCATTGGGTTTCAGCGCCGATACTCTCTCCACCTATGGGTAATGTCCACCTATGGGTAATACCCCTATAAGGGTCCAAATTCTCACCACCAGCATACCAGTATAGCGAGCTTTCGCTGCACCTGCATGTTCCCCTCAGCAAGGACTCCCAATGCATTCCGGCCACTCAATTCTTCATCACCCCGAGTGCAAGCTCTTTTCTGGTGGTCTATCCCCTCGCCACAAAAGACTATATCACCGCTGCATTAACCCTGACACGACTCACCGTGCATACGAGTAATTCAATCAATCAAGACACGACTCACCAGCTTTCCTCAAACACCAACGAGTGACCTCCCATGATCCGCGGCAGCGGCACCAGCGTCAGAGATCCGCGCCGGGCGCCGATAACCTTTTTCTCCCGTGTAGATCATCGATTTACTTTATATTTATCCGAAGGAGGATCAGGGATGTTTCATGTTTATCATCAGGGCTAGGGTTGGAAATCTCTGGGAATTCAATTCAAGATTCGCGGCTTCGGGAGAGAGAGCCTGTTCCAGAAGGCGCAGAAGAACATCAGATGGAACTCTCGGATTGGATTGGCTACATAAAATAACTTAGGCACTCTCTATTTTACCGTACCGCACCCGTCAGGATTGGCGGTAGTTGGAGAGAAGAATAGCTGGAGACAGCAGGTATGTTGTGCACAAAAGACGGACTGACTGACACCGAGGATCGCAGAGAATGGGGGCGGCAGATCAGGCTCTCAGTGGCAAAACAAGGGACGAAATATTTACCCCGAGACCGCTGAATTTCTATTTCCGACTCCGGTAAAGGTTCGCCCAGCGTCCATCTCGACGTGCCCAATGAATGGGGCTCAAGCCAGCTACCTAGCTATCTAAGTAGTAAGGCGGAATTCCTAAATCGCTCTTCCGGTTCTTTTGTTTTGTTTAAAAGCCGATCCGTGTTGTCGGACGTTTGGTGTTGGGGAAGCAGGAGAGACGGAATAAGCAAATTGAAGTGGGGTAGCATGGCGGGGTTGCTGGCTGGGGGGAGGTGCGATGGACGGGATGAATGGGGAAACAAACATCAAGCTTTAGCTACTTGCTTACCTTCTCACCTACCTGCTCTGGTTTGGTGGTTGAGGAATACTTGGATAGGCACGGTGATAGATACAGACTAACTACTACTACATACTTACTCTCCTGCTACATACTCAGAAACAATATTTCATACACATCGATTCCCTTTAAATATTTCATTACACCCATCTCTCCGAGAGTCGGTCCTCCCAATCGCCTCAGGAACCAATCTCCCCCCCTCTTTCTCCAATCGCCACATTCGCCATCATGTTTCGCCGTCCCACCACCAGCACCCTCTTACGGCTACGATTATGCCCTCTCCGCAGCAGCGCTCTACTGCCCAAGGCATCTCCAGCCCGTATTGCAGTAGCACCATTCTCCATCTCCGCGCCCCAATGCAACGAATCAAAGCCCGGCCAGTTTGCACGTACGGACCCGTCAATCACGGTCGAGTATCCGGCGGAGAAGGATATGCCTTCTAGTGCGCCGGTCCGCAGGGTGAAGAGGACACTGGGCAGCTTCTCGCTGGAGGGTAAAGTCGCGGTGGTAACCGGGGGGGCGAGAGGGTGAGTCTTGCTAGTTTCTTTTCTTTACTTCACCTCCTTAATTAATCTCCGACCTTTCTTTCCTCTTTTTTTTGCTTTTGCTTTTGCTGGTGCCAGTTATCTGGGTGTAGTATTTGCATATTGGGAGTCAATTGGAGTGAGCAACTGGCTCTAGCTAGCTGGATTTGGTCTCCGCGTGCGATTGCAGTTTATCGCATCGGACGAAGATGTCGTTGCATGCAGCGGGAGAAGAAAGAAAAAAACCTTATCTATCAAAAAAGTCCATTACTACTACATCTTTATATATATATTTTCTTTCCTCTATATTGGTTGGGCCCGCGAGTAATTTTTATTGACCACACATAGTCTCGGATATGTGATGACCCAGGCCCTCGTCGAGTCGGGTGCTGATGCTGCGATTGTAGACCTGAATGGTATGTTATTACTCTGTCGAGTCGGGATGGTTAGGGATGGGTCAATTAGCAAGGGAGACTGATATATTGCCGCCGGCGGTATGGTGGTGGTGATAATGCAGGCGAGGAGGCTATCAAAGCTGCCGAGATGCTGCTTAAGCACTTTAGAGATACCAATCCTGATGCAGACCGGTAAGTGAAGTTTTTCCCACCCTACCATCTCGAGCGCCGCGCGCAATCCAGCACTTTTCTTCTGCAAAGGCAAAAAGGAATCAAAAAAAATCGCTAACACCACCATGCAGAGTGCCCACAATAACCGCACACTCAGCCGATGTCTCCTCGCCAGACTCGGTCAAGGCCGTGATGGAAGAAGTTCTCTCCAAACACAACAACCACATCGACGTCCTCGTCACCTCCGCCGGTTTCACAGAGAACTTTAAGGCAGTGGACTATCCCCATGATCGCATGCAGAAACTCTGGGGCGTCAATGTAGATGGAACATATCTGTGCGCCGTCGAGGTTGCGAAACACCTCATTGCCAGCAAGAAGCCAGGCTCAATGGTATTTATTGGCAGCATGAGCGGGAGCATCGTCAACGTTCCCCAACCACAGGTTTCCCTCCCCTCCCCTTTCTTTTTTTTTCTCCCCGCGCTCCATACGTAGAAGATAAAGTGCTGAAATGAAACTACTTAGGCACCGTACAATGCGGCCAAGGCGGCCGTGCGCCATCTTGCGTCCTCGATGGCGGTTGAATGGTCAACGCATGGTATCCGTGTGAATTGCATTTCGCCGGGCTATATGCTCACGGCGCTGACAAAGAAGATCCTCGATGACAACCCGGAGCTGAAGGCGAAGTGGACATCGCTGATTCCACAGGGACGCATGGGGAATCCGGAGGATTTGATGGGCGCGGTGGTGTTTTTGGCGTCGGATGCGAGTATGTATGTTACTGGGGCGGATCTGAGGGTTGACGGAGGGTATACCGTTACTTAGAAGTCAGTTGCTGGAAAAGTAAATTGGAGGTTTTGTTTATTTCTTTATTTGTTTGGCTTTGGTTTGTAGTGGGATAGTGTAGTTGCATGTAGATTGGTTTATGAGAAGAATTTATATTTTATATCATGACGTCACAGGGGAGCTCTTTGTGTGATGTTTGTGGGGCGTCTGTGTGGGCTCTACTCAAAAGTTCTTGGCCCCCGCCTGGGCCTAGATACTAATACGATACCAAGCTTTCCGTCTACTACTCTTCTCATATCACATCTCTGCTCACATCTCTACTCACAGTACCGGACCAAAAAAAGATATTTCATCTCCACAAAACATCTCATCCCTTCCGTTCACGTAGTCTGTAATTAATATCCACGGAACGGAACGGCGGCCCCGAGAACACAACATACGGGCCGGGCGGCAACAGCACAGTACCTACTGTACAGTACGTACGTACGTCGGCGGGTGTGTGGGTGGTGCTGCCGGACGGCGGCCACGCACGCCGGGTGCGGGTGCAGGCTCTTGTTTAGTTTGTGTTTTATATTGAACCCGCAGTGCAGCTGTCAACTTGTTTATATTGAAACCCGCATTTGTTTATATTGCGATGGACATGTAGATCTTGGTAGATCTGTACCCATCTGTGGCACCGCACAGTGGAGGGAACATATATCTATCTAGTTATCTAGCCGGCTGGTGGTATGTAGATTAGATGGGGGATTTGCTGGGTTCAAAATGATAGTCACAAAGATGTGAAAATGTAGGTAGAGAGCGGCGGTAGAGGTATGTAGGGAGTTTATTCACCCGTAGATATGTGGGCACGTGAGCAGATTCCGAGGAGTAGACCACGAACAGGTGAGCGTCTCGAATAAACAGTTATAACCCAAGCGATTGATAGATACCGACGCGACGCAGATCCAGAGAGTATCGTTTGTTCATTTGTTTATTTGTACATAGGTATCGCAGGGCCGGACGCCAATACTTCATGTTTCACCTCACAGCGCACTCGCCCCCGCCCGCCGGCTCTAACCGACTGGCTTGGCTTAGTATTCTGTGGGGAAGATTGTGGGGAAGTGAGTATTTGGGCCTGCGGTTTGCGCGCGAACTGTTGTGCGCATGCAAGGTTCCGGGTTCGTTTCATTAAGGCGTCGGTTAGTGGTTGTGGTTCGCCTCGAAGTCGTAAAGCTGAAACCACTGTCGTTCACGGGGTATTGGCGAATTGCAGGTAAAAGTTGGCTTGGCTGTCTCTTTTTTGCCCTGTCCACCATCACCCAGTATCCGCCAATACCCCGTGAACGACAGTACTTGGTGTAGCTAGGTAGATGCTCGAAAACAACCAGGGGGGGCGGAGATGATCAACGTCAATACCGACATACATAGCCTATGCAGCTACATACGACAGCAGCGACAACAACGACAACGACGGGGAGGAAGCTAGAAGGAAGGTTATTTCACATGGAAGCTTTGAGACCCCTAACCAAGTCATCCAGTCGAGCCCGCGTGATTCGTGTTTTTAGTCTTCCCGGCGGGTATTGTATAGGAATGTTATCCATCAATTCATTTCATTTCATTGATCCGATCCACATGATCCACCTTGATCACTCTGGATTGCTTGGGTGATTGTTGAGGGTACATAGGACAATACCTACTATGTACCAATGGGATATCATTAATTTCGAGGAATGAAATGACCGGCTCTATGCGGCGGCGACGACGACGGCGAGGCCTCCAGGAGCGGGAGGGATGGACTCATCCTATCTCATCTCATCCGAGCTGCTGTATAAGCAAGCTCTCTTATGATAGCCATCCATCCATATCCATCCACAGCAGCCGATACAGACCCGCGTATCCCGGGTGTCGAAGCAAACAAGTTCCTACAATGGTAACCACTCCCATCTACACCAGTGCAACCACCAGTGCAACCATGCCTCTGTACAACCCTCACTGCCATTCTCACCGCCAGCCCGATAATTCCACAACCCGGAGGTTTTTGGTCAGGTTGTAATCACCCCCACGCCCGAAGATGATGATGCAATCCCGCACGCGAGTTATCGCTCATGGTTAATCATCCACCTATCTGCCACATCCCCATCCCCATCCCCCATCGTCTTACCTCACCTCACCTCACCGAAGGATAAAAAATAGCCGCCGCTGCGCCGGCAGATACTTACGACGGCGCAAGAAATGACCTGACGGCCCGAAGAAGCAGGCGATCCATAGATCCAGAAGGTGTTATTGTCCTGCGTGCGAGGCCTCCTGAGGTAAGGCAAGTTCCAGGCGAGATGGGAGCAGATGGAAAGGGTCCTGTTGCCGAGTAAAATGATTAGTATTTGTTTCATATGGAAAGGAAGAAGAAGCGACGTACAGAAGTTGTGTCTACTGTAATGGAAATGTTGATATCTATGTGTTAACTCCGTGAGCCGGTTGGTAGTACAGCGGTTGCTGTTTGGGACGGTAGGGCTAGGGTTGTGCTTATTTGCAAATTGCTGCATTAGCGATCATTTCAACCGCTGGTTCAGATGATATGGAAAAATCTCCCCGCCTTTCATCCAGACTGGAGCTCAGCCTGTAGACTCCCGCATCGGATGCCCTCAAACGATAGGTGGGGCATGCAAATACCCTTTTTTTTTTTTTTTTTTTTGCGGAGAGGGACTTGGCCATGTAGTCATAGCGAGAAAAAAAATTAAAGAGACCAAGAAAGAGGTCGATGCTGTGGGCACATGAAGACAATTCACTCTTTGTAGTGAACTGCTGTCGTTACGACACATTCATATGCAAAAGCACGTTTGACGTTTAAGGATCCTCAGGCGAGGTGACAAACAGATGCATCCTAACGCTAGATTCCACCGATCCCATGCATGACACCTTGCAGTATTCCCCTTAGTTATGTTTTTGAGGGTTGAGGGGGCTTGAGGGCTTGCATGAACGTCCTGCTGAAGTAATTACATATCGGAATTGTCGTCTTTGACAAACTTGTTTTGGGGTTTTTTTATCTTTGATCGGAAACTAGCGGAGAGAAAGAGCGGGCCGGAAAACATTTGACAAAGAGTTTGAGTCGATGGTGGATGATGATCGGTTTACAGCGAAGTCTCTTACGTCTTCGTAAAAACTACTCTGACAGTGCATAGAGCCAGAGTTCATGAAGTCAGTAGTTGAGGTGGTCTAGGTGGTTTAGTACCAAACTGCATTTCCGCAAAGCACATCGATCCACAAAACTCTGCAGGAGTCGCCTTGCCAGGATTCGAGAGTTGCATTGTCGCAGAGCAGAGCCTCTTCCCCGCACATATTTCTTTTGCGGCAATCCGCATAAGTATCGACGATCACTTGCTTGTCCCCTGTCAATCCGGAGCTCGTGACCGACGCGACACCTAAATAGCAACATTAGCTATTGCTGCTCCTGACATTGATGGAACCCTATCATGATACGTATTCCGCGGTACCATAAACAGCATATATACTAGTTTATTTTTGCCAACTCTTTTTATGTACTCTATCGCACTAGGATTCATGGGCTCTCAGCTACATACCGTTAATTGTATGTAGTTGTTACCTCATGTCATGTCTTCGTAGGTCGAATTTAGTAGGTACACCACGTGGCCCACCGCCTCAAACCACAGACGCTGAGAAACCGCAGCAAATCCCCGGCGGCCCCTTGTTAGAGAGTCAGGGTGCATAAATAAGCCGCTGCCCAGTAAAAACGGCTTCGTGGTGGGATCCGAGACGTAACCAGAAGGAAAAACCCGCACTTTAGGGCCTCTCAACATCTCAATGACATAACTCTAAAATCTGCCTTCCCAGATATATGTATGCTCTATGAAGATGAGCTCAGGACTTTTGAAATTTTGTGGTCACTGAGAAGCTTGGATGAGCTTGTTGGTTAGAGATCTTGGCATATTCTTGGCAGGGCTCACTAGCCCAATCTGTCACCATAGTTAAAGATGTAGAGTACGCCAGGGGGGAGGTGCAAGTCTAGAGCTAGGTGTCAGGAGGAGATGTTTCAACAATCAATTGGCCAAACCCCTTCCCTCCAGCTTCACCCTTCTTATGCCTGTATGTATGTATGTATGTATGTGTGTATGTATGTATGTATGTACGTATGTGTAGGTACATACAGCTCTTCAAGCCCAAAAAAGTCACAAGACCTCTCTGAAAGCTTCTCGATCTTCTCGAGAATACGCGATAGCCGAGATCGACTGTTCGTCCCACAGTGATATTCCAGAGGTACTCTGCTCGAGAAGGCCACTGTCCCTAGTCCTGTGGACCCTGTCAGAGTAAGAAATGATACACAACGAGAGACTACATGTATGTAAAATACGTACTCAACCTACCCCGGATTAAAGTCTCCCCTGCCCCCTTCAGCTGTCATGCTGCACCGTGTGGTTACACTTCCACACAAACATCGCGGATATATAACCGGGCTCCGGCCTTTCCTTTCTTGCCAGGATGAATGCAATTTCATGTGCCAGGATCTGTATGCTCTATGTATACACATATCAGAAAAAACTACACTTCTTACTCTCTTCGAGATGCCTCGTTGAGATGAAACAAAAGGCGGATATAAAACTACCTGACTGACTGCCCCACAACCTCGGGGGATACGTGTTCGGCGAAAATATTACCCCACATTAATTATCGTACCATGTACCTTGAGAGCTGGGGAGGGTGGAGGGGCCTGCCTTGAGACGGAGTGATTCACCCCGGTGATCGATTCACACTGAAAGCGGGAAAAAAAGAGGGCCGTGGATGAGTTTCTCTTAAGAAATGCAATGTCCTTTCTTATCATAATATGAATCGTGATAATGGAGTCGCCTTGGATCGAGGGCATGTAGGGGGCGTTGATGTGTCGAGAGGAAATACGTGATTAGCATCTGGTGGTAATTAATGCTATCATCTTGAACAGCGTGGTCTTGTGGACGTTGTCAGCGTTCTGGATCTTTGGAGATGAAAGTATGTAACACGTCTGCAATGAGATCTCGAAGTCTTGGTCTTTACTTGGACGCACAGCACTCGAATCCCGGTAATCTGGGTCCCATGGGGAGCAGGGATGGTAGAGGGGATAAATAAATAATGTTGCATACACACTTGGCTATCCATGCCATTCTATTCGGTACCGATATCTATCCTCAAGCTTGTGAGTCGGAGCACAGGTTTGTAGGTACGTACTCCGCAGTGCCGAAAACCTAACTCCCGTGGCCCCGGGAACACGACCAATAACGTGTCCACATGAGAAGCTCAACTCGCATCTAGATTTTGCATACTTGAAACCGTCGTCGTCGACATATTCCTATGATAGGGAAGACGTTTAATTGGTGGCTAACGACTCTTTCCCTAGAATGGAGTGCGCACAATCCCATCTGAAGAAAGAGTGATGATCAGACGCAAACAAACATGAAGATTTTTAGGTAGCCGGTTTTGTTCACAATTGAACCACAAGCATGTATGTAAGGTGCTACAAGACTTCTAACTTCCACTTCCAGCGTCAACTTTTCGTTAAAATTATGGCGAAACCCGAGACGAGATAGAAAAAGGAAGAAGGGGTGGCTATCTAGCTCAAAACCAAGGGATGTAAAGCGTATTTCCACGGCCTTCCACATTCTGTTGAGTTTCAGAGAAGCCAGGCAGGATGAAAAAGTAAGTTTTCTAGATAAAATTTACATGTAGTTATCTCGATCATAAAAATAGAAAGACCTGGGACACTGATAATGCAAATGCAGCCTCCGTAGGGTACTATCACAAGTCTAGACATGTGGGTTTTAGAAGTGGGTTAAATTGTGAGCTGCGCTGGATTAAGGATATCTTTCTCTACGTGGTTATCATGATCAGTATTATATTACAGTAGAGTAGAGCAGAAAGTCCAGAGTATGATGATGTATGTACATATGTCGTGCTGCTAAAAGAGCTTTGCTGGCTCGTTTGCCCATAAGCGGTTGTGCCACAGGTGCATGGCGCAGCTAGAAAGATGTGAACTTCAAACATGTGCCTGTACCCCGATTCGATTCTGCAAGACCGCGGGCATCTGGCCTCTCTGTTCTACCAGAGTTGATGGCAGAGTACGTACGTACATTCATCGATTCAGTACTCTTCATATGGAGTGCTCTACTTGTACTGCCCTGTGAAGAGCATGTACTCCACCTAGAGTAGAATAGGTGCCTGCTCTACTCATTACAGACAATTTTCTGACCCGAGACCGTGGAGCTGTCGTCGACCAGGTTTCTACCCCACGCCCGTTCTTCCCCCTAAAACTAAAACATCCACGGCTGCATCTATCTGGTCTCCCGTCATGGCGCAGTGATCTCTCTGCCAGTAAAAATGGCTGAAGCCACGGACGAGGCGTTTTTAAAGATTGAAATGAGTTAGGAGTCAGAAAAGGTGACTGTGAACGGACGTGGCAGATAAATGAATCGAACAGGTATGTACTGATCTAATCCAGTGTGAGGTCTGTTCGCTTCGCATCTCAACCACACATGGAATTGGATTTTGATGTTCATGACTCCTGCAGCAGCAGCAGCCGTTATGATGGATGGATGGATATACGGATGATATAACTGGAAAGTTGCATGATGACGGATAGCTGGATTGTTATGAAAAGAAGCTACCACCCTGTTCCCGTACTCCCGGCTTTTCTGAGAAAAAGATATTCCGCTGGAAGCCCTCCTTACTCTGGTAACCTCGTTATCAATTGCTACGACCTGATCTGATCGGTCCAGCCCTACAATTTGGACTGTAACCCTGCCGCCTCAAGCCTGATCTATCTTCCTATCTACCCCTCTGGCTCTAGAAAAGACATATATAAAAAGCACGCCATTACCCCGGAGATTCGCTTCCCCGCCAATCATTCCGACTCCATCTGTACTCCGTAGGCAGCAGCAACAACCTGTGTTGTCATTTGGAGACAACTGCAGAAACAACCAACAATCCTCGAATAGTTTGCCGTGGGTCCTCTATTTCACTGCAAAGTTGAAAGTAACTCACTCACGTGGGTTTATAGCTTCATCAGCTCATTTACCCTTTACACGACCCGCCAGGGGGCTTTTATTCCTTCTCTTTCTTTTAGTAGACAGCTTCTATCTGTTTAGTAGGTAGTGGGGGTTTGATACAGTAGGGCGTGCCGAGCGGCAGCTGCCAGCAGCATCAGAGAAAGCAAAAAACAAAACGGAATACAGGCGATAAACGATACCGAGGATCGAATTTTGTTTGTTTTTTAAAAAAGAGAAGAGAAAAAAAGAAGGAAAGAAAGGGGAAGAAAAACCCAGCTGAGACCCTCCCACTAGCCGCGAAACGACCAAGAGAAAGCGAGCATCAAGAGAAAAGGAGTCAACGTGAGGCGCAATATTTTGCATGCGAGGGAGTTTCGAAAAGTGTATGAGTTGTTGTGGAAGGAGTTACTAGTATCATACCTATCTGCTTGGTAAGTGAATTCAACTCGGGGATTTGTTTGAGTTATGCCCGTCCCTGCCCCACCCCCCACAGCCCCTGCACGGAAACGATCTATCTTCTTGATGATAATCCACATCAATAAATCTGCCTCTATTCTCATTCTGAGTGGTGGTTGTGGTGGTGTTGAGGAAAGGACGGAGCAGATTGCGGATTTCAGCCCTTTAGCCCTACCTACCTAGTCTTCTTTTTGCCATGCGAGGTTGTTTGGTCGTTCAGTGTATGTGCGGCGGATGACCTGCTGACCACACAAGATCCCAGACTAGAAGTACATACACAACGCAGCTGCTAAGGTACCGCAACTTCCCCAAAGTAGTTAACTTTAGTGTGGTGCTTTGCACACTTCGCCGTTTCAGCCGTTTATATTATTATTTAGGGAATCTCGCATTTTTATTTGTTAGTGTTCGTCCCTTTTCCCCATATTTTTTGGCCTTCCCAGATTTCCGTTTTTCGCCTCTTTATCACCTTCGATCCACCGTGCACCCTTTGTGTGCGACATTCTTTCACTCTCTCTCCACGAAGTCACCTGGGTTCAAAGAGTTGGGGTCACCCTTGCTTGCGTTCTACTACTATCTAAAGCCCAGTCAGTGGTGATACTTCTATTTGCCCCTCGTACCTTTCCAGATTCTGAGATCGCCGGTTTCCTTAAATTGTCATTTCTCAATAAATAAATTTCGAATTCTACCTCTTCCCCCCACCCACTTCCATAAAACAGCGACAAGAAAATACTGGAAGCACTATTTTTCTATAATTTCGTTTCATTTCTAACCTCCGGGAAGCAAAGTAGGCCTCGGTTGTTTTCTTTTCCCCGCAAAAAAAAATATCCATTTGAAAACGGCGGCGCCTTCTCTCTGTCCCTTTTTTTTCCTTTTTTTTTTCCCTCCCTTCTTTCTTTCGAAACTAGTGAGATCGTATCCTCCCGCAGCAAAGAGCTAGGTGAAACGGAAAACGTCGAAATAGGGAATCGTAACCCCAAGGACAACCCAGTAATACTACATACGTACATACATACCTACCCTTGGGACCACTCAAAGAGCTCATCCGGTACGTGGGAAGTAAACGAAGGCTTTTCCTAAACATACGTTCGACTGGGGTGGACAGGTTTACCTGCAAATCAATTCACGGCGTCTGCAGCTTAAACCGGACGTACAAATATCGAACTCATCCCAGCAGAGCAATAGTAGGGGAAAATAAGAAAGCCGGGTTTTCGAGCAGAGCTGGGGTTGGAAGGTGTGAAAAGAACTACATACCTAGCCGGCGACCTACTTGCACCTGCTACTAGTGTTAGAAATTTCTCAACAAATCTCAACAGTCTTGTCGTCTAGAGTCAAGATTCCGGGAAATATATATCAAAGGTGCACAGAAGACTCACGGAATCTTCCCTCCCCCGATACCCGCACCGACTCACCGGAAGAATACATATATTTCGGATCACCACCCGGACAACACGTGAAAGAAAGAGAGATAGGGAAAGAAGAATTCAAAATCACGCTGGCATCTGGAACTGATCTCCAACTGTAAATATTTGACAGGTCCAGAAATTTCTTTTTATAACGTAGGTTTTGAGTTTCATAATACCTTTATATCTTCAGCTCTTTTCCCCTTGCCCTTTATATGTCGCTTGTATATAATCTTGTCCCTGCTGCCAGAGCTCGTCACTAGCATTATCGTGTTCCCGTCGCCCCTTTGTTTTGGATTTCTGATCTAATATTGCGTGGTTTGTGCAGAACTCATCCTTCCCAAGTAGCTTTTCGACACACGCCGCACACCGCACAGACTATACCTACCATTCTCATCCATAAAACGCGCGTGAGGACTAGACAAGCAAGTGGAAATTGCCATCTCGAGCTTCCCTACCATAAAAAAAACCCTGCGTTGCTATCGCAACTGGTGAGTAAATAAATGACATTTGTTCTACTATTTGAAGCTATCTTTGACCCCCCCACCCTGTGAGGCCCTTCCTTTAACAACCAATGTTTGATCCTATGAATGTTCACTTCATCCCATCTTCCCTCAGCCCACAACGATGCTTTTCTCTTCTTTTCTTTGTGAATGCCTTCTCTGAGCACGTACTTTTCTTCTGATACGAATATATCTTCCAGCGCGCTAAAACTATATCAGCAATACAAGCTCAGGTTATCAAATAGCGCGTAGTCACGGCCAGTCGCCCCTGCCAACGTAAGCGTACAAACGAACCACGGCCACACCTCCGCCACCCGCAATTCGGGCGTAACAAATTAAAAACCGGGGAGACTTACTACAACGTTTTTTGTCTCTCTGTGTGTTTTTACAAGACATAACTAGACAAGGAACCGGCCGGAAACGCCAGCTCACGGGCTTTTTAGGAAGCAACCCACAGCTGAAATAAGGGCAACAAATCACATCAAGGATCAACTACCGGCTAGTTAGGTACCGCACTAGCGTACAACAATTGTCGGGTGTAAATATTCTAGAACTCTGCTATATCTGCTCTAGTGGGCGGCCGCAGTCAGTTTTCGACCCAAGCCTAGAGCCCGGCGGTCTTTCAGATTTTCACCCTTTTTCTCTATCATTACTGTCACTCTGCCAGTCTATCTACCTCCTCGTCCCTGGACTTGGTCCAAAAGGTTGCACGTTCTCCACCACATCAATAACAATTCAGGTATCACGAGGAATCGAATCAGGTTATTTCGGTTCTGCTGTGTTCCCTTTTTCAAACCTTTTATTACGAAACCCGCGACTAGATCTCGGCTGTAGATCAGATTCAAAATGAAGCCAATCGGCGGGATCATCACAAGCAAAAAGTCTATCCCAGACAACTTTCGACAGGTAGAAACATTTACGACGGAATATTTGAGTAAACTATGGAAGAGTGCGTCTAACCTATCCCCTTATGTTTCTTTTACTACTACCTTCTCCCCCCCCCCCCCCCCCCCCCTTTTTTTTTTTTTTTTTTACCCTTGAGATGTTTTTCCCCTCCCCAGAAATGTATAGAGAGCATTTCTGTCCCAAAAACTCTCTCCCTTTTTTCAATATCAACATTTCTTACGAGCAGCAATAATCAGACACCAACAACGGGAAGGGGCAAATTTTCAAATCTCAAAAAATCTCAAACCTCAAAGTGGACATCCGTTGAAAACTTATTTAAATAACAGATTTTTAAACAATAATCAAAAAAATGCGCACTGCTAACAATTACTCCCCTTTGGGAATTTAGTCTACACTATCAATCGCGACGTCCTCGATAAAGGTCGCCGTCTAGAGAATCTTTTCTGGCGGATATGGGGCAGTGAACGAATGAATCGGAACTTCTCCGGGCAGAAGGTTTCCCAAATATTTACAATGATCTTCGAAAGCGAATCCGGATTTGAACTTAGCAGACCGCCTCCTCGGCCCATCCGCGCAGCTCTTCCGCCACCCTCATCCCCATCATTTGTGGCTGATATAGACACTCTCAACAGCCCCCGCCCAAGCCTGGAGATAGAATGCCCTCCGACCCCACCGCCTAGCCCAGTACCTCCTGTTACGTCAGTTGTAGGATTCCAGTTAGGGACAAGCTACTTATCGAAGCTTCCCTCACAAACAGCCATCACCGCATCGTTACGGAAGAAATTCCCAGACGCTCCTCCTTCGCCACCAATACCTTCTCGGTCTCCAGTAATTGTATCAACGCCAATACCACCTATAGAGGAAGTCGAAGACACAGTATCTCCACAGCTCCCGCCGCCGCTACCTTCAAAATCAAACCTAACAGTAACCATTGTTGCGAACGTTCAAGTTAGCCCCGGTGGTGCCGCCTCATATACCACAGTTGCATCCGCTTCAGATTCTTCAGAAGGTCCCAAAGTCAGCAAAGCTCGAAAAACTAAATCTGATCGCCCACCGCCCCGTGGACGTCGAAAAATTGTCGCAACAAAGGTTACGACCACCAAAGCGACAACAGGGCGGACTACAGTAGCGTCCAAGAAGAATATGCTGCGGCCGGCATTGCCAAAACGGAAGAGTAGTAGTTCGTCGAATACGGCGGTCAACACGGCAGTCTCGAGCCCGAGCAATACGTTGACAGTCGACGTTGCGCGGTCATTGCCGTCGTCGAGCCAGCAAAGACAGGAGAGGAAACGGAATTCTTCGACGGAAGGTGACGACGAGGAATCGAGGAGGAAGGGCGATGCAGTAGGAAGTGGATGGGTCGTGGACCCAGATTTTAGGACAAAGTACCTGGAACAGAAGAACAAGGAAAAGCTGGGAACTTTGACGAAAGCCGTTTCGACAATTGCTGTGAGCGAAGCTGTAACGAAGGCTTCGAGAAGGGGAAAAGGAAAGAATGTTCTAGTGGTTGATGAAATTGTATCATTGAAGGGACTGTCGGAGGATATGGGGGATGTTCAGGTGGCACCTATTGTCAGCGTGCGTGATGTGGAAGTTGATGAGCAAACGTCAAATTTACCAAGACGGAAATCCGAATTAACACTTCTATTCGAGGGAGCGAAGAAGGCCGGAGAAAAGAACGGGAGGGAGCGCAGCACCAAGAAGGTGCAAGTAATAATTGAAGGAGAGATCCGACGGTAATCGTGCAGGCAAGACCACTTGGGTACTGTCTGTATTTATGTCAGTCGGGCGGGGGTGTGTGAGAGAGATCGAAACATTGCGGGATTCGAATGTGAAGCGGAGGTACAAAGGTTATTATTTGCATTTCCCTTGTCGGGCAACGGGGATGTTCCCTGCTGTCTGGCCGGGGGCCCGGCGCCGCGTCTGTTTTCTTTCTTTCTCCTAGTTAAAAAAAGAGCTTGGTTTATAACGGAAAAGTCTGTTTTTTGTGTTTTTGTTTTTGTTTTGTTTTCCTTCTTGGTTCGTCTCTTTCATGTGTGTGTGCGCGTTAGTTTCGATCGGCCCTGGATGGGTCCTTATCATTTAATTCAGGATGAAATATATGTTTTTTTCCTTTCCCTTTCCTTTTCCTTCCGTACGTACCGTTCCTTTATAAACCTTTGTGTACTTGAGGGGTGGGGGGCGCAAGTCAAAAATCTGCCCCCCACCGAGACAGAATTTACAGCAGATCTTGGGACGGTTCCTCCTCCCCTTACACTTTATACAAGTACCTATTACTTCTTCTCATCATTGTCGGCGTCGTCATCATTGGCCCCTGGCCTGGCTACGTGTTTTCGAGATCGACTTTTTTTACTTTTTCTTCCTCAACTGTTTTTTACTTTTTGCGTCCGTCCCGGTCCAGCTTCTAGGGACAGCTAGATAGATAGCTCTAGCTACCTGGTAGCCAGTTATCGGTGGTAGCACTATCACTGACACTGCCTGGCGGAGTAGCTGCTGTGGTCGGTGCGAACTGCGTGTAATTAATTGGGTTTCGTAGATTCGATTCAGATAATAAACTCCTGGCTTAACTTTCCGAGCCGTACCACCTCTCTCTTACAATTACTCTAAAAGAAAGAAAAAAGCTTATGCTGATCATTGACTATCTGGCCCACTCTACTTTACCAGCTAGAGTGCCTAGAGTGCCTAGAGTCTAAGTAAAGTAACAACTACTCTAAACATCCCTACACCTACCTGTAACCAAGAATCATACAAAGTATCAAGTATCGGCGTAGCAGCTCTAGCTAGTACCAAGATCTGATCTCTGGCCCGGCCTGTGAACCCTGCATCGATCAAGGACAAGGTACACAAACAGCCTCGCCCAAGATGATCATCGCGGTCGTAGCCTGGAACGGGCTGTCTTGGTTTCCGGGGTACGGTTGACGTTACATACGTTGGGGGATTTGGTCTTGGTTGGCATCTCGTTTCCTTGGAGTTGCCGGGCCCTGGAGGTGGCCCGGTGGTGGAGTACTGATATCATGCAGGGCTGGTGGAGAGGTGTTTGGTACAATAGTGTAGGCAGGTAGGTGGTTAGGTAGTTAGGTGTGTCACGGGTCACTGGGATGGATGGGGGAGGTCATTGGACTGACTGACTCGTTAGTTGACTGGTACCAGTCAATGACTGGTTGGTTAGTTTACTGTGTGGTTGGTTCGTGAGAGTGAAGATGGGGGGCGGGGAGGGCAGAGGGAGCTAGTCACCTGTCGTGTCGTGAACACCGAGTAGAGATGTGCACTAATAATGAGAAACAAAATGACAGATAATAATTTCCTTCACTTCCGTTTCTTTGGCTCTAAAAAGCGCGGGCTGAAACTTTAAACCATACGATGCATATGCATATCCATCCATATACACGGGATAGAACAAAATAAAGGCGAAATAGACCACACCCGGCCGGGCAGGGCAGATAGCAAGTAGTTGCTCGTACTCAGCCTACTAAACTCACGATACCTATCGCTATAAAACCGACCCGGAAGGATCCATATATCCTATCCACTATCTCAGTCTCAGTCTAGCTATCATAGTCACGAGTCGAGAGAGTAAGAGGGAAACGATAGATAACGTCCAGACCGGAGATATCAGAAATTCCAAACCAAGCTCACGTTACCAGGCCAGATAACTGTAGGATGCCGTTTGATATTGCAGTTTACAGTTACAGTTACGCGCGGTTATAGTTAATTATGATTACGCTTGACTCGATATCACGTTGCACTGCTGCGCTGCTGTGGTGGGTATAGAGAAATTAAACTCTCCTTAGGTAGAGCTACTAACAAAAACCAATCCAGAGCACTCGTAGAGTAGATTACTAACCAAGTCTTACCACCACTCGTCCCCTCGTACGACCCGCTATACCCTCCCCTAAGTGCCAATTATTAAACGCAACCCCCCCGATCGGCCATCCTCACCAAGATCTAGAATTCCCAGCACAGCTGTGACCCGCCAGCAGGAAATAGTGCCAGCGAGTAAGGGCTCAAGGAGATCTTTTTGCGCGGGGACACGCTGGGCGAGATCCAGGGTGGTGTAGAGGACGGGGGGTTTATGCTAAATGACGGTGACGGAGGGGAGGGTGCAGGGATCAGGTGTGGGGACGGTGGAGGGGTGGTGGTGACGTAGTGGGTATACTAGGGGAGTGCTGTTGGGGGTGATTCAAATCGGTCAGTGCGGCCTTGCGGGTTTGAGTGGGAGGGGGTAGGGGGTGAAGTGGAAGAGGTACATAGAGAAGGGAAGTAGGAGAAGGGGGATAGTGTAGATATGTAGGTACGCTGCTATACTTTATTTTACCTACATATACACATTCTCTACATGTCATATATCTCGAACTCTCCCGCTACTCTAGAGCAGAGCAAACAGAGAAAAAGGGGTCCCATTCCGCATCGCAGCCCAGCCCGCCAAATCAAAAGCTTGTCCTGGCGTTGATCTGATGGCCGCACACACATGTAGAGCAACCGGCATCGTACCGGTAAAGTCCCCCTTATCAATTCTCCCCTTGACGTAACAGAGCAGTAGACGTCATGCCGTTTCTACTTTTACAAGAGAGAGGGGACGTGCTGTGCTTGGCCTGCGGAAGGGAATAGATCAAAGGCCAATGAGCGGGAGCCTCGTCTCGTCTATCTAGCTAGCTAGGTACTAAACTAGACTAAACCTACTCTTTACCACCAGCTGGCTGGGCTGGCTGTGATCGACGGGAAAGTCGTAACGTAAGGAGGTCATTTTTTTGATGGTGGTGGCTGTTTTTTATTTTTTTTTTTATTTTCCCCGGACTAGAAGGTTGACAGGTGGGAATCATATTTTGCTTTTTTAATCTTTTTTATGCGGTTTTTTACTTTTTTTTTTATCTTCGTTTGTCGACTGGGGGGGGGGGGGGGGGGGGGGCTGAGATAGAGGCGAGAGGGGTGGGAGGAGAGATTGTGCAAAGTATGGTACGGTAGAGGAGCAGAGTATGGTACACAACGGCTGATTCCCCCATATGGACATCTGGATGGCCATTGCTGGATCATGAATGGATATGTAGCAATCATCCATCCATTCCAGCTAACCTCCATGTGGCCCGTTTGTCGCCCGCGATTCTCCACTGGAGTCGTTAGACAAGTATGTAAGTCAGACTCATTCATGCTCTACATGTACGTACAAATGTATGTAGAGTCTGTACCAGTACCTACATAGAGTACGTCTGTAGCCTCAGAGCGTGAGCACACGACACGACAGACACGGACACGACACGACTCGGTACTGTCACTACCCCTCTCCTCTCTCCTGCTAGACGAGACGTGGCCCGCCCACCCGCCCGCCCCAACAGGATCGTCTCCCGGGTAGTGAGGGCAGTCAGTCAGTAGTGTGCCGGTAGTAGTGAGAGGCGAGTAACGTGATATCGCGTTGGCGACGCGAATGAGTGAAACATGACATCCACGGAGCGAGTGAGCGACTGTGCGTGGGCGAGGATCTGGGGGATGTGCAAGTTGTGTGCAGGGAGGAAATCGCGTGGTAGAGTGGTGAAGGGGCCAATTGGGGGGCGAGGGAGGCAGAAACGAAACAGTGTCGGGTATGGACAATGGGGTGCCGGAGGGGAGTATGGGGTAGGGGGAGTATACTATGGGGAGATAGTATACAAATGGGGAAGCTCATGCTAGCTCACTGAGAAACAAAATTAATCTCACCTCCGAGCTCAGTCAGTCTAATCAGTCTGGCCAGTCCAGACCTGCGCAGCGAGTGAGTGAGCGCCAATTTAAACACCCATCCCCATCCCCACACTCCGGGGGGGCCAGACCCTGTCCCCGTCCTCCATGTAAGTTTGTTTATTGCTGTGCCCCCCAGCAATCTAGGTACACTCCACAAAAAGTATCACAGCGCAGCACAGGCCAGACCACGGCCCAGAACCTAAACTACCGAAACGATCCTTCTCCACCTACCCTGCCATGCCGGGCCCCCGAAACATACAAACCACGGACCAAGCGCCACAAAACACGCGCGCGGCGGGAAAGCAAAAGGAAAGGAAGATAGAAGCTTGGACCCTCATGGTGAAAAAGGAATTATTATTGAATGTTGAATGTGCGAGATTCGTGAGTACGTGAGTGCCACGAGGAGAGGCAGGGAGAAACAGAAATCGATCGTGAAGAGGCAGCGCAGGGAAGGGGTACGTGGTGCGTGCGTGGAGATTGGATGGTGGTTGCGGGCTGTGTGCAAGAAGAGTGGGAGAGGGTGAATTCGATTGCGGGGATCCAGAGAAAGAGAGAACGAGATAGGGGAATGCGAATTCGGAGTGAGTGCGATTTGATGCTGAATCGGCGGCGAAGGGTTGGGGAGCTCGTGTACTGTATTGTAGGTTGTGTACATATGTTGTGTAGGTAAGGTACATGATGTAGGTTCTGAGAGTATTGTAATTTGTAGAAAGTCGATTGTAAATTCGGTGTCGTGATGTGGGAAATCGCAGCGCAGGGCCGGCGTGTCTCCAAAATCGTAATTCCGATTATTTGTTTCTCGCTGTCATTATCACAAGCTGCTGACCATCCATGTTATGGTAATGCGGGTGGATCACGCGAGCGACGCGTTGCCGTTTCATTTGGGCAAAAGAGTCATATGGGAATTTGAAATCCGATTTCTGTTTCTGTTTTTGGTTTACCCTTTATTTTGGCACTTTGTCGTATCACAATCGTCACAATCACGAGTGAGAAAAGATGAGGGCCCCCAAAAAAGTTCCGACCAAATTTTTTTTTTCCCCTTAACATATCATTTGAAATTTCCGCGCCATGATGCTAAGTTGTAGGAAAAGTCTTCTAGATATATGTAGCTAGCCTTATTCTCCCCCGGTACAGTAAAGTAGTAACTAGCGTGCTGGTAAAAATCGCAAAAAAAAAAATCAAAGCCGTAAAAAAAATAATGAGACCCATAAAACACCAGGGTAAAAAAAAAGAGATATTACTATCCTTTCCCAAACCCGCCCAACCCGTCACCCTCCGTCATCCGACATGAACAGATACAAAACAGACCGCTAAAAACACAGAAAGGGAGAAGAAGAAAATGCTTCCCAGTGTAGTATGCACATACAGCATACAGATACATGTACATTAGCCAGCCGAGCTAGCTAGAAGGCGGACAGACAGAAAGACAGAAGCAGCGGAGACGAAGCGGAGCCGGGAGCTAGGGAAGAAGGGAGGAAGGGTAGAACAGAGCGAGCGAAGATATGACGTGAGAGACCGGAGGAGAGAGAGAGAGCAGAGAGGGGGGAGGTAGGGAAATGAGCCACGAGACGAGAGACGAGACGAAAAAGCGTTGAGTCCCGCCCGCCGCCCCCACCCCACTCTCCCGAATCAGACCAGCGACCAGCGACAAGCATGCGACGACGACAGCTTGTTGAGGATACGAGGACACGAAAGTGTGCGAAGCGAACCCCATGATGCTGTCTGTCTGCCTGCGCTGGTGCTGCTGCGCTGCCGGAGCCGAGTTGTTGACGACATAGCACAACCCCCCGTCCCTTTCTCTCTCAAACTCTTTCCCCTCTCTCGAGATCACCTTGGTGCATGATGTTCCTTCCCTCATTCCACCCCCCCTCTCTACCTCCACCCCCGAACCCCCCGAATAGCCACCATAACCGCACCCCCCCCCCCCCCCCCCCGGCTCTGCGCTCGCCTCTCCCCTCCCAAGTGGGCCAGACCAAACCGCAACACAACCAATCACTAGCGCGGCCCCCCGCCGATAGCTCAACCGAACCAGCCAATGACCGCGGCCCCCGTAACACCAAGCCCGCACCCAGAACTGCAAAAAAGGAACACGACGAACGAACGCGGACGGAGAGGAACAACGAGTGGATAGGTAATAAAAAACCAATTTTTTGTTAAAAGGTTTTTTTCTTTCTTTCTTTCTTCTGTCTGTCTTGTGTCCATCCCAAAAAATAAAAAAAGTAAAAAGATACACAGGCTTTTGAACCTGGTTAAGGAAATCAAAAAAAAACCCAAAAATTTGTCCCCCAAAAAAACTCCCGTTCAAACGCCGTCGCTCCAGTGAAATTTTTTTACCAGAAGGGAAAAAAATAAAAAATCAGAAAAAAGGAACCATGACGTAACGTGACAAGAAAAAAATAGTTAACACCCCACCAAGAAAGGAATAGGAAAAAAAAAGATGCCCCAAATACGAAATCCGGAAAAAACAAATAACTGGAGAAAACAAAAGCAATAAGATCAAGTACCGGAGAGTATATGAAAAAAGGAAAAATAGTAATGGGAAAAATTGATCCAAACTAAAAGTATAGCCCAAAAAGTAGTTTCGTCGATTGAGGAGGGAGGATTGTTGTAGTGGTAGTAGTAGTAGAGGAGGAACGAATCGAAAAAAGATGATTTGGTTTGGAAATCGGAGACTTTTATCGCTGCTCGTACTCGTTCGACGATGAGGCTAATGAAGGGAGATCTATTGAGGGTCTTCGGTATGGGCTCGGGGCAGTGAAGATTGAGGTCTTTCGGAGTCCGAGTTGCTGCAAAGGTTGTTAGTAAATCTTGCTTTCATGTGAAGGTTCTCGGTAATCTCTTACCCTGCAGCTGTCGCAACGTGTGTTGATCTGGTTTACTCTTCCGCGGCATCCTCTGGGCTGGTTTACGCAAGAGAACATTTTGAAATTATTTGTGGGGTGGGTTGGGAGCGTTGAAAGCTTTAGGTAGTAGTGGTAGTGGTAGTAGTGGTTGAGTAGTAGTAGTCTTTGTAGTAGTGTAGTAGCTGCTGTAGTACTGATGAAGCTTCGTGGTATTTGTATTGTGCGTAGTACTGAGTTGTGTGAAGGCAATGTTCTTCTTATTGATTCTTGTGATTGATTGAGAGTCTGTTCGAGGAGGGGACTGTGTTCTTATAAGGCAAGATTCAATTGAAGGGTCCAAGAATACTGTGCGGATCGTGATCTGATGGAAGGGTTTTTAGACGGGGGAATCAGGGCGTAATATATCGTCGGAGGGGGGCTGTATGGATTTAACACATTGACTGGTTGTGGTGGTGAGCGTACGTCTCACAGGTACGTATCAATCAAAATCAGGTAGATTCATAGTAGTGGTAGTAGGGCGGACTGGACTGACCGGAGTGTGTGGAATTTGGCAGGCATGGGGACCAGGCAAGTAAGAGGTAGGGATTGGGTCATAATGCCCCCCCCAAGTTGCAAGGCCAGACCCGGGGGTATGTACCAGAGTCATATTTTTTATTTTTTCATTTTTTCCCACTTTCCCATTTGCCTGCTTGGTTTTTTTACTGTTATTACAAGAACAAAGCCCAAAAGGGGGTTGGTGTGGAGTACTTCCGGGGGGTGTCTGCGGCAACTTGATGCAGGCGATCTTAAGAATCCAAGTTTCAGCCCTCTCCGCCAGTAGCGCAATTGCAGATGCTTGGGTTGTGTCTCTGTCTGTTCTTTACTTTCTTGCCTGCTAACTCTACAGGTTAGGGAGTGGGGCCGGGGGTGTGGGCAGCCTGGAAAAACCTCTGGACCTCGCTCATTGTTGGGGTCCTGGCCAGGCCAGGCCAGTTCGAGTCTTGTTGTTGTTGTTTCCATCTGGGCCCTAGGCCTTTTCTTCGGGGGAGAAGAGTTGGATTTCTCTTGGGATCCAAGAGTGGTAAAGTCGAGCAGGGCCCTTGGGGACCCTGGTGTAGAACTAGAAGACATGCAGCGCTTTTCTTGTTTATCTTGGCCTGCTATTTTTACTCGTGGGACCCGGGTCAGGACTTGGGAGGCAGTGGTCCGGGTCAACATGCAAGTGCTTGTAAGTATGCGTATGTGCATACTCGCTCACTCGACTCCACATACTTGCGAGGGTCCGCCGCCGTGCGAGTGGACTGGAAGAGAGAGAAGGTATTACTATTGCAACTATTATTACTCTACCCACCACCATAAACACCAGTGCTATGTAGAGGAACGTCGCAAGGCTGACGAGACGATGCGATAGTCGAAAGTCTAAGCCCTGGCCAGCGCAGAAAAGGGTTAGATACTGTATTTACTGTTTCGAGAACGCAGGTGCCGAGGTTCGTGAGCTAGTTGGCGGGGTCGGAGGAGTAGAGGGGAGGAGGACGGATCGATAATGTTGTTTTGGCCCGTCACATTTATATGTTATGCACAAAAAGGGTAAACTGGAATAAATACGGTCGAGCCTGGGTGAACTGAACTGAAGTGAAATGAACTGAACTGAAAAAAAAAACGAAAATATGATAATGCCCTCCCTCCCTCCCATGAGACCGCCAGACCCGTGAGACCGGCCTATCGGTATTGGATGGTGGTGGTTAATGTTTGGTGGTTTATGCATTATTTGGTGTTATGTATGGTTATATGTAGGGGGAGAAAACAAAAAATGCGATATGCAAAAATCGATTCTCTCGTTTTTATGATTCTGTCATTTTGGAGTTTATCCCGGATGTGACGCGCGCGAGGGCTGGATGGTCTACTCTAGCTTGTTATGAGGTGAGGTGAGTTGCAGAGGTGCATGCAGACAACACCTGTGATCTCCGTTATGTTGCGCCCCGCATTTTTTTTTTTTTTTTGCTTTGCGACGGAACTTCATGACTATGAAATATGTCGCTACTACGTACTAGCAGCAGAATAAGTCCTGCTAGTAAGAGATTCAATATTGAAAGTCATGTCATGGCCTATTATAATATACAGGCAGGAAACAGTGGCATTGATCCGACCCAGCTCGAGGGCGGGCAACAGCAGTTTCCAGAGTAAGTATGTGCTGCCAGAACTTATCTATTTGCTGCAGGCAGGCTCGCGCAAACCTCACTCTCCTCATCATCCACCAGAATTGCACATCACCGTTTCTCCGCCTCCTCCTAACCCTGCACCATGGGGATTCGGAATTGACAAAGACCCCGTCATGGGGTTTCCGGAATTCGCGATTATGCTGTAGTTGGGGAGGTTGATGCGGCGCCGGCGCCGCGCGCGCGGCTGCGGACATACAGTACCTACTCTACTCTGTCTTGTCTTGCTCTACTCTTACTCTACCGGAGGCGGGAGGAATGGAGAGAAAAAAACCTTTCATATTACTCTAATTCTAGAGTGATAGTATGTGCAGCTAGCTCGCTAGCAGCTAGCCATTAGACGAGACATTGCTAAATACTTACTCAGGCCTGGAAAATTAAGTTAATCCGGCCACCGCGCGCGTATCATAGTTCCCCCGAGTAGAGTGAGAGTCTGGACACTGGACGGAGGGCGCGTTGAAAACAAATCCTGGTCCGCCCACGGTCCAGACAGTAACGATGATCCCAATTCCAACGGCCGGCACTAGTAGAGGTGGAAGGCCTAGCTAGCTGGGGAAACAACAGCCCACACAACAACAACGGCACTCTGATAAACATGGGCTGTCTACAAAGCTAAAGGGGAAGGATCATAGCATATGCATGCAGCACAGGGCCCAGAGAAGAAGGAATAACTAGAGTAGAGCAAAGAGTACCTAGAGCGCCACCGCCGCTATCGTGAAAGGAAAAAAGGAAGGAAGAAGAAAAGAAAAAATCCTTCGTTCGTTGCGCAATTGCTCTGCTGGCCGAGCGAACACACTCGTTCACTCACTGCATATCAGTTAGCTCTGTTCTGCTAAACTTGACTCTAGATCACACGCCCCAATCCCCAACAATTACAATCGCGACATGGCTGCTGCCACTGACTCCTCCAGGCTCCTCCTGCTGCTGTTGCTACTGCTGTTGTTGGCGCCGGCCTGCCCTAATTCTAGTTCTCTATGCTTTCCCACGATGGCCCCTCCATCCCATCTATCTATTTATCCCTCAATGGGGGATGTCGAAACGACCACGACGGCTACCTACAGAACATGTAGCGTGACTTGGTTGACCTAGCACAGTACTAGCAGAGTAGAGTAGTTCGCACACACAATACACAGGGGAGCCTCACAATGGTGAATGCAGGGCAGCGTACTCACACTGTACATCCCCGGCTATGTACGGAATGTCTGTGGAAGCTTCCATCGGGGGTTCTGTGCAGCACTGCTGCTTGTTGTTATTCCTGGACCCCCTTCGATGCGATGCTGCACGAGGCTACTAATACTCTAGAGACACTCTGGGGAGGGAGGGAAGGGGAAGCTAGGGGGGTTGGTATGTAAGCACCACAACCCGGTGTATTTGGAATGTCAGCCTCGTCTCTGGTTCCTGAGTAAGTAGTGGAGGGGAGCGAGTAACATTACCCAGGTAGGTATAGTGGTCTAGAGCTGGTACCTACATGTACCTTCTACACCTGCTCTACTCTATTGTCAACATGTAGGTATGGTACTCTATCTACTATTACTTGTGCTGGGTACATCTTGACCGGTAGTACTAGTATAAGTGGTTGTGCGTCCATTAATTGTCACTCGGAGCTGCGCTGGCTCTTGGTGATTGTTAATAATTCGAATACGAACAGCGCCCTACCAGCTACCCCGCCCCGGAAAGTACGTAACGCGGTGGCCTGGTTAGCTAATATTAATAAAAGCAATTGAACTATTCTGTGCTACTGCTGCTTTCCAAGCTTACTTGCGCTCTATTGCGTGTTCTGTGCAGCAGAGCACGTACGTACCGTACAGTACTGGTAGACTACTGCGCCGGTACCGTATGTACATGTAAGTAATATATCCTATACGGGACTGTTCTGATCCGCTCAAAACTCAAAATCTACGAGTCAACTCAGCCAAATACTAATCACGGTGTTTTCTCGCGGATACAGCGACTACCGTTTGCACTGGCTATGCTGATTGTAGGGCATGGGAAACGTATGAGGAGGGCCTAGGGGGGGGGACCCGAATTCCTTATCCGTCGTGTCGTTATCGAGAGCAGCATACATATGCAAGGTCCACTGACACTGACTGAAGTCTGACAAGACTCCGCCCCAGCCTCACGAGCACGCTGGCTGATGTTCCGGGTACGCGGAACATCAGGAGGTGAATACGGGGTGTCAAATCGGGCGATATTGAAAATAGATCTCTGGAGTATATATCTACATGTATCTACTTTACTTAGGAGGTCCTGAGGCTCGAGGGTTCAGTTGGAATGTAGGTACGGATTTAACTAGCAATATTAGATCAATCATGTAGCGGATCGCTAAGCGACGAGATGGCGGGCAGTAACTAGCGGCAAACTTTATTTAGGGGGCGCTAGTGGTTGATTTGCGTGAGTGAGTGAGCGAGTGCGTGAGTGTGAGCGAGCGAGCGAGTGTTAGCGGGGACCCAAGCGCTAGTTAGTTGTGGTGGAGTAAATCATAGACGAGCAGAGACAGCATACGCGCCGCATCAGGCGAACCAAAAGAGCGTTGAGGACTGACTCGACTTCTGCGGTACATGGCATACCGATACTCACCTCTAACCATAAGGATCATCGGATGTCTGTTACTCTATGTCTGTCTGTATGTCTGTCTATCAATCTATCAGTCTTTCGGCTGCATGCTGTACGCTGGTCAGTCAGTCAGTCAGTGAGTGAATAACTCAATTCTCGGCTCCGCATGTCCGCCCAAAAGCAAAAAAAGGAACGCAATAAGGAAAAAGAAAAATGCGAGCAGCAGCATCAGAAAAAGCAACGCAAAAGACCACATTGCGAGTCTCCTCAAGGTCTACGCTGAGATGGAAATTGGAAACTGGAAATTGGCAACACCAGAACCAGACCCGCTTTCTAAGGCTGGGAAACAAAAAAAACCCACTCGCTCTGGAATTATCGTGAGACCTGCGCTACAGAAAAATTAACGCTAAACCCCAATTCCTGCCCCACCTGCTACTACGTAAAACCTCGCCGTACTCTACTTATCGTCGTCTATCGCATCCATCGTGTGTAGCTGCGGGCCCTCCCGGAGATAGTTCCCCCCCTCTACACCACTCTATCCTACTTAGCCAGATCTACACACGTACATTAGACCTGGTTACTTCCTCCCCTCACGGAATTAATTGCAATTGAATACTCGTAATTTCACAGCGTTTCCGGACGCAACTGCTATTGCATACACAGAAAAAACCCGCCAAGGCTATCTTTTGTATGGCATGCAATAGTGGTCGCGTCCGGAAACGTCAAAAAACTACGAGTAAATATCTCCTCCATCGTGGGTTTGTGCTCTTGTCTTCGTCGTCGTCGCTTATCAGCACCACACGCAGGATACCCCCCGGTTGCATTGCAGAGTATCCCTTGGACGGATGAAAGTTGTCAAATTCGCGACCACACTCTTTCAGCTATCACTAGCTTAATATGGCAATTGTTCGAAATTCTTGATTGGCTCTGTTGTTATTGCCAACCGTAAAAAGCAAGATAATTCCCTTACTAAGTGGTGCACGGTCCAGGTCGCGAATTTGACAACTTTCATCCGTCCAAGGGATAATATATCAATGTCGACCAGAGAAGGGTCAGCTGTCGGCGCAATGCATACATGATTGATTTAGTGAGAGGGTCGTGGACCATTGGATTGTGGCACGTGCATGGTGCGACTAAGAGAGGAAGATGCGTGTAGAGTAGGATAAGTATCGTGAAATAGAGTTCTCTAACCTCCTGGTACTCGCGCCTGACCACTGAACTGGCAATTGCAACTGTGCATGCTTGACTCTCTCGATATGGATACCCACATCCAGTGCAATTGATGCGGGTACCTTTTTTTGCTTTCCTCCCTGCCTACCTGCGCATCCCATCCCCTTCGCACAAAAACGTGAAACAACCCTCCCTACTCCTTCACACAGCCAACACAACAGCACTCCCTCCACCACCACCCCCTGCTAAAAAGAAAAGAAAATCTGAGAGCCTCACAGTTGTTGTTTCTCCACCACCACCACAACCAACGACCCATGTAAGTATGTAAACTACACAGAGGCATTTACAGTACCAATGCCCAGCTGGCTGACTGGCGCTGGCTGGCTGGCTGGCCAGCTATCTAACCGTCGATCGGAGATTCTAGATCTCCTTTCCCGGGATCGCTCGCTCCAGATATCGATACACACACAACCACACAACCACCAACAACGTTCCAGATATGTACAAATGTGCCTACACTGCACACAAAAGGTACTTTGCGGAAGATCCAGAGCCAGCCGGCGCCCCATGTCACAGCTCCAGGCCCAAGTGGAATTTAACCTTAGACACAATTTCATCTACAAGGCTGCCATTGAGAACGAAATATGCGATCGACGAAGTCTTAAGATATGTTCACCCCCGAGATATATAACCCTAACCCTATATATATTCCTAGCCTTATAAACAACATGATGGCCGTATGTTTCTCAATTGAGAAAGTAAAGAAACGTGTAATTGGGGATGAGAATATGTATATATTAAGTTGGGCAGTATATAAAAAGAGGTGAAGATCACATTTGTTTCCTCTTAATCTCCTCCAATATCATCATCCCATAACATCTTCAACGAATAACGTCTTTGACCTTCATCCACCTCATCGACCCTGGTACTGTACCTCAACGGCTCTCCCAGCATGAGATATGGGGTAACACCGGCTGATTTTCGACGCAAACGGCGGAATTGAGACACGATGCTTGGCGTATCTTCGGCTTCATTGGGAGTAACCAATAACCATAGGCTATAAAATTGGGACCTGGTTTGACTTCAATCTCAAGGTATTAGGACCTGGTTTGGCTGTACGTCGAGATCTTCTATAATCCTCATCGTACCCTTACTTCTTGGAATAGGTTTCAGCTTCACCGGCATAGGGAGTAGACAATAACCATGCGCCGCAAAATTGGGATCTGGTTTGGTTGTACGTCGATATTCTACTATCTTGCGCCCTATCCATATTTCTTGGAATGCTTTTCATCTTTATTGAACCAATAACCATATGCCACAAAACTAGAACTTGGTTTGGCTGTACGTCAAGATACTCGATTATCTTGTACGCAGATGTCGGCCGCGGTACTCCTAACTGTATCACATCTGGGTCTAAAGACGAAGACCGTTGCGATATGCGACTGCGGGGAAATCTTTTCTCATTGGCCCGGTATTTCATGATCTTTGTAAGTACTTATGGAGAGTTTGATATTGGATTGCCCTACTGATTTTCTGCCAGTCTTCTTTTTTATACATTGCCCCATAGAAAATAGGTATTACTATATTGGAAAGAGCTTCATTCTTTGTCGGTAAGTCGTTCCTAGAGTTATATATGTATGTAATTGGTAACAGATGGCTAATTACTGGTAGCTACTAATTCTACACATCTAGACCTACATCAAGACGGCAGTTTTGAAGCCTTTCCCCGACATCTATATTGTATATACAACTTCAATATGAGGACCCTTACATCTCAAATCTATGAATAATGTGAGCGAAACCACGTGACAATGGGTTTAGTTGCATGGTTAATCAGATCTGACTCGTCGATTATGCGGCTCCATCCCTCTTCCTCCTGCTGCCAACGAACCTGCTCATCAGTTGGAGACATGGTACGCCGCCCAATCGCTTGCATGCACCATCCAAAAGGACAAATCATCAATGTGCGTGATTACCCCAGATTTTCATGCGTGCATAGAGTAAAGTTGTCCTGTCAGGCTCGGCATGGGAATGCTGTTATTATTTATGGCGGACTGGGCGGACTGATGGCTTTGGACGCAAAATCACCAAAATCCCGTACCCGGAGATTTATGATTGGCCAAAACTCTCTACCCGCCACTATGTAACTGAGTAGTGCACTTTATGTGTGTATGTAGGTATGTACCTGCCCGGAATTCTTCTCCCCCTCTAGGTATTCCTGATGTCGAGCTCCTCATCCTATTCCTTCTCGGGGTACTTGATTCTTTTGTCAGTTACATTGACTACGTAAACAATGCTTTCTTGAGAAGCTCGGTTATGAACATGAGTCCAGGATGCTGGTTCTATTCTGGACTGCAGATTGTGCCATTTCCAGTAGGTACCGAAGATATTATGAGTAATTGCCCGTAGACTCTAGGGTACATAGGAGTATGAGTCTGTGTATGTACCGCGCCCGACGTACGGCAGTCGGTGGATTCAGGGCAGGGTCCAGGTAGGACAAACAGAAGGATGCTCGGGTCCCAAACGAGGGTCCAGAGTAGATTCACAGGATATTATCACCAGTCCTCTTTGATATCTCTACCATACTCGACTCCATTTCAGCACGGGACCCTTGACCGGGAGTTGCAGAGTAAAATGAAATGCAACCAAACCAATTCTGTCCCCATTTATCGAGACTGTGGGGTAGTTTGTCATCTAGGACCCTGGCCGGGGAGAGAATCAAATCAAGATGGGGGAGTAATATCCGTTTCGCATAATTTAAACTTATGCAGGTCGATAAATTGGTTTTCGGGGTGCTAAATTTGGGATCTAGTTTTTTTTTTCCCTAGCGGCGGCGGTGGTGGAGGTGGTGGTTTGTGGGGCTAGGGGATTATGGAGTATGGGACGGACCGAGCTTCTCTCGCTTGGGTCGCTTGACACTGGATCGCTTGTCTTGTCATTGTCACTGGGACCCAGGAGACACCACCGCATATGGCGTCGACGACGTCCCCCGCATCACTGCTCACTGACATCAAAGTGTTTCTCAAAATATCTATTTTTTTTTTTTCTTTCTCCACAGCTACGTAGGTAGTTTAATCTACATCAAACATATGCTGTGGAATGAAGTAATCAGCTCAAGGCAAGCAGGTTGGTTCAGTTCGGGCCTGTGCTACTCTGGGGGAATTTTCTTGGTTCTGGGCAGGAAGGGTTAGGGATGTGGTAGTTGTTGTTGTTATTGCTGTGGGTCGTGATGAAATTGCTGATGAAACCGCTGATGGGAAAGAGGGAAACTTGATGGACGTCATAATTGGTAAACGTGCATTGATGATATCTGTGAGTGAGAGGGAAATATCTCTCATGGGCCCCAAAGGCAGACTAGCTCAGCACTGGCCATGAGCTAACTACACCTAACTAACTGGGTTTAACTCTTCCTACTATTAGGAGCCCCATCCCTGTAGGTATCGTAGTAATACATGTAGTTAGACACTGGCCGAGAGAGAGAGAGAGGACTTGCTGTGTCCCACGAAACCATCTTTCATCTTTCTTCGGACGAACACACATTGAAAAAACCTGATTTTTGCAACCCATAATAGTGGGTCCCCCGGGGGAACGGCGACGGGGGTTAAGAAGCTCTATTCTGTCTGTCAACCAAAACGTATGTAGGTACTACAAGTGTAACCCTAATCAACCTGTAACCTGCTGGAAAAATGTAACCCCAGATCTACAGAAGCCAACAAAAATAGCTTTTTCTACATATGTGTCTGTCTTTTCCAGGTTTTATTTAGTTTTTTTCTCCCCTTTCCTTACTTGCTTGTGAGCCGTAAAATGATAATGCTGACCTAACCTTGACGGTGCTTCATACGTGAGTGATGGTAATTTCCACTCCAACCTGCATTTTGGAACTTTTGAGTTGTACAGATCCTTCCTATTCTCTCCACTCTATCCGTTTTCTTCTACTCTTGCTTGATTGCCTTGCCCTATCCCTCGTGGCATTCCGAAAAAAAAAAAAAAATTAATAACGAACTTGGAAAAAAAAGAAAATTGTGAAACAGGGCTTTGTGTAATGTCTGATCGCACACGACAGAGATATTGCCTCACTGATTTCGACGCAGCATGCGGATCTGGATCTGGGCCGCCGCCTTGTGCGCGGAAGGTTGGTGGGGGGGGGAGATGGGCTAGTTACCCAGCTGGCTAGTATGTACCTACAGTTGGCTGGCTGGGGTTAATTTGAAAATGGAAAAGATCTTACTTAGGAGGAAAAAGAAACAAAACAAAATGAGCTAGTGCTAGTGTTGGTGGTGCCAGTAGTGGTTGACGTTTGGGGTTCGGCGGTTTTTATTTGGTTTGGTTTAAATGGTCTGGCGGTTTATGGTCTGGATTGGGTTCGGCGGTTTAATTTGTGGTTTGTGGTTTTGTGTGATGATGATGCTGTGTGAGCTAGCTAGCTGCTAGCTGGAGGGTCTGGGAATTTAGAGTACGGAGAGCTAGGTGGTGAGTGGGTAGCTAGTAGGAGGAGGACATCTAGCTAGCTGTGACCCGATAATATCGCGATATCACTCGATGCCTCGTTTCAACGCCGAATCACCAACTATCATCCACTCTCAGATCTCTAGCTCCACTCTCTCTCCCCCATCCACTACTACACTACCCTTCCCGCACCCATCTCCAACCCCCATCGCATCCCCCACTCGCCATCTTCCATCGCATCGCCCCAAAATTGAAATTGAAACAAAACCCGCCAAACTCTCCACTCCCTCCCTCCCCGCCGGTCCGATCCCCATCGACACAGCACTGGCCAGACCCGAGACCCTCCCAGGCGGAAGTCCAATCCGGCCCGCCCTCCCGCACAGCGCAGATAAAGTTGCATACCCATACCCATACCGGTCATCGTAATTAAACACTCTCCAATTTTTTTCCCCCGTTCTGTTCTGTTCAGACCCAACGCAGGCAAGGAAAGAGGGGGGGGGGGGGTTCAAACACATATCGGGACCATCTCAGTGTCCTGCCATATCGGCCGATGCGCGCGTGAGGTACCCGTATGTCTCCCTCGCACATGGGGGGGGACATGGGGGGGGAAGGAGCCGTAGAAGGAGGATGCCGTACCGGGGCGGAAGCAAGCGAGATCGGATCTTCGCATTGTTAATCTCTTGAAATTTTTCCTTCTTCTCCTTATCTCTGCTCTACTCGAAACTCCTTGCTCGAAGATAATGTACCCAGAGTACCTAGTTAGCTAGGTACATACATGGACTGCAAAAGATAACATACCTACCCAGCTAGCTCTACCAAACAGGCCAGCTCAACCTCTCAACCCAGGGAGAAGAAAAAAGGACGAACATTCTCGACGATATCCGAGCGGGCAACGTCCGATCCAGAGGCATCTGCCCGATTCCGCCGTGTGCTCGCCGGCGTCAAACGGCCCTGTAACTGCCTGTTATCCTATCCACAACTCCACTCCCCCCGTGTCGCACAGGTTTTATTTTTTTTGAGGTCTTGACTTTCGCAAAAGCAGTGTCAGAGTGAAGTAAGTTTGCGGGTATCTAAACCAAAACTAGAGCTAGCTAGAGCACTACCCAGGTCGGCCCGGTCGGAGTGAGTAGGTGTGTTGCGTAGGGCAGATTGAATTAACTGTCACGTCTGTCCAACTACTAAAGATAGATATCTACAATATAGTAGTCCTCGGATTACTGAACCCCCACGCATCACGAACCACTGCCTGCCTTCGTGCGCACGTACAGCATCAGAAGCTAGCAGAGAGACGTATAGTACCTACATACGGCGAGCGCGGCTACTTCGAAATAGATATGGCTATAACATTGCGATCACAAATTTTCCAGATCTCACGTCAACCAGCTGCGCTGCTGCTTGAGTCGAGTCAATCAGTATAGTAGTGTACATATTTCAGATTGATTACCTACATACGCATGTACCTAGAGTACCTGCACACTCACTCACTCGCTCACACGCAATCACACGATCACACATGTCAATCACCCCAACTCACGGTTAGGACAGGTAGAATTGGGGGGGGGGCGGGTGGTAGTGAAGTTGATGATGCTGTCTGCACTGGGAGAATTAACGTGCATGCACACCTCTCTCCATCGAAGTCCTAGATCGCAGTTATTTATGGTTTTTGCCGGGGGGTGGTGGTTAATGAAAGCTTCGATCTCTTGGGGGTGGGAAACAGATCTCCGGGACTGATAAAATAAACTACATGAAACGCATTTTGCTATTGTTTCCCTCTTGTTTCCGATGCTATCTTATTTGTAACCGTACCCTACCCTTACCCACACGCCGGGTATGTATGTATGTATGTTTGACGGGAATCTAGAAGGATTGTTTCTTTTTTTGAGTGGAGAAGCTTACCCGCCCCGACGCAAGGGTTACGGGAGGGACGGTTTGGCACGTGGAAGGGCTGTTGATTATTGTAGCTTGTAGCTTGGTACATACGTGCGCGCGCGGGGGCGCAGCTGGGGAACAGGAGGATACATAGCTAGGAACATCGATGGCCCAAATTTTGACAATCAGTTAGATAAAGGATCTAGATATGCGTCTTAGAAAGCACGCACCTGATATCCGAGCTCCTGCTCGGCAATCATGGCAATAATTACTGATACCGGCGGTCCCATTTGGGGGGAGTTTTGCTGGCCCGGCCAGATATTCTCCTCTAGTTCATCCCATGGCCCATCAATTATTAATCTGCCTTCTGTTTTGACTCAGTTCCTCATGGAAAGAAAAAAAAAAGCAAACGCCAGCCCCGGCCCCAGCTGGTCAAGTGTCTATCAGTAAGCGTTTCAAATCAATCAATCGATCTCATCGTTATCTGCGGGTGAACAATTATGTCGGTCACCCTGCCTTTCACAGACTGTTTCGGGAGGTATTTTCCGTTTGTGAGGCTCATGTGCCAAAGAAGGACAGACACATGCATGGATTATCACTCGCTTTCGGCCGTGCTCGGATTTGTCTTGATATCCGCCCTGTCCCGCGCCCTCCCCCCGAAACAACCGCCGTACCGGTAAGTTAAACCGGGTTTTAGATGCGAGGCCCGCATGATGAATCTTTGGCCAGCTCCTCATCCGTGAGGTCAAAGGGAGGAGAGAGAAGGTCAAAGTGGTGCGTTCCGCCGTTATGCGGGCGTGCGTATGTCTGTCGTCTGTTGGACTCTCGCAGTTCAACTCAGCCAGCCAGCCAGCTCAGCCCAGCGGGTGGCAAACAACTTTAGAATTTGTGACGGCCTGAAACCAAATGTGATTTCCTTTACGATGTGGAGCAGGTATAGAATGGTTTATTTTACCCCAGACCCCCAGGTTTAGGAATCACGATAAAGGAAGAAAATAAAAATTTGTTTGAATATCCAGATGCTCGTGATGTTGCTGCTTATCCCACCACATCATCATGATGCTAGCCGTGAACCCCAGTACTATAATCAGTTTTAAAGGGTAAAAGCTAGAGGAAAGAAGATCAACAGCAGCTCTGTGCTGAACTGTCACTTTCATTCCCATCGATCGCTTAAGGAGATCACGCTGCGCTGGTTCGATCGGGTATATCCACCACCACCACCACACGCACTGCGGTACGGTAGAAACACCGGTGGCGTGCATATGTTGCGGTAAAATACCCGACCGACCTTTCAACTCCCACCCCGCCGCCTCCGATTATAATTCAATGATTGGGGCAAACTCACCTATCCCGATATTTGGAATACCCATGAGCGGGTAGAGGGTCTTGGTGGGCGTGGTGATTAGGGGGTGGGTGGGGACAAAAGACGGCCATGGAGGAAAAGACGAGTGAGTGGCTGTGACGTGAGTCAAGGGGTGGTAGGTACTGGTATGTACATACTGCAATGAGGGTCAATGTGCGGGCCGGTAAGTTCATCCGATGATTCGTTGATGTTGGCAATGTTCGAGATGAGAGTAAGTAAGTATGATATGTTTCTCGGCGCCCCATCCTCCCCTAGCAATACATTTTATGGTGATTTTCCCCGACTAATCTCCGGTTCGTCCTAGCACCAAGTACCTGCAGAATCACCGCGATCGGGAGTAAAGTATTAACACTGATTTCCCGGGGTGTGTGAGGTTGGGGGGTGGTGGGGGGGAGACACAAACTTTATCTGAATTGGGGGTTGATTTCCACAAGTTTGACATTGGCACACTGACCTCCTCGGATCTTATTTTATTCTCCGAGAAGAAGAAGGAGAAGCGTCAATGCGGAGTGCTTCTCGCACGCACGCACGTGCATACGTAACTCTGTCGCTAGGGTAGCCGCCCTTAAACCAAGCGGACCAGCAGAACTGAACTCAACTCAACTCAACACAACTGTTTCGCTTTGACAGCGGGCTGGGAAACGTGGTCTAGCTGGAAGCCATTGAGTTGCCCCGAGCGTAAAGTTTTCTTCTGGACGACGAGGTTTAAGCTTCTAGCTTCACCGTGCCAAGAGGCGACTGGTTGGCTGTGGTGGGTTTTGACCTGGCTGCTGGGAGATGTTTAGAATACTACTACTTCACTTACCGTCTTTAGTTTATCTTTGACTGGGTGTCACCTTTCTTTCTTCCAGGATGCAGCTCGTAATGATAAGGCAGTAAGACTGTTTATGGCCCTCAATACGTCCGGCCTGAATGTTTGACTGGCCATGAGGTCTAGGACAAAAGGTCGCGCTATTTACCCCTGATATGAGGAGCTGGAGGTAGAGAATCGTCAACTGTAAGCGGTGGACCTGTCTCAATTAGTAGCTGTCATGATGTAGCTAGTTAGACAAAGGGGGGTTTGTTTGCGACTGAAAACATGTTGAAGTTGAAGTGAATCGAACGGGGAGGGCAGAGAAAGTAGTAGGACAGAAGCTGATAATATCGCACGGTGCTGAACAGACATGGCCTTGAAGAATTGGTGGTAACGCCGATGATGCTCCCGGTGATGACGATGATGGCCTGTCCTTTCACCATAATACATGCCATACTACATGTAGTACATTAATCCCCTTCTGGCATCCGTCTGCGGCTAGGCTTGCCTACGATCCTCAGAGTTAGGTGAAAAATCACGACATATTCGAAATAAGATAAGAGACAATAGAGATATTGTATGATACTTTTAGTCGACTCGAAAAAGGAAATGGAATCCCCAAGACACGCACGAAATCCTCATATAATGATTGATATGGTAATCCGAACGATGTAACAATCTCAGCGCCTCACTCCGCCATCCCATCATAGTGTTCTAGCCATTCGGTTATTGCCCAAATCTAGCTCATCATGAAACTCAAAGCTATCAGCAAATGCCTCAAGGCCCAGCAGATATTCACAAACTATCACTCGGCCAAAATGGTGGTTGTCTCTTCAAAAAAATTTTTTTTAATTTTTTTTTTGTTTAATTCATTAATTGTGTCTCTTCAATATGCCAGTTCAAGACGTGACGCTAGGGATCACCACTGTTCTCATTACTGTACTCGTAGTTTCTAATCAAGAGGATAAGGCCTATTCTCTATTTATTCCTATCTCCGTCCTACAGAGGGTCGTAATTTCGGGTCGCAGAGGCGTTTCAGCGATCGAGTACCTGAAATCTGAACACTACTCTTAGGTCCAGCGCACTCCTATATTACTACCTAGAAAGATTTCCAGTTCAAAGTGGGGGGGGGGGGGACCTAGCCATAGGTACTGAGTATCACGGATTATATGTTATTATATTGATTATAGCTATACTTATTTATAAGCATGCTCAATCGTGGCGGGTAGTAACGCGTCCATATATGGCCAGTAAAAGCATGAGGGATAGCATCTGCATAAACTAGTTCCTCATGAATCATAAAATCTCAACGAAGGGACATCTTTGAACCGCTCTGTAGCCTTTTATTTTCACATCATATGCGCGTGTATGATCATAGAACTATCTGAGAGGTGTACATGATTTTATCAACCTCTTCAGCCCCATAGGCCTATTACAAATTCGGAAAAGTTATTGGTAATATACGTATGACGGCATAACATTCGTGGTTAAAACATTGACGGGAGTGAAAGTTAAAAGAAAGAAAAACATCGACATAATCCCATAACCGGTTTTAGGAAAAGTAATACCCACACAATTAAGAGATAGAAAAGGTCTTGATCAAAAGAATATCCAAAGACCCTAAACCCACGTCAAGTTTGTCGGTGGCTATTGATAAGGAATAGTTGACTAGTGTCTGTCCAGAACTAGATGGACATATTTTCTGGCAGTTCAGGTAACTTGCGGGACTTGTAAAACTCTGTATGTTCCGGTGGCTGCATGCTATTAAAGAGCGATGCAGTGGATGATGTAAAAAAGCTGTTATCGGCTGGCGTTTGTATCGGAACATCTGCGGGGTGAAAGATATCCGCAGTAGGAAATCTTGGGAATTCTTGAGTTTGCTTATAAGAGGTGTTTTGATTGATAGCTACTGCTGTATCAATACCGTATGGCACAAGTGCCTGTTGAATACTCTGGGATTCTGAGAGCCTTGGGTGTAATGGAGTTTCATCCAGGGCATTATTTTCAACACCAGCAGTATTGTCTTCACCGCCAGTATGTTCATGCGTATATTCCTTTGATACTGGCACCTGTTGAATTTCGCCAGAGGGCTGTGATTGTAATGAGATAGAGTCTGAGCCGGCGTTCTCAGCGCTGGCCGTAACCACATTCATATCCACTAGCTGCTCACGAACACCTGCATGATTTGGATGGATAAAGCGGGCGGTGGCCGCTATCCTAAATTTCCCTAGAGGGATTACAGAGTGCTATTGCAGGATACAATTGGTCAGCATGATGTAAGAAGGAAGAGTAGAGAACTTAAATGATTAAACATACCTCCCAGTATTTCTGAATTCCAGGGCCACTCATCACCATCACATCTCCATGATTTAAGCACAAGTCGAGCTTGACTCTAGCATCTTTTGGGACCCGGGCTGATGATTTCCGTTGAAGATCAGGTAAGTCCTCGTTCTCCTCATCTTCGTCTTCGTCATCTATATTTGAATTATCATGTTGCTGTAAGGCAGGAGGTTTAGTTGTCCAAAGATGGCTATCCTTGACATATTTTTTCTTCAATCGAAATCTCATACGAGCTGGCGCGCCTAGGGAGACAGAGGCGACAGTTTCCCCAAGGCCAGCCTCACCATCATCATGATACTAAATTGTTATACAGTGTGAGAGGATGTTATACTGTAAGGGTGAAAGATCCAAGGATGAAACTCACGTCCATCTTCTGGCCTTCGAAGTAACCAACACTAAGAATTTCATTGAATTCTGCATTGGCATGAACGAGCCTTGCGCGAGCGGTGATAAGACTTAGCGCTTGAGATACGACTGGCGGAGACTTGTCGAATGGGCTGCTGTCAACTTTTGCAATGAACTTATATGGTGCACCCTAGGGTATCATCAGTATTAAATAATCAACGGTGAATAGTATTAAGACCTACACAATTGAACGAAAATTGTTGAGTTAACAATGTTCCCCTGGCTAAATATTTAAGTGTCAGTATAGATGTCCGTTTTCTACGGGTGTAATTGACCCAACTTACATTTATGATTCTGCAAGGGAAAACGCTTAAATGGCATTTCAATGGACTGGTAATGTTGCAATAGCCAGTCAGCGTCCTTGGGGCGCGCATTCGTATTCTTGTTTGCTAGGATATGTGTCACGGTACCACAATCTCCAAACATATACTGCATCACTGTCATGCCATCTACGATGAACCGTTTGTACGCAACATCTTCATGACAAGTGTTTGTAGGTACGGCAGGCCCTGTAAAGATTAGGCGATGCGGATTCGCCAAACTAGCAGGGGTAAAAATTGTGCGTGGTGGATTAATGGTGTAGCCGCATGATAAACATCTCCAACCGGCCCATAGTTCCCTACAGTTCAGACGGCCGCATTTATGGCACCACATACCCTTCCAGTAGATACGTGAGACATCCTCTCCGTTATAGAAAATATCACGATTTTCATCGAGGGTTGGCGCTAACTCGCTAGGAGGCATTGAGCATTCTAGGGGCCATTGTGTTCGGCAGAATATAAAGTTGTGAGTGTACTCGAGCTCTGCAGGCGCATCCTTACCATCAAGCTATTTTAAATACGAATTAATGTTCGTAAATTTCTAGGATAAGGTAAATGGAGTGCTTACCTGCCAGAATTGGGAACATCCCTGATCGAGGCACATCCATCCCTCTTTGTAGATATGTGGGCTCTCAGTCTTACAAGTGCGGCAAGTACCCATCACCATTTCCTCAGGATGTTCACTTTCAACTGATGGCTCTCCAGCCCACCACCCATCCTCTGTTGTATCAAGTTTTTCGAAACGAAATTTCCATCTGGCTAATCCAGTGGCTGGATCCTTTTCAGCCCATCCAACAGTGACTTTGAACCAAGCCATGACACAGTATGTATGTGGAATTTTCGAAGGCGAAATTGCGCAGTTCTTGCCTAAATTTAAAAATTGACAAAATAAGTATCAATTGGAATTACGGGTATCAAAAAGTAACTAACCCATTATCAGGACCAATGGTGACTTGTCTGCGATGTTCCTAAGGAGGTATTTGATTGTCTTGTCATCTTTTGTCTGGCTTGCAAGAAGCCTGCGATGCCCATCCTCATCATTGCCAGACTTGCCACCGCTGTAGTTTTAGTGTTAACAACCGAGTACGATAGATAATAAAAGGGAAGAATCTACGAACGTATGGGTGATAACAACTTTGCCATCAACAAAGTCTCTTGGTGAAGGGAAACCATCAAGGAGGGATCCTAGAATAAGGCCATTATGTCCATAACAACCACCTTGATAACTGCGAAAGTATGTCAAGCTCTCGCAAAGTTCTTGGCGAGACTATAAAATATAATGCACTGATTAGCAGTGTATTCAAGGTCTAGTACGAGTTTGGATGAAAAAAAGATAAAAAGGAAAGGAACAATCTTACCTCGCACCAAATTTCCGGTCTTCTGATACCAGGAGGTTTATCTGCTTGGGGATCGTGTAGAATCATTGACATTTCCTGGCTGGAATACTCAACCTGGTGCCTATTCATCACCTCCCTTTTAACCCGGGTCCTTTTTACTTTTGGTGCTATTGGGTTCTGGGTTTCGTTCGAAAGTTGGGGGACGTGATTTGGTGGCTTCCATGCCTGCCTTACTCGTTTTCTCTGTGACGATGTTTCAGGTGTAGGTGATGAGAATGGGAAAAATTCGTCCTTCTGTTCGGTTTTAACAATCTTTGCTTGAACGAGTCCTTCATCCCGGGTACATTCTGTACCCCCTTTGCTACATCTATCACAAGGCGTTCTTCTGTCACAGAATTGTCGTACTTTCAAGCATCTAAGAATATGATGTTTAGAAAAAGTAATCATAAAAATATATACCAGGAGAAGAAAATCTCACTTGTGACAAATCTTGGGCATCATCCATACGCCGTTGACCACCGTAAAGACACCAGTCCCAAAGCGCTCGACATTGCTAATAACAGCAGTTGGTGCGACAACCTGTTCTCCACCATAGTTTTGAACACTTTTAGCACTAGAGTTCAATTTTCTTCTTTTTGGAGTTAATATTTCTGAGCCATGATCCAGGCATGTGGTCACTTTGACTGCTGTTTCGCCACCGGCATCGGGTTCGACATGGAGTCTGTTGGTGATGTCTGCTCTATTGTCAGCTTTTTCGTTCTGATATTCAACAAGTGGATTAAGGCCACTCTCACCTGCTAGTGGTCGGACCCTAGAAGAACTCGTAGTACTAGTTTCAACCCCATTATCGATAAGTCTATTGTTTGGAACAATAAAATCGGAGGCTGACTTCCGAAATCTATGGGAGCTCGAGGTACTCGGCTCTTTGCGAGGCCGTAGCCTCCCCGAAGTTATTGTAGCATTGGCCAGAATCCCGGTTTTCCTAGTAATCGTTGGGACAATAGGTTTAGGATCCCGTGGTTTATCAGCTCCTTCGGACAGAGCTCTCGACTGACGAATCAAGTCTTTATCGGAATTGGAGAGATAACCAGCCCGGAACGAAAACTGTTGAATACTGTACTCAGGGGGCAGAGACGTATGGCGTTTGGCTGGTTCTTTTGGTAGTCCTTCTTTTTGTACTTTTGATTCTAGGGTTTCCGCGTCTTCCATCTCGACCCAAGCCCACCAGGACGATCTCTTCTGCTTACGCTTTTTTCGTGGAGCAGGGGTTTCGAGTGATAAAGTGTGATCCGGCTGCTGGATATGGTCATGTGTCTCTACTTTCCTTTTCCTTGTATGGCTTTTGTTTGGAGGCGAATATATTGTTGTAGAGGGCTTGTGATCTTCATTTTGAATATGTTCACAATCCTGATCGATTGCAGCTGATGAAACCACCAGTTGTGTATTGGCACCACTACCGGTATTAGCACTGAGCCTACTTTTTTCCCTAGAGATTTCTGTGTCTCCGTTACAAGGGTTGGGTGACGTCTTTTTTGCACTGCTGGGTTTACTTGACGACCGAAGCTGCCTCGACCCGATGGTATTAAACGTACTGTCTTCGGTAGCAGCAATGGCTCTAGCAACTCGAAATGCTTCAACCGTATCTGCATCAGCACAAACATCAACCCCTCGGACTCGAGACTTCTGGTAGATTTTTTGTGGGGGGTCAATGTTTTCAGGAGGTAAGCTGTCTGCGTGAATGACATTTCCCATATTTTCAAGAACATCATTACTATCAGCAACTTCAGACTTGACTTTTGAAGGTAACGGTAGAGACTCTGAGTCCGAGTCTAAGTCAAGGTCTGATATTGAAGAGAGTGTACTCATCGATGAAACCGAATAGGTAGGTGAGGCTGGAACTTCATCTTCAAGAAAAGCGCTAGCAGGATTACCAAAAGCATCCTCTAAACATGGTTTCGCCCGAGGAGCAGCCGAAAGTGTTATACTATCTTGCATCTCATCCTCTGGGGGACCTAATTTGATGGAAATAAGTTAGCTAATTCATCGATGCTGGGTTTGGTGTTGCAGATCACTCAAACCCTCAGGTGAGAGACAATATAGAGCGGATCAAGAGGAAATTCTATCAGGACATCCAAGAATTGAAACAACAAGTGGATGAATCGCGGGTCTCGGTGTAATAATACATAAGAGGATAAATCTTTTTTGATAAAATCAATCATGTCTGGATTCGAAAGATGCTTCACCATACATACCTCTAACGGGCTCCGTCATGATGGGATTGACTCAGGTGAACGCAGCGATGTGTATGTTGAATTCAAATGAGTTTAGGGTACTCAGCCAGGATAGCTATATCTGTCAAGAAATAGATGGAAAAAAGAATTCGATGAAGAGTTACAATGAAAGAGGTGGACGTGACGAGAAAATGATGGAAAAGTGAGGGGGAGGAGGGGAGGAGTAATAGGAGGAGTGGGAAAAGGAAAGGCGAGCTAGGGAAAGAAGAGAATAACGAAGGCCGCGCGAGGGGCCTGGTCAAGGAAATCAGAAGGGTGAGAGTAAGAGCAGGGAAAGATTTAGGGTTTAGTCTTAGCTAGTACCGGGGTCAAGTCAATAGTAGCAGCAGCGCAGTGATATGATCAAAAACGGCCGTCGGACTGCGGATTTTTGGTACACCTCGAGCTCGAGCTCTAATCTAAGCTAACTGTTTACTTGCAGTGTATGTGTTTAGCGGAGGGCTCTAAGTGGGAAGGTTAAATGGCTGCGGGGACTGGTTTTTGGGGATTATAAAAATTGATGGACTCGTCCTTCAAGCTTCTTCGATCCGATATATTGACGAAATCTGTTTGTAGATTTATTAGTACTGTATATCAAATCTGTCATCTGGCTACGTAACACACCTACTGCTCTTAGACCTTATAACCCTGTCGCATATAACTCATTTTCGCCTCTCAAATTCTTTAGTTTAGGGGTATACTCGAATCGTACCCTTAGTTACCTTCAACAGGAAGCGCGCTTCGTGAAAGTTTTATCTTGAAAGATTGATCAATATTATAAAGGGCACAGTCGTGGAACTTAAGGACCGCGTTGATGACATGTAGGAATCAGTATTGATGTGGGACTCGGAGGCGTAATGTAGTTCCATCGTATTATAGGTTGCGCATCTTATTATGGGTTACACAATGCCTGCTCGTCCAGCACCAAGCCGTAAAATAATAATATTGTATTGTGCTTGATACCTGCGTACTGCATCGACTGCATATATATTGGCTTTCCGTCCCTGTGCCTAACCGTCAGCAGTTGGGAGAATCAACTGTCCCGAATATGGTTTGGAGAAAAGTATAGACGTGTATATATATGTATACTCTTCTTAAGCATGTACGTTCGTGTTCAGGACAGCTTAAAGTCCCAGCCCGATTTCCCATGCGTCACCCATCTCGCTTGCTTATTAAAATATAGGTGAACTGCAGATCACTCTAGACGTTGACATGGGTCTGAGCCGCTTATGGGCCACCTATATGCTTAGTGAACCTTATTTCTACGTGTAAATACGCGTAAAAGATGGGACATAGAACACGACTCACTACATGTAGTAACTACATCATGTCTGCAATGTTTTTCTTTTAGTCTCGTTGAGTCACACATCAGGTGCTTTCCTAGCCACGTGAAGTAGGTATCAGACCGTAACATTGTTCATCTAGTATCGCTATTGTATGCAGTTACAGAACCTGACTGGAACCTCAGTTTAACGAAAATAAACAACTAGTACAAACCTAGAAATATGTATAGTGGTAAGCCAAAGCTAAGACTGTAAAAGACAGTGGTGAATTCAAGGTAAGCGTTAATGAAATTACATATATTCCTCCTCATTTATTCCTTCTTCCCTTCGGACTCCCCCTCACCCCCTACCCCCTGCTCGGGATACATAGGCCTGCCTCCGTACAGCTGTGGCGCCCTCCCACTCCCTTCGGCCTCTTTGCTTGACCCAATCGGCGCGTTACCACGGAACCGTTTCCTCATATCAACCATTCCTCTCCTACACATCAAACGACAAAAGATCAGTACCCAATCCGAATTCTGTAACGACTATAGCGGCAATGATGGAGGGTTGCTATTGGGTGGAAAGAGGGGGGGGGGGGCACTTGGGCAGCTCAAACGCACTTGCACTGGCCATAGCTTCTCTTTAACTGCTGACATTGGGTTGGTAACGTCTCTGACAATGGTGGGCGAATGCAATCACTGGGTTTATTGCGCTGAACCATAACGCAATCGGAGTTCTGGAGACATTCTGCTAGCGCTGCTCCTGTTGATCGCAGAATTCGTAAGTATATTTTTTCAACTCGCTACGCATTAAGTTTGAGTACTGAGAAGGGACCTTACGGATGTCTTTGCATGAGGACGGCATTTCGGTGAGCTTTTCGTAACCAAATCAAAGTGTTGCGTTTCGTAGTAGACGAAAAGTGGGATGACGGCGCCAAGAACCGGACCAGGCGGTTGGACTGGGATAGATGTAGGCCTGTTCGGACAACCATAGATTATTTCTTTGGATAATACCAATGCTCATAATCTATGAATGCCTAATCTATAGGTCCGGACAACAAAGATATACATGGTGTGTGTTTATAGGACACCTGTGCTATGGGAATACTTTCTAACCTCCGAAGGTGATTATTTTCTTGGCGGATTATTGGGTTCGGAAAGTTGGATTATTCAATTGCACTAACAGCATAGATTACTCTATTACAATAATTCAAAAGCCGATAATCTATCATGATCAATAATCCGGTTTATTGGGTTAGCCAGTACTGCAGTCGCAACGACTTGGGAGTACGTTTCAACATCAATTTCAACTTTCGAATTTCGATCTGTTTAATTTTCTAACAAAAGCGATAAAAAGCCTCTATATTCACATTGTCATAATCACAAGCCAAGTTTTTAAACTAGAATGCGGACTTATCCAAGACACGTATGTGTCTTGCATGAATCCCGGCCATATAATATTGTATTGCCTGAGTATGGATATTTAGAATAGTGACGTTTAGGCCAGGGCCTTGACTACGCGCATGCTGTATGGGTTTTATTTCTGATACTGAAGGGAAGAACAATAGCCATCATGCCTATCCCTTAGACTGTTAGAGCTGCCAACTTTGCCGAGTGTCGAATCTCGATTCTGTGGCTTGCGTGCGAGGACCTGATGTTACCATGTCTCATGTACATACATGGCAGCATTTAAGTAGAGTAACAGCATACTCTACCACCGGGTGCACGTGTGCTCCATCTCTGCTGCGCTTAATATATGCACAGCGATCACTCCTGAGACATGTTGCAAGATGAAGTGTATAAAATAACGTATAACTACATGTAGTACTAGTACTTGTATTGATTATTATGAGAAGAGGAGAATTCTGGCTCTTCTCAGACTAATATACAATGTAAGCCACCTATCAGAATGATAACTACATGTAGACTAGTCTCTTCTATAATGGTAGGTATTAGCTAGGGTTAGGGGTAGTCCTACACATGTATTGTACACCCCTTCGTCTGTATTCAGGACTTGTGGCAATCTGTGGCTCACCACACAAAATTCACTGCCTAGCTGGAAGCGGCGGTCGGCGGTGCAAAATTGCCTCCACTCGTCACGCAAAAATCCTCAATCGAGTAGTGCTTTAAACTATCGTCGTTAGATTTTGGTTCATCACGACGCTGTTTCCACGCTAATAGGCCGTGATTCGCGGGAACAGACGAAGGGATGTAGGTACAGTATCTACAAGCTCCTATACCTACATGTAGTATACACTCAATCTTCCGTTACTTCCTTAATTTTCTCATAACCTTTGAGTATTCCTCAAAATGTATTTCTGATATTCTCGGCTCGTTGCCAATTTTCTACAGTGGTTAAGCCTAGGTACAATGTCATACCAACAAAATTAAAATGCCAGAAAGGTTAGTGAAATTGCAGCGGGATTTGTCAACATGGTATTCTAGGTCTATCGGCGTTTAATACAAGTACGATATTAGCATATTCAACGCACTATTTATGCTGAATAGCATAACCAAAATTTCTGGAGAGTTGAATAATTGATTAGGGTTAGGGTTAACATGGCGCTAAAGTCACGGTCTGTCACCTATAATCTTTTTCTGTTTTGCGGTTATCCTGGCGCAGGTTCACTATGGGTACTAGTACGAACGAAGGGATATTATGAATTTATGATGACATGTATGTATGTTAATTTTATTTCCTGTTGCCAGTTTACTTATTTTATTGCCGGATGAGGTCAATTTCTTAACACCCCTTTTGGCCAACCTGGAATGCACCTCATCCTTGCATGCTCAACGGTCGATGACAAGTGCGAGCTTTTGAATCAACGCCTCACGATATATATATCCAGCACGCAAATCCGAAGTTCCAAGTTTTTGCAAACAGGATACAGCGCAATTAATTATCACCCTGAGTAGGATCCCATTCTTATCAACCACAACCCAAGACTGGCACGCGTGGAACTTCAGACAGAATCTTCAGGTCGAACAGCTATTTATCCGCACCCTTGAAGTCTGCGCGATCTGCTTTATTGGTGTTTAAGTAAGGTCAAGAGAACTTAAACGCGCGGACTAAAACATACCGGTAGTTTATATTAGGTGAGTTCTCGAGCAGATGTTAACGTTCAGGTCGACCCCTTTCCGATCAAAGCTAATTGGGGGTTATCCTAGTGTCGCGGCTTCTTCAAACCCTTCTCTTCTACCTCCTAGAAGCTGCTATACCACGTTCGTTTTGAGGTTATTAAGCTCAAGAGAAGAGAATAATGCCTATGCCGATTGTCGGCCGGCTCCATTTGTAACCATTCCCGTCTTTGTGTGCTTATCTGGAAGCTTTACTTCCCCAACCACCTAAAACAACTGCCATCATCCTGCTTGTGCGAGTCGCACACCCAATGTCCTTGAATTTTAGAGTTTTGTAATACTAATGTCCTCTTCATGAAATCTTAGGCTGGAGTACGTTGCCCTAGTATTTTCTTTTCTATTCCTCATATTTGAGAAAGTAATACGAGTAATTACCTTAGCCCTCCGTGAGAAACCCTTCAAACCCGAGCTTCAATTACCCTCGTTTAGAGTTGACACTGACTCAAACGATATCACCAGCGTCGCCTCTAATAAACTTCTTTTATGCAAAATCACGATCCCTATTTAATTCATTCTCATCAACCCGGTACACAACCGTCTCTCGTACAAAAGTGGAAAAAGATATAGTCGCTCGTGTTCGAGAGGCAGATGGATTCATAGAATTATGCGAGATTTGGGATCAAGGCAATTGGAGTATAGAAGAACACATCGTTCAAACAGGGGATGGTTACTTGCTGGGCTTGCATAGACTGGTAAAAAAGTCAACAGCAGAAGAGCGGAATAGAAACCGCGGGAAAGAGGGAAACGGGGGAAAGAAGGTCGTTTATTTGCATCATGGTAATTCGAATCGTCTCTAAAACCTAGCAGGAGACATACTGATTTTTTTTTAAAAAAATAAACAGGATTATTGATGAATAGTGAGGTATGGGTGGCTTCTTTGGAGAAGGAAAGGTGTCTGCCTTTTGTGCTTGCTGAGAAGGGCTTTGATGTTTGGGTAAATTTTAACTGCCTGGATCGATCCAACTTGAAAAGTATTGTGCCTGACCTTAGTATTCATAGTGTGGAAATAACCGAGGCAACAAATATTCAAAGAAATCCATTCATCACCCTTCTACCTCAACCAAATTTTGGAATTTCAGCATGGATGAGTTTGCGTTCCATGATATCCCTGACTCTATAAATTACATTCTCGAGACTACAAAACAAAAAAGCCTAAGTTACATCGGGTTCTCACAGGGAACAGCACAGGCATTTGCAACTCTAAGCATCCACCCAGGATTGAATAAAAAAGTAGATGTGTTTATTGCGCTAGCTCCTGCTATGAGTCCCGCAGGCTTGCATAACCCTATCGTGGATGCATTGATGAAGACAAGTCCCAATATCATGTTCCTTTTCTTCGGCCGCAAATGCATTCTCCCCTCAACGACATTCTGGCAAAGCATTCTCTGTGAGCCGCCCATACTTTCAACGTATACATAAGCTAACAAGCCTCCCGCAGATCCCCCAATCTTTGTCCGAGTGATTGATTTTTTTCTGATATTCCTATTCAATTGGCGTGGAAATAACATCTCCCTTGATCAAAAGATTGCGGCATACTCTAAACTATATTCTTACGCATCAGTCAAAACTGTGGTACACTGGTTCCAGATCATACGTAACCAGTCTTTCCAAATGTACGACGATGATATCCAGTCTCCTGTAATGGCGTTCTCGGGGAAGAATTTCTACAAGGTTGCAAAATTCCCTACCAGAAATATCACCACGCCTATCGTCCTTGTTTACGGAGGAAGTGATAGTTTGGTTGATATCAATGTTATGCTAAAGGAGCTCCCCGGACACACTGTTGCAAAAGAAATCGAACACTATGAGCATCTTGACTTTCTTTGGGCGCGGGATGTGGACAAGCTCGTATTCCCGCATGTCTTAGAGGCTCTCGAACTGTATTCTTCAAATGGGGAAGGGAAAAAAGTCAGTGGATCGGCAAGCTTAAGGGGTAGGTACCTTACTGCCCACCACAAGACCTACAGCTTACCCTCTTATTCCGAAGATGAGCATACGGATACTAAGGACAACGCTCTCCATTTCGATTCAAACCCGTCTCGTCCCAGTTCATCAGGCTCCGCAACCATGAAAACCGCAGACCACTCAATGCAACATGAGATGGATGGGCTTTATTCATCAATTAAGGTCCCTCGTGGAGACAAAAAAAGATCTAGTAGTGTGTCAAGTACATTTTCCACTTCGTCATTAGGAGAAGCAGGTATGTCACCGACAAGTAGTCGAGGTCTTATTGGTCCAGGAGGCATTACATTGGGTATCGGAAAACCGACGGCGGGCGTTTCAACAGGATTTTCGATAGATGAAAGTGGGAATAAGTGAGGAGATATGAGTGGACGGGCTTAGAAACGCGAATTGACGAAGCCGTCTACTTGAGACGTTAATATTAGGGGCCACGCGTGATCCACCACGTACCTAAAGTGTTAAAGAGTGTATCAATGGAGTATTATTCTGTTCGTGAAATTTTTCCTTTCTTTTCTTTCTGACTGGCGTAGCCATATTTTCTTCTCTATTTCTATTTGTACTGGCCGGTGTAATTATGGGAATCCTCTGATGCCAGCGCTTTTGATTTTATTATAAGGCACTATATTATATAAAGGATCATATTGTGGGCCAAGGTCAAAATTGTAAATTGATAGGACTATGAAAAGTCGCTTTTGCGGCCGGGTGGGGTGAGATTATCAAACTAGACCAGCATTCCTGCGACCAGAGGAGTCATGCGCTTGAATTTTGCCATTCTGCAAATATGTGATATGGACTCCTCCTTGGAAAATATATGCCACAACTTCTTGTGAATCTCGATGCAGTAACAGAGATGTTTTACGTTTAATTAAAAATACTATTTAAAGAAATCAGCATAACCCAGGATAGATGGCCGAGTGGTTATGGCGCTAGCTTCAGGTGCTAGTGGGGCAACCCGCGTGAGTTCGATCCTCACTCTATTCATGATTCTTTTTTTTGTTTCCCTGTAGTTGAAACTTCCCTTTGAAGTGCATTAACTATCCGATCAGCCCTAGTCAGAAGTCGATTTTCCCGGGCATGCAGGAGGAGTGGAGAGATGTATGAGCTGTTAGGTGTGGTATTCTGGCCCATCCGAGAACGGGCATTTTGCTATGTCGAATGATGCCTAATGCCGTAGAGGGGAAACACCGAAGATCAGTATGAAACCAAAAATTGTCTTGATAATAATTACTATAGTAGAGATCATTGCACCTGGTCTCCCTTGGGCTATTCGCCTCGATATAACCAGCTAGATGAAAGGTAAGGATACAGAGCGATCGTACTTGATCTTACCACATCTCTTCTGGTCTATCCTGGGATGTCAATCGACCTACTCTCTTTATTACCGCCCTGCTTATATCGCTATCGCAATCGAGATCTCTGTTGCAATAACTTCAAATTAGTGGATACATAGATAGCTCTTTCCTTTATAGTATCCATGGTGTTCGCCGAATGGATTGGCCCATGGCCATTCACACCGGGTAGCGTTCGCGATTTCAAATAGAGTTGTGGTATACGCCTACATGTACATTACCGTCTTTTGGGGTAAAAATATAAGCCTCCAGTAACGATTTACCGGCAAATAAGCGTTAAATAAGGCCTTATGGACGAATAATGGTGGTATTGGCCTTAATTTGGGGTAAGGCTCTTTCTTGTGAAAGAGTCCTCCAAAAATAAGGCATATATACGGCTGATTTTACGTGTAAGCATTAGATTTAGATGATTATTATCAAATAGCTTAAGTCTTTATACCAGATACCCCTTATTCATCTCATAAGCATTTTTTAAGGCTTTTCGGTGGATAAGGTTTATATAAGGCTTATATAAGGCTTAAAATTCGCATTATACTGGCCATATATCACTTCCAGCACCGGAATTTCAGTTCTCCCATGGCTTAATGGGTAGCATGAGGTATATGCTACCTGCAAGGCTCTGGGTTCAACCCCCCGCCTTTTTCTTTTTGCCACCAAGTACATGTTCTTATTTACAAATAAGCCTTATATAGCTATAAGCCGAAATAAGCCTTATAATCCGACATAATCCTTATTTGGGGTAATGCTTAGTGGCCCGAGTTCATTATTGTAGACGTAAAAGATCAACAAGCCTTATACTGCCAAAACTCTTATTTGACCCTTATTTAAGCCTTACATAACGCTTATTTTTTTACCCCCAAAACCGGTAAAGTAGCTATTGTCAGTTTTTATTAGTGCGCATATATAGAAGCCCTATATACCGGGAAGTAATGTAGAACATGCGTGCATAGAGTTGCACTTTCAACTCAAGTCTAGTAGCGAGGTCTCACCTTGTAATTGGACGACGCAGCGAGTGATATGGCGTGATGTGCAGCAAAAACCAGCTGTTTCGACAAGTGTATACTAATGAAGCCGCGGAGGAAATATAGCGACAGGTAATAATTGATGGAACGCCCTGAAATATAGTTATAACCGCAAACTCCGTATGTTGGTGGCGTTCTACCCAACAGGCATCCCTGTACTGTCAGGCCATTCCATCACTTATTACCTGGGCATAGCTTTGAGAGACTGCTAAATGACTTTCTAACATATCATCAAATCTCTAAAAATAGCCAGCTAGTACTATTATTTTGTATGCGTCAAAGGAATTTCTCTACGCCGCCGAATCTGGTGCACCAACAGAAGTTTCAATTAATCAACCGTTGTCAAAGACATTGTCCTTTCGCTCTCAAACGGCTGTTCCAACCCAGTTATGCTTGATCTACTGCATATGCACCATTGGCGTCACAGGTAGCAACAAGGTTACGCTACGGCTGGGTGATTCATGGCTCTGATTCGCCCATTCTAACTTCTGCTATATGACGAACAGCGCCAAATACTCATAACGGCCCAAGACTACACAGAGGCAAATCTAGATACCAAATTGAAAGGTTATGAAAATTCATTGACCCTAGCAAGTAGTTACAAGTACGTCGAGGGGAATTAAGGAGATACGCGGGGTGATGTTCGACGTGGACTAAGTTGGTTGCATCAATTCTCTATGGCGCATCGTGGGGTACTGTGCTAGCTGTACTGCGGAGGAAACATCAAAACACATCGTGGAGCTATGGTACCGCGCACGTACAATCGTTGAAAGCAGAACACCCTCTCATAAAAACTACACCGATAAGCCCACTTAGCCAATCTAGTTATATCCATAGTTGTCCGTCGGGCCCGCTGGGTTACCGAGTGATAATATGTGATTACAAGCATTTTTCGAATTTTCTCCCCAGAACGCCCCTCCATCAATCGCCATGTCAAGGGAATAAAACAAAACTAATCCATGTATACTAAAACAATTTGAGTCTTTGGCCTTGTCTCCCTTATTCGAGGGCCGCACATGTATCCGTCCATAACTAATGGTGACTTATTGAAATATTCTTTTCCCCGTATTTCGTGCCTGCCCGTTTTATTTTCAATCTTCCCTATGCATACCCATCCTTCAGATAAGTCGCTCTTAATCTTTGTGTCCTCGTGGGTCCAGTTGTCTCTGTTCGTCAATAGTACCGCCAGGTTTTCTCTATAGCAGTACCATGCCCAGGCTTCGATTGGCATGTGTACTATTGGCATTTTCGTTTCTCCGCCTCTTTGTATCTGTCGTACTCCTCAATGATCTCACTGATCATTATGTTATCGGCTGTCGCTATAACTAGAATCTGTGATTACAATTTTGCAACCGTGGGGAATTAGTCCATCGCTCTCTGGGTAACGGGCAACGATTGCTGGGCACACAGGTCTATTTCTTTGACTACATTTAATAGGACGAGGATTTTCAACGATTCCGGGCTTTATTGTTAGCGGTACTGGCGAAGAATTGGCCTTCACATATACTCTATTTGCCTGGAAAAGTTGGATAACAGAGGGCCGATGGTTCCCCGGGTTAAGTCGTCAAAAGTTTCTGGAACATTAATTGAGAGAAAAGAATAGTATCCAATTTAAGAGAACAATCAAGTCAAGGTATAATAAGTCCCTGGCACCTTTGAAACTCTTCATACCACTGATATGAAATACCTAGAAAACCCCAGACCCCAACCGGAACCCAATAAGAGAAAATCAACAAGAAAAAGGACCTAGAGGAGGACCGCGATTAAACATGTAGTAGACCAATAAAAAATCAACTTTATTCCTTCTCCACAACCTCAATCCCCTCCTCGATATAGGCAGGAAGCGCCTCCTCATTATGCTGCTCATCGACATAAGCTTTCAACATCCCCCTACCTTCTTCGTTTTCCTCATCCTCAATCTTTCCGCCGTTCTTACAAGCTTTGGCGAATTTCCAAAACTTCATGATGCCCTGTCCAACAATTACACCCATGATGGACACACTTACACCGGCCATGATGCCGATGATGATAGGCATCAAGACATGGCCAATAAGTGCAGACCAGAAGTGGCCGCCTTGGCGGTGTCCATTGTGGTGATGACGGTGCGGTCCATGACGGCCCGGGCCGCCCCTGTGAGGACCACCATGGGGAAGATTAGGCGGAGCCTCTCCACCCTTCTTTCCGCCGTGGCAACCACCCTTCTTCGAATCCTTTCCGTGCATAATACCGAGGCTTTCAATCCTGTGCTTCATATCAGATATAACGCAGTCGATACCCTGGCATGAGACCTCCTCATCATGCATATCCGCCTGGTGGCCAGGTCCAAGGACAATGGGGCTGATATAGCTGCTAACGATTTCCAGCGCACCGGTCTTGATGTCCTCAGATACCAGAACTTCCATATCAGGGATATAGTCGTTGTGGACACCGTCGACAGCGGTGATACGGAGCTTGACTCGGACATCTTTCTTGTCGGGCACCTCTGGATTTATAGTTCCGGTAACGAGCAGGTCATAGCCGAGCTTGAGAGGACGGAAGGGATGCGAAATGGTGAATACATCTTCGGCAGAGGCAGATGCGGGCACCTGAAGGGCCGAAAGCCCGAATAGTGGGGTGAAAGGGACTATACGCTTGTTGTTGATTACGAGAGAATTTGGGCTGTCGGCAGGAATTGAGATGTCAAATAACTAATCATGAAAATCAGTAATCGAGCTAGGATTATGTGAGACTTAGGTGGTCTTACAAGCTCGCTTTCAAGGCCCTTGATGAATGGAACACCTTCCTCGTCTGATACATCTTTATGCCATGTGCATCCGATACATGGCAAAGCGACAGCTATATGGGTTCCTTTGACGATGGCACTCTTGGGGGTATCGCTCAAGACGGCAACCTCAGCCTCATTTGGGTTGAAGAGTGGGGAGAGCTCGAGATCGAGTGGCGGGGGAAGAAGGAATGCAGCGCTCAACGCTGGAAGACCTATGAGCGCAGCAAGGGGGATGGTAGAAACACGCATGTTTGATTCTTAAAGTCGATAACAGTAAAAGACGTGGTTAAATAATTTTGGGATTATGTTTGTTGTAAGGCAAGCTCAGCTCGAAGAATAGAATGAGAGAAACAAGAAAAGAGAAAGAAAGGTGGGCGGCGATAACAGCATAATATATCCCAGCGATAAAGGGAGCTTCTAATGACTGAAACGGGCGCAGCTGTGAGAAGACTTACGCAACCACCAATCACAGCGCGCTAACCAACCTACGTAACCGTCCTGGAAAATCGGAGATTTCGGCGGAAGCATGAACTGCCGGGGTACCGGGGTGCCGTTCTGGAAAGCGATCCGAACCCCTGTCCAGGGTATTTTACGGCACTCCACACACGACACAACCGTCTTCCGCTTTGAACTAGAGTAAGGAAACGCAGGGCTGTGGCTTTCTTTTATTGGACTTCACTCTCTCTAAACCCTATCCGCGCGGCATAAACACGCGTCGTTACTCTAATCTTTATCTAAACCTCCTGTCCTGCAATGCAGCAGTCTGAGGCCTGAGACAGAGTCTTACCGCCCTTCTCTCTTTCGGTAGAGAAGGTATCTTCTGCTTTGGGATGTTTAGTAGCAAGCACCACAAGGTGTAACAACTATCATTACTACTAACATATTGACCATAATCGTTCGTGATCATGGTGACAGTGGTAATATGGTCGTAAAATGGGCATCATTCAACTGCCTTCTTCCCCCACTAACAAGTAGAATAAAAATAAAAATACCCCATTATACCAACGCAGATGATACATAAGAATAAAAGAGAGAGGAGATCGCTCGCTGAGTGGGTATTTTTTGCGACGACAGGCTTAAGGCAAGAAAAACAAAATTAGTCTGTCAAAAACCAAAATTCGACAAAACAAAAAAATGATAGTAATAATAAAAATAAGAAAAGAGATGCAATTCATGAAAGAAGAAAAAAAAACCATGCAGCCGTCAGTTTATATCCAGCCCCGTCTGTACCGCCATATCATCCCACAAACATTAAAACATTCATACACTCCATGCCATGAAAACCCTTTACCTGGTTAAATTCAACGCTCCCCTTACCAATATGCACCAAAAGCAATTGAATCCCATTTACAAAAAATTAACTGAATGCCGTTTTGACCCTCTCCTATCGCTGTCGTCATCGCCCATCTGACTTAGAGCGGCCATGGTATTACTGCGACTGTTGGCGTTCCTATCCAATCTCATCCCTTTCCAGCCCTCGAGCTCCCGCTCAAGTCTAAGGCTCTTTTCTCGCTCCTCGCGTGCTTCACGTTCTGCCCGGCGAGCAATCAATTGATGCTCTGAATGTGCTGCCTCTAACTCTTCGATTGTCTTGAGTAGGCGCTCAAGCTTTTCTTTACCCTTTGTGACCTCCTCCTCGAGTTGTATGGCGGCCTTGTCTCGCCTCTCAATTTGAGTTTGGAGGTCTCGGACTGTACGGTCAACGTTACGAACCGAGCGCTCGCTCTTATTTCGTTCTTTCTCTTGTTCATCAAGCAACTTTTCAAGCTGATATGCCCCAAAACGTAAATTAGAAGGTTACAATAAAATAAAATCGAAAGGATAACGTACCTCTTGAACACGCCCGTGCAAAAACCTAACATCATGAGATGTGGTCGAATAGCTTTTGGTTTCCAGGTCTACTAATTTCAGCTGCAGGTCCTTCACCTGCTTTTCCAAGGATGCCCTCTCCTTGTGCAAACTGACATTGGTTTCCCTCTCCGCTGCGATATCGCGCTGTGTCTCGACTGCCAAGGCCTCAGCCCTCCGCATCTTCTCGACCGCCGCCGCCGCGACATCTTCTTGCTGCTGCAGAGCTCCTTTGAGATCAAGCAACTCCCTATCCATACCGGCTGCGTTGCGCATCGATGGACTCTCTCCATTGGCGAGGTCTTCAAGCCTTTGATTAGCTTGAGCCAGTCTCTGTTCGATACTACGTTTCTCCTTCTGGAGCGCCTCTCGTTCTGAATTCACTTCATCAACGTTGGTGCGGAGGCTCCGGACCTGGGCGAGTAATGAGACCACACGACCTTGAGCTTCATTGTGTGCAGCAACAGCGTCATCATGGGATTGCGAAAGATCCTGAAGCTTGATTTCAAGACGAGACTTCTCTTTGGCCCATGTAGAGCTATTGAGAACTTCGTCATCCCACTTGGCACGTAGATCTTCAACCTCTTCACGAAGACGTCTATTCTCCCCCCTAACTTGGAGGATATTCTCACGCTCAATCTCCAATTCGCCATTAAGAGTGGAAAGTTCGGTTTGATATTTCTTTCTTGTCTGTTCCATCGAGCTCTCCTTGTCTTCGAGATCAATTTCACGCCTACTGCGGTAGTCATCGAGCTCGTTCTGCAGCCTCTTCTTGGCTTGAAGGGCAGCAGACAAATCTGCAGAAAGATCCTCAACCTAAAAAAAGTAGTTTAGAAACCCACATTCTTGGGATACGGCGCTAAAATTGGTGGAACTAATTACCTTTTCGTCATAGTGCTGGTTTTGTCTTTGTAGGTCCTCTATCAGTGATTCCATCTGCTTCCTTTCGGCCAGCACCGTTGCCGCATTCTCTTCCGTTTCCTTTGCTTGACTTTTTGCAGCCGCCTCAGCTCTTGATGCCCTAAGCACCAAGATTTCTGCTTGCTCGAGCTTGTTGAAGTACTCATTGCTACGCAGCTTGTAAAGATTCAAGCTTGCTCCAAGGTCCGCGACCTTCGAGGACTCGGCGTCCAGGCGAATTTGCAGGTCCGCAAATTCATTTAATAGCTGGGTTCGACTAACCTTATCTTGCTGCTGCATTGCGAGTGCTTCATCCAGCTCCGTCTGGGTCTCTCTGAGATCTGTCTCTATTGCAGCCTTGGCGGCCTTGACCTTTTCAAACTGATCCTTTGCTCGCCCAAGATCTGAAACAGTCTCGTTATATACCATTACTAGATTGCGTCGGGATTGCTCCTGCTGGCTGATGAAATCATACAATTCTTCATGGCTCTTAGCTTGGATATCCTTTAGGCTAAGTTCGATTGAGTTCATTGAAGCCTCAAGCGCAGAATTCTTTTGGTCGGATTCATCAAGCAAGTCGTGCAGGCGGTTATTCTCGCGCTCCAGCTTTAATGCTCGCTTAGCCGATGGACTCGCTTCTAGCTCACCCTCCTTCGCATTTGCTCGATCAATTTGGGCTTGAAGATGTTTGTTCTGCATTTCCGCAATCTGCAGCTGGTTTTGAACTTCTTCAAGCTCAGAGGCCAGGTCCATCCTTCGTTGGAAGCTAATGGTATCCATAGTCTTGTCTGTCTTTTCAGAATCGAATTGATCTTGTCCAAAGAGGCTCCGTCTGGTAGGCGTCGTCTGGTTGGAATACTGTTTGGCGTTGAGTGCTCTGCTAAACGGCCGAGAAGATCCGTTTGCGGGGGCGTTATTCTGATCCATCTCGTCGAGCAGAGCTCTCTTAGATGACGTATGCATATTATCTATCTCTGCCACTTCGTCTTGGTGCCGCTTCCTTAGCTCCTCAAGATCCTTCTCAGCACGTATACGTCTCTCATTTGAAAGCCTTAGGGCCTGGTTTGCCTCATCTAGCTTTGTGGCCAAGTTGAAAGACTGGACGATACTCTTCCTGCCAGATTCCCAGTTTTTAGGTTGTATACCTTCAGGGTCGAAAACCTTCTGGAGCACAAGTAGTTGTTGGCGGCAATCCTCGAGCTCGGAGTTGGCAGTCGCGAGGGCACTTTGGATGTGCTTGGTATTTACTTGTGCCTGGGCCTTGACTTGTCTCTCCATCTCCAGGGTTCTATTTGCCTCTGCAAGCTGCAACTGTAGGCTAGATGTTGTCTTCTCAGCATTCCGGGTCGTTTTGTGTTCGCGTGCAACTTCATGATTCAAATCTTCCAAATTCAGAGATAGCTTCTCTTTCTGCTTTTCGAGAGCACGCATCTGGATTTGCGCGTCTTCGAATTGCTTCCGATATTTTCTCGCCTCTTCGTCAGCCTTCGTCCTGTCAGCAGTCAAGGCAACAATCTTGTCGCGATACTGTTCGCTTGCTCTAGCGTTTGCCTTGCTAATTTCGAGGTTCTTTTGCTGTATCTTATTTTGCAAGGCGCGGTTATCATTTTCTGATGCCATAAGACGATTTTTCACTGCGTTGGTTTCCGAATCCATCCGCTTTCTCGACTGCTCGTAGGACTGGCGTGCTCCATCTTGCTCACTGACAACTCGGGTAAGTCTAGCAACTTCTGAAGCTAATCGTGCGCGTTCCGATTCTGCAATAGAAAGGGCCTCCTCTTTTGCCTTCAGATCCTTGTCTAACCTGGCCTCCTTCTCTTTGGCTTGCCTTGCCAAACTTTTCTCAATCTCCGATTCCGCTTGTAATCTCGCGTTGTCAGATTCAGCAAGTCTGTCGCGAAGAGTCTTCAGATCCGCTTGAAAGTTTCGTTTTTCTTTCTCGGACTGAGATCGAGCTTCAAGGGCACGACGAAGAGTATCTTGCTGTGCATAAAGCTCTTTCTCAATCGTAAATTTCGCTGTAGTAATAGCGTCATGATCCCGTTTTAGATTGGCGAACTTATGTTCGCTTAGTAGGGCAATATCAGCTCGGGATTGCCTCTCCTTATCTAGCTCGGCTTGGATTGCCGCCAATTCCTCTTGTAATTCTTTGATCTGCTCGTCGAGAAGCCTACGGCCCTGTCCCGTCTTAGCATCTTCGGTGATTTTTGCATCAAGCAGTCTTCTGGCGTCTGCTGCCTCTTTCTCGAGTCTTGCACATTGATGCTTCAGTGTCTCAACTTCCGAATGGGCACTGCGGAGACGTGCTAGAATATCGTCGTGCTTCGAGTTGAGATGGCGCTTTTCATCATCAAAAGCAGTACGCTCAAGTTCTAGTTTCTTGAGATCCGCATGCAGTAGGGATAGTTCGCTTTCCTTTCGACGAATAAGATCCTCGTATCCGTTCGAAGTAGTTGATAAGTCACTCAGCTGGTCTCGAAGTGTCCTGTTCTCGTCAACAAGTTCCCGTATCTGCTTTTGACTAGTTTCAAGACTAAAGTTCTGCTTGGGAGTTAGTTGTGATATAATTTACTAATGCATGGACTGGGACATACCGTCTGGGCAAGCTTTTCATCTAGATCGTGATCCGACTTCTTGAGAGCTTCTTCATACTCCTGTAGCTTGCGTTCCTTCAAGTTGAGATGACTCTTCAATACATGAATTTCTTGTTCGAGCTTATCTTCGGCATCTCCCCTCTCAGCTCTTGCTGCCTCCGCTGCCTCGAGCTCGCGATCCAAAAACTCGATTTTTGCAGCCAATTCTCTCTTTTCATCCTCCAGGCGAGCAACCAAATCACCAGCTTGCTCCAACTCTTTTCTCCAGAGCTCTGCTTGCTCGTCTGTCTTCTTCTTCGCGCTCATTAACTCATCTATCTGGTCCTCTAATAAGTCCTGGTCCTCAAGAGCACCCGCAAGCTTTTCACTCAATTCAGCTTCCCTTTGCCTCATCCTCTCAAAAATTTCTTCCTTATCAAGTGCGAGGGCTCTTTCGCTTTCCAGAGTTTTTTGGACACGTTGAAGCTCTGTATCAGTTTTCCTCCTCTCTTCTTCAAGTTTCTGCCGATTCTCTGCCTCCGCTTGCATCAGGGCCTCCATTTTCTGTATCATTTCGTCTCTTTTCTTAACCTCATTTGAAGAATGAGATGCGCCCAAAAGCGGTTTCATCTTCATAAAGAGCTTCCACCAAGGACTCTCACAAAGATCTAAATATACTTGGAGATTCCTTTGGATTATCATTGTAGCCTCGGCACGGTAAAGCCGTTTCCTCGCGATCCTGCGTTGAAGATAGCCCCTTGCTATACTCTGAAAACGTGTGATAATCTCTCTAACTAAGGTGTCGCGCTTTTCTTCAAGCTCGGCCAAGACCCCGGCTCGGAAGAAGACCTTTGTTAAACCCACGCGGTAAAGTTGGGTATCAAGGTCTAGCTGCTGGAGCATAAGTTGACACGCCCTTTGACCTTCAAGGTAGCCTTTTGGTATTTTGGGGGTGAGAACTTCGTACCGTTGCCTGAATTCGGCAAATGGTAACCTGTTCGGGAATCCAGTCCTCGCAATTCGAATACCTTCCAACACACCATTACATCGAAGCTGATCTAGTACCAACGGTGCGTTTAGTTTTTTGGGACGCTTTTGGTGATTAGGGATGATACATCTGACGAAGTGGGGATGTGTGGAGTTAAGCTGAGCCATAAGACTTGTTAATTGCTCCTTGTGTCTTTGCGCTACCGTTCTGAAAAGTCCTTTCTTCACCCTGCTCTTAGCAACAGTTCCATTCTCGTTTGCATCTTCGGCGTAGTCGGCAAACAATGAGGCTATATATTTGTCGTGAGAAGCAGCAAGAAGCTTTGTAATGTTGTCGTTCAAAGGATCTTTGTTTTTATCTAACCAGCCTTCTGTCGAGTACTCTACCTCGGCAGCATAGTGGGTAAGCATGAATCCTTGCTTGAGAAGAGAACGTTTGTATTTTGGTGTCTTTTTATCCCAGAGAAAATGAAGCTTTTCGGTAAACGATTTGTCACTTGCTTTTGGCATGACACAATCTTCGTCGAGACACGAGAAAATACCAATAGGCTAAAGGCTCAATATCAGTACTTGTATGTGAAATACAACTTGGGGAGAAACCTACATTAGGTAATTCGATGAGGTCGATAGTCGGTTGAAGGTCGTGCCCGAAATCGATAAATTTCCATTCAATTTTTTCCCTTTCATACTCTTCCTGCTCTAGCACAAACATGTGGTGATTGAAAAACTGCTGCAATTTTTCGTTTGTATAATTGATGCAAAGTTGCTCAAAACTGTTAACCTATATGCAAAAGATGATCATCAGTGTTAACGCTCTGTTCAAGAACAGTACCTCGATTACCTCAAAAATCTCGAACCCAGCAATATCCAAGACACCAATAAACCCGTCTCCTTCGCCGCGAGTATCAAGTTTACTATTGACCATTTCGACCAACTTCCCAAACCCTCTTTCGTATAAGGCTTTTGCTAAGGCATCCAGACTCTGTTTTACTTGTTCCGCCGTTCTTGACTGATTGACCCATTCTCTACCAGCTTTAACGCGGGGCCTAAGTAATCCTTTTACAAACCCATCTACTGGTATACCCAAAACATGAGACACCCTTTCAGCTTGACCACGGTCCGGTAGTCGTGCATCTTCACCGCCTCTGCGTTCCGGAACGACTTCAATGTTGCCGATGTGTAAAACGGCGGCGATGACACGCAGAATAGATACTTGCTCCTCAGTACCAAAGCCCATAACATGGAACGCCTCCATTAAAGACCGGAACTCTTCAAGATCGTTCACGCCTGCGATAGTATCATTACTGTTTTTGATATAGTTCCACGCTTTGACATTCTCGTCGTCGAGGAGATACATTTCTTTCATCTGGCTGCTGGCTCCCCTCAATAGCTGATAAAAGACATGATAATTTCTTTCATCCCCACCCTGGTTGACGACTCGACTTTTCTCTAAGAGGTACCAATCGATGAAAGCGCCGGCTATCTGACCAGAACGGGTGAATTCGATACGTATAAATTTTCCGAAACGAGATGAATTATTATTGCGAACAGTTTGGGCGTTGCCAAAAGCCTCAAGGATAGGATTTGCCCGTAAAATTTGAAGCTCTAGAGTACCGAGTTGCTTCGACGAAGAGCTTTCGCTGGCAACAGCAGCAAGATATTGAATAACCTTCTTTGTATTCTCAGTTTTACCAGCTCCGGATTCACCACTATATGAAAAGTTAGCAGTATGTTTGACCTGGGATCCGCGAAGCGAAAGTACGTACGTGACTAAAATACTCTGATTCTCCTTCTCTTCCAGCATATTCCGGAAGGCGACGTCGGTAATTGCAAAAATGTGAGGTTTTGTTTCCTCTCTTGAGCGATTTTTGTATAGGGAAATGTAGTCATTGTTGTATATTGGTAATGCGCAGTAAGGGTTTACCGTTACCAAAAACAAGCCTGAATAGGTCTACAGAAATAATGATCGTCCATTAGCAATATTTCATGCACAGACATACTAAGGGCTTACATAGATTAGATCCGCTTGGTAACGCAAGTGAAGATTGTGAACTACAGAAGCTTCGTTAAGATGTGTGAGCTCGGCCATGTCATCAGCTTTATCAAACTTAGCCGGATTCACTTTATCGACATTATCAGAGTGAACATTTCGTTCCTATTAGACTTAAAATTAGTAACTGCTAAGACGTAATTTAGGCTTGAGACTAGATACGAGTCATAGTTCAACTTGTAAGGTCTCCATCCGCCCTAGCGCAAGGGAGTACACACCGTTCCGTCATCACATCGCACAGTAAGCATTCCATCTTCATCAAGAACAACTTCTCCCTTCACAAATGCCCTCTCAGGATCCCTAACCCATACCCATCGTCTTCCAGAGAAGTCACTATTCTCTCCCGCTATTCCTCCCGCTAAGCTCGAAGTGCTGTTTCGCCTATCATCCGCAGACTTGATAAAGCCTGGAGCAAATGTTCCTGGTGAAGCTTTCGAAACTGAGCTGTTACTTCTACTCTGCCAACTGTTTACAACAAGTGCGGAGCTAGGTCGAGAAGGTGCGGGTACGGAAGTAGGCGCAGATGTCGGCGTGGAAGTCAATGCCGCTGTCAGAGCAGATACTGACTGCCGGTGACCTCTAATGCCTGGCGTTGGCGAGGTAACAACATCTGGCGGAGGAGGAGGTGGAGGAAATATCGTATTGGACGGTGATGAGGAAGTCTTCTTGTGTACTCCTGAAGCAGGGCGACGCTGTTGCCATGATAATCGAGGTACATTATTTGAAGATCCTGAGGGTGATGAATACCCCGTTGGATTGAAGCCGGACATGATGGCCCGGGACGAGTGAGCTGAAACAATTCGCGAGGAATATAGTTGGGGATAGGCAAGAAAGATGAGAAGATTGATTGAGAGAGTTATAGTTAGCAGTACAGGTAACTACAAGGTGACCGTGTCCACAGAGACAGGTAAGGATGGCGGAGGGGCAGCGCACTGAACTAAGGAAGCGTCTTTAGGAAGTCATGTCCCCTGCAGGAGCAATCAGAGCCTCACAGTTGGCATACGATCAAAACACAACAATATTCCAATTTAGTGCTAGCGTAGTCCTCGTTAAGCGGTAACTGTCTACGGTACTGCCGTTACACAACGCTTCCCCGCTTCGGGCTTTAATTAGTCTTTACCTTAGAGCAGAACTTATATAATCAGCTTCGAAAGCAACTCTACTGCGACCAGTCTTTCCTCTCTTCAACGTCAAACTATCATTCATCCGATCAACAGAGATTGTGTGCAAAAGGTGGAAGGAGGCAGGGGAAGAGGAACTAAAAGTATGAAAGGAGAAAGATCGAAAAGAGAAGACTTCAGCTGTTAAAAGGCAGGGAGAAAAAACCGACTATTTCGCCAATAACACCAATAACCTATCAGGAAGTAATTTTAAAGCAGATATAAAATCGGGTCACAAATCCCCGCATGGTATTCACTTATATCACTGTCAGACGCAGCATACATTTGGATTGTCCATCTCTTTCTGCTAGTTCTGGGTTCTACCTGTGTTCCCTTGCCCTAGTGACTGAAACAACACGGGCCACATCTCTCGCCGCTATCCTAGTCATCAACCACTTCCTTCCCTCACTGTTCTCCCTCTTGTCGTCACATTCGCTTCCAGGCATCACACCTTCTTTAACATTTCTGAATATCATCAATAGCTTTGTTTTCGCATCTCGTCTGCGATGACGAACTACCCCCCGACTCCAGCATTTGGTGGCTTTCCACTTCCTGCTCCGAGGGGTCCACCTAGCCTAAATCAGGACCTGCGGAAATTGAGCATCAACAGTGCTGGCAGTAATAATACTGCATTGCCTTCACCGGCGCTTCAATCGCCAATGTATATGCCTAAGTTTACCAATATTAACAGCGCGTCTCGACAGCTACCCTCTAATATCCCATCCACCGCTTCCAACTCTACTCAAAAGATAATGCACGCGCCCCCATCGGGACTGAGTAAACAAAATAACCGGAGCGACGACAGCTTACTTGAAGATAGAGAGGAAGGGGAACTTTCGGATGCGGAAGATATTGAGGGGCAACATTCTAAAAAGCGCAATAATCGTTCTGAAAGCAGTCAACGAGATCGAGGTGTTGAAAATCAGCAAGGCAAGAATTTTGTTTCGCACGGTACATCCGTACAAATCACGACGAAAATAAAAAAACCAAATGCTAAAAGAAAATATAGGTATGAGAATCAACAGTGAAACCTCAAATAATTTACCAATATCCCGTTCGCAGACGTGGTAAGAACCTAGGGCCGGCGGGGGTTTTCCAGGGAAGTCTCGCTAACTTGTTCTGTATAAACTCCAGGAACGAACCTTATCGCAGGGAAGCTGCGTCACATACATCACAAGGTTGGCCCGCAAGTCAAAAAAGATCCTTTGACAATTCCTTTACTACATCATCTAAAGCTCTAGAAGGTGATCAACGCGATAAAAGATTCAATCCGCATAGTCAACCAAAAGGTACGGGAGATAGAACAGGTTTGATGCATTTATTTTGTGGCTCGTTCTCTCGCTTCCTTAAGGTTTAAGAAGTTTGGAGAGAAAGAGTCGCTTTACAGCCATTGAATTGAAACTTTGGTTTATACTGACATTTTTCTTTGGTTAGGAAATTTTCGAGCTTCAGGATCAGGGGCGATGTCATCATCTCCATCTGGGCCTAACAATTTCTCAGCTTCGTTTCATGTGGCCTCGAAAGGAATGCTTGTAGGTGGTAGCCCCACGCATCCTTCTACTCCCCATTCCCCATTGGAACCGACAAGGACTTTGACGGAACTGCGCAGTGAAGCTCAGCGGGCCGTATTGAATATGCTTCCCCTTAGAGTTACCTGGGGGTATATGGTCGACAATTACGAGATTGATCCAAATGTTTTAAAGATGGTATATACTTCTATCGGACTTCCGATCCCACCAGAAACACCTTCACCACCCCCAAGTGGTGATATTGATCATCCACAAGTAGCGGGTTCTAAAGTCAAATCAAGAGATAAATCATCCGATAGAATGGAGATTGATAAGGATGCGCAAGCAATCCGCAAACAACTCGAGAAAGACGCACGGGATAGGGAACGAAAAGAAGCCGAGGCTAAAGCTGCAGAGCTAGTTCGTCAGCGTGAAGCAGCAAAAGAAGAGGAAGAAAGAAAAAGAAGACTTGCAGAAGTTGAAGCCAAAAAGGAAGTGGTTCGAAGGAAGATTAACGAGATGGGTCTTCCTGGTAAATCTGCTTCCCCTGGTCTTCCACTCACACCTATATCGTCTACTCCTGTGGTAGCGGCCATTGCCAGAGCACCACCTTTGTCTCCACCCAAGCCGGAAGTGCCTAGAATTCCTGGCTTATTGCTCACACAGCTAGATGGTTCTTATTCGGAGTCTCGCCCTACTCCAGGAGTTGTGCCTCCACAGGGCGATATCATCATGAAAGATCCACTTGAACCAGTGTCCACCTCCAGACAATCAACCGCAATTGCTGCGGTATCTAATATATCTACTCCAACCAAAGCACCTTCCCCAGAGCGGCCCTACATTCACCGTAGGAAGAGACCGGTTGCATCTGATATGTATTCGGAGCCTATGCCGACAACTAAACGAAAGTTTGGTGACCATAGAAACGTAGAGCTAATCATTGACATATCTGATGACGAAGAGGAAGAGGAGGAGGAGGGCTCATTAAATGGTTCAGGCACCTCTCGCTCAACGCCTTGCGGCACAGATAAAAGGAGTGGGAATATTACCCCGCCACGTCTCCGCCCCAGTCAAACAACCCCTGTTGGGGGCTTTTCTAGCAATGGCACTTCGAAGCTTGACTCGGCAAAAGCGCTTCAAGCTAAAGAGGAGCAGATCAGAGCTCTGAAAGAAGCCATTCAAAAGGCGCAGGAGAAGAAAAAGCTTATTGCAAAAACCGGGTTATCGACACCAACATCAATTGAAACTCCAAACACTGGAGCGGAACCAAGTGACCCATCCCCTCTTACGCAAGTGCAGCAACAGCAGGTAACCGATGTAGCCATGGCGGTCTCGTCGGCTCTTGATAATGTTAAGAAACAAGACGAAATCAAACGCAAAGTGGAAGTTGAAAGGCAAAAGATGCTCATTCAAGTCAAGGAGGCACACGCCAGGGCAAAGGCGGAAGCTACCAGGCTCAAGGAATTGCAGAAAAGGGAACAAAAGAAAAAAATTGATGCCCTCTTAACAGAAATCGAGGAGATTGAGAAAGCTGAGGCCAAAAAAAAGAGGAAAGAGGCTGAAGAAATTGAAGCTGCGAAAATTAGGCAACGCGCGAGGGAGGAGAAGGAAAAGCAGCTGAAAGAAACCGAGAACGAAAGGCTGAAGAAGATGTTGGCAAAAGAGAGGGTTTTACAGGAATTAGCAAGAATGCGACGTGAAGAGGAGGAGATGGAAGCGAAGAAGGAGGCCTTAAGAGCAGAGTTAGCAGCCATGGAGAAAGCGGCAGATAAGAAGGCAGATGCTAAAGGAGAGTGCGATGAAATTGCAACAAACGCCATTTCTAAGAAGAAAGAGGAAATTGAGCAATTGAAGAAGGCTATGGAGGAAATCGAAGGTAAGACTCTCCGCATAATCTTTTACCACACCATCCACTACTGGTGGCTCTTATCGGGTTAACGCAGCTTCTTAAATCCTCTTGATCCTAACCTTAAACACCCTCATATCGAGCAACCGCTTATGTATTGAGTTTGTATTATCACAGTTGACCACGCGACCTTGAAAGACGACCAGAAATCATCCCCACATGAACAACTGTCACAAACAGGCGTCTTGGCGGATCGCCAACAAAAGGTAACGGATGTAACGGATGATGTTGTGATGGGGGATGATATGGACCTCGGGATTAAAGGGGACGGGACGGTAAGTCATGAGCAGGTTCAAGCGCCAGGAATGGATAGAACCGAAGTCGTTATCAGTCGTTCCTCGGTTGTATCATCACCTGTATCGACAAACACCTCAGATGATGCGATGGATGTCGACCAAAAGATGTTTGAGACCGAAAAGGTAAACAAAAATGACACGAACGTCGATGATGTTGACATGGACGCTAGCAGCGATGAAGATGAGGATCAGGAAAAGGGTAAAGAGATGAATACAGAATCAAGCAGTGAAGCGGACGAAACCTCAGACGAGGAAGAAGATGACAGTGACGAGGATCAACCGCAAGTAGAGCCAGCAGTTCTAGAAGAGCAAAAACCGAGACCTGCCATGCCAACCACTTATCAGATGTTGGACGACATTCAAGAAAAACCGGCAAATAGCAGTGCCGTAGATCTGGAGGAAGCTAATCTACAAATCTCAGTGCCCGAGCAAAGAAAACAGGCCAAGGAGCTCGTGGACCCCGCCAAGGTTTGCAACAAGACCACTTTACCTATACACCCTTCTATTTTTACAGCTCGCTTTACTTTTAATAAGATCCGGTGTTGGCTGACAATAGTTCCTTGCTCTCACTTTGCTCGTGATTGGCTATTTCCTTTGGATTTCAATAGATCACTTCTACAACCGCTGCCGTGAGCGTTACCAAGAAACAGGGAGATCAGAAGATCCAAAGACAACCTGAACACGTCTTCACACCTTACAAGTCACCACTGACTAGCTTCAAATCTTTTCGGTACCACCCGAACTTCCTCGCCTTTTGCCCAGGTGGTTACAGGAGCTTAACGTTTTCGAACCGCATCGACCCTACAAAACCGCTTTGCAGGTGGGAACTTAGCGGTGGCATCTGCAGTGACACCAGCTGCTTGGGGCAACATAAAAGGCAGATTGAGATGCCAGGTATATCCTTCCCCATTCTCTCTCACTGGGTTCTATGATATCCTCAAAGTGTGGCTAATAACTGCCGGATATTAGATGATGAAATTCTTGTCGAACTTGCATCTGTTGTTGAAGGCTCTACTGAGGAGGAGCGCAACAACTACAACCGTGGTCTCAGGCAGACGATTGCGTCTATGCGTGAGCAGGGGATCAAAGATTTTGAGACTGTCGTGACTGGTATCGCGTCTTACCGTAGACAGTTTCTTGGTGACGATACGAGGGTATTGAAATTGCCCCCATCTCAGCCTCCTCAAACATCCCAGCATCAACATCACCAGCAGCGGGGCTCTTCTTCTTTCTCTTATACGTGAGACTGTAAATTTCAATGAGGCGAACAGTGGTATTTTACCACTTCATTCTCCCGCCGGTATATTGAGTCATTCTTCGATTTCGGAAAGCATTTTTTTGAGCTCATTTTAGCACCATGGATACTGGGTTTCACATAAATAGGGTTCCGGGCATTATCTTAATGGTTGTGAAAGTTTATAAACTCACTTTCATTCTTATTTCTTGTAACTTTACATTCTTGTATTCATTTTACATTCTGGCCTTGTTCCCCTAATTAACTCGGGGTGCCGTGCGGGGAGGATCATTAAGGTAGTTCCTTGTATAGTTCAATTTAGAGTGACGAGAATACAAAAAACATTCCAGATATATCTTGTGGGTTTATCTTTTGGCACGATAGTTATGTCAGAGCTTGAGCTATGCCAATTCCCATCGGCAAGCGCGCCCCACCGCCTCAATGAGTCGCAGAGGTACACCCAGGGCTAATACGTTCCTCCAATACCCATTGGAGTAGGTGCGCTGATCGTCGAGGGGAGCTAGTCTATTATTGCTAGTACTTAGATGACCGTTACATTGTCGTCGTATTTCTTGTATCACCAATTTAAAAACTGAACTAGATAAAAGATTCGGATTCCTAAGTCGCTGAGTTCTATTCCCATCTAAAAGACCTGGTGGCCTCGAAGTCATGTAGTACCGAGTGAGAACCTATGAAGAATACACCAAAATAAGCTTCTATGAATGTGAGAGAAGTGCATGCGCAATATTTTTCTCACTACAGTCTGCCCTATAATTATAACTCACGAATACCCTTTGATCATATCCTATTTGAGAGCAAAGGTATAGATAGAGTGCCCCAGCACGCGGTCCTTTATAATTTAGCTCTAGTGGATACCCTGATGAGGTATCGCAGCAACGTCTTTTGTAACCCGTAACCCGTGCTCTATCTACATAGCAGGTCTGATATATATACCTAAAGGTACTGCTCATCAAAAGAAAAGCAAAAGCCCCCCATGCTATGCTTGCAACTTCTGATTAGTTAGCTTAACAAATACTTGACACTACTACTAGGATGATATGACGGCCCGAATCGGAGTCGGAAATCTAATCCTCCGGAATCAAAGGGAGGGCTATTTTTATTTGTCAGGGTATAAGTGCACTGGCCTACAATTTTTCTTCTTATTTAATTGACAGCCTTCTGTTGTATCACCCTATATAAGTCCGTATAAAAGAGTTCGAGAGTGAATGTGCAAGTAAATTCGCATGCGAAATAAGCACAAAGCTTTGATCGCGATCGGCCGGTGTTGAAACGTGGTACTTTACCATATTTTAATCATGTTTCTAGCTAGTGTGTTCCTACGTACCCGGGCCTGGATAAAACGTCATAAGACGTCAACATTGTCTTTATATATCCAGTACGAGAGAATATTAAAGATATTTTAGAGATAAATGGTATTGGTTCGCGGTGTTTTACGTATGCACATTGAAGCAAAAACAAGCCTCTTATATCTTCAATAATCCATGCAAGCAATCAATCAATCAATCATCCAATAATACATGCGGCCGATGACGAGTGATAAATCATGATGAAATTAACAGAAATCGTTCCCAAGTGACTTGTAAAGGCTATGGTGACCGTTATCTAATTACTACTAGCTAATAGGCATAATTTTTAGGTAGGAAATTAAAAAGAGGTTTCAAAGGAAATCTAGATGAGTAACCTCACCATACATCGCATTTATAATTAAACAAAAGAAGTCTTTTCGCCAAAAGAAAACCAAGTCCAGAACTATGCCATCTCCGTTGAGTTATCCTCGCACTCGTAGCCCTCACGAGACCTCACTGGCCTTCTCTCTTGCAAAACAGCAGCCGGATAAACCCAGTTAAAGATGACCATAACCGCCAGCATCAGTACTGCGTCAAACAAGTACAACCAAATCTCATTCTTCAGCAGATATCCCGAGTTACCCTGGATATACTCAATGGTTCTAAAGATGCTCCTGATTAGGATCGCCACTGAAGAGGCATACAGAGCATACAGAAGCCCTATCCAGCTGGTCTTGAAGCTAAATGCTGAATTGGCGAGGGATAGCGAGACGCCGGTCGGGTTCCGGTTGATCCGGCGATGGAACACGACACTGGCAAGGAAGAAGAAACCAAAAAAGATGATTTGGACGAAGAGACCGACGAGAACCAGTCTCTCGCCATTTTTCATGCCATCGGCGCCTTGGGCCATCATTCCACCACCTAAAAGGGAGTTGGGTTAGAATCTTTAGAATACTACTCGAGATTATTCTATGGCAATGGATAAACGTACCACCAGCCTGCAGTGTGAAACTGAAAATGTCACCGGCAACAAAGATCTTTGTGAGCCATCTGAGCCTGATAAGGGAGTGTTTCTCTCCGTCAAGGAGGGCAATGAGGCGGCCAAGAATCATGTAGATTGAGGCGGCAAAAAGAGCGGGCGCTACGAGGAGGAGAAGTGTTTGCATGATGTACGGCCCGAGAGATTCTGTGTCATAATGCGAGAGAATTCGACCTATGTAACCCATTATCTGGACTTGGAGATCGTTAGTTTATGGCTGGTCGAGCATAGAGGGGCGAGTGAAGGGAGTAAAGTACATATTCCTCCGATAAGAAGTGGAATGAAGGACCATGTTCGTGTACGGACGAGTTGAAATGCGTGGTATCCTGTCGAGGCTCCGAAAAGAAGTGTGAAGAGGACCGCCGCGAAGAGATTGGGTGTGTAGTGGTAGAAGACGAAGTCACCGTGTTCGCTCATGTTTCCTGGTATCTATGAATATGTATTTCTGACTACCGATTTGGTGTGTGATATGTTGATATTATAAGTAGGATTAGATACTATCTGAAAGAAAGTCGAGGAGCTTGGTACCAGAACTATAAGGTTATGTCGATGCAGAATTAGAAGATAATCACATATGTATTTATACAATTTCCCAACTGTCAGAATAAAGAAAGCCCTAATAGAGAAGATTAACCGAGATCAAATTAAGCAGTACGGGAGGTAATCTGGTACCAGCTATAGGGGGTCGGTCCCAGATCACTCTACGTAAGTCCGTACTAGCTAACTAAACTAATCATTAATTACCAAACGGGGCTAAATGAGTCCCTGATTTACTGCCAGCACTGCCAGCATTATCGCAGCTGAACCAAAAATCGTTTATCATTAGTAGATTTTTTTTTTGTTTTCGTTTTCGTATTCGCGTTTGCGTTTACGTACATCTGCACTGCACTGCTGTGGGTAAGAGTGTGAAACTACTGGCTTAGGCTGTGTGGCCGATACACTAAATGACAGTGCATGAGCCGGAGGTCCGGGGTTTAAGTCTTCCCTTAATAGCACCCCCTCGCACGCGTATACATATATACATGTACATACTGCTACTCTAGTTAACGGTCCAGATATCCATGCTGCTAATACGGATTTTTAGATCGGCTGTGGCAATTGACAAGACAAGATTTCAACTCTCGCATAGCCGTCGTGTTCCTATCGCATTCGGGTTCGCGTTCGCATAGTGTTCGAGTACAAAAAAGCGATATCAAGAATACGGAATACCGTTTCTAAATAACCCAGGAGTATCAGTGTAATAGGCTCTCGCCTTAAGCCTGGGATCCATATATATATAGATTTTTAAAGTACTAGTACTAACTAATCGCCGAATATTGGTTCTCAATCATTAAATCCCCTACAGTTCAGCTCTCTTTTCACAGATGTATGTTACACCAGACAATATACCTGAAGATTCCCGGATAAAATAGAGTTCCAAATCTTAGTCTTATAATAGAACACCTAGAACTCGAGAGGATCGGAAGAGCAACAACGTCGACAAGGATCTTGAGACTTTGCAGAAACTCTAAAAGGACTCGTATGCGATCCCCCGCCCCCTCCTCCGTACAAAAGGAGAAATATTGAATCTTATCCGTACGCGTAGACCTTATAATTAAGCTGTCAGTGCAGAATCTTCTTTGTGGTGGCTAAAATCCGCAGCAAATTCATGCAAGTGATTGGTGAGGATACAACCATTGATAAAGGACTCGGGATAAGGAATTTATTGGCAGAGACGCTCGTTCTGGCTCGTATATATATACGCGTACGGCACATACTGTTCCGCGGTTTTGTGGTTAGAATACCAGTTTTGTCTAAATTTCGCGGAACTCCGTATTACTCCGTACAAGATACATCTCCCCTTATTATTATGAGAACAAGATCATCAAGGATCTTGGTGCTTCTCGAAATATAAACAAAACCCCGACACCGTACTTTTTTACTAGCCCTTGTGGCGCATGTTTGATTCCGAATTGTGAAGAAAAATGTAACGGCATGAACTCACTATTTGTGCTGTGTAGCCGCGTGTACCTGCTAATGTTTTTCCAAAGTCGTTCAATCATGGAATCTCACTCATATTTAACGACTGTGGTGTCATCTGTGGAACAAACAATTCCGTGCGTTACCATAACTCAAACGCGTGCAGCCGGTATGCATATACGCGCTAAATATTTAAGCTTATTTCACCTGCACGTTTTTGTTCTCTCCACCGGACTCCTGTGACGTGCAGTTCATGAGGCTTGATAGATTTCGATATCACGTGGCATCCACATGTGCATTACCCTAAGCTTGGCGTCATAAGACAAGTGACAACGGTGCTCAATACCTAAGAGTATCTATCCATCTATATATACAGTGATTTCTTAACCAAAAATTTCATTTACATAGCAAAAATTGATATGAGCGTGGTGACTCCAGACTTTTCTCTCGCTAAACCCCAATCCAATCCTCAAACTCCATAAAAAAACAAATAATGACAAAAGAAACCCAACAGAGAATGGTTGGTGCATGAGACATGTCATGGTCGTTGACAAGAATCTAATAATTAGCTGGCAATCCCGTGATCGATACCGTTCGTCTATAACGAACCCTGTAAAGCCCGAATGCACATTCCCGACACCAACACCATCCTTTCTAGATTCCTCTCGTCTATTTTACCTAAATAAGAAACAACCACTTAGGCGCGCGTTCGCTTGACAAGCCTGGGGGCTGAAGGGCTGAAGGGCTGAATTTGAATTTCTTACCTAAGAAAGAACCCTTCGGTGCCGGGCGAACACCAAACACTTGTATATTCTCTGCATCCATACGGGCCAACACATTCCTTGGTTTGGCAGGCGATTTCGGCGATTTCGGCGTTGGTGATCGTGGGGTCGCTGCTGGAGATACCGTCGTGACACTGAAAGTATAGCCCTTCGAGGCCCCTGGCTCTGGCTCCCACGAAGCTTGGATATTCGGATCCTCTCCACTCGCAGGTGTGAACTGAAATGTTCCTGATGGCAATCTCTCACAATTCCAAGTCGCTTCATCAAAGAACTTCACAAGAAGCTTCTCAGGTTCCTCTGGGTTCTTGGCAGGGACCCTTCTGATGCTGGCCAAGATCTCAGACTTTTGAACTAGATCTTCCTCTTCCCCGTCCACTGTTGCGACAATGAGGATGTCTTTTGCGGTGACATTTCTGAAGCACCCTGCTAGACGTCGTACGAAGGACCCCCCGCAACGGACATCGTATGCAGGTACTAGTCTTCCTCGGGTACCATCAGTTGCCACAGTCGTCTTTTGGAGCTGTAGCAGCAAACGCCTGTTGGGGAGGTGACGTTTAAAAAATGTTCCTGGAGCCGGATTGGCGAGGAGGTATTCTGCACGGATCTGTTGGGAGTTGCTGTCAGGCCGATTTGAGGACATGTTCGCTTGAGTTGTTCGGAGAAATCTTCTTTGAAGGGGGGCAGAATTTTGAGCTTGAAGATTCCGTCGGGGAATATATATCTGAAGGACCACTGGTGGGGGGTGGCGTTTATGCTAATATTACGGCCGGGGCTGGATAAATAATTGAGTAATTGGTAATTGATTATGAGAAACAGGGAATAGAAATCGTTTTGAGGTAACAATGATGTTTGCGTAGAGGAGAGGATCAGAAGATGAAGAAGCAGATGCTTGGTACTAAGGGCCTCAATAAGATAAGCTTCCTATATGGTTCCTTTATCCCCAAGTGCGGCTGGATATCATACCGTACACACGAGGAGAAGCGAGCCATCGCACCGAATAAGAATACAAAAAGCCTCCCCTCCGCCAGTTTGTTAGTTCCGCCATTTTGGTCTAACCCGAATTGTTGGAATGTTAGGGATGTTGGTTACCGCGCCGGCCGTTGCTTGTACAACCAAGCCTCCTGATGTGACTCTACTCATGTACGACAAAGCTGCGCTTACTGCCCCTCTCGATGCAGATGTACCCAATGAAATAAGTAGAGTGCTGTCTTCATCACCAGTACGAGCACTAAGTACTTATGAGCACGTGCATCTCACAAGGCTGTTGCCCAGTTTCTTCCGATAATGGTAATGCTAATTCCCCGCTTGGGTCCTTCTGGAGCCCCGAACTGTTCAGGCTGTTTTGTGGTTTCTTTGTTTTTATGATGCTTCTTTGTGTACTTCGTGCATCGAATCGAAGAACAGTTTCTTTGTACGGGTACGAATGAGCATTCCGGAATATTACACAGTCTGTGTCATTGCAAGCGGAAATCTCCGGGTCACATAATATTTTAGATATATCAGTATTGGTATGTCACTGGTATATATTATCGCAAAAGGTGTGGGCTTTTCTGGCAAGCCAAAGTTCGTATAAAGATGATAATAGGCAAAGTTTCCTAATGGAGCCTTACATAGGTAGCTCTGGTGATTGCAAGAGAAACTGATTTTATTGCTATCTCCGTTTTCAGCAACGCGGATGCATCGCTTTTGATTATCCCACCCCCACCCCCACCCCCCCCCCCCTCTTTCTTCCTTTCGGATGAGCTTCGAGATTAGAGTCAACTTCAGTAAAATGGCTGGTCAAATTGGAGCCAGCGAGGCAGCACAAGGGTCAATAAGTCGCTGGGGCGGCAGCCCAAGCAGAACCGCAGCAATGGTATTTGCCTTGGATTTTTGTATCGGTGCGTACTGCTGCCATGTGTTTTAGTCATGTGGATATCGTATCTGGCATTATTCGCGTTCGTATTCGCCCCATTAGTAGTTCCCTGGACTGCTGCAAGGCAGATTTCAAAGGTCGGACAATCAACAGCTGTGATCCTATTTACCAGTGATGACAATAGGTATGTTTCCGAACTATATCCATTGGTAGTTTAGGTCCTCTGGGTTCCAAAGCGTTTTAACCGTCCTTCGGCCTTCTCTCCACGCTGCCACGATTTACTTGATTTATGGTTCTTGCCAAAGTCCAAAGAGACCTATCAATCCTTAATAGGTAATGATACTTCTTGCGGGGGATACAATTTCCTTTGTTATGCAGGCGGCAGCAGGTATATTGCTAACCAAGAGTGGCATGACCGATACAGGCAATACGCTAATTCCTGCTGGCTCTGCTTCCAGCTGTTCAGGCCTGTCTTTTCAACATCGTGTTCGTGTCCGCCGTGTTAAATTAAGTTAACACTTGAATAATCCCAGTATGGGTATACCAAATCTGGTACCTCTCTCCTTTGAAGACTGCAATGCTTTTCCTTCATATTCTGTAGACATTGTCATCTACTGGGTATTTTCAAGATTATAAAGTTCCCTGAAGGCCACAATGGACCGCTCCAAAGAAATGGGTTGTTGGTACGTAATATTGCACAAATGTTTAAATTTCTTATGCAGAAAATGTCGTGATAAGAGCGCGGGGGAAACGATAGGATGTGGCTGAGCTGTCAAGAGCTAGTGGGGCCAGTTCTTTTATCATTAATTTTTTTTTTTTTTTTTCTTTCGCCGAATGCCGGTTATGATGCTACTGCACACCTGGAAATAAGCTTTAGCATGGCTGTTTGCAGAACGGGGTTAGATGTTGTTACATGTAGTGTATGCATACAGGTACATAACTGTTCGGGGCTGATTCAGTCATGGAGCAGTGTAATTATGCGTGACACAGTCTCGTAACAGCTTGAATATCAAGAAATCCTTGTGGTTTCATACCTTCTGCCTTAGGAATGTTCTTGAAAACAACGGTTCTCGGTCCGTCCATCCTGGTTGATAATCGTGGCTTGGCCAGGAAGCACCCTGCTGTGGCTTTTAGAGGAAATGATAATGCCTTGAAGATAGTACCTCTACTACTATTAGTGATACCTGCCCCCCCCTAGTACAACTCTCAACCTTTCTTCTCGTCTCGGCGGAGAATCGAAACTCAATTTGAGACACCTGTCGTCAGGCTGACCCAGAGCTTGGCTATTGATGTCTTGGTCACAAGCCACTACCAACTCAGAATTGATGCTTGTCCCCTGACTAAGCCGTGTATGTGTGTAGCCGCGCCCATCGTGAACTACGCAGGTTCCCTAAACCACAACCACACCTTGCTATCAACGACGCCGCAATAATTCCACCCAGCTCACCAGATAGATCCCTTCAGTTAGTTTCGATATATACCGACGATCTTAGAGAACGCTCTAGTCAAGCAAAGTGAGAGACAGATCCTTGAGCGGTTAGCTCCCAACCTGGCTCTCTCTCAGCTCTCTGCCAGTGTTTCAAGTTGGAGATGGCAACAGAGGTAACGGGAAGAGTGAAGAGGGGAAACGGGAAACATGCAATGAATCGCTGGGTTGCGGCTTTCATGCCTTTTGTAATGGCGGGTCTTGCTGGTTATGCAACGTGGGTTCTGGTTGTTTTAGTGTGCAGTGTGTTCCCCCTTCGTCAAGTATTCCGCGTATAGAATGGAGCTTTGCCTAGATAAGCCTTGAGATCGTTTACTAACCTGAAACTATAGTTAAATATCTAATACTCTCTGAGCATCGAACAGCTGCTGGTGCCGTTACGATTGCTCTTTACTTTTTCTTCTTTCTCCCTTTCGTCGCTGCGTACCTGAGGGTCTTATGGACCATATGTATGGCTCCAGGGTTTGTGGAGAAAGGCCAAGACCCCGATGAGGCTATCAAAAACGAGAAGTTTGGCGTTAGTGATAGCGACGCGGAGATGGGACTTGGTAGTGCGCGGATAGAGCAAGGAAGCTTTGGAAACAGAGGTACATCACGCCCTCGTGCCGCCATCGGTACCCCCTATTGTCCAAAGACATCGTGCACAAGGACTGCGTGTTTACAAATGATCCAGATGGAGCAGTGACAGAAAACACAATCCCAGAACTGAATATAACCCCTCCACCGCCGGTCGCACAACCAGGTCGGGAAGTTTCTGAGACGCCAATTGCAAATTCATACACGCTCACTCCACCAGTAATCCACCAATCTCAAGCTCAAGCTAATGATAGACCTACGACGTCCTCCAGTACCCTTCACGGGCATTCATACGATGCCTTCGATGCTGAGTCCCGCGCTGAACTCCCGGAACCAGAAAACTGTATGGACTTTTATGGAAAGGATGTGTATGTTTGTGAACCAAATGGCAGACCCAAGTGGTGCTATCACTGCAACTGCTATAAACCAGACAGGTCTCATCATTGTAGTGAAATCGACCGATGCGTGTACAAAATGGACCATTTCTGCCCTTGGTAAATTCCCTAGGGTCTACTACTTAATATGAATAAGACCGTCATGCTGATATTACTATCATGGTCAGGGTTGGTGGCATCGTGGCGGAGTCTTCCTACAAATTTTTCTTTCAAGTCGTCGTGTATGGCGCATTCTACTGCCTGTACCTCATAATCTCGCTGGCATATTTCATCCATGAGCATAAAGAAAACCATGGTGGTTCTGTTGACGCGAACTGGCTGGTTGCGCTCGGACTGTAAGGAATTTTCGTTTCAAACCTCTATCTTCCACCTGCTGATATGTCTATCCTCAGATCATGTCTATTCGGACTTTTCTCCTGTGGGATGGCCATCTCGACAACACAAATGATATATCGAAATCTCTCTACAGTCGATTCGCTCTCACACACGGTCAAGGTGTACCAGCTTGCAATCCATGACCCCAACCCCCCACCCGCACCAGGACCCGGAGGTCGCCCACTTGTGCACCGAGTGTATCTCCCCGAACATCCTAAGGAAGGACAAGAGTCTAGATGCTTCGCTATCGTCAATACAAAACAGGGAGAAAACCCATGGAGGCTGGACAACATGCTTGATAATTTCAGAGAAGTACTAGGATATAGCATTTGGGATTGGTGGCTACCAATAAAACAGAGCCCATTGGTAAAGAAAAACAATGGTGGAACGTGGTATAGAATGAACGAAAGGCTCATAAAGAGGCTTAAAATCGAGGCCGGTATTGAAACCGGTACTACTGAAAATGTTTGAGGGCGGCTTATTGTTTTGCGGTTTGATATTTTCATTCTCATATATTAGCGTGTTGGCTTTCTTCTTCTTATTGAGGTGTTTACAGGGTTTTGCAGCTTGCTTATCCAGGCTCTTTTTTGATATTTTTACTTCATTGTTATTCTTACTGGCCTATGGCTGCCCTTCATTTAACTCGTAATTTTTCGTAATCACTTTTTTTTTATTCCCTTCTTGTTTCTGAAAGCCTTTTTGTGTTATAAAAATGGATAGTAATCGGGTGTTCGGGAATACGGTGTTTTTCCTTTTTTCTTTCTTTTTCTCTCTCTTTTTTTTTTATATTGTTTTCCGGGATGCTGGTCTCAGCATGCACGTTACCTCTCTAGCTGGGCATTATGGAGGATTTCTTGTTTTGTACTTTTTAACTGGGGAGGGGTTCACTCGATTTGAGTTCATTAACGTATATATAATATGGTGTTGATGATTGAAATTGTGATGCGATTGATAGAGATTTCTGCGATGGCTTGCCAATGTTTGGTGGGCAATGATATATTTGACACTATAGCCACACTAGTTGATATCATTAACCTCAACTGATCTAACTTGATGACATCACCAAGATAATAGTATATGTGTTTAGGCAGATTATATGCTTATCAAAGATGTTCGAAACCAGCCACAGCACTAACACTGTTACAGACTTTTCCTTCCCAGTTACATAATCAAGGGTCAAGGATCAAACACACAAGATCGACGTGTGCATACCAAGCCACGTTGATGCTCGCCTGAGGATGGCTAGGCGCACACCACCCAAGGTTGGAGGTCGCCGTTACACACATCCCTGGCACCAAACGTTCTCGGGATTGTGAGTCAAGTGCGATTCGGCAGCGATGGGCCTAATCAAGGAAATTACGGTTATGCTGCCGGGATGAGAACCGGAGCCCGAAGACCGAGCCGAGATTACGCGTGGCTCGAATCAGGCCAGAAAGTGCAGGCGGAGAGAGTGTTGGCTGTCATTTGAGGGGGGGCTGATGGGTATGGCCTACCGGGGATCGTTAGGGATTGATGAGGGGCGAGAGGGGTTGAGTGGTTGAGTGGTTGAGGGGGTGGGCGAGTGATGGGCAGTGATGGTTGCGGCCGTGGCGGTTGCGAGCAATCTCGTGGCTAAATGGCCGGATTGCGTTGCACTTCCTCGTGCTCTCATTGGGTGGTTGTGGGATAGCTATAGTGTGTGATGTAAGTCTCATCATCAATAACTATCGTATAAGTAGAGTATACGAGAACGAGAGCGGTCTGTAACGATACGATAGGGGGCTTGGTTAGAATACGCAGCTTCAGCTTGGTCGCACAGTGGGCCTGTTGGAACCTGTCGATATATTACTCCAGCTGCATGCAACATCATGGGCGTCGCGGCACTATTCTCTGGGCACAGCTTGGGGTGTTTTCGAAAAAAAAAGCAATCAGTGTGCTGCCAGACTGAAATCCGAGCCGGTAGTCATAGCCCATCACTCGGTAAAATTTTCCCCCTTCCTAACTTGACAATATTTCCTATTCAATACCTTGCAGCCCTACTCCATGCCAGAACTTTAATTACAACTATATCCTACCCCTCAGTTCAAAAACACCTACGGTACAGACTCCGGCTGAGGACCGCTATCCCGGCTCTTCTTATACGCGTCCAGCGCCTCCGAGATCTGCTTCTCCAGCTTCACGGCCTTCCCCTCCGCATGGCTAATCTGGGCCTCCAGCTTATCCAGCTTCGCTGCTAGCGACTCCTTGGTAGCCGTTAGAGTGGGACTGGCACTGCGGGCCATACATGCGAGGTTCTCGGTGAGATGCTTCTGGTGGGCGAGCAGGTTGCGTTGGTACTTTTTCAGGATGTCGAAGTTGAGGTACAAATGATCGAGGTACAAGTGTTTAAGGGGAGCGCTCATACTCCTGGCCTATGTTAGAGGTGGTCGGTGTGCTTTGTGGGTGAAGGTTGTTGTTAGTGATGCGTATGCATAGTAGGACGCCGGTGTATAAATAATCAAGCGGGCTTTCGTCCCTGGTAGCATATAGAATTGTACCGCTAATAGGGCGGGCGACTGCGTGGTCCTTGGGTGTTCAAAGTTTGTGTTTGATTTGATTCACGTGGTGGTTAAGGTTGGTTGTTGCGGATAAGTACACGAGGCAACTCGTGACATCCACGTGTGTGGTGCTGTCGAGTGATACATTATGACTCACTCGCTCCTCGCCAGATTGGTCACATTGACAATCACATCGATCAACAAGATACATAGGCTACCCATATCTCATTATAGTCATCCACTTCTGATACAACGGGAGAAGATGGAAGCGAGGACGTATCTGAGTGAAACTTTGATCTACTCTTGACCGATAACCACCGTCCCCAGCTCGCTGGTTTGACACGAAAAGACACCCAAACTTATGATCTGTTAAATGGTAGATTAAACTTTTGCTGGAAATACTCACTTAGAAATTAGACCTAAATGATCAACTCAAGTTTCATAAAACAAACGCGCAGATAAAGGAAACGAATGCGTTCATACCGGCAGCGCAGTAGATAACACAAATTTACAACACACCAGCCTCGCCGATGGTTCCATAAAGGGACCTTTAGACTGTACTTAATATGTACGGCGTCCATTAACATTACTTGATCTTCCAAGACCCAATATCTTATTTCTACCTTTCTATGGTGCCAAGGGAGAGTGGGCTTGGCTCGCAGATCTTTATCTTTCTTATCAATCAACTTCGACTTCAAGTAATGATGTCTACTAGCGGGTACCGCTAAGAACATCTTTACCATCCATTCCAGCGCACATTCTACCTTGGAGATTCGCTAGAATAGGTAGAAATAATAGGAAGAAGGGGTTCGAATCCTCACGGAGCTTCTTTTTTTTTTTTTTTTTTTTTTTTTTGAGCTGCGGGGATATAGACAAATCGTGAGAGCGAGAAACAACAACTATCATAAAGGGTAAAAACATAGGGAAGAAGAAAAGAGAATTAGTGGAGGCAAACTTTGTCAAGCTTGGGTTATACGTAGATAAGATTGTCCGTACGGGTGGGCGCATCTATCCATCCAATCCATCCCCATTTTCCATCTAGAATATCCCACACCTTAGAGCACCGTCTCAACCAACCCCGGGCCAGCCACAACTCCACCGCCAGCTCTCGAAGCCCCCGAAGCCCACTCCCCACCCCCGAAGCCACGAGAAATAGCTCTCAAAGCTAGCTATTCCCACTATCTACTCAGCCCAAGCCGGTCGTACTACAACCCACAAACCACACACCGCCGTGATTTCCAGCTAGTTCCAGGCCCATTTAGAACCACCGCCCTCCCTCCCTCTCCCCCGTCCAAGAACCCCCCTCGGTGGTGGTGGTGGCTACTACGGGTTTGTCATTATAACTACTGCTACGTAGGTTACTGTGACCAGAACACTGGGTTCGTCTACCAAGTTCGCCGGCATATCACTTTACCTAATTCCGCCGCCCAGGACCCCTAGTGGGGAGCAGTAATAAGCCTGGGTCGGTATTAAGCACTGGACCTTCTATGTATGTAGCTCAAACAGGCCATGTTTTCGTCTATTGTAGAATGAGATTCAGGGCCGGGCTGGGTGGAGCTTCTAGCTAGCCTTTTTTTTTCTCTTCTCCTTTAAGTAATGATGGGCACGAGACTCACAGTCCCGAAACTTAGTCTCGAGACTAAGTCTCGAGACCTGACGAGACGACCCTGGGACAAGACGAGATGTCTCGAGAGTTTTTCTCCAAATCTCGAGATAAGTCTCGAGACTTCCGAGTGATGTTAAATGATCCAAACCAAGGGCTCTTCCTAATATTTAGGCTTCCTCATGCTCAGATTTCCCCATATACAGGCTTCTGAAAATCGAGTGTGCATTTTGGACCCGAATTCTATCCACAATTTATTGTCAAGAATTTCTGGTCCCTGTTCAAAAGTGAACGTTAACGGATTTGGGTACAACTTCTTACCTCAAATCCGGATTGAGTTTAGCTTATAACAGTCTCGAGATCCGTCCCGAGACTTACCTCAGGTCTCGAGACTTCCAAGGCTATGGTGGGGCGAGACAAGACAAGACGAGACTTGGTGTAAAATGGTCTCGTCTTGTCTCGTGCCCATCATTACCTTTAAGGTAGCTAGCTGGTTAAACGTCGTTGTTTTTCAAAGAGCATGCAGGGTAAGAAAAACGGGAGTAAGAAGTTCTAAGTACTGCAAACCGGAGATCTAGATCTACGCAGCCCATAAACCCTCCACCACCACCACCGAGTGACCACCCATGAACCTCCATAAAGAAGTGAAAAAGAATCCATTTCTATTCCCACCCCGTCCCTCCACCAACACCAGCCACCACCACCGGCAGCCCATCCCATCCCAGCTAGCTACACCCACCCGGACCCGCCGGGCCACAGCCCCAAAGAATATACACCCCCACCCCACCATCGCACCCTACTCTACTCCTCCCCCTTCTGCTCCGCATACACCAGCTCCCCCTGCGCATCCAGCCCAAAGCACGGCCGCTCCTCGCTCGTGATGTTGCGCTTTATGGCCGCCACCTGCTCCGCCGTGAACCCGCAGTCGCGCACCATGTACGCCTCCACGCCGCCAAACTCGTCGCGTATCATAGCCGTGGTGCGGCGCATTGTCTCGACGCTGTCCTCCCCCCCGCACATCAGCCCCCCCGCTCTCACCCCAGCTCACAAAACAAAAGTAGGGGGGGAAACACATACGTCGAACTCAACATATTCTCCAACCCCCTCCTCGCCTCCTCATCGCCCTTCACAAACTGCGGCCTGCCCAGCAGCCGCTCCCGAATCGCCTGCTTGAACGGCTCGAGCCCCACCTCCGTCAGCGCATACTCGGCGGCCACGAACTCGTCGTCGACGCCCGCGAGCATCAGCAGCAGGGCGCACACGACGCCCGTGCGGTCCTTGCCGGCCGTGCAGTGGATCACGAGCGGCTCCGTGGGGCGCTCGAGCAGGTGCGTGAAGATGGCGCGGTAGGAGAGGAGCGCGCCGGCGGTGAGGATGGAGCGGTAGGCGCTCGGCAGGTCGCCGCTGGTGTAGGAGCTGTAGCGCTTCGCGAGGGCCCTGGGAGCGGGGGTGTTAGTAGGTGGGGCGCGGGGAGGGGGTGGGGGTGGGGGAGGGTACTCGGGGCTGAGGTCGTCTTCTTCGAAGACGGGGACAAAGTGGCGGGTGATGCCGGGGATCTCGATGACGGGGCAGGTGTCGGAGAGGCTCTCGATCTCGGGGTTGGAGCGCAGGTCGTAGGTGGCTGTGACGTTGAGGGTGGCGACGAGGACGGCCATGCCGTCGGCGGTGACGCGCGAGGGCTCGGCGGCGCGGTAGATGAGGTTTCGCCGGACCTGTGCGGGGTGAGTATGGGTTGTAGCGGGGAGGGGAGGGGGCGGGGAGTGGTACGCTGCCGGTGCTGCCCTGGATGGGGTAGCCGCCGAGGTCGCGGAAGTTGTAGATGCCGGGGATGGACTTCCAGGGCGGGTGGGTGGGCAGAGTGGACTCTGCGGAGATCAGGACTGACATTGCGGGGGGGGGGGGGGGGATTGTTGATGTTCTGTTATTGCTGTGAGTGCTGGTTTCTGGCGGGGTATGTATGTATGTATGTATGTATGTATTTAGGTGGGTAGGTGGGAATTGAAGAGGAGAAGAAGAAGAAGAAGAGGAAGTGCAATTTCAGCTGTGATTGCGAAGCTCCAGAGGATCCTCCGCTCTGGTGGTGATGGTGATGGTGCACGGCATGATGTGATGTGATGTGATGCGATCGATGTCGTTCTGCTGCTCTGAGGTTTTCATTGGACGGCGCGGTGCTGTGGAAGGGGGAATCCTTACCGCGGTGCAGACCGTACACGTAGCTGGCCATGCTGCAGTGGCTTATCGCAAGAGCGCGGATCGATCCCAACTCCCATTCAGGCTCAGCGGTTTGTTCGATCGAATTATAGCGACTGCCCCATGGTGATATTACAGATGTAGAGCACTTTGGTTACCTGGGAGCCCTGTCAATAGTGCAGGAACAGGTCTTATGCCTGCCGCAGAAACTTCGGAAGTTAGCAATAGTTAGAGCCAAAGGCTCAATTAAGCCCGAGAGACATCCATCCGCCTGAGCTCAACATGTACAGGGAGAGTTGAATAGAAGCTTAAGCGTAGACTTCCCGCTCTTCCTTCGCCACTGCCATGCGTTGAGCTGGATCTTGATCTCAGATCTTTCAACTGTGCGGCTATCTAACAGCAGACACTGCTATCTAACAGCAGGCACTGCTCTCAAACAGCAAGCATCACTCCATGTCAGATAGTAACCGTGCAATACTACGCAAGACACCTTCACGAACGATCACTCGGCTGCCATAGAATAGCACTCTGCCAACTCTAATGCTGGGCGAAATCCCAGCAGCGGAGGGAAAAAAAACATCTAGTCGGTATGCGGGCGGGTGTTTACGAGCCAAGTCATATCATGCTTTTTCGACCTCACACCATCTGTGCTGCCATGCACATCCCGATTCCCAGTCTAAAATAGACTATTCAGCGCCCCGGCCGACAAGCCGCGGCACCTCCGGTTTTGTTTCACCTTCCTTGTTTCCAGTGAGAGTCCGCGGACTTGTAGGATTACATGACACACATAGTCGAGGGCTCCCAACACTATGGCTACATGTAGCTTGTCTATCATAGATGTCCCCGGACACCTCGGCCGCGGCCGGTTTGATCCATTATAAATAACAGTCGTATAGACGTCCAAGATCTAATTATACTATACTTCCGGGAGCTCGGTGTTGTATCTTGTTTCAGTCCACGTCAATTAGACCTCGGGGCGGGACCGGCGGGTTATCCTGCTGTGAGAAGTCAATGATCCAAAGTCTACACAGCGCGAGCTCTCAATCTCACAGGCTCGGCCCGGCTTGTGTCCGTGGTCCAATGTATGCGATATGAACAAAGGTCTATCAGGATGACCTCTTCTGTTTCGCTCGTCACCAAGCTTGCCTGCTCTCCACGACACCCGAGCGAAAAGGTTTCAATTGCGCGAGTGTTCTAGATGTCCAGTTGACTATTATTCTTCCTCGTGGTCATCAGTAGATAGAATCAAAGACGATTACCCCTCCGGTCGATCCGGTCCACTGCACCGTTCTCGGATGTCTCGGCGCCGAGTGATATTTAATGAAGGCTGCAGCTCGTACCAACCAGAACCTACCGTCAAAAAGACAAACACACAGAAGGCAACTAACTCTGTTCAACAAACACCCTTTTCAGCTAAAGAAATTGGGAAGGCAAAGACAGCCGTGGCCAACCATGGAGCAATCCAGGCCGTCATTCGCAAACAATGGCTGCCCAGCTACATCTACCAAACATTTCCCTCTCACATATACTTCTTTACACTAACTTGCACTACACCCCCACTACAAACACCCATCTACAACTTCTCATCCCCCTTCGCACTCGTACTCACAACCTCATACCCCGCCCTCGGAAAATGCACCCTCAGCGCCTTCCTCCCCTTCCCATGATACTCCCCCGTCGGCACAACCTCAACCACCACCTTCTCCTTACTCAACTCCCTCACCCGCCCCCTCTGCGGGTTCGCCCGCCCCGTATCCACGGGCGTAATCTCCACCTCCTCGCCCCACGTCACCCCGCTCGGATCGTTGTCCGTCACACCAACGTTCCCCGTCTCCTCCTGCTGCGTGTGATACGAGAGGATCACGGCCTTGGCCTCCTCGCCCTTGATCCTGGTGACGCCCGCGGCCTTGGAGCCCGGGATGCGCGCTTTGAGACGGGTGATGTGCGCGAAGGTCTTGGGGAAGGTTTCGGGGGTGATGTCGGAGTTGAGGAGCGCGCCGGGCATGCTGATCACCCATTCGAGCGGCCAGACGACTGCGGGGGTTAGTAGGTGTGTAGCGGGAGGGGGATTTGGGGGGGGGGGGGGGGGGTGGAACCTTCAATGTCGGCGAGGGAGAGCTCTTTGCCGAGGATCCAGTCCCGGCCGTCGGAGAGGTCTTTTTCGGCGGCTTCGAAAGCTTTGCGTACGCCGGCGAGAGCCTACACTACATCAGCTACCATCCGCCTTCTTCCACTAGTAACCAAACCCACAAACCTTTGGCCGTGCCGCATCTAAATCCTCCTTCTTCCAGCTCTATTCCCCAACAATCAGCACAATGCCCCAAATACCCCCCACCCCCCCCCCCCCCCCCCCAAATAAAAAAAAAAAAAAAAAAAACATCCCCACCCCACACACACACGGAAGATAAACCTACCCTCCCACTAAACTGGCTCCTATCCTTGATAAATCTCTCATCCCTCATAATCGGCAAGCTACTCGGAATGCACCCGGCGGCAAACGGAAACATGCCATTGCTACGCTCCGCATACTCCAGCGACCGCTGCGGGTCCGTGTCGAGCCCGCCGTTCGGGAAGCGCCGCTCGAGCTCGCGCAGGATCAGGGTGGTGTCGATGTAGACGTCGTTTCCGATGGCCAGCAGCGGGATGCGCCGGTAGGTGATGCCGAGGATGGCCAGGTCTTGACGCGGGATGATGGGCGGTTGGATCTATGCGGTTTGTGAGTGGGGGGTTGTTTGAGGGGGGGAGGGAGAGGGTGAAGAGGAGGGAGGAGGGGAGACGGACGCATTCTTGGTATTTGATGCCGCGCAGGTTGAGGTACCAGCTGACTTTGTGGGCCCAGGGACTGAATGGCTGTGGGGCGGTTTTGGGTGTTAGCTATGGGTGCTCTGGGCTGACAATTGGTATAGGTATATGTGGAACAGAAACTTCCTCTCCAGAAGAAGAAGCTCCATGATCAATAGAACCGTCATTGGAGGAGAAAAAACATACATAATGGTACAAAATGATCTTTGGATGCTCCTCACGATCATTACCACCAGCACCACCAGCAGCAGGAGCAGAGTTCTCAGTCATTGCAACAATAATAATAATAAAAACAGAAGTACCAAATAACCAATACGCAATTATGGTCCCAAGAGATCTGGCATCCGGGGGAGGGGGGAATTTATATGGCACTCTACATCAGATGCTTGGAAATCATGTTCCGACGTATGCGCGTGGGGCCTCGGTCCGGCCATGGCAGCTAGCTACTCGCCAGCTTCGCGGTATGACGTTGGGAACATCCCTGTGCAGCATTGGGACTCGGCTAGCTAGTTGGCTACAAGCGAGGTTACTAGCCGGTTAGCTAGCTTAGAGCCGGGTAAATCTCTATGTGGGAGGGGGGGGGTGTCGAGTGATGGACTGTGTTGGTGGATGGGATTATGGGAAGTTATAATAGGTTTAGGCATTCAAAAAAACTGATAACTACAGGTTCTCGTACAGATCAATAAACTCGTGGTTAGAAAAAAATAAAGCACCATGAAACCGGCACAGGTGTAAGTAAAGTATGGTTGTACATGGAGCCCCTCCCCCTCACCTCCCCCGACCACGCGGACGCTAGCTAGCTGTCACAAGGGAACGATAACAACGAAACTGGATGGACTACAGAGGTATGTGAGTGAAGAAGAAAACTAAAGTAAAAAGGTATTGAAACTAGGACAAGAAAAAGGAATAAAAATGAATAAAAGAAAATAAAAAAAAATACGAAAGAAAATACGGAGAAAGAAAGAGGATAAACCCCCGGATCGACTAAACTGACTACCCTACAGATAACGAAGACAAAATAAACTAGGAACTCTCGGTGCATTCCGCCGGTTTGCACTATTGGATATCGCAACCTTCATCACATCGCCCAACAGATACATAAGGAAGAGAAATCGACAAAAATGAACTGACCCCCAGTATATACACCACTACAGCGCTGCTTTCCAAGACTAATCTCTCTGCCCTTCGTTGAGGAGTAACTCAACTACCAACTGTCTGCCTTCAACCTCTGGGTGTGCCATAGCCACCTTGATAGTTCTTGTACCGGCACTGCCTCCAGATTGTGCATCGTCAATGCATCTGCAATCTCTCCCGGCAATTACTTGTCTTAATCTGCCGTTCTCTGCGTTTCGGATCTCGACAAAGTCGCTGTCAAACACCAGGATATAAGGCCCATAAATCGCTACCGATTTGGCCTTTCCGACAAACTCCATTATTACACCACGGGAAACGTCGCCGTGCTTGTTGACGTAGACACCACACTCCTCGTAGCACAGGAGGAATTCAATCTCGGAAAGACGGAACATCCCAAGTGGTTTTTGTCCTTGGAGCCGAGTAGCAATGTCGTTGACATGAGAAGCTTTAAGCTCGGGAACAGACCAGGGTTGCTTCTTGTCTAGCGTCATAACCTCAAAACCTATACCAAATCTATTAGTGCTTGTCACCTAGGATAGATCAAGATAAAGTCGATGGAACAAACCTTTACTTGTCTGAATCGCCAAACTTGAGTGGAAGAGATTGATTCCATAACAATCAGTTGGGATATAAAAGTCGCCATAATCTCTGAAAAATTCAGTGGTCCCTTTTCTTGAGAACCGACTCTTTTTCTCAGGCGCTTTGGGGAAAACTGGCTCCAGTACTTTGAACGTGGAGTTCAATCCATCTCGGCGTTTGTAGAAGACTAAACTACGCTCCTTCATCCTCCCTGTAGCAAAGAAGCCTACATCTCTTCCACCGGATAATTTTTGTGGTGGCCGTTGCTTTACATCACCCCCCGCCCCACCGTCTCCTGGCTCAACAACAGTATCGAGATGATAAGCGATAAGTGATTTGTCGGCCAAGACTAGGAATAAACTAAACTCCTCCAACACTGCAATTTGAGTGACACGCAAGATATTAATCGCCTATACAAGGAATGGTTAGTTAATATTTTTGAGCGCAATTCAAAATAATAGGGCAACAAACCCTTTTCCACTCTCTAGGATTATCCGCAGCCGCTGTGTATACTCCATAATCCGTCCCAATAGCTACCATTTCTTTCTTAAACTGTACCGTAAAGGCAGTCGCACAGTTCACGCTGGCCCTGCACATAACGGGTTTCCTAGGCTCGTTCTGGAACCTTTTCTCGACCTCATCAATTGCACGATCCAGTGGGGTTCCTCTCACAACAATCGGCTTTGGCCCTGAAGCTGCTGCAGTTTCGTACCCAAAGGCTGTGTCTGCCATAACCTTAAGTCTAAAAGGCTCTGCATTCTGTGCATACAAAGCTGCCGCATGCTTTTCTTTTGCCTGAATGATTTTCTCGCACCATTCTTGGCGGTTCGCCGCGGTTGGGGCGTAAAGCGTGTAGGTATTATCATCGGCCTTGAGAGAGCGGGAGGGGTTTCCAAGGTGTTTGATGCGAAAAGGGAACATCACCCTATCATCCTTTGCGTTCTGGTCTGGGATTGTTGTTACCAGTCTTCCTGGCGCAGTGGATACGCTAAGTGCTGAAAGGCTGGTATTAGAATGCTTCAAATCTGCTATTCCAGTATTTTGCCGTAGATTCGCGGGTTGAACGATAGCTTTGTTAGCAGCCGTCGGGCCTCCAATTCCTAGCCTATTAGCAGCACTCCGCATCACTGGATCGTCATTTGTGCTTTCGAGAACCAAAAGATCCATAGGTATTGGCTGTTGAACCAAATTAGTATAACGCTAATAAGATTAAACTCGAGTTTTTGAAAAATACCCACCATTCTAGAGACATCGTACCGCTCATGTTTTGCACCACCATTCACGTCACGTTGCATTGTAGTTTTAGCCAATACAAGATAATGGTCGAAGAGAATCGCGTGAGTCTCTAGCCAAGCGAAACGACTGCTTCCGTTCCGTTGTAAATCCCCTTTGAAGACGAGCTCGCGGCCTTTCTCGCCAAGCATCAGGTCGACGTCCCACTGACGCATGATCAGTTTCTGACCTAGCTCCTGCAGCGCCACACTCTTGCTCATCTCGTCAACCTTCGAATCACATTCTAAGGTGACTGCTCTGATCTCCTCAATTGCTCGGGCTAGGTTATCTTTTTCATCGCTCTCGGCGACAGTATGCTTCAAGATAGTAGCAAGGAGCAGCGAATATCGCTGAAGTCTGGTAATCGGAGCCTTCAAAAATGTGACCCAATCCAATCTTCGTGAGCGAGGATCCGAGCGACATTGATCAAGGAACTGCCTAAATATTATATTACGTTCGGCTTCTCTTCGGACCAACATATCCGCCTTCGGGAATGCTGCTGCATAAGCTAGATATGCTGTCTTTGCTTTGCGGATCCACTCCCTGAAGATATCACTGAAGCCAACAACCCATGGTCCTTGCTCCTGTTGCCTGAACTTCAATTGCGGTAGTAAGTGCTCCTCTGAAACTCGGCGGACCGCATCTGCGGCGCCGAATACATCCTTAATGAATCCTTCCAAGCGAGATGGCTTGATGATCGACGGGTTACTACTTGCGATTGTGTCCCTGTAGAGCGATTTCAATATTCGCAAATGTTCCATATACTCATCCTCAGTCTGAACAACCTCGTGCAAATTGTTTTGCCTCTCGATTTCTTTCTTACTCACTTCCCCCAACTGCTCTTTCTTTATTTTCCAGAATGTCGCCCAATCTTCGGTTTTCTTTATCATCTCATCGGGATTCTGTGACAAAGTAATCTTCCTGAGGGTCCTTGCACAATGATGAGCATAACACCGGCCAGGAGATTCGAGCTCGTGTAGCTTCGGGGCGTAACATCCGTTGCCGGTGACCTGGTATATAACGCCTGAGACCTCGCCCTCTCCAAACTTGACCCACTCTTCCTCCTTTACCAATGCTTTCTCCTTCAGCATGCCACTAACAACCTTAATCGCTAATGTTTCTGCATCGGCTACATTCATAGTTGGAACAAAGTGTGTAAACAGCGCCACGATCCCATCCGCTACTGCACCCTCTTTCAGATCTTGCTCTCCTTCGGTCATCTCTGTCAACCACGATTTAATTGAGCTGAGAGCCCATGGCCTTTCGCACTTCTTAAAGTCCCGACTACTCAGCTTCTTGGGATCAAATTTCTTCGTCATCGGTATCGGGGGAAGGTCATTGATAGTCAGACCCTCGGCGTCCCCGAGGGTTCCACCGCTCGAATGAATTGAATTCCTATTGCCAATAAGTTGACGTGTTGGGTGTGCTTTTCCGTCCGTTTTAGACCTGTTAGGAACTATCGTTGGAGGAGTACTTGTATGGCTAGACAGACTTGTTGATCGGGGGAAATGCGGCCCCGATCCTTGAGGCTGGATATTTGAGCCGATACCTTCTGCTGAGATAGGAGTACCATATTGCCGTGTTGATAGGGGTGGCCTTGAGCCAAGTGAGTTTCGATGGTGTATAGGCGATCCGGTATCAGGGTACGGCAATCCCGAGTAAATTCCTGGCGACCCCGTTTCCGAAAAATTATCATAGTCAGGAGGACTTGGTAATGGTCTAGTATGCAATGGGCTGTTTTGTGCGCTGCTCATGCTTGGTGGTGGATGATAGAATAATTCGGGTATATATGAGCCATCTGAATCAGACTGGTTCTTCGAAGGACTTTGAGAAGCAGATCTGTTGATGTCTTCTTCTCCTTCATCAAACGACATTTTTCTCAAATGAGCAGACGGCTTCGAAAGTCCGCCAGTTCCTGGCAGGTCACTCTTAGCACTAGCACGGAATTCTGGGAACGGATGCACTAGGTTGTCGTCTGGAATCGCAAACTGATCATAAGCAGGAGGGGCGCTAATCCCTGAGATTGCACTGGCGTTACTATTCATTCTCCCGATTTCGTTGCTGACGGATTGGCGATTTGCTAATGGGTTGCTATTGCTAGCAAGGACGGGGATGTTATGATCTTCCTCGTATGTGCCTGGCCCATAATAGCCAGAAAGTAGGTAACCATCGTAGTAATCATCATCGGCCTCCTCATTCTGTTGAACAGGTGCTGATTGCTCGCTCGAATGCTTTGACCGATCAGCTGCATCCTTATGTTCCTGCATTTCGTCTAATCTCATCATTTCCAGCCCTGCAGCGGCTTCTGCGTCACTTTCGTTCGAGTAGTATTCGTACACTGAAGTTCCAACCCCCAGGTGTCCGTTATTTACACCATTATGTGCATAGGAGTCTCGACCCCCACTGGGAGCAAACAACGGTGCTGGCCTAGAATCCGCGCTTCCGGTGTCAATCTGGGATGGACGGCGTCCTGACTGTTTGTGGTTGAGCATTGACATCAATTCACCCTCAACCTCATCATATAGTTCTTCTGCAGCATCATGTTCCTGTTGTTGCAGGCCTGTATCCGTGTGCGGCCCGTTATCTGGTGCATACGGCAAGGGCCTCGATTGCGGGTGTCTCCCGTTTGCATCACAATGGCCTTGTTGCGATGGCTGTCGGTGAAATGACCCGTGAGAGGGTGGAGGGGGTGGTGGGGGTGAAGGCAAAGGATTAGATCCGGGATAGCCATTAAAATTGTTTGGATTCTGTAAAGCTCCGAACCGGTCCGGGGGATTTGGTAGTGGGTGGTTTCCTTCACTAGGCGACATATCACTATCAGAACCGGAATTGTAGTGTGTCTCGGGCCTTGTGAGATATTGCTTGTTCTGCGGCTGATTGGCACTGGAGCTAAACGATCCATAAGAAGCAGGAGCATAGGTCGGTGAAGTCGGTGGGTGTGGGGGCGGAGGGGGAGGTGGAGGATGATACGTGCTGTGGGGCGGCGCCGATTGCGGAGGTGGTGGTAGACCTGGGGAGTATGGACCCGCACCATACAACGATTGTGAGGTCGTTGAGTATTGTGGTCTTGTAGGATATTGTGGGTATCCGGCAAATGGCGGCTGTGCTAGATGGGGCGGCACCGCGCCGACCTGTGGTCTGTATGAAGTTGGGTAAGGTGCGCTATTGAAGGTGCTTGGGTTATATGTGCTCGTAGTTGGTGAAAATTGACCTGAACTTGCGGGGGGGTAGCCGCTGGTAGATACATGTCTTTGAGGAAGATATTCAGCATTGAGGTACCCGGCAGATTGGCGCTGCGGCTGCTGGTATGCGGCTGGATTATATGACTGGGGCTGCTGGGCCCCGTTATAGCCTGGAGTAGTAGGATATGGAGCGTTGTTTGACATTGATGGACTTTGGTAAGACGTGTCCTGCTGTAATGCTGGGGAATAAGGTTGGGAGTAGCCGTTTCCACCAGGAGCTACCGCAAAATAGCCAGATCCTTGGCTCTGAGAACGATTTACAGAAGAATTCGGGGCAGCAGTAGGGCCCATAGAAGTCCGTTTGCTTGGTGGCTCAGGGAGGGGATTGGTTTGTCCGTAGTATAGCTCCTCGGGACCCCGAATGCTCAGTCGAGAGCTCACCCCGGTACCGCCGTCAAAATATGTCGCGTCGTCACCGTCGTCAAAGCTTGAGGTCCGATGCAGATAGTTATCTTGCGATGCGGCGCTGTAAGCTCTGGGGTTACCGGAGTGTCCACCACTGTTGGGATAACCAGCCATTCTAACCTAGAAAAAAATGATCCAACCAAGTAGATAGACGTCGGATCCGACGGTGCTTGCTACAAAGGTGTGTACCCGACCTATGAATGATGCGAGGTGAGTATGTAAGTATATGTGTGTGAAGATGTACTTGGAGGGTGGTGGAGTTTTTTTTGGGTGTGTAGTGGGTTGGGTGCGGGGAGCGAAGGACAGGAGGCTACCGTACTCTAGAGTCAGATGCGCCAAAGCGCGGTGCGTGGACCAAGTCAGAGTCGGGGGGAGTGGGCCCTGATTGGCTAGTTGACTGGATTGGGAGGGGTGTGAAGCGACCACAACTCAACGGCTATGCTGTGTCTTGAGAAAGGAGGAGAAGGTTAGCTGAGTTGACTGTTGGGATGATGTTGTAGGGATAGATGGACGGATGGAAAGAAGATGTGGATGCTTTATTTTAGGACTTGCCCTGCTGTTATTGATCCCAACATGGGTAGAGGTATGATAGATACATACATGTAGCAGTCCTATCAGAATGATCGGCCCCTCTGCTTTGGTTACTTTTAAATACAATAACCCTTTAAATCAAAACATATCTCGCCGAAGATCTTGGGTTTGAGATCAAGAGCGAGAAGACAATTATTTTCTTTGTGTGAAAGGGCTACATGTACTAGATTATTGTCTTTTGGACATCATTTGGTGGTTTGAAGAATTCTAACGCTATAACACGTACACCACATGCACAAGCGATAACATTAATCTCGAATACCTAGGTATAGCATGGGCTTTTTCGACTACCTGTTTCTATTCTTACCTTTCCATTCCTTTACTTCTCTCTCTCGATTACCTACACGGACTTAAGTAAGCTACAGCTTAGCAGCCGGAGACTATATATGGCAATATCTATCCATGCAGTTCGCTATATCCAAATCCATAACAATTATAGCTACTCTAGATCGATCATGATCATAGTAGTACAAGACAAAGCCTTCTGGCATGTGTGTACCCCAAGGGAATTTCTGCAGTCAATATATATATCTAAACTGGTGTCACGCAGAGCCTCATTTGACAAAGCGTCCCTAGCTCCCAACGACATCGATCAGAAATACCCGGTAAGTTCTACATACCTTTTATGGAGATCATTTGTATTCAAACATAAGGCAGAATTCATTGCTTTAAAATATCAACCAAACGCATACAAATCGGGTCTAATTAATAGAGAATCAATTTAGGTGAGCACTGTTCAACCAATAGGGAGTGCAGGAGTTTCTGTCCAATTCGTACAGGCCAGAAAGCTGCTCGTACGAAGCCAGTACCTAGTACCTACATTACCAAAAAGACGAGTGCTCGAGTGTATTCGGTGCACGTGTATATGATATACATGTAGCGGATAACGCTACAGCGAGTTAGCTACGACGTAAGTACATAGGACACCGATATATTTAATCCCGAACTTTTCACAAATTCGCATTATCACCTGTATACTAATATCATATAGTAATTAAGTATACATAGACATGTACACGTACCCCCTATCGCATCCCCTTTTTGGTACTGTACTTTACATATACTTACATGCACATACATATAGCTAGCTATACTTTATATTCACGAGTATTCAATCCAAAATATCGTCCCCATCCGGCCGGGCTTAACTATATAAACCCAAGAAAATAGCCTACGGAGCTTGGAGCTGGCGTTTCCCTATATTTGAACAATGTGCGATACAGGGAAACATAAATGTATACATACATGTAGGAATTACATGTGTGTACGGTGCAAAGTATGAGGTATGTACTTACATGTACATGCATGCCACCAAGAAGCGCTTATTTAAGGAGGTTTCTGGTGATCGATAGATGATCGTGATATATACCTACAACACCAGTAGTACCGTTTGACCGTATTGGCCGCTACGTATTGGTTTACTACGTCTCTGGTGTATGCATGCGCAGTCTTCCGCCTATGGTATTGATTTAAGGCGTGTGAATCCCGGTCCAGACGTTATATATAATATATACATATATATATACAACTCGACCCGTTAAATTGATCAAGGGATTAAAATGATTCTTTGATAAAGCACAAGACCATGATCATCGAATTATCTAAAAGTTTAATTGTCTCGCACGTACCGCAAATCATTCTAGTGGCTGCAGTATTTAGGAGGCCTGACCTAGGCCTTTGTTTGGCCATGGGGCGCGTTACCATATATTTGCATGTCATGGAATCTACAGGAAGCTAGGGTTTGATCAAGAGTACTGGCGGCTTGCTTTTTTAAGAATCTGGCTTGCTATACGTATACGGATACACCTAAACAAGGTCAATTAAGAACTACTGAGCTCTTGTTTTCATCATGTTGATCGTGCGAACCCTATTAGTACGTACTCACGTGTATATTTCGTTACAGCCCATTAATTCAAAGAACTATAGCTATATACAGTACACCCAAATTCTTGCATCGAAGATAAAACAACATAACAATTCATCACAGAAAGCACCCAGTGTGCATGTTTCGGTGCGCTATCTAGGCCTAAACATGCTGTTTATCGATCAGATCTCCGTCACAATATTATACCAATGTGCACGTACCCACAGAACTCCCTTCCCTGTATCAAACCAACAGCAATCCTCTAATACAATTAGTTCTTATCTACCCCTATGGTGTACATCTGATAAAAGTGTGGTTATTGAGAGGGATTATCTGATCTGGAGAATGCGTACGCGTCCTTAAGCTTTAAGGTTTATTAAATATTATAGTCGCATAAGAAATATACCACTAGTCTATTGGGTAAAAATAAAAACGATGAGAAAGAGTCCATTGAGATATACACGTATAAGGCATTGTAATTGCCTTTCCCATCCTCCTCTTGTATCAGAATCCTATAAAATTTGGGAGATCAAAAATCGTTGGAGTCGAGTGATCGGTTGTGATCAAGATCAAAGGCACAGAAAGATAAAAATTGAGCTTCACAAGTGAGAGATCGTGCTTCAGGCTTATAAGGCCCAAGATAAATATATGTGTTTATAGGGGTTTTCCCTACAGCTTTAGGGCGTAGGTTTTATTCCGGTATGTACGTACTACATGTACCTAGTACATATCTCTAGTAAGCACAGGATTTCTCGGACGCATGTTTACCGGAAGATAGTTTTTCCGAATTTGAATCGGTCAAGAGTGTATTTTTACTTTTTTAATTTATAGCTCATACATGGAAGGGCAATTAACATACTCAAGCCCGTTGTTAGATGCGAAACAAGATTTCCGACTATCGATGAGGAATTCTGTTAAGTGTCATACCCACCATTAATGGTGTAACGTTCTCTCCCTGGAGGAGAAAGTTCTGGAGGCCATCTATTTGTAAGTCCCTCTCGGCCGACTAACGAACTGAACAGCCTTACAGAAGCGAGCCAAGACCATACCAAAAAGAGCCCAAAAAGAGGCTACATGTATGGTGTTAATCATGATGAATGTCCATGGGCAGAGATTCCTGTCACGCGCAGCGCAGTATACATGTATTCCTGTCAGCAGCATTGGAAGAAATTAGTAAATTAAACACGTATGCAGAGCCGTCATACATTCGATGAGTAAACTAAAGGATTGTTTAAAAGAAGGAATCTCAGTATTGCAACATGTCAAGAAGATCTGGTCACTGGTGGTGACCACATTTTCGAATTCGTAAGAAAATATTCCGTAATCGTCAGCGATAAAGCTACCCCTCTTTCCCTCTCACCCCACCATTCTTCTTACTGACATCTCTACCAAAAAAACACCACCCCCAAACAATCTCAATCAACTACCCTATTCAAACACCCCATAACTCATCAAAAATGGTCAAAGCTGGTATGTAATCAATCCGTTTGTTGCGTTGCTAGTTGTTCGAAGAGGTGATAGGATTAAGATGTGGGTGAAATGGCACCGGTGTCAGTGAATGACGAGGAAAAATGGGGATTGTAATATCTGTCTTCTATTCCAAGTAGTTCCAGAGCTTGATGTTGTCGGGTTTGGATTTGCAATCCCATTTCGAAATATCTATCTAGCTCTTACCTTATTATGTGCCCTGTGGCTAACTTATACCGAAATAACAGTTGCCGTCGTCCGTGGAGACTCCACTGTGAGTGGAACTGTCACCTTCACCCAGGAGAACGAAAACTCTCCTACAATTATCACCTATGAGATCTCTGGCAACGATCCAAACGCTCTGCGTGGAATGCACATTCACGAATTTGGTGACAACACCAACGGATGCACGTCTGCAGGGCCTCACTTCAACCCATTCGGCAAGAACCACGGCGCGCCAGAAGATGAGGAGAGACATGTTGGTGATTTGGGAAACATCGAGACCAACGCTCAGGGTGTTGCCCACGGAACAATTGAGGACAAACTCATCAAATTGATCGGGCCCCACAGCATTGTGGGAGTATGTCCCCCCCAACTTCGAATCTATGCGGGGGAGAGAAAAATGCTGATATGTGCTTAGCGCACCGTCGTTGTCCACGCCGGTACGGATGATCTTGGCAAGGGAGGACACCCAGAGTCTTTGAAGACTGGTAACGCTGGTCCCCGCCCGGCCTGTGGTATGTTTCTACGATTTCCCGGTATTTCCTTATTAATTCTAACCTGAATGACAGGTGTTATCGGAATCTCTGCCTAAATACCTCTCGTCTATATGAAGATATCTGGGCCAGTTGCAGATTAAACGACGTAATGGCAGGTTTCAAATGCGGTTTGCATGTAATACTTGGTTTTTAACCATGCTGTATACATGTAGTTTTTTTTAGTTATTGTGCAAGAAATCCATTGATATCAAATCGAACCTTGTTATTGAATTTTTATGCCGCAATTTCAGGACGAGGAAAACTGTAGATGAATATTTGGCGGGGATGCGGGGTAAGTATACAGAAAGTCCGATATGCACCCCAGATTTCAATTGCGGGTGTGGATTTTTATCTTCGTAGAAGTGATCATATCAATGGTGTACATTTTCTGCGGGTGTTGGTGGGTAGTACAGCTTCCCCACATTGTACTACCACCAAAGGTTAGAGTTGTGGCCAGGTCAACCATCCCAAAGTGATCTGACATGTCCTTTACTCCAACCTGTCTTCTCCGCTCAATAATAACCCTCATCAATCAATTGTTCTTGTCTGGCTATATTGATACCGCCTTTAGCAATTAAATCTGTTTGCTAGCTGTTAGATACCCAGGTCTCAAGGTGAGTGTGAATGGATCCCAGGGTATTCCACAAACAGAGCTTAAGATCTGTCTTTTTCATCTAGAAATTCTCCCACGCAGGCTCAACACATCGATACATATCATCCGGTCTACAATTAAGAATCATGGCTCAGATTGGGAAAGTTAAGCTTGTAAATTCTGGAGACTCGCTGCTTTTGCAGTCTCCAAAGACAAAGGCCGAGAAAACTTTTTCTTTGGCTTATGTTTCTGCCCCAAGGTTGAAGCGTGATGGTGACGAGGTTAGCTATAATTTTCCTTTCCTTATGGGCTTCTTCCACTGTGGGACTGCCGATGAGGCCACTTTACTAACAGTTATCCCGAATTAGCCTTACGCTTTTGACTCTCGAGACTTTCTTCGCAAACTCGCTGTTGGCAAGGAAGTTCAGTTTTTGAAATTGTATCAAGTCCCAACCACCGGCCGTGAATACGGCACTGTCACTCTTCCTGATGGAAGGTCCCTCATTGAGCTTGCTCTCGAGGAAGGAATGGTAAAGCTCCGCGACGATGGAAAGCGTGAAGACGAACCGGAGAATGAAGCTACATTGGAGAAGCTTAGGCTTTTAGAAGCCAATGCTAGGGCAGAAGGGAAAGGAATGTGGGGTGACTCTCAGGATGGGCGGATTGATTCCAGATATGAGGCCCCTGAGGACCCCGTACAGTTTCTGGGGAGATACAAAGGAAAGCCAATTGAGGGTAAGGACAGAGATATCACTATTCAATCATGGGAGAATTGTTTATCTAATCATTTTTTTTCTGCAGCTATCATTGAGCGCGTGATATCTGGCGACAGAGTCGCTGTTCGTCTTCTACTCGAGCCCAAGCTTCATCAACAAATGGTCGTTCTTATTGCCGGTATCCGGGCGCCGCTTTCAAAACGTACGGATGCTACGGGCGCTGAACAAGCTGGGGAGGAGTTCGGTGACTTCGCCAAAGAGTTTGTAGAAGCCCGTCTTCTCCAACGCACTGTTAAAGTGACTTTATTAGGACTGAGCCCTCAGTCTCAGTTCATCGGAAACGTTATCCACCCTAATGGCAACATTGCAGTACTAGTGCTCTCACAAGGTTTGGCCAGATGTGTTGATTTTCATAGTACTATGATTGGCGCGGACATGAGCAAGTTCCGCGCCGCTGAGAAGACTGCTCGAGAGCAGAGGTTGAAGCTTTGGAAGGAACACGTGGTGAAAGCAAAAACCTCAAACAGCAATCTTGATGCGGTTGTATCAAGAGTTCTCAGTGCAGATACAATATTCGTGAGGAATAAAGCCGGTAATGAGAGAAAGATCAATTTGTCAAGTGTCAGACAGCCAAAGTAAGTTGTATCACAATCCCACTTGTTTGGATCCTTATACCTTCTATTATTATTCAAAACTAAATTGTGATAACTAAGGCCTTCGGACCCCAAACAATCCCCATTCACAGCTGAGGCCAAAGAATTCTTGCGGAAAAGGTTGATTGGCAAGCATGTACGCATTGAAATTGACGGAAAGAGACCGGCTACCGAAGGGTTTGAGGAGCGTGAGATGGCCACAGTCACACTCAACAACAAGTATATCTCCCATTCATGAACGTCTTGTAAGTGCCATCCTAATGAACTATAAATTTATGTAGGAATGTAGCTTTGTTGCTCGTGGAGAATGGATGGACCAGTGTTATCAGGCATAGAAAAGATGATGAGGACCGCTCGCCAATCTATGATGAACTACTTGCTGCCGAGGAAGCGTATGTTTTTATTATTTCCCAGGCTAGAAATTTGCTTTTCAACACTAATCGTTTTCCATAGTGCCCAAAAAGAACAGAAAGGCATGTACGCAGCCAAGGCCCCCCAAAGCTCCAAAATGGTTGAGGCCTCAGAAACCCCAGCTAAGGCCAAGGCCTATGTGTCGTTTCTTCAACGCAAGAAACGTACCCCCGGTATCGTAGATTTTGTATCTTCGGGGTCCCGGTTTAAGGTGATAATCCCAAGCGAAAATACCAGACTTACTTTCGTCCTTGGGGGTATTCGTGCCCCACGAACCGCTCGTAATGCTACTGAGACGTCTGAACCTTTTGGTCAAGAGGCCCTTGACTACGCGTCGAGGCGTTGTATGCAGAGAGATGTCGAGATTGACGTGGACGATGTTGACCGTGCAGGTGGATTCATTGGCACAATGTATGTCAACCGAGAAAATGTTGCCAAAGGCTTGCTGGAGGAGGGATTGGCAAGCGTACATGAGTACTCTGCCGAGAAGTCTGGCCACGCGACCGAGTTGTTTGCAGCGGAAAACAGAGCAAAGCAAGCGCGGAAAGGAATGTGGAAAGACTGGACGCCAGAGACGGACGCTGATGTTCATGCGGATGACCCGTCTAATGGGGCCGCGAAAGACGAAGCCATCGAGAAGAAAAAAGATTACCGTGATGTAATCGTTACAAATGTCGATGAACAGGGTAAATTAAAGATTCAGCAAGTTGGAACAGGTAAGAATACACTCGGTGTCTGCTACTTCAATTGTTACTAACAACGCCCTAGGTACTTCCGCCTTGGAACAGCTCATGTCAGCATTTAGAACCTTTCATCTCTCGCCTACAAATAATAAAGGTCTTGAGGGACCTCCTAAAGTTGGCGAATACGTCGCAGCAAAATTCACCGAAGATAACACTTTCTATCGTGCTAGAGTGCGCCATGTCAACCGCGAGGCTAAGGAGGCTGATGTCCTCTACATCGACTACGGAAATTCCGAGAAAATTCCGTTCTCTCGCCTTCGTCCTCTCATCCAACCGCAGTTTCAAATATCTAAGTTGAGAGCTCAGGCTGTCGACGCTGTTTTTTCATTCCTCCAGTTTCCGACTCAACCAGACTATGCCTCTGAATCTGTGGAAATGATCAACCATTTGACTGCTGGTAGGCAACTAGTTGCAAATGTTGATTGGACCAGTCCAGAAGGGATTCTTCATGTCACACTATACGACCCTAACAGCAGCGATCGCATGGAAGCCAGTTTGAACTCTGAAATTGTCTCCGAGGGACTTGCCATGGTGCCCTTCAAATTGAGGCCATACGAAAGGGCTTATCCTGAGATGATCAAGGCCCTCAAGGAGAAGGAAACCACCGCTAAGGCCGAAAGGAGGGGAATGTGGGAATATGGTGACATTACCGAGGATTAAGCTAGCACGCCACATATGCCGTTCTCATTGATTCGCCATTTGTTTTCCTGTTTCCTTTTCGTCTTTTATTGTATTTACAGCATGTTTAGCATGGGAAAAGGAACGGGGATATCTATAGGCATGTTTACGGGGCTCTTTAGTTTTAATGATCGCAGCATGCAGAAGATTTGCGTAGATGTTAATAATCTTCCAAACTATGTTGTTCTCTTTAAAGGCGGTTTTCCAGCTACGACATATTAAACATCTTATTCACGACTGTAAACATGACACCCATCATCTCGGATTTGGATTCCGAGTTTTCCGGGTTGCTGGAGGTCACGGATAATAGATGAATGAAGTCTCCAGCGATTCAGGCCGCGATGAGCTATAGGCCTAGGCGCCTATTGATCAATTAGACAAAGACAAACGAAAGATTACTCTGGGTAGGCGAGAGTGAAATATCCCGCCATCCAAACTACTACATCATATACGCATGCAGGCATTGTATTTCATGAGGTATCTATCATTGGACTGGATTCGGTAGAACGCTGCAACACAGTGAGATTTTGTTGCAAAAGTGGGGTGACAGCCCATGGCCAGACTTACGGGACCTGGGGTAAACGGGATAGTCAAGAGATGAGTGAAGAAGTGTATCAGAACCATGGAAACTATATGTAGGTGTCATGATAACCACAAGTAAATGAATAGATAAAAGAGCTAGAACGATCAAGCAAAAATATGAACTGCTGTATGTATATGTTACCATCGCTATCCGTTAGACTATATTTCTCTATCGGTTGAAAATGGGTATACAATTAATGAATTATCAATCAATCATCGAGGCTTATGGGTGAAGTAATCAATCAATCAAATCGAAGCTTATGGGTGGTAGGATCATGATTTATCACTCTGTGTGTGGCATGGAGCATGAGAGAAAATGCGGTGCTAACTACAAGCTTTTGGCCATGGTTTCTAGTAACGAGTCTTGAACGAAGAAAACTAGTCATAATACGAATCAAATCAATAGGACGCAAACTCAAGTATAATAGGACTTGACATTGGGGACATAATATTCCTATTGTGTTTGATTCACCTATTCGAACGTTAAACCAAACCTCTATGACCGATCACCAAATAAATTAGCGGTAGTCATTGCACTTGAGTGCGGCACCGCGAATTGTTTCTCGATCTAATAAGAAAAGAAATTATGTCTGGCGTTAAACCCGAGAAAAATGACAATTATAAGCACAATAGGAGAGCTGTGTGGCATATAGCAGATTTTTGCGGGACCTTACGTATGTAAGTCCGGTAACACAACTTGGTGTTTATGCAGTGCTAGGTGAAGTGTATTAACTGCGTACTCAACGGATAAATTCCAAAACTCACGATGTTGAAAGATGGCCTGAGTGATACACAGGTAATGACATTTAGTCCCAATCGGTAATACTCTACTAATTAGACGAGACACTTCCTGGATCATGTAAATACGAATACAGTTAGGGGGGACCGACTCCTACTCTACGTATATTTACCGGTAGGCTCTGAAGGCGGCGGTCTGCGGTCTCCTCCACGGAGAAAAGTATACAGGCTGTTTAATATGAACAAGGGTTTGGTTCAATAGAACTGCCCCAGCCCATAACTAACTCCCGCCAGTTGCTACACACGCTGTTTGAAGTAGGTACTGGAAGACGCGTGCCTAGCGCCTCTCCTAGATTTTGACAAGCCAATCCCAAAGCTGGGCACGAGATGTTCTTTTACGTGTTTTTCGCCATCATTCTTCTCCTACAAGTATTGGAAAAGGGATTGCACGATGAAGAAGTCGAAATGCTACTCTTGTCGTTGTTTTCTCCCGCCGTGTTGTTTCATGTGCCAACAGGTGCCGACACAATGCACAATCAATCAATCAATCAATCAATCAATCAATCAATCAATCAATCAATACCGTCACATGCGTAAAAACCGAGTGATTCCTTATGCATATTGGCGACGAGACAATCTAACCTGCCATGCGTGCGCCGGTTTGAAATTTCTAGAGTAGTTCAACTTGTTATACCTCATCAACCCCAATACTTATATGATGGTGATTTCATCTCACGAGCAAGCATACCAATAGTACACTAAGCCAGATCGAGCATGCAATTACAGTCGCAACTCGATATGCCGGAACTCAATACACCGGATCCCTTGCTGTCCCGTACGAGATCCTCGGAGAATATTATTTTTCCTACTGCAAAATCAATTTGCTATCCCGGATTTTTTGCTATCCCGCACGAAATCCTTAGAATCTTGGCAATCCGGCATATCGAGTTGCGACTGTAATGAATTAAACAAAAAACAGAGCCAGATCGAGCACTCACGAGTGCCACAGCTCGTCAAGGATTAGTCGACATTGGCCACAGCTTGGCGGGATCATGGATGACTGTGCCTACTCGTATCTAATCCCAAGATGTTTCTCGCCCGATTGGATGTTCATACCGCCTCAATCTGGCACTGTTGTAAGGGTTTGGCTTGTATGCCAGCTTCTTACAGTCCTTAAACGTCATACAGTAGCTATTCCGTTTCGGGTTTGCAATAATGGGGTAAAAGAATCGATTTAACGGATTCTATTGGTATGAAACCCTCCCCTGTTCATGAAACCCTGTTCGTCAAGAGCTGTCGTCTTTACCCCGTGACCACGGTTATAGTCCATGGATAGCATTTCCCATTCAATATCAGCAGAAGCATCTTCGTTCGCTCGATGGGATTTCGGGTTTAGATATGGCCTAGCGACTCTGATTGCTGCATGCGCACCCGGATTTCTAGAAGCCCATTATCTAAAGTTTCCCCGGATTTGTATCCCGTCCGGCCCCCGTCACAAGCGTGACTCTGAAACCTGCGATTACCTAACCGATCCTTTAGAGTTGTCTCTAGAAGGTCCAAGGGCATAAGTTACGCTCTAGAAGACCGATACATGCAGTTAGTCAATCTTGCCAGCTGTTATATACCACAAATGTGGCTCGAGAGCCTCGGGGGTTAAATGAGACATGGGTATCTGCGTGTTGGGATAGGCCCGAGCGAAGAGCTCCTGACACCCCGATGGACAAGCGGTACTCTAGATAGGGCACCTCCTATCGCATGAGGAAGCTCAACAAGAGCTCTCTGCATACAAACAGTGAAAGATGGTGACGATGGAGTGGATGGAGTCGATGGAGAGGTTTGGGCGGTAGCTCCCGTGCGGCTCAACAGGCGAAGATGGCGTGATTACAGGCCCTCTGCAGCTCTTGTTTCACTCCAGCAAGCACCATTCCCCAGAATGGACTAAGCAGCCCGTCCGCGCCAGGCGCCAAACAGGCAAATTGCGAGGCCACACGACCACTCAGCGATCATCGTGAACGCCACAGAGATCAAAGATAACAGGGGTTTGCCTGTTGTTGCCTTGTTTCGGTGCAATCCCCGCAATTTCTGGCTGTGCACACGACAGGTGACCAAGCGGTTCAAGGCAAACCCCATAATCCATGTCGTACACAGGATTATTGTGATCCCGAGAGAAAGAGGTAGGCCGTTGTTAACGATGAGTGATCTTCTGCCCGACGTGTCTTTCGAACTGAGATCAGACAAGAGCATGCAGGTCCGTCGCTCAATCTACATATGTAGCCTGTACTCGTAGGGATCCGGCGAACCTCTGGCAGACGTAGGTACCTACATGTACCTACTAGGTACTCTAGAGTATGTGGATGCCGGAAACCAATCAACAGAGGTCACCCACGTGCACACGGGACATGCATGGCTTCTGTCAGACGCGTTCTTGTATCAAGATTTGTGGATAATGGTAATATTCAATCGAGTCATTGTGTACCCAGTAAATATAGTTGTCATAGTCCCAAGAGTGTAAAATACAAAACAGAACAGAATGCATCAAAAAAAAAGTACAGTACCAAACCATCCCGCATTACCTGAATAAAATTGTAACAAAACGATGAAAGAAACCCCAACGAAAATAACCGCATTGCCTAACCAACAGCTTTACTTTACTAGCAGACTGGTAACATGAAAAAAAGCAGAGATAAACATTCTAAGAAACGAAATCTCAAAGAATTACCGCCGCTTAAGCGTTGTGGCCAAGAGCCTTCTTAGCCTTCGCGAATGCGGACCTGACATCCTCAAGTATCTTGTCCTCGAATTCCTCCAAGAACGCCTCAGCTCCAGAGAGAACCTCACTGGTGATGTCTGAGACATCCTCGACGATTCTAGAGGGCTTGGAAGTTGAACCCTGGCGATACCCCTCACCGTCAAAGATCTCAGAGAGGTTTCCAGATCCACCACCGTTCCAGGCGAGAAGCTAAGAGTCATGTCAGTTTATGGTTCAAATAATAAGTCGGATGTCAAAACTTACGTTAGGGGTGTCGCTGGGAATACCAGAGAGAAGACCTTCAGAAGCAATTGCGATCATCTTCTTCTTGAGCTCAGCTGGTGAAAGGCTCTCAACAGAGTATCCTGAGCCTGACTTGGGCTGGAGAGAAAGGAAGTAGGCCAAGAGACCGGCAATGTGGGGTGAGGCCATTGAGGTACCAGAAATGGTGTTGACAGCAGTCTTGCTTCCAATCCAGGTAGACTGGATGTTCAAACCAGGGGCGAAGATGTCAACGCACTTTCCGTAGTTGGAGAAGTAAGCCCGCTCGTCGCCAAGGGTAGAGGCACCAACGGTGACAGCCTTTGCGGCGGCAGCAGGAGAGTAGTCACAGGCATCAGCGTTGTCGTTTCCAGCGGCAACAGCAAAGTTCAAGCCGAGGCCAACAGCGCCATTGACAGCCTGGTCAAGGGCAGGGGACTTTCCTCCACCGAGAGACATGTTGGCTGCGGAGCCCTTGAAGTTCTTGTCCTTCTTGGAAGACGAGACTTTCTTCAAGTGAGCCTCAGCGGCCCATTCAACACCCTTTACAACATCGGACATCGTGCCAGACCCGTTAGAACGAAGAACCTTGACGGCGTAGATAGTGGCTTTCTTAGCAACACCGTACTTCTTTCCACCGACGGTACCAGAGCAGTGAGTACCATGGCCGTTGCCATCCTGATCGGAGTCACCGTTAGGGATGGTCTTTCCCCAGTGGGCACGACCCTCAAAATCAACGTGCTCAACGTTGGTACCGGTGTCAATGACGTAAACGTCAACACCCTCACCACCATTAGCCTGATGGATGTACTTGTTGAATGTACCAAAGTCTAGGGCCTTCTGGTGGGAAATACGGGCTAGACCCCAGGGGGCGCCGTGCTCTGTCGCAGGGGTATCCTCCTCGAGAGCATAGACCATGGAATCCTTCTCAACATAGGCGACCTAGAGATATAAAACGTTAGCCGGATTGTAAATGTGTGGGGGCGACCCGGCGCTAAGCGATGCGATCACGTGCACGCGTTCCGGTTGAACGTATGACACACCCGCTAGACAAGCTCCGGGGTAACCGGGGCAATGAGGAGAAAGGAGATGGGAGCTTACAGCAGGGTGTTTTCGGATCTCCTCGAGAACAGAGTCGTCGAAGGCACCAGAGTATCCAGTAAGACCCCCAGAAATGTTGTAGGTGTGCTTCAATCCAGTCAAGGAATCAACATCAAGAACATCAACATTATTGGAGTGCTCCATGAGGGGAACCTGACTTCGCTTCCTGAGCGAAGCGACAGATGCCTCATGGATGTCAGCCACCCAGCTGTGGTGGGCGCTGGCGACCTCATCACCGACATCCTTCTTGAAAACAACAATGTAGTTGTTGGGGATCTCATGGTCGGCTGCCGAAGCAGAGGACAATAGTGGAGCAGAGTCCTTGTTCACAACCGTAGCATCGTAGATTGGGGAAGCGATAGTGACAGAAATGGAAGCAAGGAGAACAGCGAAGTTGGCGGAGAGCTTCATGATGGGCAATGAGTTGTGTTTGGAAAGAGTGGGTTCTGGTATAAAATGGATAGGGGATATGTAGATGTGTGGAAGGTCAGTGGTAGTGAGGTGAAGAGGAATGGGAGGAAGAGGAGAGAGGAAGTGGGATCTGGGGGAAGATAAAGAGCTTTGGATGCGCTGCTCCGGGGGCTGGCGACGACAGGCTCATTGGCGCCAAGCATTGCGACTCGTCTCGGACTTGCATAGTCATCATGTCTCTCACTCGCACCCCTGTGGTGGCTATCAACCCCGTGAGATCTTCCATTTAACTTACGGAGACAAGAACCCGGCTCCTCCGTGCAGTCTAAGCGTGTGTGTTGATAGTGTTATCTTACTGCCTATCTGCCTATCTACTCTACCTTTCTATGTGGACATAATAATGCGCTATTTGCTGTAGCTGCAACGCCCCGACGCGTTTTTGAAATACTGTGAATTTGGGCCATTTGACCCATTCGGCATGTCCTCACAGTCCTTTGAATACATGTACCTACCTACATGTACGTGGAGTCATGTAGGTACTCTAACAGTTCCGAGATGTACCCGATGTATCATAGATACTTCTGCTCTACGTTGTTAATAACCGGAGCGTTCGAATGACGCGAGCGAGCGGCCTGTCACACTAAACCCTGAAGCCTGAAACGGTAAACATGAGTACAAGTATCTAGAGACATACCGACACCAAGTACCTACATGTACTCGTATTCCTGTTATAGGCCGCTTCATATGCTCAACTACAATGAGGGGAGCCGCCGTATTGGTACATTATGTAGATATAGCCTCGTTCTCGGCTCTGTAAATGAAGTCGATGCTACGAAGCGAGCAAGGTGGGGGGGGGGAGGTTGTGTGTTACTTTGTTGAGGAATGCTTCGAGTAAGCCCTAGCTGTAAACGAAACGAAACGAGATGATGGCTTTTGGTGTAGCGGAGGCTCAGCAACACCGCATCATCTACCTAGCTTCAACAACATCGCGATCCCCCCATCCCCCACCAAAACCACCTTGTACCCGCACATATCTCTTTTCCACTTTGAATCATCGTCAAGCAAATACATTCCTTCTTGCACTGCATCGAATATTCGCTTCGTTTCAATTCATCATCTTGTCGCTGTTCTTTCCCGGTGTGTTTAGTCTTTTCCATCACAGAATCCTTAACATTGCAGTTAGACCTCATGCCCTGAATATAATTCTACACTTAAAACTTCTCTGGCTTCAAATATGGCTTCTTCTTCTACACAGACTTCCTCCTATGCACGGCGTCGAGTCTCTTCTGCTGCGTCCACAAAACCCAGGCTCATTGCCGAAATCAAGCCTCTCCTCGATTCGCTCGAGGCCTCTGCCTCGGACCCAGACATACTTGTGCGGTTGCAATGGCTTTCTCTGATAAAGCGTATACTTGTGGACTCTCCAGAAGCTAAAGGCTTGTTTTCTCCATCATTCTCAGTATATAACGCCCCGCCATTCCAGCGCACTGACCTGGACTCAACCCCGCTATAGATACCTTTAGAGCCTTGGGAGGTTTCAACTATCTTATATCTGCACTTCATTCGTGCTCCGGTTTTTACAACTCTACAAACCGAACAGACGAAGAAAAAAACCATTTTATAGAGTTGATCAAATGTCTTTTCGGTGTGATTTCTGAAGCCTTGTTGGATCATCCAGGTAACAAGCGATTTTTTGCGAGAAAGATTGGGTGGGATAGCCTAGAGCAAGGCCTCGCAGCAACTGGACTACCAACTGAAGCCCCAGATCATTTGTTTGGGCTGCTTCTAGCGTTTGGGATGGACGATTCAACGTTATCGAGTTTGGTGGTTTCCGTGAAAAGAGGTATGGGGGATACCAAGAAAACAGGCAAGATTACGGGCAAAGCCACAGACAAGCATGGGAGTGAAATGGAATCTGCCAGAGCAAAGGTGAAAGGAAACTTTGGGAGTAAAGATATCTTGATGAATGCGGAGATAATTCCTTTGGTTCTCAGCTTCCAAATGGCCATGGCTCAAACGGAGGATTCGACTATAACCACCGTTGTGGTTTTGCAGGCATTGCTTTCCATTGCTTGCTGTAGCAAGTTTAACTTAGTCGCTATGCACTCGACTGGTATATTGACTTCTATACTCCCCAGATTGTGGGATAAATCGATCCCTTGCGACGAGCGTATTGTTCTGGTAGAGTTCGCGCAGCATTTGATTCAACTCGGGATCAACCATTTAAGCGATGCCAAATTTCTCTACCGGAAAGCAATGAGTGAAGAACCTGTTTCTAATTTTCTTCTAGAAGCGATAAAATCTTCTCGTGGGCCACCACATATCCAGTTTGATCTTTCGCTTCATGGGTTTGCATCCATGGAGCTTTCTTCACTCGGTCGAACATTCCCCCCTACCCAAACGAATGGATATACATTTTCTGCGTGGGTGTGTATCGATGCTTTTGACTCTTCCATGCACACAACACTCTTTGGGGTTTTCGATTCAACCCAGCGCTGTTTCGTTCTGGCGTATATAGAGCAGGACACTCGGAAATTTATTTTGCAGACTTCTGTTGCGTCCCCAAGGGCAAGCGTTAGGTTTAAATCGACGGTTTTTGAGTCAAAGAGATGGTATCATATCTCACTTGTTCACCGACGCGGCCGAGCAACTTCAGCATCTAAGGCCGCGCTTTATATAGATGGTGAATTTGTAGAACAAGTCAAAGCTACATACCCCCAACCTCCACCCACCTCGACAACACCTGTTCAGGTCTTCCTCGGCACACCCTCGGATTTATCCCCTCGTATTGGAAGAGGTGTTGTTTCCTCAAAATGGAGCTTGGGAACAGCTCATTTGTTTGAGGATACCCTCTCTGATGACTTGATTGCTGTACACTTCCGACTTGGTCCTCGGTATTATGGAAACTTTCAGGATACATTGGGATCTTTTCAGACATACGAAGCATCTGCTGCGTTAAATATGAGAAATGAACTCATGCATCCTGGGAAGGAAGAAAAAAGCGATATTATCTCCGCAATAAGACACAGGGCATCAGCTATCCTACCCGAAGTCAAGGTATTACTGAACATATCTGCGTCTCAAGTTCTCGATGACAAGGATCACAATAACATCGATGAATCCCAACTTGTAAAATCACTCTCTAGGGAGGCCGCGAAGAACCTTCAATCCTTAACCCGTGCTGGGGCGGTGGCTATAAATGGTGCAGTGCCCTCGATTAACGAAGCATTGTGTCTTTCTTATGGAGTTGCAATAATGACAGGAGAGCCCATTGTTGTTGTGCCCCAATCACTAGATGATGCATCATGGAGAATTGGGGGTGCAGCAGCAGTTGGGTTGAAAATGGTTGAGGTTGCGGTGACGCCAAAGCAGGTGTGCAGAGCGGTTGAGATATTATTTGAAATCACCAAAGCGTCCTGGAGAAATAGTGAAGCTATGGAAAGAGATAATGGCTTCGCGATTCTTGGAAATCTTATACGGAATAAAGAAGGGAAAGGTGTAGTGGGGAAAGAATTGCTGCACATTGTTTTGGACTTTGTTGGGTTCCGACGTGAAGCTCCAGAGGAAAGCTTCATTGTCAACCCACTTGCGTATAGAATACTACTGGTTGATTTTGACATGTGGAGGAAAGCAGATATCGAAACGCAAAGGGAGTATTTTTCCCAGTTTGTAACCTTCTGTCACGGGAGCAAGTACCACCATTTCAATTCAAAGAGGCTATTCCGTATGAGTAAGTCATTCTTTACTTTCGTCGAAATTGAATTCCTTTTGTGACACGGTAGAAGCTGATCCGGAATCATGACTCTATCAAGGGATTGTCAAGAAACTTATGTTTGCACTGAAGGGTGAAATGTTTTCCCGCGAAATTCTTCCTGACTTTATGACCGCATTTAAGGCACTCATAAAAACTAATATGTCTGCGGATGTTCTCCGATCTTTGGCTTTGTTTATAACCTATTCTCTCCACAAGAACAATCCAGCCCGCCCGTTGAAAGTTAAGAAAAGTAACGTACAGCTTCGACGGCAAGGTACACTTGGATCGAGTCCTTCCGGAAGTGTCAACTTAGCGCCCCCCGTCAAGGTTGTCAATGACTTGAGTGTGGATGGATTCACCCGACAGCAGATTGGTGTTATGGTTCTCGAGATGTATCAAGACCTACTTTTTGAAGATGGAAACAGCACAGGAAACCTGAAGAAATTTGCGAGGACTGTTACCAATAAGGTATAAACTCTACCCCTAACCTGTGCTTTCTTTTTGGTTCATCTTCTTGTGGAACATGACCCTCATAATCATCAGGAAGCTTCAGGCATCCTGATTTCAAGAGGGTGGTCAGATCTTTCTGCAGCCATACTGTGTCGTATTCAGCTAGAAACAACACCATTGCTTCTTTACTAATATTACTGGCTCCTAGTGGTTGCTCTACCTATTGGCAGAGAACGAACCCAAGGTTGTACTTCTGGGAGCGAAAATCTTGGCAAGACTTCTAGTCGTTCATGGAGGTAGCTATGTTACAAAGTTCGCCTCAAAAACCGGTGGCTTTGTTATTATGCGAAATAGATTGAAAAGGTGGTGGAACGTAGCGCCTCTCTGGCCGATCTGTTTTTCGATTCTATTCGGAAAGGATGTAGCCAAAGTCGATATTTCGAGGCCTCTAGATTTGTATGGCCTTTTAGAATTGTTTTCGGATGGAGGAAAGGCGAGGGTGATCTATCCAGAGGTTTTACCAGTCATCGCGGGAATGTTGAGAGCTGGGGTGGGAACTATCGTCTCTGATCAAGGTGAAGACAATAATAAAGAGGCAAATGACCTGAGCAAGGAGGAGGATGGTAAATTACTACCCACTCCACCAGTGAGACGAAGGTCAATCTCTCTATCTTCTCCGCAAGGTAAGGATGCTCCATTAAGTCTGTAATAGTATGTATATCTACTAACAGTATAATTATTAATTCAAGCTCCAAAAACATCAGAAAAGCGACTGGGAGAGTTAGCCAAGATGCTTCAAACCATCATACAATTCCTTTCGAACCTACACTCAACTTGTCCAGGTTTCCGCGAGTATTGCGCCAACTCCACATATGTACAAGAGTTATTCGGAATACTTTTCCCGGTTGTTTGCAGTTCAGATCATGTTAGCGCTGAAACAGAGCTCAATTCGAAAGACTCAGCATTGACATTCGACGGTGGAGATGTTGTGATTAGACCCCTATCATCGAATACTGCACCCCCGATAGTTAGGACAATGACAGTGGATGAGCCCCCCAGCCCAACTGCACCCAGATCTGAAAGATTGAGGAGAGGATCCAGCTTTATTTTGGTGACCTCGGAGCCCACTGCATTTTCACCATCCATGGCACGCTTATCACCAGCTATCGGCACAGGGCTGAATGTCAATGGAAGGGTAGCGACATCATTGGCAGTTACGAACTCAGTTGTGGAGAGTTTATTGGAACTTGTTATGGGGGTGTTTGCAGACTTAGTTTTGGAAAGAAGGGAGTTTTCTGGATTTGGATTGAACACAAAGATTCCACCAGGGTTTCAGGAGCATCAAATCTACTTCGAAACCTATTTGCTTAGAAATACCCTGAACCACCTAACAAATTCCCTAGGCTTCAACATGGCGCTGCTGTGTGAGCCTAGGGTCTTGACGAATATTGGAAGATTCACACTCCATGTTACAGATTGTGTTTATGAAGGTTGGTTTTTGAACGGCGCTGAAGCATTACTGGATTTCGTCGGAACCGTCTTGGAATATCTTCAGCGGCCTGAAATAGCAAAGAAAAAGAGTGTTCGTCTCTGCAGCCAAACGGTAACAAGCCTGAGAACTGTTGTTTCACGACTGGTTCTTTTTAGACTTTCGGAGCTTGAGGACCCAAAGTCGGATGCAAAGCTAGTGGTCGACTTTCTTGGAAAGATTATGTACTGGCAAGCAGTCATATTTTCCCCTGATAATACAGATGGAGACTTTACACGGCTTATATGCTATTTGCTGTACACGCGGCTTATTGGTCAGAGAGAGGACATCAAACTTGCAGCTGTTAATGTAGGTGTATTCAATAAGCTCTTCCCTAGGTTCGACTGATCTAACCTTAATTATAGATGTTGCGAATTGTTCTGGTGCAGAAACCGACGGAAACCTCAGCATTGTTGAGCCAAGCCAAGAGTGTGGACCATAAGCAGCTATCATCAGGTTTTAAGAAATTGATGGAGCTAGTAAGAAATATGTGTCCTATTAAATACCAATACTGATAGTTTCTAGGACAGTGATACATGGTTGTACTGGATCGATGATCATCGAGAGGAACTCGATGCCTTCTTTTGCGGTATTCTTTCAAAGGCGTGGGAAGCTTTTGTTGCAGACGAGAATAAAAAAACCGAAGAAACCGCTAAGAATCGGGTCACCAAGCGTAAGGAGAGACTTAAGCAATGGATTTTGGAAGATATGAATAACGAGGACGTTTATGGTCGTCATGAATCCGCCTCAACTCATTGGATGGCCAACATATACGCTTCGGAACACCTCAAATTCCAAAGAGCAACCCAAGACCAACAGGATAGTCTCAGTTATGTCGTTTCTATGTACTCTAAACTTGAGGCAGAGCTTATGAGGCCCTGCGGACTCCTTGATGATGGACAAGAAACCAAATGGAGGCTTGATTTAACTGAAGGAAGGAATCGCATGCGAATGCGTATGTTACCGGATTCGAGGGCCCACCTGCATAATTATCAACCAAAGAGAAGGCTTACTGGGGGTTTATCTGAAAGTGCTAGTCGGAGTAGGAATCATGCACTATCCGTGGAAGATGACGAAATTAGTATCATCACTACCAGGGAAACGGATTCCATGGATCAATCACATCACAACCCCGCTCGTGATGGCGGAGAGGATGACTTTGATGAGGATTACGAACTAGTGGATGATCCGAGAGAGGACGACGAGGGATGGGAGGACAAGAACAGGAAAGTTATGAGGACCATTCAGCACGGTGATGTTGTGGAATATGTTCACAATGTTTCTAAGCTCGTGGGACTGGAGGCTGTGGAGGGCCTTCTTATTCTTGGAAAGAACTGTCTCTACCTCATTGACAACTTTTTTCAAAGATCCGACGGCGAGATTGTAAACGTTTGGCAGGCACCTAAAGATGAGAGAGATCAGTACCTTCAGATGATTTCGGGGAGGGAAGCAGACGATCCAAAGCCTTTGAATGTTAACAGTGACCACGAGACAAGACACTGGCCATTTGAGGATTTGATCAGTATCAGCAAAAGACGATTTCTCTTCAGAGATGTGGCATTGGAGCTCTTCTTTACTGATGGCAGGAGTTATCTTTTGACCACTATGTCCGTTAAAGACCGGGACTTCTTGCATTCGAAGCTTTTGTCAAAGGCTACAAATGTCAATGGGGGTTCAGCAACACTTTACACAGGAGAAGCATGGAGGATAGACTCACTCAAAACTCAAGATAATACATCTAATTTTGGCTCAAAGCTTGTCAATGTGTTTTCTTCAAGCTCTCCGAACCCCGCGACAAGAAAATGGATGAAGGGCGAGATATCAAACTTTCACTACTTGATGCTTGTCAACACAATGGCCGGAAGGACCTTCAACGACCTCACACAATATCCTGTTTTCCCATGGGTTTTGGCAGACTACACAAGTGAAGAACTTGATCTATCAAATCCGAGAACCTTTCGAGACTTTTCGAAACCAATGGGGGCGCAAACTCCTGAAAGACAGCGGGAGTTTCGGGAGAGATATCGGTCTTTTGAAGAAATTGGAGATAGACAATCGCCTCCTTTCCATTACGGAACACATTTTTCATCAGCCATGATCGTTTGCTCATACCTTATCCGTCTCCAACCTTTTGTTCAGTCATATTTGCTTCTTCAAGGAGGGCAGTTTGATCACGCGGATCGACTTTTCTATTCGATTGAGAAAGCCTGGACTTCAGCTTCGAAGGACAATATGACTGATGTTCGGGAACTTATTCCTGAGTTCTTTTTCCTACCGGAATTTTTGGTCAATTCAAATTCATACAATTTTGGCATGAAGCAAGGTTCAGACGAAGCAATCGACTCTGTCGTTCTCCCACCATGGGCAAAGGGTGATCCGAAGATTTTTATCGCAAAACATCGTGAGGCGTTGGAGAGTCCATATGTTAGTCAGCACCTCCACGAGTGGATCGACCTAGTGTTTGGATTTAAACAACGTGGAGAGGCAGCAATTGAGGCGACAAACGTATTCCACCATCTATCATATCATGGCGCTATCGACCTGGACAATATACAAGACCCTGTGGAGAGGTTGGCGACTATCGGCATCATTCATAATTTTGGACAGACCCCTCACCAAGTCTTTACAAGGACGCACCCTATAAGAGAGGAAATCACACATAAGTATGCGAGATTGGATGTCGGCGCGGAGTCTTTGATTCGACTACCCTTCCCATTGCTTGATAGCCATGAACGAGTTCAAGCCTTGGTACATTCGTCAAAGTATGAGCGTGTATTCTGTTCAAACGCCTTCCGATTGAATATGCCACCATCATACGATAAATACATGGAGTGGGGCTTCGTAGATGCAAGTGTTAGATTTTATCACTTTGAGAGCAAAAAGCTTTGTGGACATCATGAGCATCTGCATCAAGGACAAATTTCAACTGCTGTTTTTGCCGACCACAGAACCTTGGTAACAGCAGGAACCGATGGCACTATCTCAGTTTGGCAGGTTCAGGCAACATCGAAGTCGGTTGAGCTTCAACCAAAGGCCTGTCTCTTTGGCCACGTCAATCCTGTAATTGTCATGGCGGTTTCGAGATCGTTCAGTGTTCTTGTCAGCGCTTCCAACGATAACACAGTTCTTGTATGGGACCTGAATAGGCTTCGTTTTGTGAGGCAACTGAAAGCAGATTCTCCTGTGAAGGTGAGCACAACTTCATCCCTACTTGTTCACACTTAAAGCTTTATTGTGACTGATTCATATTCAATTAAATGATAGTGTGTAAGTGTCAATGATGTCACGGGGAACATCGTTCTTTGCAAAAATCCAGATGTTAGCATCTACTCTCTGAATGGCGATCATATCTTGACGCAAAGTATCTGTGATGGGCCGGACGACCAGATATTATGCTGTGCTTTCTACGAAGGGCTGGGGAACGAATGGCTGGAGCGCGAACTACTCTTTACAGGCCATAGGCGCGGTATTGTTAATGTGAGAGAATATTCTCTTATTCTTAGCACTGCATGCTAACAGCTATGTTCAGATCTGGCAGAAGTCAATCAGAAACGGGCGGTTTGTACTGATTTTGGTGAAAATGTTGCACCATGTCAATCAATTCCACAGTGAAATACAGGTATCGGCGGGTATCACGGCAATCCTTCCAATGCCCCAAGCAGTGTACTCAGGCGATGAACAGGGGAGAGTCGTAAGTTCCCAATAAACGTATCGGGGAAGAGTAAATAGACTAACCCGGGCCTTTAGTATGAATGGGATTGCCAATTAGTTCAAAGGAGTCAGTCACCGGCTCTTACTCGGTAGGCGTGTCGCTCGTGGGATTCTGAAAGGGCGTTTTTATGGGTGCTCGTTGGTTTCTTCAAAACATCTCTTATTTTTCTCTAACCCGTTTGTTTTGGTAAAGCTTTGTATAGTACTGTTACACCAAGTCTCTTTTCGGGAGTGAAGATAGAGGCACTTTCACTCCGGAATAGATTTACTTGATACTTCCTGGCCATAAGAGGCCTAGTGATAACTTCTTAAACGCATGAGAATAAATAGAGGTTGTGATGAAGTAACAGTTTTGTCAAACGGAGAACCATCTGGGCCAGAACCTACTATTCGCGAGTAAATACATGTAGTGATAAAATAAGAGAGCAGACAAGGCACCTGACGGGTTTTTTTTTTTTTTTTTTTTGGCTGTGTTTGGATTGTTAAAATCCCAATCCCAAACTTTCAGGGCACAAGTGCATAGAGGTATATCTAGAAGTGTGACTGGCAGAGGTAATACGCGACTCGACTTTTAGATGATCTGTCTTGATTGGAAAGATCTGATTGAATGCATAGAGACCAGAAAGATTTTTTGGTCTCACATCCTGCCTGACATGTGAATGATGCAATAACCAGGAGTTATGATCCCTGGGCTTCAGGCGCCCATTGTTGGAGCTATATAGAAGTGGCGACCTGAACCCCAAATGTCATGCACAAAAGATATTTTTCAAGGATGAAATTCCCCTCAAAGATATTTCATAAAATTTTATTTAGGCGTTCAGTAAAAGATCGTGGAGAATCGCCCCGTCGCAACGCCTGTTTCACGACCTTTTACTGAACGCCTTAGTATGTGTTGTTTAAAAAGGAATTATTCATGGCCCCCCATTATCGGCCTTAAAAAGAGACGAAATGCCTGACTCTGATAGATAGAACAAGACCTACCAATTCTACAGGGCCTAATAATGTAATGGTACGGAATTACAAATAAAACTAGCGAGTTTTCCAGTAAACAAATACGGTTCGCAAGTCTAAATGTAAGCGTTCCCATTGTTTTTGTGACCCATAGATGGCTTCAAAGCAATCAGAATTCCGCAGAACTCCTTGCCTCTTGCCCGATTTCTAGTAGTAAGATTTGCTCCTGCTAAATAACAAATAGTTACAGGTAAATGATCGAGTGATACATGGTGATTCATGAGAGGCCTTAAATATCCTCACTGGATATTACATGTGGGGTATCTACATGTATTCCGCAGCTTTTCTGAACGAAGGTTTAGAACCAAGCCGGAGGTGCATAACATCACTTGAGCTAGGCAGACCACGCCAGCCTTTGGCCCAAATTCATACTAAGCCGCATTATATATCGCATTTTCGAAGGTGAAAAAAGATTTCAAGGGAAAAGAAACTTCAAATGCACTTTAACTAGGCATGCCATCCCCATTAGCGATGGCAGGTTGATGAGATCTGATAGCGATATCCCCTTATCGTCCTGGGGCAACATTTTTTGTTCAGGATTGGTAAACCGGCCATGTTTGACTCAGGCAGTCATCAATCGATGGAGGGGGTGAGCATTGTCCGGGATCAATTGCCGCTTTTCAAGATAAATTTTATATTCGCCTGCCTTGACGAGAAGGATTGTGCACCTCTTGAGGCTTAGGTGCAGAGATTTATCGGGGCCACGAAGCAACCTCCGCGTGGTGCTCTTCACCCTAGCTTATCCTTCCATATACCTGGGATCGAACGAGCAAGATTCCATCAAACTCCAGGTTCAGAGGCGATCATGGGTCGGTTTGGTTTGTGGTTATTCTTTGGCTTCTAAAAGGTCCATGTAATTAAATGGATGGAACGGGGGAGGTTAAAATAAGCATTCGTTTAAGGTGACACAGCTGTGTCAGGCTTCCAAAAGCAAACCAAAGGCTCCCCACAGCGTAAATTAAACAATCTTGTGGAGTAGTAAATCGATAAAGATCGACCAGGAACGATGAGGAAGGTCAACAGATAAAGAATACATGTAGATATCTAGAACCGCTGCACGATAGACATTCCCAGTGGTAGATCCGAAGTTCCGGGGGATGCTGAGCTGTGAGATGCTACTCTAGAGCACTCCGCTCGACACACATGTGGTTAGTCAAGTTTAGGATTGGTGCAGGCGGCAAGCACCGCAACGGGGAGGCACGTTGAATGTTGCTGAGCTGAGGCCACATATCATGGAATAGAGTAGAACAGGCGTAGAACAGGCACATGCAGAATGTGTATTAAGAGTTTAGCCTCATCGCAGAAATAGAATACGGCGGTAGAGCCGGTGCTGGAATTTTTCCTATTCACGTTGGTCGATCCAGCAACCTGTTCACCAGGTGCATGAAGCGCAGAGGACTCTACTCTACGATATCTACCCATTCACCAAGATGGTGGGCAGTCTCAGTTCTTGTGTCTAAATCGCGTGAGAGCTCACTGAAGAGAATGTAGTACTAGAGTACCTGTGTAGAGTAGGCACTCTACTCAAAGTAACGAACGGCCTTATGATTGTGCAGAGCCCAGATCTGTACTCGGTAGAATGGGTAGCACAGATGCGCAAAGCACACTTCACACTTCACACCCACACTCGCACTCACATTCGAATGCTCTGCCTATTCAGGTTCAGATTCATATTTTCATTCACACGGGTGGGTGGGTGGGAAAGAGGCGGCGGGTATTACTGGCTGGCTCCGCAGAGACATTCCCGAAAGGCTTCCTTATGGACCTTGCCTACTACTCTACCTACCTACTCTGGAGCGGAATAGGTACCTTAGACATGTTCTACAGCTTTATATCGAGTCGGGCTGCATCCAGGTGCTGTGCGTAGAGTACCAATATAATCGTGTAGATTTTCTGTAGCACTCAGGGGATAATTTACTGTGCCGGGTGATGAATGATGATGACGATGATGCCTACATTATGTACATGTCTTGTGGGAGTTCTTTGACTCTCTCATAGTGGCGTTAACGTGTCTTGGCAACATCAGTGTCTGCAAAGGGCCCCTTTAACAACGAAAGGCTCTCTCCCCTCTCCTCTTCTTTCTCTTTTTCTCTCCCCGTCATCAATTCAAGAATTCCCCCACCAAGTGATCAGTCAATCCAACAAGGCTCTCCCTTCCCCCCTTCCTCTCCCAACCTCCTTTGAAGTGCGTCTTCAACTCTCCCGTCAATTACAGTAACAGTCCCTGTTCCATCCCCCACGTCGTAACGAACTTTCTTCCAACCAACCCCTCAATCAGTTTTTCTCTGGCAGAACCCTTCTTTTAAGGACCTCTCCATCAACCTTTCTTTCTTGATAAATCAAGCCCACAAAGCAACCAAAAAAAGAATCTAAAAATGTCCACCAACGCCGCTGAGCACACTGAAGCAGTTGCTGCTGCCCCGGTTGATGCTACTGCTCCCACTGCTGTCGAGAACATGACTGATGCACTTGCCAACACCACTATCTCTGATGAGACCAGTGCTGCCGATGCTGCTCACGCTGCCTCTGCTGCTGAAGGCAGGAGACTTTACATCGGAAACTTGTCTTACGCTACCACTGATGAAGAGCTGAAGGCTTTCTTCTCTGGGTTTGAAATGTAAGTTCCCTCGAGCTGTTTGTGCTTTTTTTTTTTTTTTTTTTTTTTTTGACACCTCCCCCTGCTACCCTTGTCCGGAAGCATGCATACCCGTTATGATATGAATTTTGATTCAATATAAACTGACATACCTCAAGTGAATCATCATCTATCCCGACAAACCCACGCAACGGCCGTCCAGTCGGCTATGCCTTTGTCGATCTCACGACAAAGGAGGAAGCCGAGCGTGCTATCGCGGAGCTCAGCGGAAAGGAGGTTGCAGAGAGGAAGGTCAGTGTCCAGGTTGCCAGGAAGCCTGGAACTGCCTCTTCCAGGAGGGAGGCCTACAACGACCACTCGGACGAGCAACAGCAGGAGGATGGTGAGCACCAGCAGCAGGGTGGGAGGAGAGGTGGTAGGAACTCTCGCAGGGGAAGAGGACGTGGCGGCAGGGTTAGTACTCAATCCTCCAACCTATCATCGGTCCGTTTACTAACCGGGATTACAGGCTCGCGGTGGTAACCGTGCCAACTACAATGCCAGCGGTGAGGCTACTGCAGACGAGGGGACCACCCCCACTGCCAATGTGCTCCCTCTCACCGAGGCTACAAACACCACTGAGGCTCCTAGCTCTGGTGATGCACCCGCTGCCCCCACTGGGCCTTCCGCTGAGGGAGACAATTCCAACTTCAGGGCCAGAAGGAGAGGCCCCCCCGAGAACGGCGTCCCCAGCGCTACCAAGGTCATGGTTGCTAACCTGCCGTATGAGCTGACCGAGGACGAGGTTAGTTGCCATTGATCACAGATTGAATATTCGGATGACATGCTAACTCTGTGTCCCAATTCTAGCTCTTAAAGCTCTTTGCGGATTATAAACCGGAGAGTGCCAAGATTGCCCTCCGTCCTATCCCCCGCTACATGGTTCGCAAGCTCCAGTTACGCGGAGAACCCCGCAAGGGCCGTGGTTTCGGTTTCGTCACCCTTGCCTCTGAGGAGATGCAGAAGAAGGCTGTCAGCGAAATGAACGGCCGCACGGTCAGCGACAGAGAGATTGCTGTCAAGGTCGCCATCGATAACCCGAAGATTGAGGGAGAGATCGAAGAGGCCAAGAAGCAACAGCAGCAACAGCAGGAAGGGGCACAGGAGGCCAAGAATGAAGAGACCAAGGAGAATGGCGTTGCCGAGACCTTGCCCACTGCTTGTTGAGAGGTACTTGAAATGTGAAAATTTAACGGCTGAAAATAGAAGAGTTTGGGGGAACGGTTTGCTAGAGGTCTTTTTGTTTTTAAAAACCAATACTGTCGTTTCTCTTTACTCTGTTGTTTAGGTGCTTTTGAAAAAAGTGGGGGTTAGGGCTATAATTTTATTTTTTTTTCCTTTCTTGTTTTCCGGCGAATGTGGGGCAGGGGTTTGATTTTCGCTTTTTTTTTCGCAGGATTTTTTCTACTTGCTATAATATTCGGGTAGTTGGGTTTAGTCGGTCTGCTTCCAAAGAATATGTCTGGAGGAAGAAAAAAAGTTGAGGGAAATAGGGCGGTTGATCTGAATCTGGTTTCACAGGAGTTGGTATGAGAGATGATAGTGCTTGGTCTTTTTTTTTTTCTTTTTTTTTTTTTTCTTGATCAGTTCGTAACTCATTGCAAAAATCAATGGTCTACAGTGGTCAACTTGACGAGTTTCATGGGCGGTTGAGCTGGCGTTGCAATGATTGAGAGAGCTGTAAATTGTGAATGTGATAGGATCACCAACTATCACCCGGTGTGCGAATGTCATTACAAGCCACAAGCCAGTCCAGCCCAGTCCAGCCAGTCCAGTCCAGCCAGCCCACCCACAGCGGGTCTGTGTAGATGTGAGCAGCTCTTCAATGGAGAAAAAACAGAACAAATTATTCTAGAAATGAGTGTTCTATTCCCGGATTGACTGGTGTTTTGAAGCAGGAGAGAAATGCTCGAGAGGCCAGGGTTAGGTGAGGCGGTGGCTGCAGAAGCTGGGGTCAACCATCCAATCGCGGGTTTGTGCGTTCTTTTGAAGACGATACCTGCGCTTTTAAGAACTGGGGGACAAGAAGCAGCATGTTGTAGCATAATAGTCCTCACTGACCAGAATACACATGTAGCTGCAGGAATATACAGCTACAGGAATGCCCGGGTGCTCCTCGTCCAATACACAGCTCCAAACCCATACCCGCAATTCACATGGGCAATTCACATAGACAATCCACATGACTAATTCAAAAAACACATAACCAAAAACCTTATAACCAATTCACATGACCAATTCACATATAACCTACACCTACACCTACAACTTACTCCCCCTCTCCCCCCCCCTCCCCTCCACCCCCTCCACCACGCCCTCAGTAAGCACGCTCTCCGGATACTCCACCCCGCTCCCCGCCGCGCCCTGCCGGTGCCACGCCCCACCATCAACAACCAGCGTCGTCCCGCTGACAAAGTCCCCCGCGGGGCTCAGCAGGTACACCGTTGCGTCCGCGATCTCGCTGACCGTGCCGAAGCGCTGCAGCGGTATCGCGCGCGCCGCCGCCGCGAGGGCGTCCGGCCGGCTGAGGCGTGACATGCCGGCCGTGTTGGCGATGGGGCCGGGGGCTATACACTACACCCCCCATTCCATTGCGTCAGCCCTGGGTCAATGATAGTATAGAGAGAGAGAGAAAGAGAGAGAGAGAGAGTATACGTTCGAAGTCACCCCCCACGGGCCAAGCTCCACACACAGCACCTGGCTGAGCGCATCGATGGCCGCCTTTGCGGCGCTGACATGCGCCTGGTAGGGCAGGCCGGTGTAGTGCAGTGTCGCGCTCACGAAGAGGATCTTGCCCCGTGTGCGCTTCAGCTCCGGCAGCGCGGCCTTGACGGTGTTGTAGGAGCCGAGCACGTCGATGTCCATGACGGCCTTGAAGGCGTTGGCCGAGAGGTTGGTGGTGGTTGCGAGGAAGTTGCCGGCGGCTCCGCAGCTTCACCCTTCTCCATTAACATCTAGGATTCGGATATGTAGAGAGCAGAGGGGGGGAAGGGCATACATAACATAATCCACACCCCCCAACTCTTCCACCGTACGCTCCACCGCCCGCTCCATCGCCGCAGCATCGCGCACGTCCACGACAATGCCGATACACTTTGCGCCCTCGCGCAGGGCCGCGATCTCGGCGGCGCGGGCGTGGGTCTTTGAGGGGTTGCGGCCGATGATGGTAGCGTTGGCGCCGAGGGCGACGAGCGCGCTGACTTGCGCGGAGCAGATGTCGCCCTGGGGGTGTTAGCTGGTGGGTAGGGAGTGAGAGGGGGAGGGGGAGGGGGTGGAGGGGAGAGCTTACGGCGCCGCCGGTGCAGAGGACGACTTTGCCTTCTGTGGAGCGTGATGGTTAGCTAGCTAGCTGGCTGGGTGTGTGGACGGGCGGGCGCGGGAGTGCGCGGGGTGGGCGTGGTTTGCTTACCGAAGATGTTGGGCGCCCAGACGGGCGACATGAGCGGTGGTGGTGCCATTTTGCGTGTGTGTGTGCGGGTGTGGCTGTTGTGCGGTGCGGTGCGGTGCGGTGCGGTGCGGTGCGGTGCGGTGCGGTGCGGTGCGGTGCGGCGGGGATTCCAGCTGTTTCGCGGGCTGTGCAGCTGCTGGCACCGGCGGACGGGAGCTCTTTTTGTAGCTCGACGGAGCTCACACACACCCCTAACCCTGGCCGGGACCGGCCCGTGATCACTAAACCGAACCGGGGGCTGTGTGCCGAGGCTGCACGCGGGGCCGAGTGAGAGTTGGTGAGTGGGGTAATGATCGCTGGGTGGGGTTTTGGTCCCGGGGGAGAGTGCCCGGGAGAGAGAGTGTGGTTGATATTCACAGAGATGCTGTGCTGTTCTATATATACAGACACTGACTGCGGCTACATACATAGAAGAGGAAGAAGAGGAGACAAAAAAAAAAGACAAGAAGAAAAAAACCTACAAACTTTTGATTGAAGAAGAAGGAAAGACATACACTCATAACTCATCTATAGAACCCCCCCCCCCCCCCCCCCCATTCCCGCATCACCGGTACTTCGCATACACGGCCTCCTCCTTCCTGCGCTCCTCCACGCGGGCAACCACCTCCGGCCCCCACACGTCCACGGCGCTCTTCCGGCCCTTCAGCACCTCCTTCTCGTGCTTCTTGGCCTCATCCTTCGTCATGACCACGACGCCGTCAATACCAATGCGGTGCTCCTCCATCCCCCACACGCCGCCGTCCTCCCTCTCCGGCAGCGCCTCCCACCGCGTCAGCACAAGCCTGGTATAATACCCGCTCACCACGCTGCGGCCCTTAAACACCTCCTCCACCACATACCCGGCATCCTCCTCCCTCAGCGGCACCCTGAGCCCGGGCACATTCCCGCGCAGCCTACTCTCCTGCCCCGCCAGCTGCGCAATCATCTCCTCATACAGCTTCCCGCGGTCCTTCCCCACGCTGTACTCCAGCGGGTACCCCGCAATGCTCGCAATGACATGGTTAGCCACGCACAGCCCAAACACGCCCGGCATCGTCCCCAGCACCGGCAGGATGCGCACGCGGAACTCGGGCAGCGGCGCCAGCTCGTCCACGCCGCCCCTTGCAAACTCCTCGGCCGACAGCGGCAGCAGCGACGCCTTGCCGGGGCCGGGCTTCTCGGTGCTGTACACGGTGGGGATGCCCGTGGTGATGCCCTTTTGCCGCAGGCGGCGGCGCGTGGAGCGGGAGAGGGGGTCCTCGGAGGACTCGGAGATGTCGCCGATTTGGATGCGCGAGGGGTCGGATTTGCAGCCGGCGCCCATGGCGGAGATGACTTTGAGGCCGTGTGAGTGGCAGTAGGCGAGGAGGTCTACCTTGGTCGCGATGTTGTCGATGGCGTCGACGACCCATGTCGGATTGCCCTCCAGGAGTGTCTCTGCGTCGGCCAGCGTCCACAGCTCGTTCCGGGCATCGATCTCGACCCATGGTGCCACGGCGGCCAGGTGTGTTTTCAGCGCGATGACCTTTGGTGTGCCGACGTCGGCGAGCGTGGCCACGGCGTGGCGGTTGAGGGAGGAGAGGGAGACTTGGTCGAAGTCGATGAGGCGGATCTTGCCGACGCCGGAGCGGACGAGCATGGTGGCGGCCCAGGAGCCGACGCCACCACAGCCGACGACGATGATGGTGGAGGAGCGGACGGCAGCGAGGCCGGGGGTGCCGAGGAAGGTGGCGTTGCGGGAGAGTTGTTCGGCGATGAGATCTAGGTGGGTTAGTGTGTGGTGGTGATGAGGAGGAGGAGGAGGAGGAGGAGGAGGAGGAGGAGGAGGTAGGATGGGGGAGAAATGGTACCTTCGTCCCAGTCACCGCGGAGGGCAGAGGCGGCGAGGGTGCGGTCCTTGTCGGTGGAGGCGGCAGCGCCATAGTCTGTGAGCTTTGGGGGTGTCAGGTATTGCTTCCTTGACAAGTATATAGAACAATTGACAGAGTTTGAACATACAGCCACAGACTCCGAGCTCTTCGGGATCGAGTCCTTCAAGTTCTTCACCTTCGACAGCCGGTTCACCCTCTGGAACGCTAGGATCGTCGAGCCCACCACCACGCCCGACACGAGCGCCGTCAAGGCCAGCTGTGTGCGGGGCGACGAGAGCAGCTTTGCGTCGAGGTTCATTGCTAGCTTGCAGTGATGAGAGAGAGTGAGAGTGAGTGTGAGTGTGAGTGTGAGTGTGAATGCGAGTGGTAATGATTGAATTTCAGCCAGTCAGTCAATGATATCAGTCACCGCTTTGTGGGGTTAATTTTAGGTTTGCGTTTTGCGGCGTGCCAAGCCTTCGAGGTGGGTGTGGCACTGGGCGGTAGCCCTGGCCCTGGCCCTGGCCCTGGGCTGGGATGGGATGGGGGACGGATGGTCATTGGCCATGCGATGCTGCCCCGGCCGGATGAACGAATGAGATGGAGATGCACTTTGATCGGATGCAACGGGGCTTGTTGCGGGGTGTTTTATAGCCGCGTGTGTGCTGGAAGCAATACCTCTCTCCGCTCTCTCTCTTTATGCAGTGCTTGAGAGCTCAATCGGTAACAGAATGCACGCTTCGATCTATACGAAGAATGAAAGCACACGTGTGTACGTAACTTGTACAGTTAAAAATGACAAGCCTAGTTTAGCTAAACCATAGGCACTGCTGCTGAGACCGCCTTAGAGCAGGCGAGTTACTCGGCCCTGAGTGAGAGTCCATGAGGAAATCCGCATCCCCATACAATCCACTGTAAATACACAAACTACATAGGTACATCCATGTACTTGTATGTACATAGCGCTACAGCACACGCCTAATAAATCCAGCAGCTATTCATCGCTGCACTGCACGCGCTCTCACACTCGTCATTCCCCTTCTGCATCACGATACCAACTGACCCACTCCTTGGCGGTGTTTCTATTAATATAATTTTAAACAGGATCACCCGCCGGCACAGTTTTCAGTTTCCCCAGCTCTCGGGTGTGGCCAGCTGCCGCCGAGCCTCCACCTTGTCTTGTCTTGTTCCCTGTTGTAACCGTTTTTTTTCTTTTTTTCTTTTTTTTCTTTCCCTTTCGCCAGGGCGACAGGCCGGGGTCGCGTGTATCTCACCATTGCGAGCCTGATTGCGAGCCTGAGCGCCACCGCCAGCGAGTAACTGACTGCCTGACTCCAACCTCTCCTTCTCCCTTCTTCCCTTCTTCCCTTTCTTCCCTTCGCTCAACCCCAGCATAACCTAACAACCCCTTCCCTTCTTCCCCTTCCCCCTTTCATTCCATTCCCCTTCCGTATCTTATCTTGTCTCACCACTGTAGATAGATAGATACTGCTGTAAACTTTTGTTCTGTTCTCTTCTCTACGCTCGTTCTCATACATACAATACCCTACTATACCACACGCGACTGTTCCTGCTTCTTCGCCACCGAGATCATCACCACTACTGCAATAGCTACCACCACGTGGCTGCTAACTAACTATATAAATCTAAATATTACTATACACCCCACACCCCGTAACTGAACTGTAGCAACCGGGTTGCCGCTGTCACAGCCATGCCCGCCTCGCCAAACTACGAATCGATAAGCCAGCACGATATCGACGATCACCCTGCCACTCTCGGTGATACTCCAGGCGGCCGACGGTACTACATCCACCCCTCTTCCCACCCGGCTCCCTGGTTGTGATACATGTCAGCTCCGTCTATGCTATACCCTGTCTATGGAGTGCTCCTTTTCTGCATGTGGCTAACGGTTTTACCCCCTCGACTCGCTAGCAGACGCCAGCGCCATGGAAAGTCACTTCCTACCGGCGAAGCCTCATGGCTAAGTAGTGTTATTAATCTTATGAATACCAGTATGCTTCCCCCCTGCCAGATAGCTGCCATCAGCATGTGTATGAAAGAGACTCATGGATGGGAATCTGTAGTTGTCGGCGCCGGTGTTCTTGCGATGCCACATGCGATGGCAAAGTTCGGAATCACCCTAGGTGTATTCGTGATCGTCTTCTCGGGCTGTATGAGTGGCTTCGGACTGTACCTGCAGGCACGGTGCGCAAAGTATGTCGAGAGGGGCACGGCGAGCTTCTTTAGTCTCAGCCAGTTGACATATCCAAATGCCTCGGTCGTTTTTGATGCTGCGATTGCGATAAAGTGTTTCGGTGTGTGCCCACTGCCCATAGTGTTGTGCTGTAGATATATCGCGGGTTCCTAATGAGATCATGTGACAGGCGTGGCTGTATCGTACCTAATCATCATCGGCGACCTCATGCCACAGGTAATCCTCGGCTTCAACGAGAATGCGGGCAGCATCGACTACCTCATGGATCGTCGCTTCTGGATCACCGCCTTCATGCTGATCGTGATCCCATTGTCGTTTCTGCGCCGCCTAGACTCGCTCAAGTACACCTCCTTCATCGCCCTTGTCTCCATCAGTTACCTGGTAGTCCTTGTACTTGCGCACTTCATTATCGGCGACACACTCCCAGACCGGGGCCCCATCCACCCGCTCTTCCCCTCGTCAACCATTGATGTTCTTGGCGCCTTCCCCATCATCGTTTTCGCCTATACTTGCCACCAGAACATGTTCTCCATTGTCAACGAGATCAACGATAACTCCCACGGCAGCACTCTGAGCGTCATCTTTGGCTCGATTGGGTCCGCAGGGTTCATCTACCTGCTCGTGGCAATCACAGGGTACCTCTCGTATGGTGACAATGTGGCTGGGAATATCATTGCCATGTATCCAGGTGCGTGGACGAGCACGGTGGGCAGAGCCGCAATTGTGATCTTGGTGGTGTTTAGCTACCCGCTGCAGGCGCATCCGGCAAGGGCTAGTGTGGACAACGTGCTCAAGTGGCGGCCAGCGCGAGGTGGTGCGGCCGGGAGACCCATGATGCCGGTTGTCAGGAGTGCCGAGATGAGCGATCGCCGATTTGCGGTCATCACGACACTGATTTTGCTCGGAACGTTCTTGACGGCAATCACGGTGAACAGTTTGGAGAGGGTACTGGCGTACGTTGGCAGCACTGGAAGTACGAGTATTAGTTTGTGAGTTTCCCTCCATCTATCACATGTCTCGGGAGTGTCGAAACTAATGTGGCGCAGCATCTTGCCGGGAATTTTCTACTGGAAGATCTCGAACCCCGAGGCTGACCACCACGCACTGCTGAAGGACGACGAGGACTTGAACGACGAGGAGGTGGGCGAGTTTATCGGCAGCGTTGACAACTGGAAGACCAGGCTGCTAAGGAGAGGGGCGCTGGCGCTCGTGTGCTATGGGTTTCTAGTTATGTTCGTGTGTCTGGGTGTTAATATCCTCGGACATCCGAGTCATTGAGTAGTTTATAAATATTTATAGGTGGACTGCTGATGAAACATCAGCAGTATGTGGGAACACTTGTAAGGCTTGACTTTTCGATATGCAGGTGTTCTTACATACGGGTGGTTGGTAACTGGTAGGTTGCATAGGTGCGAGGGGTGGAGACGCATTCATCTCGGAGCTAGAGTTTCTCGTGAGTTTTGTTTTCTGTCTATTGTTGTTCTTTTCTTTTATACTGTCGTCTTATTCTCGCTTGTGATGCCCGGCATAACTTTCATCATTTATGGCGTTTTGTTTTCGGCCCTGTAGGGTTACTCGTGTTGTAATGTCTTTTTTCATTGTTATTCTATCGGTGATAATAGGGCATTAGAGTAGGGTGGAGTATGTAGCTGTGCATGAGCCTATTTAGGTTCATTCATTGGTTCCGCCTTTTATACATATATATATATATATATAGTATTGGTAGATAGAACCGTGGAGAGTAGCTTGGTGGGAATTGATGCGGAGGTTGTTGCTATGATTGTGATATTCCTGAGGGATTGAAGCCGTGAAGGTGCCTGTAAAGCGTCATCTGAACTGCATAGCGCCAACAGACAAGGGCTGGGGAGATGTCCTGAAGTGAGACTACCACTCGGAAAGAGCACGGAAATAATCTTTTCATGTACCCAGTGCTCGGAAAGAGCCTTAAAAACGACTTTCGTCGAAAACCGCTTCTGTCAACCGTGTGTCCATAAGCTTTGTACCTGTCAGGTTCCCTCTGCCCCGCATATAGATACAAAAATCTACCTTGAGTCAATCAAGACGTCAGTAGCGTTATCAAGTAAAGTCCGTCAGACTAAACCTTCGCGGATGCACCGCCAATCCCGGAGCTTCCAGACATGCCTCGCCTGAGACATCCCGTAGTATGATGTTTCTTAGACATACACTTAAGGTTCGTCTGACTATACATAGCCCATCCCCCACCCCCTCCAAAGAAAACTTAGAAATTGCACCTCCATGTCAGGGTCCAGTCCCGAATGACTGTTATTGATTCCACCGGAAGCCATATTGATGGATGGGGATGGACCCTGTATGGTGTGTGGCTGTAGGGCTGCGTCTGGTCTGGTCTAGGGTTAGGGTACTTAGATGCGGCGGCGGCTCAATTGAGGAAGGAGCTTGATGGGTGCCGCCCAGGCTGCAGCTGGCACTGCTGCTAAGGTACTCTACTCTTGTGATGCTTGCTGATGAGTAATTATAACCTCTTATGCTCTCGTTTGCTTTATGACTTGAAGTGTGCATAGATGGCACATGTATGTTATCACCATGCAGCGCCAGATGGTGGTACTTTGGGGATGGGGATCGAAAATAAGACCGCATTTCTGGCAAAGCAGCAATTTGGGATAACACCCCCGACATCTCGCCAATTCTTGTGGGGGAAAAAGAAGAAAAGAAAATAAAAAGAGGGGGAAAGATCCGTTTTCTCCGTTTCAAAACTCGGCAATCGTGAAGATATGTACACGTTTTTAGCCACAGGAACAATGAGCCGGGTGGAAGGAGATCTGAAGTACATTGGTGACAGGCGCTCGCTCTGATTTGCTACTAAATTTACACACAGCGCATCATCTGCGGCGGCGGGTAGCGACGATGGAAAAAGAACACCTAAAGTAACGCTTTTGGGCCTGGCAGAGCGCCCTCGTTGCAGATCTGGGGGGGAATATAAAGAGAGGCACTGCTCACAAGATAGAGGGAAGGATACTTACGCCGCAGATACTAGTGTTCTTGTCAAGTATCTTCGCCTCTTTGCAGTGCGTTCTCGCCGTATTTAGGCGGTAACCCGGAGCAGGACTCGCCATTTCTACATTCGCATACCCGACTTTCTGTTTAATTGACGAAAAAAGCTCTTTCTTTCTTTCCTTCAGGTAAAGGAGCGCGAATTTGGATATTGGAGAGGGATAATATCAGGGATATCGATTCTTCCATCTCACGTCGTTCTTCATGCGAGAGGGAGAAGCAGCATACCCGTGATATATATATATATATATACTTCATATAGGGTGGTCTCCCGCTTTATTTTTTCTTATTGTTACTGGTGAGCCGGGAAGGATAAGCTCTACTCCCCAGATCGGCTGGTCTACCGTTCAATTTACGCTTTCCGTCTTCCTATTGACCTTCCAATTCCTCTTTTGCTGCAGCGAATCCACTTCGGGGTGTTCTTTTCTTTTTTTTATTCTTCCTTTGGGAACCGAAATTTACTACTAGTTGGTACTACTAGTACATAGTTACTGTAGTGTAAGCACACACACACACACACACATCCCGTTCCACCAGTCAATAATACACATGTAGGTACAGCCTCACTGCCCCCCCCCCCCCCCCCCCCCAAAAGTACGATTGCCTCATCTCCAGTCTACATACCCAGAGCAAGGCTCATGGTTTCCAGTACTTTGAAGTGGGAAGGCTAGTAAAAGCAGGCAATCCCTTCGCCATACATGCACATCATCTCCTTCTCTTTCCTATTAAGATCTTACTATTTTTTATTGCATGGTAGACCCACTCGCCTGCTCTTTTTGCGGCGTACAAAACGTGCCAAACACATCACATATCATACATACATACCCCTCCCCTCTACCACTCATCTCAATTCTGTTTCCATAATACTCCGCCTGCCTACTTCTAAAGGAACTCTCCTCCCACATTTCTATTCACCTCTATTCACACTTCCTCCACACACACACATCGTCATCTCTAACTGCCATTTCCACCCAACCCCTTCATCCCACTAACACGTAATAATTAATTGCAACACTTGAAGCTCACGATTTTCAGCCCTTGTCTCTAGCACTTTCAGAAGCAGATCCATTGTTGCATTCAAGCCACACGGTCAGCCATACAATTAAAGCCCACTTAACCACTCTCCATTCTACGTGGTTGTCGCTACCGCCATTCGAGGGTCTACGCTGCTCATCGTGAAACTAGCCCCTGCCGCGTCCGCGTCCCACCTTTTTCTCTAATTGATTGAACCGGAAGAGCGCTCTGTGCAGCATCCACTCCCACTCGCACCCCCATCGTCATCTAAGCACCCCCAGGTCTTCCCTGTCAGTGCTTGCCCCATCGCAATTCTCCTTCCGCCATTCCACCTGGGATCGCTTCCTCCCTCCCTCTTTCATCCCCCACCCCCCTAACTTTTTCATTGCAATAACGACACTACTGCCAAACCCGTCGGAGCGAACAAAAACACTTGGGTTTCCGTTTTCTGCTACGCTCCTTTCTACGACTGCTTGATCCCGTTCACTTTTTGACATCTCCTTCGTGGGGAGTTACATGCAATCCTACACCTCCCTTCATCAACCGTCTGGAAGAAAAATGCAAGGGCAGGATAAAGCAATGTCGCGAGGCAGGTCCTATGGCAGCTCCTCGAGAGCGGACTTTGGAAATATAATTGGCGATCCGTTCGCTCTATCAACTATCTCAATAGCTATAGTGAGTAGCGCTCATATATCACCCTTTTGTTGTTGCTGTTGCAGTTGCGAGGGGGAGCTTTAGGAGTCCGTTGCCGAGCAAACAAAGAGAGTTGTCGTTGTTGTCGCTTGTTTACTGTTTACTGACAAGCACAAACAGATAGGATGGCTGGTAGGGTTCGTCTCACAGATGATTGCGGACGCCGATAGAACGATTGGGAATTTCCCAAAGTTCGCTTGGTGGTCGATCGTCTATGTACTATTTTGTATAATTGGGGTGATCATTGTAGTATTAATGGATTCGGCACACAAATATCAGATGGCTGTAAGTTTTTATTTCAGTAATTGGGAGGCCTTTTTTCGTTTCAAGAAATCTGTTTACTGATTCTATTTTGCGGGGCGTTTATAGATCGTTGGATATCTTTCAGCTGGGATGGTCTTTACCTGTTCGGCTGCAAACACGCTCGTTTACACCGATAGGGGAACTATGCAAGCGGCGGGTGCTGGTCACATTATCCTCTCTATCGTCCAGGTCAGTACCGACGACTTTTCTTGCTCGAAATCTCGAAAGGGGAAGGTTTATTAAACTGTTTCGTTTCTCTATAGATTATCTGGATCTTTTACTTCGGGTCGACCCCCGACGCGTTATCACACGCCTATGTTGATTCGTTCGCTCTGCACAAGGACCAGAAGCGGTCTCAGAGCACACACCCGCTATCGCCTGGCTACCACGGCGACAGGCCGCATACCAGCACTAGCAGCCATCACGCACCCCAGATGTACACTAGTGCCCAGCTCAGCGGCTTCGAGACAAGCTCGCCACAACCCGGTGCGCAGTACAGGGAGTCCATTAACAAGTATGCTTCGCCCAACAGTGCGACACCCGCCCCTGGCCCTTCAACTACACCCCAGCCGCAGAGTGCGGCGATCCAGATCCCGCCGGACGAGGTCACCGCTCCCACCGATTACCCATACAGGGCAAAGGCAATCTACTCGTACGATGCCAACCCGGAGGATGCGAACGAAATCTCGTTCACAAAGCACGAGATTTTGGAGGTTTCGGACGTTTCTGGACGATGGTGGCAGGCGAGGAAACAGAATGGAGAGACGGGTATTGCACCATCAAATTACTTGATATTGCTGTAAGATGGCGGTGTAATGGCATGTTGCAACCCCGGGCGGATTCGGCATTGTTAGGACGTAGGGGTTCGGAAGGAAAGTGCGGGTGTACGAGACTGGGACTGGGGAATCATCGGTTGTAGGAGTTCCGGAAAAGGAATATACAAATTGGCGTTCACCAAGATCTTTTGGATAGGCTCCACTACTATTCTTCAAAATACAATATTCGTTATGCCGATCAAACTTTTACACGCTACGGCGTTGATGGAGGTGATTTTCTTGTGGGGTTTCTTCGATACACGCATTTCTTGGTAGCGACGTTGGGGAGGATCTGGCCTAGTCGTCGTCAGCGCGCTAGGCAACTTGGGTTTTATTAGGGGAAAGGTCTGGGCGTCCAATATCCATTTGTTTCTGTTCATTTGTATTTTTTTCAGTTCTGTTTTTTTCTTTCTTTCTTTTTTTGTTCCTGGAGAGGCTTTACTCTATTTTCTCTATTGATTTACATACCCAAAATCATGTTTTATATACCCCCGAGTTCCTCTCTCCTTATTTTTTGGGCGTAAAGGAGACAGACGGTTTTTCTTCGTACGTAAAATATCTGTCTTGAACACCTTTGTTGGTTAATGGATTCCCCTGTTCCCCCCTCCTCCATCTACACGCCAATTCCATACAGCAATCTTTCTTCGAAATCTCTCCTTTGTTTTCCATCTATTCTTTCTTCCACAGGAAATTTGTTTCTCTATAATGTGGAGGGTTCTTATTTTCGGGTCATGAGAGATGAACTCATATTTTCTTCGGAGCCGGTTGGGAAGCTCTAGTCCGTATTTTTGTGTTATTTGTTTCTTTTCCTCTAGTGTGCGCAGGTGCACCGTAGTAAGTTAGTTGCTAGTTCTGGCAGAAGCAGTATGGTATCTAAAGGGGGGGCGGGGGCGGTAGCAGTAAGTTTACTTTTTAAGCCAAGATATTGCGGCTATTCAATGCTCAAAAGATTCGATACCTACCTACTACGCACATGTCTGCAATTCCCATTGAGATTTTGCAAGCCCTTTTGCTTTTTGATTTCGGCCCGCTCCGCACGAAACATGGGTCCGGGAATTTCTGGGACGAAATGAAATATGTAGAACTAACTGCACCAGCTAGAGAACCCAAAGGAACAGATGTAACCCACCAACCAAAGATAGGGGCAGCGGTCGGTGGGTTGGGTTGGGCCAAGTTGGTTTTATTGTTGTGAGGCGAATGTCACTGCACATTCTCATTGAGCGTCCTGGTTCGCTGTGCGTTACATTGCATTGCAATTGGATGGCTTTTTTTTATATATATATATTATTATTATTATTATTTTCCAACGACCAGCTGATGTACTCTAGATGCGTAGCATCCTTCCCGGCAATTCTTCGGAACCGTGCCGATTCTTGCTCGGAAGACGGTGCTCCTGTTGACACCTTTGAAGGGAGATAAATATAGTACAAGTAGGGCCACATAAGCTTCCAGGAAAACAAACAGCTGATTTCGATGTTTTTTTTTTTTTTTTTTTTTTGGGGGGGGGGGCAACCATAAGTCATCGGACTACCGTATGTACCTATGGTGTAGCTTGCTCGAGGGTGAAGATTCCTTTTTGATGAGACCTACTCCATGAAGCTCAATCAATACCTCCATAGAGTGACAATAAAATATTCTGGTAATCATGGTGACGAGTGGTGTGTGATACAGAAGGCTGAAATAAAAATGAAACATAAAAATACAAAAGATCGCCGTCTAACCGTTTCTAACCTAACCCTGCAAACATCACATAAATTTGTCTCGATAGGGTATCGTAAATCACCATAACTTGGTAAGAAAAGACCCAGAAATAAAAGATCAGCTAATAGAAGCCCCTACAACATATCCTTCCTCCAAAGACGAAGTCAAAAAATAAATGAAGATTAAACAGATGCAGGCGTAAGATAGATTCCGGTAAAGAGAAGGGAAGGGAGTTTTGATGAAGACGAGCGCAAGCCCGGTGCATCACACATGAAAATGAAGCAAAACTGAATATCAAGGTAAAAGTTATTACAGATAAATGGGAAAAGGCCCTTGAAACGTTGAAAAAAGTCCTTGCTGAACAATACTACAGAAGTATAATTAAACACTCGTTCACACCAACCCCACTCGCTCAATCATTTTTGATACTCGCATCCAAAACCGCAACGAAATCCCTATAAGAAACAATGAAACAAGAAAATAAAACAAGTGTTACAACAATCCCCACAAAACACTTTACCCTCCACCTAGAGGCTGTGCAGAGAGATGCCGGCGGGATCCGCCGTTCATGATTACGGAAGGTAATGAAGCTGTTGACATTGCAGCTCCAGTCATTTGAGCAGAGTCAACTGCTTTTACAGGAGCCTCCTCAATCAGATCCTCTTCTTCCTCTTCTTCACCCTCCTCTTCAGAATCCTCATCGTCACTCCTAGTGTCCTCAGCTTGTCCTCCCTTGATAACCTTTACAGCCACACCGATGATCATGTAGAACCACATCAATGTGAGTACTTGCAATGCCAATAGCAAAAAGATAAATCCCATCAGGATAGGTTTCGTGAAACAAACTGCCTCTGTTGGATAATAGAACTGGCGGATCAGAAGCGACCAATCCTGAATGATATCAGGCATAGGCGTTTGGGTGACAGAGCCTGGATGATAGCAACCCTCTGGGATCATTACAAGTGCGTCTCTCCAGGCAGAATTGACAACGAGCATGTAACAAATATGTCGACCGATAAACCAGGTGATGAGAAAGACGCCAAACGCCCAATCGCAGATTGTACTATAACCGAGGTACTTAAGCATTTTGGCAAGCTATTTCAGGCAATTGTCAGTAAGCGGACCGGGCAAAGATTCGAGAAAGAGGCTCTGGCTCACTGGTAAAAGTGTGTCCACAACGTCCATGACGCAAAGTATCACATTGCCGACTCTGGTCATGTGCAATGTGTAGCTCGTGAACATGAGGGTGCATGTAATGATGTGATGTGCGAACATTTGGTAGTAATCCTTTCTTCTTTCCTCAATATTGAGGACAAAAATTTGTTGTAGCCAGAACGCGAACTGAACCAAGTAATACCACTTGAAAGTACCACCCAAATCGCGCAAAGGCCAGTTGGTCCACATCTCGGGGAGGTTGAGCCAGTACGGGCTGTCATACATCAGGTACTACAGGTAACGAAAGGGTATTGTTAGTCCTTTCCGGTTCTTTCGCGCAGTTGTGCTACAGGAACATCTTTGGAACGGAATTTAAGACATACCATCCCCAACGTCCAGAAAACAGAGTAGTAAACCAACAACCATGCTTGCTCAGCAAACCTGATAAGGCCTCTTTTGGTAGAAATTCCACCTCGTCTAGCCAATGGCGTGAAAATATAATCCATGGCAGTTGCACGAAGGAAAGTAAACATCACTATCCAGAAGGATAGAAAATAAATGTCATCTTCACCCTTGCCATAGAGATCGGTATCGGGATTATGGTAAGATATTTTGAAGAGTTTAGTGGTTGTAGATCGGTATTGCGGAAGCAGAATGTGAATTGCCGCGAAACAGGAAAGAATTATGAGTGAGAACTCTGTGAATATAGCACATTAGTAAAATTCGTGTTAAAGATGGTTTTAGTGAAAGTTTGCACATTGAGAGTGAGGGGTAAAGTGCAATTGTCATACTTACTTATTTGTCTTTCGACCATATAAGTGGCGAGGCGATCAAATGCGTTAAGAGGGGGCTTTGCATCCTTTTCCTTTGCAGGGCTCCTTTTTCTTTTGACTTTCAAGACCGAATTGTGAGTTGTGGCCGCAGAAGACCTCCGTCGCGGGACAGCCCCCTTTACCCCATTCCTTACGGATCCTGCACCCATAGAACCATTTCTTGACCTGACTGAATGGCGCCGACCACTAGGCCGATCATCGTCTGAGATGGGAGAATACATTGACCACTCCGAGGCGGTGGTTATGGAAGTTGGTGTTGTGGGAGTTAGTTTCTATATGAGCGATGTGATGTGATGATGATGATGATGGTAGTGGTGGTGATGTGTAGCCGGTGTGAAGGACAGGGAGATTGATAAGGAGGTGGAGGTGTGAGGGAGGGTTGAGGGGGGTTTAGTTGAGCACTCGATGAGGGATGGTGCTACGAATTGGTGCGAGCCCGATGAATGGTCAAAGGCATGAAAGAGAATGTGACCTGTTGAGGACGAGGAAAAGTGGTAGGGAGAAGAGGAAGATAGAAGAGGGGAGGAGGGGGTGTGAATTAAGTCGGATACTACTTGGGAGGATTCACAGGGGGAGAAAAGACACGGTGAAGTTGAGTGAGGAAGGGACCTTCGAGGAATTTTACGAGAAAGGAGAAAACAGGCCAGACCAGACACAGAGGAGGCGGTGGTGGCGGTATTCAACACAAGAAGGTCCTCCCAGCGCGGCCTATGTGCTTTACGTGACATACATAAATACACTTTAAGTCTACAGTTAGAGAGTGTGCTTTATGGACACACAGATTATGTTGTGAGGTGTGTTTCTTAGGTGTGTACGGTACTGTAGGTTGGCCCTGAGCGGATCAGGGTCAATCAACACCCTAAAGAAAGGGTCAGGTCAGGAACCAGGGGTTGAGAGGGTAACTCATGCCCCGTGCTTGCTGAACCCCTCAACTAAAGAGCGGCACCAATCAACTCCCTCAAATTCGCGGTCAGCGTAACTCTTTGTGGGCAATCACTCAACCACGCTCCAGGTAAAATTGACAAAACTGACGCGCTTAAGCTATGCATAGATACTATATCACCCATTCCAGCGCGCGAGCGGCTGTTACCCTTCCATGACCTTGTTGGGAGTAGAAACCCGTCCGTGTCACGCCATACCCTTTTGTCTTGTGTAGCGGCTCTGCACAGCTCAAATCAATGGTTCAAACCCTTTTGTTGAACCGAAACTCTCCTCCTGGAGCGTGATTCGCTTTGTTATGCACACATACATGTACTGCTGTAGAGTAACAGGTGTAAATCCCTGAAGTTACACTCCCAAAGCTGAACGCTATCTCGCCCCCACATTTCATTGCCCATCCAAGAACTTATTAGTACCTGGTACCTTCTCTACCCTCTCCCTATTTTCAACTAAGCAATGGATGATTCAGCGGATACCATAGCTGAAGAGACACTTTTCGCGCTCGAGACTCGTCTGCGCCGCTTGGAATTTGTTCTTCAAGGTTCAAGTGAAGATCCCATCGGCGAATTACACGCTCTGGGAGGGGCTGGCCAGAGGAACTCGGTCAGCGCACGTCTCAATGCGCTAGAAAGAGATCTGAACAGGCTTTCTACAAAGTCACAGACCGTAAAAGACATGCTCAATCTTCGTTCGTCCCCTCTCGCATAGCTATATGCCTGTCCCGTCAAAGCAAGCTCCAGATCATTCGATAACTTATGATAATATAGATGCCAATTTTCCTGAAATCTTCAAAAACGTTCATCCTGCCATCCAAACCTCAACACTATCCTCCGAAGAAAAACTATCAACTGTTCTTTCGGCCGCTCCTTCGTTCCACGCTACCTCTTCGCAGTTGACCTCCATAATGGACACCCCCATTCCAAACCCGTCGATATCAACCGACTTGATTGCATTAGTCCCCAGGATAAACAGAGTGCAGGTGGTGCAACAGGCTCAGGCGAAGGAGATTGCTGAATTGAGAAAGAGAAGTGCTGCACTGTTGGAGATGTGGTATCTATTGGGTATCGAAGGAGTGAACGAGTGCTTTGCCGAGTGGGATGAAAGAACATTGGCAGTAGACAAGCTTCTATCAAGGAAGATTAAGGCTGCGGAAAATTCATAATATCAAATATTGCCATTGCTCACCTAACATTGTTTTTGAAACTTCTCCTACGTCGTCTTTTATGAGAGATAGTTCACTTGTATATCCGGTCCCAGATAATCTGGCCAAATACATGTAGTTCTGCTTAGACTGGGACAAAAGTCTTGTGAGTCCCTCTCCCTTATAATTCGAAGCCACTGCGGTTATTTCGGGACTTTCGTTTTTTGTATCTTGCTTGCTATAGCTGTGTCTATAGTCATGGATTCATGTATAATGTATATACACGCGCGTTAATTAAGTCCTGAGAAATCTTGTGAGGTCGTTGCTACCAAGAATTCTCAGTACTTAATTAATGCGTCAGTATACAATACCAAAAAAGGGTACGGATTCGCTACGTATTCCCGTTAATGCGCTAGTAATGCAGCATTACTAAGCTATTCTTTTTGTAATGCCGGTTTAATTCACTAAATTTCTTGTACTGTACATACATGTAATCGGCACCCCGGATTGCTTTCCAAATGTGAATTATGTAAGTATGTATGTATATTCATAGAATCTCACTCGAACTTCTAATATTACGTAAACAAATTATCAACTAGAACCTATTATACTGAGCTTTCTTTTTGCGTAATAATAATAACCAAGCCTGATTTTTTCTTTCTTTCTATAACTATTGACCAAATAGCGGTGGCTTTTGAACCGTTAATTCATGGTGTAAACAATATAAGCAAGGTCGAGTAAAGATGAGGACTACACCCTGCCTAGATTAAAGCTCTATACAGACACCTGAAGTTGACTCGCGCGGCCTTGTGTGAATATCAGAGTAATGGGGATTCTCCGTGGCTGGGCTTGGCCTCTTCAACCTTCTGGGGGCGTTTGTTTGCACTTTATTCTCAAGCTTTATTACCCATCTCGATTTAGGGTTCCATCTCTCGATCAATCCTTCCCGGCCCCCATTTCAACTTAAAAGTACATGTAACTGGCATACATGTATACATGTATCTACCGTCCAGAGTAAAAGGTACATAGGACATGGCTCATAGGATGACCCAAAGCTGCTGGGTGTGATTGGTTCATATTGCCTTTGCACTAAATGTTCTCGAACAGATGAGCATAAGAATGGCGTGATTTCGAGTGTTTCAAACATTTTACCATGAAAGGCCCTGTTAGCCTCAGGTACATCTTACATTCCTTCGGAAATATGGACATGATGCCGTCTACACCCTTAGATAGGAAAAGGACCTAATTGCATCCAAAAAACACCTACATGTATCAAAGTAAAGTCGGAATCTAGACTTTGGTGTACAATGTTCCTTTAGCTATAAATTCAATTACATGTATACAAAAGATTGCGGCCAAGGGGTTTGTACTGGCAACACACCATTGTTTTGTGCTAGATAGATCATAGTTAGGATACGGAGATTTAGACAGTGAGGAATCGATTATATCGTTTGAATGATATAATAGTGTGAATTATTTACTCTGTTGCGCCCTAACCCTAGCCCACCATCCAAAAAAAAAGAGTTTTACTTACGGCTTCTTCATAATATGCTGTATGCAAAATACTCCTGCACTTCGCCAGGAAGTCTTGCATCAGATTTTAACACGACTCTGATTGATAACGAAAAGGAAAAAGAAAAGAAATGGACTACCAAAATACATCAAAATACAAAATGACACCACCGGCTCCGTCCACCATTCTATAAGCGCTGAAAGAGTAAAAAAAGGAAAGAAAAACCCTTCTGCCTTTTGTCGCTTTTTTGTTTCTGCCCTTCTAACTTCGTAAAGTCGTAAATGTCTATATTTATGCAACTGGGTCATAAAGTAACAACCCATCATTTACTGGGAGGATTTATGCGTTCTGATTCTGGCTTCCATGATCCTGTGGTACGGAAGTTTGTTAATACTACAATCGTTTACGGAAAAAGGGGTGCCCGACGAACCTTCAAAATTGTGGTGAACAAAGGCCATTGGATCATCAATCTCTCCGGCACCCATTTGACCAACCCCGGGAGAAAAGCTGGTTATAGGCAAAACCACCACATCTCCAACTTTTTTGGGTTCTTTCATTCCGGTAAAATTTTTCCAGGAGATACCACCTATAGAGGCGCTCATGTCGAAGAAAGTCTCATCGTTGAAGTACTCGAATACTGCATCAGTCCAAACTGCTGGGCCTGTCCACTCCACGACATTATCGTGATCTATCGAAAGCTTCTTGGCCTTTTTTCGGTCTAAAGTCTCCATCGTGATGTTGGCAACAATTTCACGTAGGACAGGGTGGCCTGGTTTCGATTGAATCGTCCATTGACAGAACTGTATTCTCCTTGAGTACCATTGGCTCCAGTCTTCACGATCAGGATCTGCCTCAATTCCAACGACCATCCCGACATCGCTGAGCTTAAAGTTGTCTGAAAGCCACTCTGTAGCTGGTTTCAAGGCAAGTGTATCTATATCAGCGTATATTCCGCCCCGGGCGAGCAAGATGAGATATCGAAAAAAATCGGCTTTGAGAATCGGCAACGGTAGAGCATCATAGGCATCCAAGACATCGGGAACGCCCGAATAAAGATGTCTTATTAAATGATTCGCAACCTGATCTGTAATGACCTAGAGAGTAAATTAGTAACGATCAGTGTGAATAATGTGTTGAGCGGTACCTCATGTACGAAGTCCGGGTGCTTCTCGGTCCAGCTGGCTTCGGTGATACGAAACTCTTCTTTGAACTCCGCACTGGCTGGTGTATATTTCCACGTTTGCCAAATGTAAGCAGGGAATTTTGACTGCACATGGTATGGAAATTGATGGGCAAGTTGCTCCTTCAAGGGAAGGTTCGCCAAGTTGGATATGGAGGTTTGTTGTTGTTTTGTGGGTGTATCAGCTCCCGATGAAACCTTTCGCGGGCGGTCTGTAAGAGCTTCGGAGATAGGCTTGGAATTGTGGGCGGGCGGTTGATTGGTGGGTGTTTTCTCTCCGGGGGTGCCATGCTCCTTCAGTGAAGCTGGCGAAGGCTCGGCTTCAAATGGTGAGGGTGAGTGTGATCGTGGATACAAGAAGAATATACAAAAAAGCAACAAGGCCGAGAGTAATAAGGCTCTCTTGAAACTCATCATGACTGCTGGTGATATTGGATCACGGCAGGCAGGCTACGAGAGCAGACAAAGGGAAATAGTTGGATGAGGATATATTGAACAGGAACCTGGTGATTCCAGGCGCGTATGATCTTAAGTAGGAGTGCAGAGCAAAGGGGGCGTAGAAGAAAGTGTATGAGATGGAAAAGTGTATCGAGTATTTATATAAGGTATGATAATTATTTCAAGTTATTATATAAAGAATTGAGAGGGACCAGCCAGGGCGAGGGGGTGGGTGAGGGCTGAAGGGGGTGAGGCTGTAAGACGTTAAAAAGAATGACAAGCGGGAGAGACAAGCACGCAAACAGGCAAAGTGTTTAATGAATCGAAAACGAGCGAAAGAGTGAGGTTATTCCGCGGCTGACAAGAGCGATGGAAGCAACTGCTGCAGGTCGGAAGAAGCCTTTGAGAGCGCGGTAGAGTAAGGTAACTGGCTGTAACGGTGGGTTGTCTAAGCTACATGTATTTACGTTTCCAGGCACTGGTGGCACAACTGGTCGCTTGCAGCGGTCGCTAAGAGTTTTTGTTGATTTTGATTTCCTGGGCGATATAGTAACCAAGATCTGGGAAACTGTGGAGGAGGCGAAGCCGGATGGGATAATGAGAAGAAGATAGTAGGTGAACCGGCGTTTGAATGGTGGGGGTTCGGGGTACTCTTATGTACCTACATGTAGGTGTCTAGGAGGGCACTGGTAAGTCGTAAATGTGCAGGAAGGCTGCATGGAACTTTCTTCTCATGCTCCGATGCCGTTCCGTTCCCGCCAGCGACTTGTCGATGGCTTGCGTGGCCTATTACACACATGTATGTACTCTTGCACGGGGAATCACCTATTCTATGAATTAGGTGCGGTATCCTATTCCCTATTCCATCATTCATACAGCTAGTAAATCTTATTCCTGTCGCCCTCCTTGTATCCTTCCTTATCGTTGCCATTCCAGCTTCAAAACGAAACAACAGAAGCCCGTTAATTTGGTCGATCGCTAGATGTCGTAGTGTGCCTGGTTGATGTTGAACAGGAAGGACCGATACCCGCCCCGGGTTATTTTGATTTAACCAAGCGTCTGGGATTGAAACCAGGGGCTGCCGCTGCCAGATCGAAAGCCTATCAAACAATTGGATTAGATGCCTATTTTACATACATGTACTGTTACTGTTACTGTTACTGTATATCGAAGCATAGCGGGGAGTACCTGTCTTACCTATTGTGGGGTGACAAAAGTTCTCGTGATTTTCGCAACCAGCAGAAATTACCTAAACGACCAACCCACAAAGTCAGCAATCGGGATTCAATCTTCGGCTCTCTGATCGTATGAATCTTCTTTATATCTTTTGTGGTTGTGGAGTTAAAGTCGTTTCATGGCCCGTCCTCGTATAGAATCACGAGAACTTTTGTCACCCAACAATACAAATACCCAACACTATGTACTGACATGATACATGTAGGTATATACTAGTATTTCGCTGACGTTTTTGAACTGGGCCATTATTGCATACACACAAAATTATGAGCTTGGCGTATTTTTGTATGGCATGCAATATCAGTCGCGTCCACAAACGTCAGAGAAATACGAGTAGACCTACGTATTTTTTTTGACGTTTCCGGACGCGACCACTATTGCATGCCATACAAAAGATAGCCTTGGCGGGTTTTTTTCTGTGTATGCAATAGCAGTTGCATCCGGAAACGCTGTGAAATTGCGAGTAGTGCTGTATTCTGCACGCAAGTTAGTCTCATTAAGTAGTTGAAGATCACGTGTTTGGAGGAGGACCTATATGCCCATGTGATTCGAGGTTCTTGTACCTATATATGTAGGTACAACTGGTGCTTCCTGCGTGGTAGTATACGTAGGGATTTTGATTGAAGGCGCTATTAAGTACGTTTGCCAGGTGTTTGATGGAAGCTACAGTACCGCTCTACACGCATGTAGGTACATTATGTACATACTCTGATGCGCCTGTGATGCAGTTTATATTATAAAGCTCGAAAACCAAGACTTCTATGGATTTAGGATCACTTAGTATTTCTGGCTGACAAATCACACCAGACCGGCATAACGTTTCATGGCAGATCGATTCTGGATATCTAATAGAAACTTAGTACTTCGTAAACATGGTTTTTCGAATAGTATATGCTCTAGTAAATACAGAGCGCTAAGTACTCGAGCGTTTTGTTGAACATTTATATCATAGCTTAAGCATACCTCAAAACACTGGCAGATTGTTTCGGAAGTGTCTAGCAGGAACCATGTCACTGTGCAGGGACAGATCGCGTCATTCAGGGTTGGGTTTTAGATCGAGGCCCATATGCAAAATATTTGCTGCCCCACAAAGGTGCATATTATCATACTCGTGAGAGCCATCTTTGAACATCGTCGCTGTCCTAACTCCACCAGAAAGTGCAAATACCTAGCCAGTAGTCCCTCCGTATAGCCCGTCGAAGCCAGCATAGGACGATAAGATCGAGAAGTTTGAAATAGTGGCGAAATGTCCAGCAACATCAACCGACAGTTGCTAAGGGTTCTATATCATTCTCGTTCTCGGCAGTATAAAGCTCTATCCGGTCCAACTATCACTGCATCGCCCTTCTTGGCCTCAAGATTAAGGCGCAGCCAGTATGTGTCGTCTTCGTCGGTTCGGGGTTTTATCACATCTGCACCGCATTTATCGGGGGCCTCCAACCCACAGATGGCATTCCCGTGCCTTGATGCCATAGAGATGCGAACGAAGGAAATCGAATCGCGCTCCATGGTGAATGGCCCCGAGCCTTCTTACACAACTGGCGCTCACAAAACTTTCACCTCGAAAACTCCGATGCTGTTAGATTACGGTGGCATCCTTCAAGAGTTCACCATTGCCTATGAAACCTGGGGTGAGCTTAATGTCGATAGATCGAATGTCATACTGTTACATACAGGGCTCTCTGCGTCTTCTCATGCAAAATCGAACCCGGATAATCCAAGATTTGGATGGTGGGAAAAGTTTATAGGACCGGGCTGTGCTCTAGATACAGATCGTTTCTTCGTTATATGTACCAATGTCTTGGGCGGATGCTATGGGTCTACCGGGCCATCGAGTATCGATCCCGCGGATGGCGAAAGATATGCGACTAGATTCCCGATAATGACTATGGGAGATATGGTCAGCGCCCAGTTTAGACTTCTGGATCATCTTGGGGTGGAAAAGCTCTATGCTAGTGTTGGCGCTAGTATGGGAGGAATGCAAAGTTTGGCGGCTGGAGTGCTATTTCCTGAGAGAGTTGGAAAGATCGCAAGCATCAGTGGTTGTGCTAGAAGTCATCCTTACAGTATTGCCATGCGGCATGCTCAAAGGCAAGGTAGGGTTGCAATTCTTGTGCAAAGAGAAATTAGTGTGGTCATCAGCCATAACTAACGAGAGAGAAAGTCTTAATGGCCGATCCGAACTGGAATCGAGGATTCTACTATGGCAAGGTCCCGCCACATTTAGGTCTTAAGCTTGCCCGCCAGATCGCAACTGTAACATACAGATCCGGACCAGAATGGGAGCAACGCTTCGGAAGACAGAGAACAGATCCCTCACGCCCGCCTGCATTATGCCCAGATTTTCTTATTGAAACATATCTCGATCATGCCGGCGAAAAGTTCTGTTTGGAATATGATGCAAATAGTTTATTATATGTTTCGAAAGCAATGGATCTGTTTGACCTCGGCGCAGAATACCAAGAGGTAATTCGAAAGCAGAGGGAACAAAATAAACATAAACTATCTCCAAACCACGTCGAAGAATTAAGCGAACAGAGTGCGAGCCAATGCTCCCTGACACTTCCTTCGCAGCCTTATACGGAACAACCAAGAGAACACATTGATGCTTCAACGACTACCGATGATGGATCCATACCTCCTGATCTTGTTGCCGGGCTGGCACCGATGAGAAACATTCCGACCCTCGTTCTAGGTGTTACGAGTGATATCCTATTTCCTGCTTGGCAACAACGAGAGGTAGCGGAGGCTTTGAAGAAAGCGGGGAACCGGAGGGTAACACATGTCGAACTGGGAGAGGATGTTAGTCTGTTTGGACATGACAGTTTCCTGCTGGATATTAAAAATATCGGTGGAAGTGTAAAGCGTTTTTTGGAGGGCTGAAAGGTCAAAAGTGGGAAATTGAAAATTCGGACTTTCTTCCAGTTGTCTATACGGATTAGATGCGTTACGTCCTTCTGTAGTTGATCTATTCCTTTTCACGTCGTGCTTTAAGCAAATTTAATCATGGAGGTCTTTCTGGCTTATAGTAAGCTGTCAATGGATACCACAGGTTAAATGGTTCACGAGGACTCGAGTGAAATAATGAAACCCATATATCGCCTTTGAACCCAACTTACAAGTGGAGATCATTTACAACGAAGGCTGTTAACAATAGTTTGATCTAACGCCTGATCAAAATACTTCGAACCTGATTTATATCATTCCTGAATCTGATGCTATACAGTATTAGGGCAAAGGTCCTCAGCACCGCCGATGAAAGTGCCCCATACATACTACTGTACAACGATTTTGTGCATGGAACTCCGGTAGTTGGGAAACGCGAATTTCAGAGGAAATTAACAGCAACATACAACTCATGTTTAGGTGTTGTGGTATCGACATCAGCTGCAACTTCCTATTCTGGTCTCGTTAATTAGAATTGTATGTATTAGAACTAAAGGCTGGAAGAGTAAAAACTCCATAATCAAGAGACACCGAAGGAGGGTTGGATCATATAGTAATCTTGAATAATTGTACAGCTGCCAGTACAGGCTTTGCTAGTATTATATTTCCAGCCCCTAGATTTTACTGAACCAGAAGGTTGCAAACAAGTAATGAAGTAATCAATCAATCAATCACTGAATCAGAAAGAATGGAAATATTAATGAGTTAAAAAAAAAAAAAGAAAGAATGGAAGTCACAGATTATCACTCGACATGCATATGGAGTTTGTGACAATTATTAGAGAGGTTCTGCAACGGAGTGAACACTACTGCATGAGGCCGTTTCCACAGAGATTTGGAAAACAGTATCAAGGGAAAGTATGGCGCGAGAATCGATGGGGGGGGATAGGTCCACCGCAGGTGTCCTTTAGGATACTAAAATAATCTAGGGTTAGGTGTATGATATGTGTTAGGTTCTTGGCGAGGAGCTCTTGGCGTGGCGAGTGATATTCTATGCTACAAGTCTCGAATAAGACGTTGACGATACAAAAACCTTTCGTTCTTAATATGCACAATATAGTAAATTTTACAATGAGATCTAATGAGTAGCGCAGCCTACGAGTCATCTTGTGATATCAGTGCTTGGGCTCGGCTTGCTAGTTAAAAGCTCGAGGGCTTGAGCCTGGCTCGAGTCAAAGGAATCAGTCTTGGTAGACGAGTACATTGTTGCTGACAGTTGAGGTAGGCACAAGACTGCCTTTATATAGATAGTTGTCCTAAAATAATGGAGCGTTCGTGGGTATAAAATGAGATATGGGAACTCTGCAACTTCGAGTTGAATTGTAGTACTTTCCAATGGACGCAAGAAACTTCCCGTAAATACCAGAATGAAAGGATTATTTCACAAGTCGGCTCAAGCTGAGCGGGGATATGGGCTCGACCCGGCCTGTGTCGCGAAGAGTTGGGCTTGTATTGGCTCGAGCCAGTCCGACTCGTGGACCACACTACTAAGGAGCGCCAGCATCTCGAGTAACGTTTGAGGTGACTAATCTATGATTCTTGCACTGTTTATGTGCACCCAAACCCGCATCATTTCCATATGCACCGTTGCTTCCATAATATGTTGAAATTTTCAAGACAAAACGCTTTCGGATATTTGAAATTAGGTGTTAGGCCTTTTCACTACCTGTGACCATGCAATTATAGTTTTTTGGGTGTACCACTTTGGTAACCCCTAGAAGCACCAATCAATTGAGCTCACAATGGAATTGTGCTGATCCCTTAAACCATAGGCCGAATTGCAACGGGACACTTAACCCTTTGACGCTAGACCAATTTTTCTGAGTATAAAAGTGTGAATTCAACAGGGACGGGGGAGGACATCCCTTCTTGTTCCTTCAACACCCTTCTTCAACTCCGCCAAGACTTGACAAAGAGCGGGGTCACACCTCCTCTCAAGACTTTGCTTAGGCTTCATTGCCAACGCCAGTCCTTCCTCTCCCTCCTTCTTCCCTCTGGGAATAGTCTCCTTCTTGTAACGGCGCAGTGCGAATAAGGAAGAAGTTCGGGAAGGAGAGTGATTAGTAATCGGGAGTTCGTTTGTTGTTTCTCTTTTGGGATTTTGGTAGTGTTTGGGTTTTCTTTCTATGAGTTTGTAACGGGGGTCTCTTCTGAGAGAAAAGAGAATAAGATAGAATAGAGACGGCCGTGCAAGATAGACAATCAGGTTGCAGATTATTCAAAGATACTAGCGCTAGAACTACAGATAATCTTTAAAGCTCAAGTCACCTTCAGATTATTCTTCCTCTACACAAAATGTCCACCCTCCCGGCTCCGAATGCACCCCTTCAGATTGAATGGCAGCCGGTGCCCCTCCAGTGTTACGAGCATGCCAAGCATTTACGGAAGTGAGAGAAAGGCTAGTAGATACCCCAATACCCTCTGATACTAATGACAACACCACTATCAACTCCGGTTCGCACCCACGAGGTGCGGTGCGATTAATATGCGACCAAATGCGGAGTTGCGGTTTTCCTAGTTAAAAAACATGTTTTCGACCCCAATAATAACCCTCAGAGCATCAAACCACCGGAGGGGAGTGCTTTTGGACCGGTGGATATATGAGGGACAGCTGGAAGCAATCGGATCGAAGATCGGATCACTCGGAGCGAATCGGCGCAAGCTACCAGCTGACTGGGTACCTGTCGGCGGTACCTGTGGGCATGAGAGGACTCTGCTATGTGGGAAAGCGATGTGGGAAGAAGCCTGAGTAGGTACCCTTACTGTCTGATACCTACGAGTAGCCAACGCTGACGATTATCCAGCAGATGTGTAACGGAGCCATTTCAACTGTCTGGTGTATGAGTACACACAGGGCCCGGTTACATGCTGAGAGTTATTGTTAGAAGCCAGTTGCACGGTGATATGCAAGTACCGGCAGTGTGGTTAGCCACCAGCTGTCAGAGTAACTACATTCCGGGCGCTAGGAAGAGGATCTATTCATGGGAGCAATGACTGACGAGTCTATGCCTCGCCAGTGACTAGAAGACCGGCCAGAGTGAAGCTCTGATTGCCCGGTGATTCTCTAGATCCTCTGAGCATTGTAAGTCCGCCGAAGGGCAGGGACTATGCTAGGGAAGTCTACAATAAGCGAAAGCTCTACAGCAATGATTAAGCTTACACCTGAGCGGCAGCTCATTCATGCAGGTCCTCGGTTGTGTGGCAACCAAGGCTGCAGGTGTTACAAAGGCTTTGACTAAGGGTGGTTGCCTTGGGTATCGGAAACACCTGCTGACGCTTAGAGGAAAGCGGGGTAGTGGTGGTATTGTTTCCGGTACTGAGGGAAGGCCCACCGGAACTTAGTAAGGAGTTAGGAGCAGAGAATAGAAGCCTTCGGAGTATAAGTACTCAGGTTCATTCCCGCCCTTCAGTCCTGTTTTCTCCAGTCTTCATCAAACAAAAGAACGAAGTTCGAATCGGTAGCAGAGCCCTTAAAGATTATTGAGTTCTAGCGATAGTATCTTTGAATAATCTGCAACCTGATTGTCTATCTTGCACGGCCGTCTCTATTCTATACAAATCTATTTCTCTTAGAAAGGACCCCCGTTACAGATAATCTTTAAGGCTCAAGTCACCTTCAGATTATTCTTCCTCTATACAAAATGTCCGCCCTCTCGGCTCCAGATGCACCCCTTCAGATTGAATGGCAGCCGGTGCCCCTCCAGCTTGATGCCACCGGGCAGACACAGCTTGTTAAGAAACCCAGGACCGCTCTACAGGCCTATATTCCCGGCTGTGAGCCTGCCTGGCAGGATACCGATGAGGTTTCCTTACAAAAGTTCTTCACAGAGCTTCAGACCTACCTCCAGCACAGCCTGCAGAGTCAGTTGAACCGAGGCAGTCAGGCACTGCTCATTGTACAAGAGCGCCAGGCAGCACAGAATGCTCTGATGGCAGAAGCTCTAGAGTACATGAGGTCGGAAGTCAACTCTGTTCAGGAAGAGCTCCGGAAGTATGCAGAAAGAGATGAACTGAATGCCGATGTTGATGCCATGGAGATTGAGTGGACAAATCCGGCCACTCCACCAGACTTTGTTGCCGAGATACAGAGAGCTCTTGATGAAGGAAGGTTGGTGGTGGGTAGACCAGCAACTCCGGCACCACTTTCAGTCTCCAGGTCCTCTTCCAGAGCAGCTACCAGGACAATGCAGCGGAAGACCAGCCCCTTTGCAGCATTTCCGGTCCGATCCACTAGGAGAATTATCCCTATTGTGCAGCCAGCGGTGGGGGCTTCACCCTTACCACCTAGCCGCTTCGGTGGAACACATCCACTCCTTGGAGGAGCCGACCGATCCTTTGACTATGAAGGAGAGTTCTTCTCAGGTGCAGGCCGAGGACCTCCTAGTCCGCTAGCCAGGAACCCAGGAAGGTTTACCATGTCTGGGGCTGCTCAACCAGCAGCAACCTCACCACTGGCCAGCAACCCAGCACCAGTAGCACCTGTGGCCCCTCCTGCTGCGGCCGCCGCTCCCCCTCCAGCTCAGGCACAGGGAGGAAGTGGCGGAAATCAGAACCCTCCACCTCCAGCAGCCCGCGCTCCCGCTCCAGGAGATCCGGATAGTTCTGACAGCTCAGACTCGGAACCAGAAGGTGGTAACAGAAGAGATTGGCGGAGATACCTTAAGAAGAAGTTGGAGAAGCAACAGAAGAATCTGTTGGCAATGATGTCCCAGCAGTATCAACCTCCGACCACCTCCCACCCTTCTACTTCCACCAGAGCTCGAGAACCAAAGGCACCACCACCCTCTAAGTTTCAGGGCAAGGCGGAGCAAGTGGAAACCTTTATCCGGCAATGTGAGAATGTGTTCTCCATTGAGAGCCTGTCCTTTACCTCTGAGGAGGTTAAGATCCGATATGCAGGCAATCTGATGGAAGGCGAGGCAGCAATCCGATGGTATGAGGCATACCACAATTCAATTGATCAAGCCTCTGCCAACCGTCTTGCTGGAATGCCGGTGCAGTTGGATCAGAGATGGAAGCGCTGGGATTCCTTTGTGGATGCTTTTAGAGCTGCCTTCGGTGAAGCCATCTCTAGAGATGATGCTGTAGCCCAATGGAATACCCTCACCCACACAGCTCGAGGAGGAATAGACCTCTTCCTGAATACTATCATTCAGCTGATGTGGAAGACTGGCTATGAGGGTCAGTTGGTGGATGATAAGATTCATAATTCCCTCCTCCCAGACCTAGGCATGAGTTGGGCTCTTTTTAATCCCAAGCCAAAGTCCTTGATGGAGCGGATAGCTGCTCTAAGAGAGTTAGGGCACACCCATGAGAGGTACCAAGGGATGGCAGCTGAGAAAGCGCACCCTCGGACCAAGAAAGATCCTCCCGCTCAGAAGGACCAGCAGCCTAAGAGGAAAAGAGAAGCTGTGAGCTCCTCCGGCCCTCAGAAGACTCCCGGACCTAAGGATAAAGCGGTGGAACTGAAGGGTATCCCGGGGGATATTCTAGAAGAAAGAAGGAAAGCAGAAGTATGCTTGAAGGTATGACCTTCCGGTACTCCCTATTGGTAGAGTGCATAGACTGACTTGTGCAATAGTGCGGCAAGTCCAGACACAAATGGACCGATTGTTGGTCTAGGGAACCTACTGTTGTCCGAGTGGCAGCAGTGAGAGTACAAAAGCGGAAAAGAGGGAATGGCAAGTCCAACTCTCAGAAGAAGGCTAAAGTGGCTGCTGTAGTAGCAGAGGATCCACTTGTTGTACTCCCGGAGGTTACAGAAGATTTTGTTTTTCAGCCTGAGCAAGACTCGGACAATGAAATCATCTGGTAGAAAAGTGTCTGTTTGAGTCTATGTTTACTAAGTTTTCTGTGATATGGGTTTTTCGGTTTCTATGTTTCTCTTGAATAAATTATGATTGTGTTTCCGCCTATTTGATTGCTCTAAGCACTCTGAGGATGGGTTTAAGACCCGAAACAGCTGGTCTGTCAGTGCTCTACCAAAGTTATATTTGCTACAAGACACTTCCAAACCGCTACCAAAAAAAATTACCACACATCATACCCGCTATATTACCGCTTGGGAATAGAACCAAACGATCTTTTGATCTTAGTAGTGCCCGAAGCTATTAGCTATGTTGAAAAGACAAAGAGAAACAAGTCCAGAATCCGCTGTTAAGCAAAGAAAGTTGGAACAGAGGCTTCCTTCTTTACCAGTACATGGAAAAAGACCTATACTGAAGGCAGGACTGTCATGGACGGTCAAAGGAAAGGATGAAGGCGCCCAAGGGTCTTTCCTGTTTGACACCGGTTGTACAGGAGCTATCCTCAACCAGAGTTTTGTCAGAAAACATGGAATTCCCTTAGTGAGGCGGGATCAACCTCTGACAATGTTTGATGCTCAAGGAGATGTCATGATGGGAGGAGGCGAGTATTACACTCACCCGGTCCACATGACTATGGGAGATCATAAGGAGACACTCCGATGGGAGGTGGCTACACTGGAAGAAGGAATGACCGGTTACCTGCCAATTAGTTGGGCTAGGAAGCATAACCCGGACATCAACTGGGAACTCAACACCATGAGCTGGAGGAGTGACTACTGCAAGCAGAATTGTCTCCCAGCGGCCACCAAGATTGAACTGATCTCTCCGTACCAAATGTTGGAAGAAGAAGAGACAGTCTATCAATTGGTTGGTTCAGTATGGCATGATGAGGACGGAGGTGATATTGCTGAGAAAATACACCACCTATACCGGGATTGGGCTGATGTGTTCAGTCAAGAGAAGATTGAGGAAATGCCACCGCATTCTCATAATGATTTGAAGATCAAACTCTTGCCTGGCACCGCTCCTGTGAGGGATGCGTACCAGACCACAAGAGTACACTACGCAGAGCTCAGAGTTCGGCTAACAGCTACAAAGGTAGAAGTCTCCAAGGTCTCTTCAGTCAACGCCGAGTATGATTCTCCTTGATCCGATACGGGCCCCGCGAGCTACGTTATCAACAAAGATTCACTAGAGTTAGTGTGTGATGTTCGACCGTTTTCGACGTAATAGTTCAGGTAGAGTTCGAAGTCACGATAGAATAAAGTATTTTCAAAAGTATAACCAAATAAAGTTGTAACTCGCGTATCAACGATTTATATTGTTAAGACTCTGATTTCGCCGATAATGGTTTGGCTAGTCAGTGAATGACACAGTATTTATATCCCTCGCTTATGTCTCGAGGACCCAGTCTACTAATAATACAGAATACACTCGGGGCATGCCCGAGACCCTGAAAAACAACCAAGTACATTTAACTCCTAAGTCCGTAACCCAAACTCCTAAAGCCGCTGAAACCCCTCAACCTATTTATTCACTCTAATGCACGTTTCCCTGTCGATGTTTCTTCTCCATCGGCCGTCTGGTGGATAATCGTCAGCGTCGGCTATTCTGAGGTCTCGGACGGCAAGGCTACCTACTCAGGCCTCTTCCCACATCGCTTTCCCACATAGCAGAGTCCTCTCATGCCCACAGGTACCGCCGATAGGTACTCGGCCGGCTGGCAGCTTGCGCCGATTCGCTCCGAGCGGTCCGATCTTCGATCCGATTGATTCCAGCTGTCCCTCATATATCCACCGGTACCAAAACACTCCCCTCCGGCGGTTTGACGCTCCGGGGGTTATTATTGGGATCGAAAACGTGTTTTTTAACTAGGAAAACCGCAACTCCGCATTTGGTCGCATATCGATCGCACCGCACCTCGTGGGTGCGAACCGGAGTTGATAGTGGTGTTGCCATTAGTATCAAAGGGTATTGGGGTATCTTCTAGCCTTTCTCTCACTCCCGTAAATGCTTAGCATGCCCGTAACAGCTTACCCCCCTTCCAGGGTGTCACGTCTCGGGACATCTTCTGACAGACTATGGTTCCAGTAAACCTGCTCCACATATCACCCGTGGTGTCTGTGGAGGGGAAGGACTTAGCCCCGTGGGGTACCTCTATAGTCTCAGGCGTTGGTCCTTCACGGCCTTGGGGTTCCTTCGATGATAGTCACGGACTAGATCAAGTACGTCCTCGTTCATAGCGTCCATGACTTGATAAGTACAGTCACTCATCGAATAGCCCCGCCATTTCACCAAGTACTCCACTAATCCTCTTCTGCTCTTCCGGCTCCCCACGATACTTTCCACTTCGTACAGCACCTCTCCTTCCTTATCGACCTCTTCGGGAGTTGGGGGACGTTGTTCTCGGCCTGGGATACTGCTCTGTCGATACCGTTCCAAGAGTTCGATATGGAACACATTATGAATTTTGACTTGTGGTGGCAGTTCCAATTCACAGGCTCGTTTTCCGGCTAGTCGGATGATTTTGAACGGGCCGAGTTTCTTATGATCGAGTTTCTTGGTTGAGCGACGTGTCTTGATATTGGTCGCATTGAGCATAACCATGTCTCCCACCTTGAAGTTAGGTGGTTCGTCCCTTTTCCGATCATAGTATTTCCCCATCTTTTCCCTGGTGTCTGTTAAGCGAGCGAGAGCAGAATCATGAACTCCTCGGATGAAATGAGCGTACAGGTCACTGGTTGGGTTGACCACTTCGGCTTCCGTCGGCCAGTTGGTTCTTGGGTTGTAACCGTAATTGGTATAGAACGGAGATTGACCCGTGGCGGTGGTAACCGAGTTGTTGTAAGCATACTCCGCCAACGGGAGTAGCTCTGCCCAATCATCTTGCTCGTAGTTACAAAACGCTCGTAAGTAGTGCTCGAGGGTTTGGTTGACTCGCTCTGTTTGCCCATCGGTCTGAGGGTGGAAAGCAGTACTCATTCTTATCCTCACATCCAACAATTCCATAAGAGATGCCCAAAAACTTGAAGTAAACTTGGCGTCCCTGTCGGAAACTATGTCGAGAGGCAGCCCATGGAGTCGCCAGATTTGACCGAGGAATATCTTTGCTAAATCCTGCGCGGTCGTTTCTGCTACTAAGGGAATGAAGTGCGACATCTTCGAGAACCTATCAACTACTACCCAGATTTGATTGTATCCCTTTGATTCCGGTAACTGTACGACGAAGTCCATTGATATCGATTGCCAGACAGAATGTGGCGTGGACAGTGGTAGAAGCGCACCGTATTTTTTATGGCGGCTGGGTTTGTTGCGCTGGCACTCGTCACATGACCGAACGTAGTCATCAATCCACTCGTTCATTTTTGGCCAATAGAAGTTACGCGTGATGAGTTCCAGTGTCTTGTCTTGTCCAAAGTGTCCTGCCACTTTCGAGTCGTGTTCTGCCTGTGCGATTCGGATCTTGATACGGTCGTCTGCCGGGATGTAGAGTCGGTTCTTATAGAAGAGTAGCCCGTCTTTCTCAGCCATATCCTTCAATTCCCCCAGCTTCTCCCCTTGCTCAATTCTCTCTCTCATTCCTACCCATATCGGGTCTCCCGATGCCGCCTGCCTGACATGATCCAGAAAATTCTTAGACCAGTCGATCACTCCCTTGGAGGCAAGCGACACCGCTGATACCACAAACTCTTCCTCCGCCAACTGCCCGGGCTTAAAGAACCTGTCTATCGGCTGTTTCCCAAGCGTGCCTCCCCCTTCAGGACGGTACTCCGGCCGTCGCGATAGTGCATCTGCCTTCCCATTTTTGGTTCCCGGGCGGTAAATAATCTTAAAGTCAAATTCCGCCAAAGACTCAGCCCATCTTGCCTGTCGTCGGTTAAGAACCTTGGTTGTTGAAAAATATTCCAAGTTCTTATGATCCGTGTAGACGAGGACCGTTTGACTAGGTCCTTCGAGGTAGTGACGCCATTGCTTGAAGGCCGACACAATTCCTAGCATCTCCTTATCCCAGACGTCGTAGTTGAGTTCCGCTGGGTTAAGCTTTCGAGAATAAAAGGCAACAGGGTGAGTCTTTCCGTCAATAACCTGGGATAAAATTGCGGCGATAGCAAAATCACTTGCGTCCGTTTCCACGATAGTCTGGCGATCTGGAGAGAAGTGTACCAAGATCGGCGCAGACGTAAACAGGGTTTTGAGTTTTTCGAAGGCTGCTTGGGCCGTTATAGACCAGACAAAGTTCTTAGCATCACCCCTGAGACAATCGGTAATGGGTTTACAGACCCCGGAGAAATTGTGGATAAACCTTCTGTAGAAGTTGGCAAAGCCCATGAAGATCTGTACTTCTTTAACGCTGCGCGGGGCTTGCCAATTCGTAACAGACATGACCTTATCCAGTGCCATGGTGACGCCTGCTGGGGCAAGGATGTATCCGAGGAACTCAATTTCGGTAAGTTCGAAGAACGATTTCTTCGAGTTGGCGACCAGTTGGTATTCTTGTAGCCTACTAAGAACTTTGCCGACCAGCTCCCTGTGTTCCTCTCGAGACTTGCTATATATTAGGATATCATCAAGGTATACTACTACACCTTGATCCAAAAATTCCCTCAGCGCATCATTCATCATGTTCTGGAAGGTCGCCGGCGCATTTGCCAGCCCAAAAGGCATGACGAGGTACTCAAAATGCCCGTACCGCGTACGAAAGGCTGTCTTCCACTCGTCACCGTCTTTGATCCTGATGAGGTTGTAACCTTCTTTCAGGTCAATCTTCGAGAAGATAACCGCGCCTGCTACTCGATCTCGCAGCTCGTCCATAAGCGGTAGAGGATACCTATTCTTAATGGACACTCGGTTAAGTCCACGGTAGTCAACGCAAAGTCGCAGACTACCGTCCTTTTTCTTCACAAATAGGATTGGGGCTCCTGCAGGGGATTTGCTCGGCCTAATCTTTCCCAATCGCAACATTTTGTCCAGGTATTCCCGAAGCACCTTTAGTTCGACTTCGGATAGGGAGTAAACGGGTCCCCATGGTGGCTGCTTCCCTGGTTCAAGGTCTATTGCATGGTCGTAGGATCGATGCGGTGGTAACTTATCTGCTTCCGACGGTAGGAAGACTTTAAGGAACCCATGGAGCCAAGAGGGAAGAGTTTCGCGGAGGTTGACCGATTCATCTTCCAAAAGACAAATGCTACCGATGAATTGAGCCTCCGGATCGTCCAGTACTCCCTCATCCATCTCTATTTGTGGTTCCTTATCAGTGAAGCATCTACTCCTGCAGTTCTCACTATCGTAGGAAACTTCCCCATTTGCCCCTATAACCGGCTTATGTTCTTTCAGCCACCAATTCGGTAGTATTGCATCGATGCCAAGTGGGAGAGGGGCGATCTCGAATGACAACTGTGTTTGATGCCCCCTTGACATTATAATTAATGGTTGTGTAAAGGCGTGTCCCGTGCCCTTCATAACTTCTCCCGTAAATCCAAATACCCGGGCCGGGACGTCTCGTTTCACCTTCGGGACCTCAAAACTATCAACAAAAACAGCAGACAAAACAGGACCAGTTGCACCAGTATCCAACAGCACCTTACAAGGTAAACATTTTTCCGCAAAACAAAGGAACTGATTAACGATAGGTCGAGGACCATGAATAGGTTCCTCCAAAATTTTCTGTTTTTTCTCCGGTTGGGACGCTCTCCCTTCCTGCCTTTTTCTTTTCATATTTTTTTTGTTGTTTTCCGTCAGTGATAACATAGCAATCTGGGGATACTCCTGACCTGACTCATCAGAGTCCCCTTTTAAAAATCCTCGTCGAAATCCATTTCAGATTCCGATCCGCGTTCTCGCACAAACGCTTGCCCACTGGTGTACTCCGCAGCAGCCGTCGCAGCCGGCTTCTTAGCCCGGTGCCTCATTCGCTTTCTCTGAGGTTGGGGTTCCGGTGGTTCCATATCGTGGTCGCCATCGTCATCGCGGGTACGCTTTCGGGAGAAAGAGGAGATAGATGCACTGCTGTTAGCATCTGAACGACACCACTTCCAAAGATGACCCTTTCGGCCACATCGCACGCAGGCTCCATCGGTCTTTCGCTGTTCTCGGACCGGCTGTGGAACTCCTTTGGTGGCTTCGTCGTAGTCGTGGTGTAACGGGGGTCCTTTCTAAGAGAAATGGAATCGGATAGAATAGAGACGGCCGTGCAAGATAGACAATCAGGTTGCAGATTATTCAAAGATACTATCGCTAGAACTCAATAATCTTTAAGGGCTCTGCTACCGATAAGAACTTGGTTTTTCTTTTCTGATTGAAGACTCGAGAGAACAGGACTGAAGGGCGAGAATGAACCTGAGTACTTATACTCCAAAGGCCTCTATTCTCTGCTCCTAACTCCTTACTAAGTTCCGGTGGGCCTTTCCTCAGTACCGGAAAACAATACCACCGCTACCCCGCTTTTCTCTAAGCGTCAGCAGGTGTTTCCGATACCCAAGGCAACCACCCTTAGTCAAAGCCTTTGTAACACCTGCAGCCTTGGTTGCCACACAACCGAGGACCTGCATGAATGAGCTACCGCTCAGGTGTAAGCTTAATCTTGCTGTAGAGCTTTTCGCTTATTGTAGACTTCCCTAGCATAGTCCCTGCCTCTTCGGCGGTCATACAATGCTCAGAGGAATACAGAGGATCACCGGACAATCAGAGCTTCACTCTGGCCGGTCTTCTAGTCACTGGCGAGGCATCGACTCGTCAGTCATTGCTCCCATGAATAGATCCCCTTCCTAGCGCCCGGAATGTAGTTACTCTAACAGCTGGTAGCTAACCACACTGCCGGTACTTGCATATCACCGTGCAACTGGCTTCTAACAATAACTCTCAGCATGTAATCGGGCCCTGTGTGTACTCATACACCAGACAGTTGAAATGGCTCCGTTACACCACTCCCCTCTTCCAGGATCTTGGTCTCCGAGATCTATAACCATTCTATTACCATTCAATCTATTTGACAAGAAACTCCGTGATATGCAAGGGAATGAAAAACCCAAAGGAAAAAATCTACACCCCAACAATCCGCTTGTCCTTGGGTTTCTTGGGATACCTCATATGGAAATCTCGAAGGGCTTCTTCGGCACTCTTCTTAAGATGCTCCCAAGGTTCCCATGTAGCATCCTCGTTCTCATAACCTTCCCACAGCACTAAGTATTCCACTCGTCTTTTTTTCTTATTGACCCGGCTATCAGCTACCTCTCGGACAACCCAGTTCTGTTCTCCTTCAATCTCTTCAGGCTCCGGTACAGGAACCCTTCTCTCAGGATCTACCGGTGCTCGGTAAGGTTCCAGAAGAGAAACATGAAAGACCGGGTGGATTCCCATTTGGGGGGGAAGAGAGAGCTTGTAGGCACGGGTACCAATAGCTTCCAAGACCTTAAAGGGTCCCATCTTCTTCTGATCCAGTTTTCCCAAAGGCCGCTTTGTTTGCACATTGCGCCGGTCCAACATAACTTCATCTCCGGGCTTGATTTCAGGCGGTGCTAGGGCATGTGCATCATACCACCGAGCCATTCTTAATCTAGTTTTACCCAAGCTGGCATTCATAGCCTGCCAGATAGATTCCCATTGAGATATCATGACCTCGCTTGCTGGATTGTTCCATTCTACTCCTTCCTTTGGGGCCGGCCAGTTGGTCCTGGGTTCATATCCATAGTTGGCATAAAAAGCCGATACTTTGGTAGACTCAGAGACCGCCGAGTTATATGCATACTCTGCCAAAGGCAAGAGTTCTGCCCAGTCATCCTGTTGATATGAACAATAACTCCGCAAGTAATGTTCCAGGGTCTGATTAACTCTTTCTGTTTGACCGTCCGTTTGGGGGTGGAAAGAAGTGGACATCTTCAGCTTCACATTGAGAAGGCTCATGAGAGATTGCCAAAAGTGAGAGATGAACCTACTATCTCTGTCCGAGACTATGTCATCAGGTAAACCATGGAGTCTCCAAACTTCCTTCAAGAACAGCTTAGCCAAATCTTCCGTTTTATTGAGGGTAAGAAGAGGGATGTAGTGTGCCATCTTCAAAAAACGGTCCACTATTACCCAGATCTTTGTAAACCCACTAGATTCCGGTAATCCCACAATGAAGTCCATAGAGATGGAAGTCCAAGGCCGATAGGGTATCTCCAACGGTTGGAGCATACCAAACTTCTTGTGTCTTGAGGTCTTATTCCTCTGGCAGCTGTCACAGCTCCGGACATATTCCTCAACATCCTTATCCATGTTGGGCCAAAAGAAGTTATTTTTCACCCGCTCTAGTGTCTTAAATTGGCCAAAATGACCAGCCACCTTAGAGTCATGGGTATCGGACAGTATTTCCATCTGAAGCTTCTTGTCTTTGGGTATATACCATCTATTCTTGTAGAAGATAAGACCGTTCTTGACCGACAAGTTCTGGTCCAAATTCGGTTTCCTTTCAACCAGAGAGCGGTGCAATTCCTGCCAGAAACTATCCTCTTTAGCAGCCGTATATAAGCGCTCTAAGAACGTATTCTGCAATTGATTAACCCTGACAGCCGCTAGCTTTACAGGATCCAAAACCAATTGACCTGGCCTAAAAAAGATCTGTGGCTCCGGCTGCAGAGTTTCACCTCCCTCTCCAAGGCGGTGATCCCAGCGCCTAGATAACACATCAGTCTTGCCATTCTTTTCTCCCGGTCTGTAGACAACTTTAAAATTGTAGCCTGCGAGGTCTTCAGACCATCTAGCTTGCCGCCTAGTGAGAATCTTGGTAGAATTAAAATACTCCAAGTTCTTGTGGTCTGTGAAAACCGTGATTTCTTGCTCGCAAGATTTGAGCATGTGTTCCCATTCTCGGAAAGAGGCTACAATAGCTCCCATTTCCTTATCATGAATGTCATAGTTGATCTCAGCAGGGGAGAATTTCTTAGAATAGAATGCCACCGGATGTAGCTTCCCATCATTCCCATACTGAGAGAGCACCGCTTCCTTGGCAAAATCACTGGCATCTGTCTCGACCACCGTCCTCCTACTAGGGTCAAAATGAAGAAGGATTGGAGCGCTTGTGAACAGCCCCTTGAGTTCTTCAAAGGCCTGCTCATGTGCTGCCGTCCAATACCATTTTTTGTCTTTTTGCAGGAGGTCAGTTAATGGTTTGCAAACCTTACTGAAGCCTTCAATAAAGCGGCGATAGAAGTTTGCAAATCCGAGGAATGCCTGTACCGCCTTAATATTCTCAGGGACCGGCCATTCCTTAACTGCCTCCACCTTGTCTTCTGACATAGATACTCCTTGTTCTGAGATATGATAGCCCAGATATTCTACCTCTCGGACATGGAAGGAAGTCTTACTGATCGAGGCACAGAGCTTAGCTTCCCTAAGCTTCTGTAAGACCTTCTTGACCAGTAGCTCATGCTCTTTCTCATTTTCCGAGTAGATGAGGATGTCATCAATATAGACAACCACTCCTTCATCCAGTAGTTCCTTTAGCACATCATTAATCATTGCCTGGAAGGCGGAGGGAGCGTTGCATAGTCCAAACGGCATTACATTATATTGATACAGTCCATAGCGAGTTCTGAAAGCGGTTTTCCACTCATCACCTTCAGCTATCCTGATCAAATTGAAGCCGTTCTTTAGGTCTATCTTTGTGAAGATCTTGGCCTTGAACAGCCTATCTCTGAGCTCACTCATGATAGGCAGCGGGTACTTGTCCTTGGCAGTGACCTTGTTCAAACCTCTGTAATCCACGCAAATCCGCAATGTACCATCCTTCTTAGGAATGAACAATATGGGCGCCGCAGCAGGGCTGTTTGATCTAGAGATCTTTCCCGAAGACAATTCTTTGTTCAGGTACTCTCGGAGGGCCTTCAACTCTGGAGCGGAACATGGGTACAGCGGGCCAAATGGGGGAGCGGTCCCAGGCAAGAGTTTGATCTTCAAATCATTATGGGAATGCGGCGGCATTTCCTCAATTCTCTCTTGACTGAACACATCAGCCCATTCCCGGTATAGGTGGTGTATTTTCTCAGCAATATCACCTCCGTCCTCATCATGCCATACTGCACCAACCAATTGATAGACTGTCTCTTCTTCCTCCAACATCTGGTATGGAGAGATCAGTTCAATCTTGGTGGCCGCTGGGAGACAATTCTGCTTGCAGTAGTCACTCCTCCAGCTCATGGTGTTGAGTTCCCAATTGATATCCGGGTTATGCTTCCTTGCCCAACTAATTGGCAGATAACCGGTCATTCCTTCTTCCAAAGTAGCCACCTCCCATCGGAGTGTCTCCTTATGATCTCCCATAGTCATACGGACCGGGTGAGTATAATACTCACCTCCTCCCATCATGACATCTCCTTGAGCATCAAACATTGTCAGTGGTTGATCCCGCCGCACTAAGGGAATTCCATGTTTCCTGACAAAACTCTGGTTGAGGATTGCTCCTGTACAACCGGTGTCAAACAGGAAAGACCCTTGGGCGCCTTCATCCTTTCCTTTGACTGTCCATGACAGTCCTGCCTTCAGTATAGGTCTTTTTCCATGTACTGGTAAAGAAGGAAGCCTTGATTCCAGCTTTCTTTGCTTAAAAGCGGGTTCCGAACTCGTTTCTCTTTGTCTTTTCAACATGGCTAATAGCTTTGGGCACTACTAAGATCAAAGATCCTTTGGTTCTATTCCCAAGCGAAGTTATAGCAGATATGATGTGTAGTTTTGGTAGCGTTTTTGGAAGTGTCTTCGTAGCAAATGTAACTTTTGGTAGAGCACTGACAGACCAGCTGTTTCGGGTCTTAAACCCATCCTCAGAGTGCTTAGAGCAATCAAATAGGCAGAAACACAATCATATTTTATTCAAGAGAAACAATAAACCGAAAACCCATATAAACGAAAACTAGTAAACATAGACTTCAAACAGACACTTTTCTACCAGATGATTTCATTGTCCGAGTCTTGCTCAGGCTGAAAAACAAAATCTTCTGTAACCTCCGGGAGTACAACAAGCGGATCTTCTGCTACTACAGCAGCCACTTTAGCCTTCTTCTGAGAGTTGGAATTACCCTTCCCTCTTTTCCGCTTTTGTACTCTCACTGCTGCCACTCGCACAACAGTGGGTTGCTTGGACCAACAATCGGTCCATTTGTGTCTGGACTTGCCGCACTATTGCACAAGTCAGTCTATGCACTCTACCAATAGGGAGTACCGGAAGGTCATACCTTCAAGCATACTTCTGCTTTCCTTCTTTCTTCTAGAATATCCTCCGGGATACCCTTCAGTTCCACCGCTTTGTCTTTAGGTCCAGGAGTCTTCTGAGGTCCGGAGGAGCTTGCAGCTTCTCTTTTCCTCTTAGGCTGCTGGTCCTTCTGAGCAGGAGGATCTTTCTTGGTGCGAGGGTGCGCTTTCTCAGCTGCCATCCCTTGGTACCTTTCGTGTGTATGCCCTAACTCTCTTAGAGCAGCTATCCGCTCCATCAAGGACTTTGGCTTGGGATTAAAAAGAGCCCAACTCATGCCTAGGTCCGGGAGGAGGGAATTGTGAATCTTATCATCCACCAACTGGCCCTCATAGCCAGTCTTCCACATCAGCTGAATAATAGTATTCAGGAAGAGGTCTATTCCTCCTCGAGCCGTGTGGGTTAGGGCATTCCATTGGGCTACAGCATCATCTCGGGAGATGGCTTCACCGAAGGCAGCTCTAAAAGCATCCACAAAGGAATCCCAACGCTTCCATCTCAGATCCAAAGACACCGGCATTCCAGCAAGGCGGTTGGCGGAGGCTTGATCAATCGAATTATGGTATGCCTCATACCATCGGATCGCTGCCTCTCCTTCCATCAAGTTGCCGGCATATCGAATCTTAACCTCCTCAGAGGTGAAGGACAGACTCTCAATGGAGAACACATTCTCACATTGCCGGATAAAGGTCTCCACTTGCTCCGCTTTGCCCTGGAACTTGGAGGGTGGTGGTGCCTTTGGTTCTCGGGCCCTGGTCGTTGTGGAAGAGGGAGAGGCGGTCGGAGGTCGGAACTGCTGGGACATCATAGCCAACAAATTCTTCTGCTGCTTCTCCAACTTCTTCTTAAGATATCTCCGCCAGCCTCTTCTATCACCACCTTCTGGTTCCGAATCGGAGCTGTCAGAACTGTCTGAGTCTCCAGGAGCAGGAGCACGGGCCACAGGAGGCGGAGGGTTCTGGTTTCCACCACTTCCACCCTGTGCTTGGGCCGGAGGGTTCTGGTTCCCACCACTTCCACCCTGTGCCTGAGCTTGGGGGGGGGCGGCGGCCGCAGCAGGAGGGGCCACAGGTGCTACTGGTGCCACATTGCTGGCCAGTGGTGAGGTTGCTGCTGGTTGAGCGGCCCCGGACATGGTGAACCTTCCTTGATTCCTGGCTAGCGGACTGGGAGGTCCTCGGCCTGCACCTGGGTAGAGTTCTCCCTCATAGTCAAAAGATCGGTCGGCTAATCCAAGAAATGGATTTACTCCTGCAAAGCGACTAGGAGGTAAGGGAGATGCTCCCACCGCTGGCTGGACAATAGGAACAATTCTCCTAGTGGATCTGACCGGAAATGCTGAGAAGGGACTGGTCTTCCGCTGCATTGTCCTGGTGGCCGCCCTGGACGAGGACCTGGAGCCTGGATTTGGTACCGGAGTTGCTGGTCTCCCTACCACTAGCCTTCCTTCATCAAGGGCTTTCTGAATCTCGGCAACAAAATCTGGCGGAGTTGCCGGGTTTGTCCACTCAATCTCCATGGCATCGGCTGCCAATTCATCCCTTTCCACGTACCTTCGGAGTTCTTCCTGGACAGAGTTGACTTCATGCCTCATATATTCAAGAGCTTCTGCCATCAGAGCATTCTGTGCTGCCTGGCGCTCTTGCACAAGAAGCAGTGCCTGACCGCCTCGGGTCAACTGATTCTGCAGGCTATGCTGGAGGTAGGACTGGAGCTCTGTGAAGAACTGTTGGAAGGAAACCTCGTCGGTATCCTGCCAGGCAGGCTCACAACCGGGGATGTAGGTCTGTAGAGCGGTCCTGGGTTTCTTAACAAGCTGTGTCTGCCCGTTGGCATCAAGCTGGAGGGGCACCGGCTGCCATTCAATCTGAAGAGGCACTTCCGGAGCTGATAGGGCGGACATTTTGTATAGAGGAAGAATAATCTGAAGGTGACTTGAGCCTTAAAGATTATCTGTAACGGGGGTCCTTTCTAAGAGAAATGGAATCGGATAGAATAGAGACGGCCGTGCAAGATAGACAATCAGGTTGCAGATTATTCAAAGATACTATCGCTAGAACTCAATAATCTTTAAGGGCTCTGCTACCGATAAGAACTTGGTTTTTCTTTTCTGATTGAAGACTCGAGAGAACAGGACTGAAGGGCGAGAATGAACCTGAGTACTTATACTCCAAAGGCCTCTATTCTCTGCTCCTAACTCCTTACTAAGTTCCGGTGGGCCTTTCCTCAGTACCGGAAAACAATACCACCGCTACCCCGCTTTTCTCTAAGCGTCAGCAGGTGTTTCCGATACCCAAGGCAACCACCCTTAGTCAAAGCCTTTGTAACACCTGCAGCCTTGGTTGCCACACAACCGAGGACCTGCATGAATGAGCTACCGCTCAGGTGTAAGCTTAATCTTGCTGTAGAGCTTTTCGCTTATTGTAGACTTCCCTAGCATAGTCCCTGCCTCTTCGGCGGTCATACAATGCTCAGAGGAATACAGAGGATCACCGGACAATCAGAGCTTCACTCTGGCCGGTCTTCTAGTCACTGGCGAGGCATCGACTCGTCAGTCATTGCTCCCATGAATAGATCCCCTTCCTAGCGCCCGGAATGTAGTTACTCTAACAGCTGGTAGCTAACCACACTGCCGGTACTTGCATATCACCGTGCAACTGGCTTCTAACAATAACTCTCAGCATGTAATCGGGCCCTGTGTGTACTCATACACCAGACAGTTGAAATGGCTCCGTTACACGTGGTATATTGGCTTATTCCCCGACTTGTTCTTGCTGGTGCTCTTCTTATCTTGCCCTTTCTCTTTCTCCTCGGTCTGAGCCCTCCCCTTGATCTTAAACCCCTTCTCCTTTTGCCGCGAGTTCCCACCATTATTCGTCTCCCTTCCTCTCGACTCCGCTTTCCCCAACATCTTCATCTGCTCTTGATAGGCCTCATGAGCCTTACCGGCTCGTTCCAACTGTTGGATGTACTCGGAGTCGTCCTCGGTTGGATCGAAGCGTGAGTGGCGCTCCCGGATTTCATTTGGTAGTCCTTGGAGCAAGGCGGCGCGATAGGATGCTCCTTTCATCTGAGCATGCTGGTTCATGATCTCCATTCTTGTCAGGTAGTCCCCGATGTTAGCAGAGTACTTAAACTGCTGCATCTTCATCGCGTTTTCCATAGCCTCCTGAGTACTTAAGAAGCGTTTCCTAATCTCCTGACGGAACCGAGTCCAAGTGGCGTAGTCCGCGGCTGCCGGTCCTAGCATCTTGGTCTCGATGTATTCCATGAACCATTCCTTTGCCAACCCACACGTATACGTTCCAGCGAACAGTACCTTGTTCCTGTCCGTTCGGAACTTCTTGGGCTTCTGCTCAAAGTAGATCTCGCATTCCATGAGCCAATGCCGCAGGTTATGCTTCCTGGCATTATCGAACTCAAAGGGTATTTTGGCAAGCGAATCTACCATATCGTCGTCTTCAGGCGGCGCCGAATTCCGGTTCCCGCCTCGGTTCCTTCTCCAATTCTTCCGACCGTGCGACCATTCACTGTTATCGTCGTCATCGTCGTCGGAAGGTTCTGGGTCTCCCCCAACGTTTCCTCTTGGTGGGTTTTGTGGAGGTTGATTCCCACCATTCCCGCCAACTGGAGCAGCTCCCACCGGTCCTCTGCCATTATTGCCCTGCACTGGGCCGGCATCCTCCGGTTGCCTGCCTCCATTCCCTTCTACTGGACCAGCGTTTCCTCCTACTGGGCCAGCATTTTCGGGTTTCTTGCCATTGCCAACAGGAACCGTTCGGGGTGCATTAGGATCTAAGGGAGCACTTGCCACGGAAGGTGCTACTGACAGATGTTGTCGCAGTAGTTCCTCCATCTCGGCTATCCGTTGGTTTCTTTCCGCATCGGACCGCTTGAATTCCGCAAACCAAGCTCGTTGCTCCCCTTTTTCCTGCTCTCGCTCTTCTCTTACCATCCTCAGTTGTCGCTCCGCCTCCTGTAACTGGTTCTGGGTTTGCAGATGACTTTGCTCCAGAACCTTGTGGTCGGCGGCTCGTGCAGCTTCATGTACTTGTTGGACACTGGAGACGAGTTCAAAGAGCGATTCCAGATGTTGTTTTTGGGCAATGGCTTCTTGTCGTACCTTCTTGTCCAGGATTTGCCCACTCCCTTGGACTTGTTCCTGGAGGTTTTGTAGCTGCTGCCAAACGGCCTGTCCAGCTGCACCAAGATACCTCATTTGTGCCTCATGGGTATCCAAAAACTCCTGCATGTTCCTCACGAACTAGGCTTGAGCAGAGCGTTTACTCGATTGCCTAGTTTGTGTGGAGGGTCCTCCCGTAAGTAGGGGGTCTGGGCTAGCAGCCCTTGATATCACCATAGAATCCTCTCCTCCGGCCTCCTCAGTTACGGCCGAGGTATCTATGAAGTAATTATCCCTTCGGGTAGTCATTGTGATAGGGGATAACGATGATAGTTCTTCTTTTCGAGGTGACTTCGTTACTCCAAGTGAACTTGTGAGTAACAATATACTGTGAGGGATGCGTACCAGACCACAAGAGTACACTACGCAGAGCTCAGAGTTCGGCTAACAGCTACAAAGGTAGAAGTCTCCAAGGTCTCTTCAGTCAACGCCGAGTATGATTCTCCTTGATCCGATACGGGCCCCGCGAGCTACGTTATCAACAAAGATTCACTAGAGTTAGTGTGTGATGTTCGACCGTTTTCGACGTAATAGTTCAGGTAGAGTTCGAAGTCACGATAGAATAAAGTATTTTCAAAAGTATAACCAAATAAAGTTGTAACTCGCGTATCAACGATTTATATTGTTAAGACTCTGATTTCGCCGATAATGGTTTGGCTAGTCAGTGAATGACACAGTATTTATATCCCTCGCTTATGTCTCGAGGACTCAGTCTACTAATAATACAGAATACACTCGGGGCATGCCCGAGACCCTGAAAAACAACCAAGTACATTTAACTCCTAAGTCCGTAACCCAAACTCCTAAAGCCGCTGAAACCCCTCAACCTATTTATTCACTCTAATTCACGTTTCCCTGTCGATGTTTCTTCTCCATCGGCCGTCTGGTGGATAATCGTCAGCGTCGGCTATTCTGAGGTCTCGGACGGCAAGGCTACCTACTCAGGCCTCTTCCCACATCGCTTTCCCACATAGCAGAGTCCTCTCATGCCCACAGGTACCGCCGATAGGTACTCGGCCGGCTGGCAGCTTGCGCCGATTAGCTCCGAGCGGTCCGATCTTCGATCCGATTGATTCCAGCTGTCCCTCATATATCCACCGGTACCAAAACACTCCCCTCCGGCGGTTGACGCTCCGGGGGTTATTATTGGGGTCGAAAACGTGTTTTTTAACTAGGAAAACCGCAACTCCGCATTTGGTCGCATATCGATCGCACCGCACCTCGTGGGTGCGAACCGGAGTTGATAGTGGTGTTGCCATTAGTATCAAAGGGTATTGGGGTATCTTCTAGCCTTTCTCTCACTCCCGTAAATGCTTAGCATGCCCGTAACAGCTCCCCCATTTGGCCCGCTGTACCCATGTTCCGCTCCAGAATTGAAGGCCCTCCGAGAGTACCTGGACAAAGAATTGTCTTCAGGAAAGATCTCTAGATCTAACAGCCCTGCTGCGGCACCCATATTGTTCATTCCTAAGAAGGATGGTACATTGCGGATTTGTGTGGATTACAGAGGTTTGAACAAGGTCACTGTCAAAGACAAGTACCCGCTGCCTATCATGAGTGAGCTCAGAGACAGGTTGTTCAAAGCCAAGATCTTCACAAAGATAGACCTGAAGAACGGCTTCAATTTGATCAGGATAGCAGAAGGTGATGAGTGGAAAACCGCTTTCAGAACCCGCTATGGACTGTATCAGTATAATGTGATGCCATTTGGTCTATGTAATGCTCCCTCCGCTTTCCAGGCAATGATCAATGATGTGCTAAAAGAACTACTGGATGAAGGAGTAGTTGTCTATATTGATGACATCCTCATCTACTCGGAGACTGAGAGAGAACATGAGCTATTGGTCAAGAAGGTACTGCAGAAGCTTAGGGAAGCTAAGCTCTGTGCCTCGATCAATAAGACATCCTTCCATGTCCGAGAAGTAGAATACCTAGGCTATCATATCTCGGAAGAAGGAGTATCTATGTCAGAAGACAAGGTGGAGGCGGTTAAGGAATGGCCGGTCCCTGAGAATATCAAGGCAGTACAGGCATTCCTCGGATTTGCAAACTTCTATCGCCGCTTTATTGAAGGCTTCAGTAAAGTTTGCAAACCATTTGTAACGGAGCCATTTCAACTGTCTGGTGTATGAGTACACACAGGGCCCGGTTACATGCTGAGAGTTATTGTTAGAAGCCAGTTGCACGGTGATATGCAAGTACCGGCAGTGTGGTTAGCTACCAGCTGTTAGAGTAACTACATTCCGGGCGCTAGGAAGGGGACCTATTCATGGGAGCAATGACTGACGAGTCTATGCCTCGCCAGTGACTAGAAGACCGGCCAGAGTGAAGCTCTGATTGCCCGGTGATCCTCTGTATCCTCCGAGCATTGTAAGTCCGCCGAAAGGCAGGGACTATGCTAGGGAAGTCTCCAATAAGCGAAAGCTCTACAGCAATGATTAAGCTTACACCTGAGCGGTAGCTCATTCATGCAGGTCCTCGGTTGTGTGGCAACCAAGGCTGCAGGTGTTACAAAGGCTTTGACTAAGGGTGGTTGCCTTGGGTATCGGAAAACACCCGCTGACGCTTAGAGAAAAGCGGGGTAGCGGTGGTATTGTTTCCGGTACTGAGGAGAGGCCCACCGGAACTTAGTAAGGAGTTAGGAGCAGAGAATAGAGGCCTTCGGAGTATAAGTACTCAGGTTCATTCTTGCCCTTCAGTCCGATTCTCTCGAGTCTTGATCAGAAAGAAAAACAAAAAGTTCTTATCGGTAGCAGAGCCCTTAAAGATTATTGAGTTCTAGCGATAGTATCTTTGAATAATCTGCAACCTGATTGTCTATCTTGCACGGCCGTCTCTATTCTATACAAATCTATTTCTCTTAGAAAGGACCCCCGTTACAGATAATCTTTAAGGCTCAAGTCACCTTCAGATTATTCTTCCTATATACAAAAATGTCCGCCCTCTCAGCTCCGGATGCGCCCCTGCAGATTGAATGGCAGCCGGTGCCCCTCCAGCTTGATGCCACTGGGCAGACACAGCTTGTCAAGAAGCCCAGGACCGCTTTACAGACCTACATCCCCGGTTGCGAGCCTGCTTGGCAGGATACCGACGAGATTTCCGTCCAGCAATTCTTCACAGAGCTTCAGACCTACCTCCAGCACAGCCTGCAGAATCAGTTGACCCGGGGCAGTCAGGCCCTACTCATTGTACAAGAGCGCCAGGCAGCACAGAATGCTCTGATGGCGGAAGCTCTTGAGTACATGAGAATGGAGGTCAACTCTGTTCAGGAAGAACTCCGGAAGTATGTGGAGAAAGATGAGCTGAATGCCGATGCCATGGAGATTGAGTGGACAAACCCGGCTACTCCACCGGACTTTGTGGCCGAGATACAGAAAGCCCTTGATGAAGGAAGACTGGTGGTGGCCAGACCAGCAACTCCGGCACCAAATCCAGTCTCCAGGTCCTCTTCCAGAGCAGCTACCAGGACAATGCAGCGGAAGGCCAGCCCCTTTGCAGCATTTCCGGTCAGATCCACTAGGAGAGTTATTCCTATTGTGCAGCCAGCGGTGGGAGCTTCACCCTTACCACCTAGCCGCTTCGGTGGGGTACACCCACTCCTTGGAGGAACTGACCGATCCTTTGACTATGAAGGAGAGTTCTTCTCAGGTGCAGGCCGAGGACCTCCCAGTCCACTAGCCAGGAACCCGGGAAGGTTCACCATGTCTGGGGCCGCTCAACCAGCAGCAACCTCACCTTTGGCCAGCAATCCGGCACCAGTAGCACCTGTGGCCCCTCCTGCTGCGGCCGCCGCTCCCCCTCCAGCTCAGGCACAGGGAGGAAGTGGTGGAAATCAGAACCCTCCACCCCCAGCAGCCCGCGCTCCCGCTCCAGGAGATCCAGACAGTTCAGACTCGGAACCAGAAGGTGGTGATAGGAGAGGATGGCGGAGATATCTTAAGAAGAAGTTGGAGAAGCAACAGAAGGACTTGTTTGCTATTATGTCCCAGCAGTATCAACCTCCGGCCACCTCCCACCCTTCTACTTCCACTAGGGCCAGAGAACCAAAGGCACCACCACCTTCCAAATTCCAGGGCAAAGCGGAGCAAGTGGAGACCTTCATCCGGCAATGTGAGAATGTGTTCTCCATTGAGAGCCTGTCATTTACCTCTGAGGAGGTTAAGATCCGATATGCAGGCAACTTGATGGAAGGTGAGGCAGCGATCCGATGGTATGAGGCATACCACAATTCAATTGATCAAGCCTCCGCCAACCGCCTTGCTGGGATGCCGGTGCAGTTGGATCAGAGATGGAAGCGCTGGGATTCCTTTGTGGATGCTTTTAGAGCTGCCTTCGGTGAAGCCATCTCTAGAGATGATGCTGTAGCCCAATGGAATACCCTCGCTCACACAGCTCGAGGAGGAATAGACCTCTTCCTGAATACTATCATTCAGCTGATGTGGAAGACTGGCTATGAGGGTCAGTTGGTGGATGATAAGATTCATAATTCCCTCCTCCCAGACCTAGGCATGAGTTGGGCTCTTTTTAATCCCAAGCCAAAGTCCTTGATGGAGCGGATAGCTGCTCTAAGAGAGTTAGGGCACACCCATGAGAGGTACCAAGGGATGGCAGCTGAGAAAGCGCACCCTCGGACCAAGAAAGATCCTCCCGCTCAGAAGGACCAGCAGCCTAAGAGGAAAAGAGAAGCTGCGAGCTCCTCTGGACCTCAGAAGACTCCTGGACCTAAGGACAAAGCGGTGGAACTGAAGGGTATCCCGGGGGATATTCTAGAAGAAAGAAGGAAAGCAGAAGTATGCTTGAAGGTATGACCTTCCGGTACTCCCTATTGGTAGAGTGCATAGACTGACTTGTGCAATAGTGCGGCAAGTCCAGACACAAATGGACCGATTGTTGGTCCAAGGAACCTACTGTTGTTCGAGTAGCAGCAGTGAGGGTACAAAAGCGGAAAAGAGGGAATGGCAAGTCCAACTCTCAGAAGAAGGCTAAAGTGGCTGCTGTAGTAGCAGAGGATCCACTTATTGTACTCCCGGAGGTTACGGAAGATTTTGTTTTGCAGCCTGAGCAAGACTCGGACAATGAAATCCTCTGGTAGAAAAGTGTCTGTTTGGGTCTATGTTTACTAGTTTTCTTTTATATGGGATTTGGGTTTCTATGTTTCTCTTGAATAAATTATGATTGTGTTTCCGCCTATTTGATTGCTCCAAGCACTCTGAGGATGGGTTTAAGACCCGAAACAGCTGGTCTGTCAGTGCTCTACTAAAGTTACATTTGCTACAAAGACACTTCCAAACCGCTACCAAAAAATCACCACACATCATACCCGCTATATTACCGCTTGGGAATAGAACCAAAGGATCTTTGATCTTAGTAGTGCCCGAAGCTATTAGCTATGCTGAAAAGACAAAGAGAAACGAGTCCAGAATCCGCTGTTAAGTAAAGAAGGTTGGAACAGAGGCTTCCCTCCTTACCAGTACATGGAAAAAGACCTATACTGAAGGCAGGACTGTCATGGACAGTCAAAGGAAAGGATGAAGGCGCCCAAGGGTCTTTCCTGTTTGACACCGGTTGTACAGGAGCAATCCTCAACCAGAGTTTTGTCAGGAAGCATGGAATTCCCTTAGTGCGGCGGGATCAACCTCTGACAATGTTTGATGCTCAAGGAGATGTCATGATGGGAGGAGGCGAGTATTATACTCACCCGGTCCGCATGATTATGGGAGATCATAAGGAGACACTCCGATGGGAAGTGGCTACTTTGGAAGAAGGAATGACCGGTTACCTGCCAATTAGTTGGGCTAGGAAGCATAACCCGGACATCAACTGGGAACTCAACACCATGAGCTGGAGAAGTGACTACTGTAAGCAGAATTGTCTCCCAGCGGCCACCAAGATTGAACTGATCTCTCCATACCAAATGTTGGAAGAAGAAGAGACAGTCTATCAATTGGTTGGTTCAGTATGGCATGATGAGGACGGAGGTGATATTGCTGAGAAAATACACCACCTATACCGGGATTGGGCTGATGTGTTCAGTCAAGAGAAGATTGAGGAAATGCCGCCGCATTCCCATAATGATTTAAAGATCAAACTCTTGCCTGGGACCGCTCCCCCATTTGGCCCACTGTACCCATGTTCCGCTCCAGAGTTGAAGGCCCTCCGAGAGTACCTGGACAAAGAATTGTCTTCAGGAAAGATCTCTAGATCTAATAGCCCTGCTGCGGCGCCCATACTGTTCATTCCTAAGAAGGATGGGACATTGCGAATTTGTGTGGACTACAGAGGATTGAACAAGGTCACTGTCAAGGACAAGTACCCGCTGCCTATCATGAGCGAGCTCAGAGACAGGTTGTTCAAGGCCAAGATCTTCACAAAGATAGACCTGAAGAACGGCTTCAATTTGATCAGGATAGCAGAAGGTGATGAGTGGAAAACCGCTTTCAGAACCCGCTATGGACTGTATCAGTATAATGTGATGCCATTTGGTCTATGCAATGCCCCCTCAGCCTTCCAGGCAATGATCAATGATGTGCTAAAGGAACTACTGGATGAAGGAGTGGTTGTCTACATCGACGACATCCTCATCTACTCGGAGACTGAGAAAGAGCATGAGCTACTGGTCAAGAAGGTATTACAGAAGCTTAGGGAAGCAAAGCTCTGTGCCTCGATCAATAAGACATCCTTCCATGTCCGAGAAGTAGAATACCTAGGCTATCACATCTCGGAAGAAGGAGTATCTATGTCAGAAGACAAGGTGGAGGCAGTTAAGGAATGGCCGGTCCCTGAGAATATCAAGGCAGTACAGGCATTCCTCGGATTTGCAAACTTCTATCGCCGCTTCATTGAAGGCTTCAGTAAGGTTTGCAAGCCATTAACTGACCTCTTGCAAAAAGACAAGAAATGGTATTGGACGGCAGCACATGAGCAGGCCTTTGAAGAACTCAAGAGGCTGTTCACAAGCGCTCCAATCCTTCTTCACTTTGACCCTAGTAGAAGAACGGTGGTCGAGACAGATGCCAGTGATTTTGCCAAGGGGGCAGTGCTCTCTCAGTATGGGGACGATGGAAAGCTACATCCGGTGGCATTCTATTCTAAGAAGTTCTCCCCTGCTGAGATCAACTATGACATTCATGATAAGGAAATGGGAGCTATTGTAGCCTCTTTCCGGGAATGGGAACACATGCTCAAATCTTGTGAGCAAGAGATCACGGTTTTTACAGACCACAAGAACTTGGAGTATTTTAACTCTACCAAAGTTCTCACTAGGCGGCAAGCTAGATGGTCTGAAGATCTCGCAGGCTACAATTTCAAAGTTGTCTACAGACCGGGAGAAAAGAATGGCAAGACTGATGTGCTATCTAGGCGCTGGGATCACCGCCTTGGAGAGGGAGGTGAAACTCTGCAGCCGGAGCCACAGATCTTTTTTAGGCCAGGTCAATTGGTTTTGGATCCTGCAAAGCTAGCGGCTGTCAGGGTGAATCAATTGCAGAATACATTCTTAGAGCGCCTATACACGGCTGCTAAAGAGGATAGTTTCTGGCAGGAATTGCACCGCTCCCTGGTCGAAAGGAAACCAAATTTGGACCAGAACTTGTCGGTCAAGAACGGTCTCATCTTCTACAAGAATAGATGGTATATACCCAAAGACAAGAAGCTTCAGATGGAAATACTGTCCGATACCCATGACTCTAAGGTGGCTGGTCACTTTGGCCAATTTAAGACACTTGAGCGGGTGAAAAACAACTTCTTTTGGCCCAACATGGATAAGGATGTTGAGGAATATGTCCGGAGCTGTGACAGCTGCCAGAGGAATAAGACCTCAAGACATAAGAAGTTTGGTATGCTCCAACCATTGGAGATACCCTATCGGCCATGGACTTCCATCTCTATGGACTTCATTGTGGGGTTACCGGAATCTAGTGGGTTTACAAAGATCTGGGTAATAGTGGACCGCTTTTCGAAGATGGCACACTACATCCCTCTTCCTACCCTCAATAAAACGGAAGATTTGGCTAAGTTGTTCTTGAAGGAAGTTTGGAGACTCCATGGTTTACCTGATGACATAGTCTCGGACAGAGATAGCAGGTTCATTTCTCACTTTTGGCAATCTCTCATGAGTCTCCTCAATGTGAAGCTGAAGATGTCCACATCATTCCATCCACAAACGGACGGTCAAACAGAAAGAGTTAACCAGACCCTGGAACATTACTTGCAGAGTTATTGTTCATATCAACAGGATGACTGGGCAGAACTCTTGCCTTTGGCAGAGTATGCATATAACTCGGCGGTCTCTGAGTCTACCAAAGTATCGGCTTTTTATGCCAACTATGGTTATGAACCCAGGACCAACTGGCCGGCCCCAAAGGAAGGAGTAGAATGGAACAATCCAGCGAGCGAGGTCATGATATCTCAATGGGAATCTATCTGGCAGGCTATGAACGCCAGCTTGGGTAAAGCTAGATTAAGGATGGCCCGGTGGTATGATGCTCATGCCCTGGCACCGCCTGAAATCAAGCCCGGAGATGAAGTTATGTTGGACCGGCGCAATGTGCAAACAAAGCGGCCTTTGGGAAAATTGGATCAGAAGAAGATGGGACCCTTTAAGGTCTTAGAAGCTATTGGTACCCGTGCCTACAAGCTCTCTCTTCCCCCCCAAATGGGAATCCACCCGGTCTTTCATGTCTCTCTTCTGGAACCCTACCGAGCACCGGTAGATCCTGAGAGAAGAGTTCCTGTACCGGAGCCAGAAGAGATTGAAGGAGAACAGAACTGGGTTGTCCGAGAAGTAGCTGACAGCCGGGTCAATAAGAAAAGGAGACGAGTGGAATACCTAGTGCTGTGGGAAGGTTATGAAAACGAGGATGCTACATGGGAACCTTGGGAGCATCTCAAGAAGAGTGCTGAAGAAGCCCTTCGGGATTTCCATATGAGGTATCCTAAGAAACCCAAGGACAAGCGGATTGTTGGGGTGTAGATTTTTCCTTAGGTTTTGTTCCTTGCATATCACGAAGTTTCTTGTCATATAGATTGTATGGTAATAGAATGGTTATAGATCTCGGAGACCAAGATCCTGGAAGAGGGGAGTGGTGTAACGGAGCCATTTCAACTGTCTGGTGTATGAGTACACACAGGGCCCGGTTACATGCTGAGAGTTATTGTTAGAAGCCAGTTACACGGTGATATGCAAGTACCGGCAGTGTGGTTAGCTACCAGCTGTTAGAGTAACTACATTCCGGGCGCTAGGAAGAGGATCTATTCATGGGAGCAATGACTGACGAGTCTATGCCTCGCCAGTGACTAGAAGACCGGCCAGAGTGAAGCTCTGATTGCCCGGTGATCCTCTAGATCCTCTGAGCATTGTAAGTCCGCCGAAGGGCAGGGACTATGCTAGGGAAGTCTACAATAAGCGAAAGCTCTACAGCAATGATTAAGCTTACACCTGAGCGGCAGCTCATTCATGCAGGTCCTCGGTTGTGTGGCAACCAAGGCTGCAGGTGTTACAAAGGCTTTGACTAAGGGTGGTTGCCTTGGGTATCGGAAACACCTGCTGACGCTTAGAGGAAAGCGGGGTGGTGGTGGTATTGTTTCCGGTACTGAGGGAAGGCCCACCGGAACTTAGTAAGGAGTTAGGAGCAGAGAATAGAAGCCTTCGGAGTATAAGTACTCAGGTTCATTCCCGCCCTTCAGTCCTGTTTTCTCCAGTCTTCATCAAACAAAAGAACGAAGTTCGAATCGGTAGCAGAGCCCTTAAAGATTATTGAGTTCTAGCGATAGTATCTTTGAATAATCTGCAACCTGATTGTCTATCTTGCACGGCCGTCTCTATTCTATACAAATCTATTTCTCTTAGAAAGGACCCCCGTTACAAGATGGTCGTTGGAGAGGAAACATCGACAGGGAAACGTACATTAGAATGGGTAATTAGGTTGAGGTGTTTCAGCGGACTTAGGAGTTTGGGTTACGGACTTAGGAGTTAAATGTTCTTGGTTGTTTTTCAGGGTCTCGGGTAGGCCCCGAGTGTATTCTGTATTATTAGTAGACTGGGTCCTCGAGACATAAGCGAGGGATATAAATACTGTGTCATTCACTGACTAGCCAAACCATCATCGGCGAAATCAGAGTCTTAACAATATAAATCGTTGATACGCGAGTTACAACTATTCAAAATAGGTTACTCTATCGTGACTTCGAACTCTACCTGAACTATTACGTCGAAGACGGTCGAATACCATCTACTAACTCTAATGAATCTTTGTTGATAACGTAGGTCGCGGGGCCCGTATCGGATCAAGGAGATTCATACTCGACGTTAACTGAAGAGACCTTGGGGACTTCTACCTTTTTAGCTGTTAGCCGAACTCTGAACTCTGCGTAGTGTACTCTCGTGATCTGATATACATCCCTCACCGTATATTGTTACTCACAGGTTCACTTGGAGTAACGAAGTCACCTCAAAGAAAAGAAACTATCATCAATATCTCCTATCACAGTGACTACCCGAAAGGATTATTTCATAGACACCTCGGCCGTAACTGACGAGGTCACAGAGGACGCTATTGTACTGTCCACGGCTGCTAGCCCCGATCCCCTACTCCAGGGAGGACCCTCTACACAAACTAGGTCAACGAGTAAATGCTCTCCTACAGCCCAGTTTACGAGGAATATGCAGGAGATTTTGGATACCCATGAGGCACAAATGAGGTATCTTGGTACAGCTGGACAGGCCGTTTGGCAGCAGCTACAAAATCTCCAGGAACAAGTGCAAGGGAGTGGCAAATCCTGGATAAGAAAGCACGGCAAGAAGCCATTACCTAAAAACAACACCTCGAATCTGTGAGGGATGCGTACCAGACCACAAGAGTACACTATGCAGAGCTCAGAGTTCGGCTAACAGCTACAAAGGTAGAAGTCTCCAAGGTCTCTTCAGTCAACGTCGAGTATGATTCTCCTTGATCCGACACGGGCCCCGCGAGCTACGTTATCAACAAAGATCCACTAGAGTTAGCGTGTGATGTTCGACCATCTTCGACGTAATAGTTCAGGTAGAGTTCGAAGTCACGATAGAGTAGAGTATTTCCAAAAGTATAGTCAAATAAAGTCGTAACTCGCGTATCAACTATTTATATTGTTAAGACTCTGATTTCGCCGATAATGGTTTGGCTAGTCAGTGAATGACACAGTATTTATATCCCTCGCTTATGTCTCGAGGACCCAGTCTACTAATAATACAGAATACACTCGGGGCCTGCCCGAGACCCTGAAAAACAACCAAGAACATTAACTCCTAAGTCCGTAACCCAAACTCCTAAACCCGCAGAAACCGCTCAACCTATTTACCCATTCTAATGCACGTTTCCCTGTCGATGTGTCTTCTCCATCGGCCGTCTGGTGGATAATCGTCAGCGTCGGCTATTCGGAGGTCTCGGACGGCAAGGCTACCTATTCAGGCCTCTTCCCACATCGCTTTCCCACATAGCAGAGTCCTCTCATGCCCACAGGTACCGCCGATAGGTACTCAGTCGGCTGGTAGATTGCGCCGATTCGCTCCGGGTGGTCCGATCTTCGATCCGATTGATTCCAGCTGTCCCTCATATATCCACCGGTCCAAAAGTACTCCCCTCCGGTGGTCTGATGCTCCGGGGATTATTATTGCGGTCGAAAACGTGTTTTTTAACTAGGAAAACCGCAACTCCGCGTTTGGTCGCATATCGATCGCACCACACCTCGTGGGTGCGAACCGGAGTTGATAGTGGTGTTGCCATTAGTATCAAAGGGTATTGGGGTATCTACTAGCCTTTCTCTCACTCCCGTCAATGCTTGGCATGCCCGTAACAGCTTACCCCCCTTCCAGGGTGTCACATCTCGGGACATCTTCTGACAGACTATGGTTCCAGTAAACCTGCTCCACATATCACCCGCGGTGTCTGTGGAGGGGAAGGACTTAGCCCCGTAGGGTACCTCTATAGTCTCAGGCATTGGTCCTTCACGGCCTTGGGGTTCCTTCGATGAAAGTCGCGGACTAGATCAAGTATGTCTTCGTTCATAACGTCCATGACTTGGTAAGTACAGTCGCTCATCGAATAGCCCCGCCATTTCAACAGGTATTCCACTAATCCTCTTCTGCTCTTCCGACTTCCCACAATACTTTCCACTTCATACAGAACCTCTCCTTCCTTATCGACCTCTTCGGGAGTCGGGGGACGTTGTTCACGGCCTGGGATACTACTCTGTCGGTAACGTTCCAAGAGTTCAATATGGAACACATTATGGATTTTGACTTGTGGTGGTAGTTCCAATTCACAGGCTCGTTTTCCGGCTAGTCGGACGATTTTGAACGGACCGAGTTTCTTATGATCGAGCTTTTTGGTGGAACGACGTGTCTTGATATTGGCCGCATTGAGCATGACCATGTCGCCTATCTTAAAGTTCGGCGGTTCGTCCCTTTTCTGATCATAGTATTTCCCCATCTTCTCCCTGGTATCTGTTAAGCGAGCGAGAGCAGAGTCGTGAACTCCTCGTATGAAGTGAGCATACAGGTCACTTGTTGGGTTGACCACTTCGGCTTCCGTCGGCCAGTTGGTTCTTGGATTGTAACCGTAATTGGTATAGAACGGAGATTGGCCGTGGCGGTGGTGACCGAGTTGTTGTAAGCATACTCCGCCAACGGGAGTAGCTCTGCCCAATCATCTTGCTCGTAGTTGCAGAACGCTCGCAGGTAGTGCTCGAGGGTTTGATTAACCCGCTCTGTTTGCCCATCGGTCTGAGGGTGGAAAGCCGTACTCATTCTTATCCTCACGTCCAATAATTCCATAAGGGATGCCCAAAAGCTTGAAGTAAACTTGGCGTCCCTGTCGGAAACTATATCAAGAGGCAGCCCATGGAGTCGCCAGATTTGACCGAGGAATATCTTCGCTAAATCTTGCGCGGTCGTTTCTGCTACTAGGGGGATGAAGTGCGACATTTTCGAGAACCTATCGACTACTACCCAGATTTGATTGTATCCTTTTGATTCCGGTAATTGCACGACGAAGTCCATTGATATCGATTGCCAGACAGAATGGGGTGTGGACAGTGGTAGAAGCGCACCGTATTTCTTATGGCGGCTGGGTTTGTTGCGTTGGCACTCGTCACATGACCGAACGTAGTCATCAATCCACTCGTTCATTTTTGGCCAATAGAAGTTGCGCGTAATGAGTTCCAAAGTTTTATCTTGTCCAAAATGTCCTGCCACCTTCGAGTGGTGTTCTGCCTGTGCGATTCGGATCTTGATACGGTCGTCTGCCGGAATGTAAAGTCGGTTCTTATAGAATAGTAGACCGTCTTTCTCAGCGATATCCTTCAATTCCCCCAGCTTCTCCCCTTGCTCAACTCTCTCTGTCAGTCCTACCCATGTCGGGTCTCCCGATGCCGCCTGGCTGACATGATACAGAAAATTCTTAGACCAGTCAATCACCCCCTTGGAGGCAAGCGACACCGCTGATACCACAAACTCTTCCTCCGCCAACTGTCCGGGCTTAAAGAACCTGTCTATCGGCTGTTTCCCAAGCGTGCCTCCCCCTTCAGGACGGTACTCCGGCCGTCGCGATAGTGCATCTGCCTTCCCATTTTTGGTTCCCGGGCGGTAAATAATCTTAAAGTCAAATTCCGCCAAAGACTCAGCCCACCTTGCCTGTCGTCGGTTAAGAACCTTGGTTGTTGAAAAATATTCCAAGTTCTTGTGATCCGTATAGACGAGAACCGTTCGGCTAGGTCCTTCGAGGTAGTGACGCCATTGCTTGAAGGCTGACACAATTCCCAACATCTCCTTATCCCAGACGTCGTAGTTGAGTTCCGCTGGGTTAAGTTTTCGAGAATAGAAGGCAACAGGGTGAGTCTTTCCGTCAATAACCTGGGATAGAATTGCGGCGATAGCAAAATCACTTGCGTCCGTTTCCACGATAGTCTGGCGATCTGGAGAGAAGTGTACCAAGATCGGCGCAGACTTAAACAGGGTTTTGAGTTTTTCGAAGGCTGCTTGGGCCGTCATAGACCAGACAAAGTTCTTAGCATCACCCCTGAGACAATCGGTAATGGGTTTACAGACCCCGGAGAAATTGTGGATAAACCTTCTGTAGAAGTTGGCAAAGCCCATGAAGATCTGTACTTCTTTAACACTGCGCGGGGCTTGCCAATTCGTAACAGACATGACCTTATCCAGTGCCATGGTGACGCCTGCTGGGGCAAGGATGTATCCGAGGAACTCGATTTCGGTGAGCTCGAAGAACGATTTCTTCGGGTTGGCGACCAGGTTGTATTCTTGTAGCCTGCTAAGTACTTTGCCGACCAGCTCCCTGTGTTCCTCTCGAGACTTGCTATATATTAGGATATCATCAAGGTATACTACTACACCTTGATCCAGGAATTCCCTCAGCGCATCATTCATCATATTCTCGAAGGTCGCCGGCGCATTTGCCAGCCCAAAAGGCATGACGAGGTACTCAAAATGCCCGTACCGGGTACGAAAGGCTGTCTTCCACTCGTCGCCGTCTTTGATCCTGATGAGGTTGTAACCTTCCTTCAGGTCAATCTTCGAGAAGATAACCGCGCCTGCTACTCGATCTCGCAGCTCGTCCATAAGCGGTAGTGGATACCTGTTCTTGATGGACACACGGTTAAGTCCACGGTAGTCAACGCAAAGTCGCAGACTACCGTCCTTCTTCTTCACAAATAGGATTGGGGCTCCCGCTGGGGATTTGCTCGGCCTAATCTTTCCCAATCGCAACATTTTGTCCAGGTACTCCCGAAGCACCTTCAGTTCGACTTCGGATAGGGAGTAAACGGGTCCCCATGGTGGCTGCTTTCCTGGCTCGAGATCTATCGCATGGTCGTAAGATCGATGCGGTGGTAATTTGTCCGCTTCCGATGGTAGGAAGACTTTAAGGAACCCATGGAGCCAAGAGGGAAGAGTTTCACGGAGGTTGACCGATTCATCTTCCAAAAGACAAATGCTACCGATGAATTGAGCCTCCGGATCGTCCAATACACCCTCGTTCATTTCTATTTGAGGTTCCTTGTCAGTGAAGCATTGACTCTTACAGTTCTTACCATCTTAGGAAACTTCCCCATTTGCCCCTATAACCGGTTTGTGTTGTTTCAACCACCAGTTCGGTAGTATCGCATCGATGCCAGGCGGGAGAGGGGCGATCTCGAATGATAGTTGCGTTTGATGCCCCCTTGACATTATAATTAATGGTTGTGTAAAGGCGTGTCCCGTGCCCTTCATAACTTCTCCCGTAAATCCAAATACCCGGGCTGGGACGTCTCGTTTCACCTTCGGGACCTCAAAACTATCAACAAAAACAGCAGACAAAACAGGACCAGTTGCACCAGTATCCAACAACACCTTACAAGGTAAACATTTTTCCGCAAAAGAAAGGAACTGATTAACGATAGGTCGAGGACCATGAATAGGTTCCTCCAAAATTTTCTGTTTTTTCTCCGGTTGGGACGCTCTCCCTTCCTGCCTTTTTCTTTTCATATTTTTTTTGTTGTTTTCCGTCAGTGATAACATAGCAATCTGGGGATACTCCTGACCTGACTCATCAGAGTCCCCTTTTAACAATCCTCATCGAAATCCATCTCAGATTCCGATCCGCGTTCTCGCACAAACGCTTGCCCATTGGTGTACTCTGCCGCAGCCATAGCAGCCGGCTTCCTAGCACGGTGCCTCATTCCTTTTTTCTGAGGTTGGGGTTCCGGTGGTTCCATGTCGTGGTCACCATCGTCATCGCGGGTACGCTTTCGGGAGAAAGAGGAGATAGATGCACTGCTGTTAGCATCTGAACGACACCATTTCCAAAGATGACCCTTTCGGCCACATCGCACACAGGCTCCATCGGTCTTTCGCTGTTCTCGGACCGGCTGTGGAACTCCTTTGGTGGCTTCGTCGTAGTCGTGGTATATTGGCTTATTCCCTGACTTGTTCTTGCTGGTGCTCTTCTTATCTTGCCCTTTTTCTTTCTCCTCAGTCTGAGCCCTCCCCTTGATCTTGAACCCCTTCTCCTTCTGCCGCGAGTTCCCACCGTTGTTCGATTCCCTTCCCTTCGACTCCACTTTCCCCAACATCTTCATCTGCTCTTGATAAGCCTCGTGAGCCTTGCCGGCTCGTTCCAACTGTTGGATGTACTCGGAGTCGTCATCGGTTGGATCGAAGCGTGAGTGGCGCTCCCGGATTTCATTTGGTAGCCCTTGGAGCAGGGCGGCACGATAGGATGCTCCTTTCATCTGAGCATGCTGGTTCATGATCTCCATTCTCGTCAGGTAGTCCCCGATGTTAGCAGAGTACTTAAACTGCTGCATCTTCATCGCATTCTCCATAGCCTCCTGCGTGCTTAAGAAGCGTTTCCTGATCTCCTGACGGAACCGAGTCCAAGTAGCGTAGTCTGCGGCTGCTGGTCCTAGCATCTTGGTCTCGATGTACTCCATAAACCATTTCTTCGCCAACCCACACGTATATGTTCCAGCGAACAGTACCTTGTTCCTGTCCGTTCGGAATTTCTTTGGTTTCTGCTCAAAGTAGATCTCGCACTCCATGAGCCAATGTCGCAGGTTATGCTTCCGGGCATTATCGAACTCAAAGGGTATTTTGGCGAGCGAATCTACCATATCCTCGTCTTCAGGCGGCGCCGAATTCCGGTTCCCGCCTCGGTTCGTTCTCCAGTTCTTTCGACCGTACGACCATTCACTGTTATCGTCGTCATCGTCGGCGGCAGGTTCTGGGTCTCCCCCAACATTTCCTCTTGGTGGGTTCTGGGGAGGTTGATTTCCACCATTCCCACCGACGGGGGCAGCTCTCACCGGTTTCCTGCCACTATTTCCCCCTACGGGACCAGCATTTCCTACTACTGGGCCAGCATTTCCTGCTACTGGGCCAGCATTTCCTCCTACTGGGCCAGCATTTTCGGGATTCTTGCCATTGCCAACAGGAACCGTTTGGGGTGCATTAGGGTCCAAGGGAATACTCACCATGGAGGGCACTACCGACAAATGTTGTCGTAGACGTTCATCCATCTCGGCTATTCGTTGGTTTCTTATGTCATCAGACTGCTTGAATTGTGCCAACAGTTCTCGCTGTTCCCTTTTCTCCTGCTCTCGCTCTTCTCTTGCGACTCTCAGCTGTCGTTCCGCCTCCAGCAGTTGGTTCTGGGTAACTCGATGGTTGCGGTCCAGAACCTCGTGGTCGGCGACTCGTGCGGCTTCCTGTTCTTGTCGAACATTTTCGACGAGCTCAAAGAGCGATTCGAGATGTTGCTTCTGGGCGATGGCTTCTTGTCGTACTTTCTTGTCCAGAATTTGCCCACTTCCTTGGACTTGTTCCTGGAGGTTTTGTAGCTGCTGCCAAACGGCCTGTCCAGCTGTGCGAAGATACCTCATTTGTGCCTCATGGGTATCCAAAAACTCCTGCATGGACCTCGTAAACTGGGCTTGAGCAGAGCGTTTACTCGTTGACCTAGTTTGTGTAGAAGGTCCTCCCTGGAGTAGGGGATCGGGGCTAACAGCCCCAGATAGTACCATAGTGTCCTCTGCGGCCTCGTCTGTTACGGCCGAGGTGTCTACAAAATAATCCCTTCGGCCAGCCATTGTGGTAAGGGATAATGATGATAGTTCTTCTTTTTTGAGGTGACTTCGTTACTCCAAGTGAACTTGTGAGTAACAATATACTGTGAGGGATGCGTACCAGACCACAAGAGTACACTACGCAGAGCTCAGAGTTCGGCTAACAGCTACAAAGGTAGAAGTCTCCAAGGTCTCTTCAGTCAACGTCGAGTATGATTCTCCTTGATCCGATACGGGCCCCGCGAGCTACGTTATCAACAGAGATTCACTAGAGTTAGCGTTTGATGTTCGACCGTCTTCGACGTAATAGTTCAGGTAGAGTTCGAAGTCACGATAGAGTAAAGTATTTCAGAAAGTATAGTCAAATAAAGTTGTAACTCGCGTATCAACGATTTATATTGTTAAGACTCTGATTTCGCCGATGATGGTTTGGCTAGTCAGTGAATGACACAGTATTTATATCCCTCGCTTATGTCTCGAGGACCCAATCTACTAATAATACAGAATACACTCGGGGCATGCCCGAGACCCTGAAAAACAACCAAGAACATTTAACTCCTAAGTCCGTAACCCAAACTCCTAAATCCGCTGAAACCCCTCAACCTATTTATCCACTCTAATGCACGTTTCCCTGTCGATGTTTCTTCTCCATCGGCCGTCTGGTGGATAATCGTCAGCGTCGGCTATTCGGAGGTCTCGGACGGCAAGGCTACCTACTCAGGCCTCTTCCCACATCGCTTTCCCACATAGCAGAGTCCTCTCATGCCCACAGGTACCGCCGATAGGTACTCGGTCGGCTGGCAGCTTGCGCCGATTCGCTCCGAGTGGTCCGATCTTCGATCGGATTGATTCCAGCTGTCCCTCATATATCCACCGGTACCAAAACACTCCCCTCCGGCGGTTTGACGCTCCGGGGGTTATTATTGGGGTCGAAAACGTGTATTTTAACTAGGAAAACCGCAACTCCGCATTTGGTCGCATATCGATCGCACCACACCTCGTGGGTGCGAACCGGAGTTGATAGTGGTGTTGCCATTAGTATCAAAGGGTATTGGGGTATCTACTAGCCTTTCTCTCACTCCCGTCAATGCTTGGCATGCCCGTAACAGTTTTACAGAAGCTTAGGGAAGCTGAGCTCTGTGCCTCGATCAGTAAGACATCCTTCCATGTCCGAGAAGTAGAATACCTAGGCTATCACATCTCGGAAGAAGGAGTATCTATGTCAGAAGACAAGGTGGAGGCAGTTAAGGAATGCCCGGTCCCTGAGAATATCAAGGCAGTACAGGCATTCCTCGGATTTGCAAACTTCTATTGCCGCTTTATTGAAGGCTTCAGTAAAGTTTGCAAACCATTAACTGACCTCCTGCAAAAAGACAAGAAATGGTATTGGACGGCAGCACATGAGCAGGCCTTTGAAGAACTCAAGAGGCTGTTCACAAGCGCTCCAATCCTCCTTCATTTTGACCCTAGTAGGAGAACGGTGGTCGAGACAGATGCCAGTGATTTTGCCAAGGGAGCGGTGCTCTCTCAGTATGGGGACGATGGAAAGCTACATCCGGTGGCATTCTATTCTAAGAAGTTCTCCCCTGCCAAGATCAACTATGACATTGATGATAAAGAAATGGGAGCTATTGTAGGCTCTTTCCGGGAATGGGAACACATGCTCAAATCTTGTGAGCAAGAAATCACGGTTTTTACAGACCACAAGAACTTGGAGTACTTTAATTCTACCAAGGTTCTCACTAGGCGGCAAGCTAGATGGTCTGAAGACCTCGCAGGCTACAATTTTAAAGTTGTCTACAGACCGGGAGAAAAGAATGGCAAGACTGATGTGCTATCTAGGTGCTGGGATCACCGCCTTGGAGAGGGAGGTGAAACTCTGCAGCCGGAGCCACAGATCATTTTTAGGCCAGGTCAATTGGTTCTGGATCCTGCAAAGCTAGCGGCCGTCAGGGTGAATCAATTGCAGAATACATTCTTAGAGCGCCTATATACGGCTGCTAAGGAGGATAGTTTCTGGCAGGAATTGTACCGCTCCCTGGTTGAAAGGAAACCAAATTTGGACCAGAACTTATCGGTCAAGAACGGTCTCATCTTCTACAAGAATGGATGGTATATACCCAAAGACAAGAAGCTTCAGATGGAAATACTGTCCGATACCCATGACTCTAAGGTGGCTGGTCATTTTGGCCAATTTAAGACACTTGAGCGGGTGAAAAACAACTTTTTTTGGCCCAACATGGATAAGGATGTTGAGGAATATGTCCGGAGCTGTGACAGCTGCCAGAGGAATAAGACCTCAAGACATAAGAAGTTTGGTATGCTCGAACCGTTGGAGATACCCTATCGGCCATGGACTTCCATCTCTATGGACTTCATTGTGGGACTACCGGAATCTAGTGGGTTTACAAAGATCTGGGTAATAGTGGACCGCTTTTCAAAAATGGCACACTACATCCCTCTTCCTACCCTCAATAAAACGGGAGATTTGGCTAAGCTGTTCTTGAAGGAAGTTTGGAGACTCCATGGTTTGCCTGATGACATAGTCTCGGACAGAGATAGCAGGTTCATTTCTCACTTTTGGCAATCTCTCATGTGTAAAAATATGGCATTGCGACATCAGGTTATGTATGGTAATTACTCATGTATAAGGGATGACTCATAGTTGGAACAAGGAGGCTTAGGGCTAGGATTATGTAATCAGGGGATCACGTGGTACTAAGAACTATCTGTATATAAGGAGCAACAAACTCCCAACAATTGTCGCTGGAACTCAGCGGCGCAATAGTATCTTCTTTGCACTATAAACATATTCCTCACAAAGGTCACGTGTTCAAACCCTCCTCAAGTCGTCTATTCTCCCACACTCCAATTCACAGGTTATGAGCCCGGGTTCTGCCAAATAGAATCCGCACTACACCATCGCCACCTCGCTTAACTCAACAACACTTCATACAACATCATGCCTTCAGGTGGAGAATCGTCATCCAGTGCTGCTGAGACTAAACCCTCAGAGACCACAGCCACCAGTAACATTCGTCTCAAGTTTGATGGACTCCCTAAACTACAAGGGCAATCCAACTACCAAACTTGGGCGAGTGCCTGGAGGATAACGTTCGATGCTGTAGACTGGTGGGAAGCGTTGAGCATCGAGAACCCTGACGAGAATGACACCGAACTCAGCAAAACCGAGATAAAGAAGGCTCGTAAACAAATGCACAGCCTTCTCATCTCTGCTGTATGCGAAGAAATACAACCAACAGTCGTCTCCGCCGAAAATGCATTCTACGCATGGAAGGCGCTCAAAGATCTCTACGATCGTGTCTCACCCAACACCACGATCACCCTCCTCAGCCGCGTCCTAGACACGAAGATGCAAGAAGGCGGATCACTGACCGAGCATCTCGCGACCTTCGATGCGAACTGGAATACTCTCAAGTCCAGATGCCAAAGCGCAGACCACAAACTCGCTCAGGCTCTCCTACCCCTCACCAAATCCAACGAAGCAATGGCGGCATTCCTCCTAAGCTCGCTACCCAAATCGATGAGCAACGTTGTAGACAACATCCAGACCAAACAGGATGTTACCTACGAAGACGTACGCCAACGACTACAGAACCTGGATGAGGTAGCCCCTCAAACAGGAAACAAAGTGCTCCATACCAGGAGTACTACAAGCGACAAGGAATGCACCTGGTGCAAGAAAAGGGGACAGCCTTACAAAGGCCACGAGTACACGGAGTGCAGAAAGCTCAAAGAACAGAACAAGAACAGAAAGGGAAGGAGAAAGGACAACTCGGCATCGGTTGTAGTAAATGACTCTACAACCACTATCTGTATGACCAACTCATCGACATTCGACCTCACACCGGCAACGTCCGAACAGCTGATGGAACCAACCACGCTGTCACCGGAATGGGAAGCGCTAGTTTCAGCTGCCACCTTCCCGATGGAAGCAGATCTTCCATACTCCTCACCGATGTGCTGTTGGTCCCAACCTTGGGAAATATGGGATTGGTCTCCGAAACCGTGCTCGACAAAAAGAGATTTAGAACGGAGTCAGGAGGAGGAAGCAAGTTGGGTACAAAAGAAAAGAAAGGAATAATTTGAGCAAAATTGGAGAAGGGACTTTGGAATGTACAAGTAGTTAGCAATACAGTTCGTTTGACCACTTACGATGAATGGCATCAAGCGTTAGGCCATCCTGCGACACTAGAAAATTTGTATCACGACATTCAAAGGCTGCCTCCCAAACCAGAAAGTTTCCACTGCAGCCAATGTGCACTATCAAAAAACGTACATAAGAAACCTGCACCAATTAGTACTAGATCCAAACGACCATTTGAACTAATCCACTCAGACCTATCTGGAAAGTTCAGTATACAGTCACAAGGAAAAGCTCAGTACTATATGTCCTTCATCGATGATTACACCTGCTTCGCATGGATATACCTCCTGAAACAGAAAGAAGACGCAAAGAAGGCCATCAAGGACTACGTTACAAGAATCGAGAAACAGTATAACACAACAATACTGAGATTCAGAACGGATGGTGGCGGTGAATACATCAACAAGGACATAACGAACTACTTCGATTCACAAGGAATAGTTCATGAACAGACTCCCCCATACACTCCTGAATCTAATGGAGTTGCAGAACGATTCAACAGGATGGTAACCACAATGGTCAGGTGCATGATCATGGACCACCCTAAGTCGTTATGGGGAGAATCATACGCAACAGCTGTCTACCTCAAAAACAGGCTACCATACAGTACGCTTAAGGGAAAGACCCTTTGAAGCCCTGAAAGGAACCAAGCCAAGTATACAACACCTTCAACCATTCGGTAAAAAATGCTATGTCCACATCCCAGAAAACTCTAGGCCAGCAGGAAGCAAACTAGCACCCCGAGCGTATGAAGGAATCATAGTTGGATACTCAGACAGTAATAAAATATACCGTATCTGGATAGGAACACAACATAGGGTAATTGAAAGTCGGGACGTCACATTCCCCCCTCCTGAATCAGGGGAAGTCTCAGTGGAACTCGACTTCATCCCCAGCCTGAAACCAGAAACGGCAAATGCACCATCAGACGACGGATACGAATCAGAAGACAGGTCTGATCCAGAACCCGAGTCAAATGCAATCGAAGAGAACCGTACAGAAATGCCAGGATTGTTCCCGGAATCACCGGAACAGGTTAGAAAACCACCACCGGCTACACCACACAAGGGAAAAGAACCTGCCATACCTATGAGACAACCACGAGACCCAAGAGACAACTGGGAGAAAATTCCAGCACCAGTCGTACCATTCAAAGGATTCAAAGGAAAACCTCTTGCGTCAACGACACCCAAAGGTACACCACCACAACCTCCAAAACGATCAGATCGAATACGCCAGCGAAAAAATAGAGCAATTGAAATGGAAGTACGAAGGAAAGAGTATGACGAAAAGGTAGTAGAACAACAGAAGTTACTTTCAAGTTATATCGAAGATGTGAAAGAAAACGGCCCAGGAGACAAAGCCTCTGAACAAGAATTAATCGATCAATACAAAGAAGACTTCAGACGTTATAGGGCTGAGTTAGACACGGAATATCGAGACATATCCGAACTCCCCCCGAACTACCAAATACACCTCGTAACAGAACCTTCCACTTTCAATCAAGCTATGCAGAGCGACGATCAACACCTATGGAAAAAGGCGATACAGACTGAGAAAGACGCCCTTGACAAAGCCCATACCTGGGATATAGTCAACAGACCAACCAACCGAGCAGTAGTCAAAGGGAAATGGGTATTCAAAGTGAAACACAACGCGGACGGAACAATCGAGCGGTACAAAGCAAGGTACGTTGCTAAAGGCTTCACCCAAGTACAGTACCAAGACTACGATGAGACCTTCGCCCCCGTTGCACGATATGATTCTCTACGACTCCTACTGGCACTAGCTGCACACAACGGTTGGATACCACAACAAATGGACGTCAAGTCAGCCTTCCTGTATGGTGTACTCAAGGAGGAAATCTACATGGAACTGCCTGAAGGCTACAGGCAGGACAACAAGGTTTGTAAACTTCGGAAATGCATATACGGACTAAAACAATCACCCCGTGAATGGTATGCTTGCCTAGCAGACTCCCTTCAACGGAAAGGATTCGTCCCAGCCAAATTCGACCCATGTGTCTTCATACATAAGAACCACCATCTATACATATCGGTGTATGTAGACGACATCATGATATTCGGACCCGACTCCCCATTCAGAAAAGAAATCAGACAACTACTCAAGGCAGATTTCGAATGTACGGATCTCGGTAACTCGAAGTTCATACTGGGAATAGAAATAACGGTAACCAACAACGGTATCGCGCTATCACAACGCGCATACATCAACAAGATCCTGGATAAATTTGGAATGAGTAACTGCAAACCAGTTGGCACACCACTCGAACCGAACCTCAACCTTCACAAAGGCGAACCGGAAGACCAAATCGAGAAACCAACTGAGTACCAATCCATAATAGGATCACTGATGTACGCAAGTATAGTGTTACGGGCATGCCAAGTATTTACGGGAGTGAGAAAAAGGCTAGTAGATACCCCAATACCCTCTGATACTAAAGGCAACACCACTATCAACTCCGGTTCGCACCCACGAGGTGCGGTACGATCGATATGCGACCAAATGCGGAGTTGCGGTTTTCCTAGTTAAAAAACACGTTTTCGACCCCAATAATAACCCCCGGAGCGTCAAACCGCCGGAGGGGAGTGTTTTGGTACCGGTGGATATATGAGGGACAGCTGGAATCAATCGGATCGAAGATCGGACCGCTCGGAGCGAATCGGCGCAAGCTGCCAGCCCACCGAGTACCTATCGGCGGTACCTGTGGGCATGAGAGGACTCTGCTATGTGGGAAAGCGATGTGGGAAGAGGCCTGAGTAGGTAGCCTTGCCGTCCAAGACCTCCGGATAGCCGACGCTGACGATTATCCACCAGACGGCCGATGGAGAAGAAACATCGACAGGGAAACGTGCATTAGAGCGGATAAATAGGTTGAGGGGTTTCAGCGGGTTTAGGAGTTTGGGTTACGGACTTAGGAGTTAAATGTTCTTGGTTGTTTTTCAGGGTCTCGGGCGTGCCCCGAGTGTATTCTCTATTACTAGTAGACTGGGTTCTCGAGACATAAGCGAGGGATATAAATACTGTGTCATTCACTGACTAGCCAAACCATCATCGGCGAAATCAGAGTCTTAACAATATAAATCGTTGATACGCGAGTAACAACTTTATTTGACTATACTTTTGGAATTACTTTATTCTATCGTGACTTCGAACTCTACCAGAACTATTACGTCGAAGACGGTCGAACATCACACGCTAACTCTAGTGAATCTTTGTCGATAACGTAGCTCGCGGGGCCCGTATCGGATCAAGGAGAATTATACTCGGCGTTGACTGAAGAGACCTTGGAGACTTCTACCTTTGTAGCTGTTAGCCGAACTCTGAGCTCTGCGTAGTGTACTCTTGTGGTCTGGTACGCATCCCTCACAGAAGGACTGAGGCATCGTATTCTTTAAACATGTGAAGACGATGGTGGAATTCCTTTGGTACGAGTTGCTTGACGTCGGTGGTGGACTTATCAGCTACTGAGCTGACAACTGTATGAAATTCTGGTAAGGGGATCGATATGCCATGGACAGTAATCGCCTTTCCACTGAGTGAACAGTGTTGACAGCAGTTCCGAGAGTTAAAAATGAGTAGATTTTCCTTTGGTCGAATGGTAACATCATGTTGCCGCATCCAAGGCATTCCCATCACAATCGGATAGTGACTTAGATGGGTAACGAAAAACAAAGCAGTCTCCTGATGGCCATGGATATTTAATGAGAGGCGAGCGACATGGGTAATTTTTCCTGATTTGACTGGCCTACCATCGATTACCTCGAGTAGGCGTGATTGTAACGGCAGCTAGTCGGATTGGCTATGTGAGTTGTCTGGGTACAAGGGAGAAGGATTATGTAGTGTGGTTGGGTTTAGTAAAGCGAGTTTCTATTATGTTCTTTCTGTTTCTGTTATGCGAGGGTATGAGTCAGTATTGGGATAGGGTATGGATATATAAGGGGGGCGTTGTCTCGTGATTTCTTGTTTCTCTTTCTTTCTCTTTTCTCTTTACGCAACCTCTGTACTTTACAGCTACGAATACTATTTGGTTCGCGCTACGTCATAGGGTTTACCCGGTATACTAAACCAGGTATAACCACCCATAGTCCATAGTCCACAGTCCCCGTTCTTGCCTTAGGTGTACCCTTCGGCCCCATAGTCCATAGTCCACGAACCTCCTACGTCCACGTCTTCGCCTCGGTTGTATTCCTTGGCTTCATAGTTCCTACGTCCACAGTCCCCGTTACGCTTAGGTTGCGTCCTTTATCGCCAACCAATACAACACCACCACGCTTAGCTCTGGTCGCGACTATGTCCGACACCACTCAGGATACGCTGTTGCAGCGTCTTTCAGAATTTCTGATCACCTATGGTCCCCTCCCAGCCGATATAGACTTCGGCGAAGAACTTACGGAGGCTCATAGTCTTATTGCTGAGTGTTTGGAGGCTCTCACCAAGTCTCTTGACACCCCCGCGCCACTAGAACCCGTTATCGACACGGCTCAGGAAGAGGTCATTGCCGGCCTCACTACAGAACTAGAAGCAGCCAATGAAAAGGCTGCCGATTTTTGGCAAACCTTGTGCGATACCCAGGAAGATTCTACCGAAATCATCCGAGGTCGCGACGAGGTTATCGTTGCTTTGAAGATTGAGCTGGAGGAATCGAAGGTTGAAGAAGAAGAGCTTCGGTTCCGTCTGGCACTACACCAGGAAAGTCTCGCCACTGCCGACGAGAACCTCGCTGATGCTGAAGATGAAATTCTTCACATCACCTCTGTTGCAAAAGCTTGGGAAGTTCAAGCCAATGCCACTATTGCCGATCTTCGCTCCCGTGTCCCCGTTTCTGCCGCTAGAGTCAAAACCCAATCTCGCCATGTTTCCAAGTCTCGCTACCTCACCCCTCGCTCCCAAGACCCCCGTACCATCAACAATTGGCGAGAAAAGCCAATTGAACAAGTGTCTCAAAAGCCGGCGTTAAAAGGTCAGCCCCTTTGGTAAAAAATGGCAAACCAAAGGGGCCAGCCCCGCCACCTGTTTCTGTTCTCCCTGCTGCTGCTGTGTCTGAGGACGAGATGTCCGAAGAATCTCTTGTCGTTACCTGCTCAGTTTCTCAGAATCCTGGCTCTGTTATACCCACCTATGCCCTTATTGATACCGGAGCCTCTGGATATGCTTTTATTGATGAATCTTTTGTACGCCATAATAATCTTACAATGACACACCTTAAAGTACCTCGTCAGGTAGATGTTATGGATGGGAGGCCTATCGAATCAGGAAAGATCACCCATATTGTCAATGTGTCGCTGGATATCCATGGTCATCGGGAAACTGCATCATGTTTTGTTACGAAGCTAGGACACTATCCAATTGTGATGGGAATACCTTGGATGCGACGTCACGATGTTACGATTCGGCCGAAGGAAAATCTACTTGTTTTTGACTCTCAAAGCTGTTGCCAACACTGTTCATCCAGTGGAACGACAGTCACTGTCCATGGAATATCGATCCCTCTACCAGAACATCATACTGTTGTCGCTTCAGCAGTTGAGAAATCCACCGTCGACGTCAAGCAACTAGTACCAAAAGAGTTCCACCATCGTCTCCATATGTTCCAAGAATATGATGCTTCAGTCTTTCCACCATATCGGCCGTCACATGATATTGAGATCGTATTGGAGGAAGGTAAACGACCACCGTACGGACCGATATATGGATTATCCCAGGTTGAATTGAAAGCACTACGAGAATACCTTGACGAAAATCTACCTAAGGGATTCATTCGAGCCAGTGAGTCGCCACCGGGAGCACCCATACTATTCGTAAAGAAAAGTGATGGGACCCTTCGGCTTTGTGTGGATTATAGAGGCCTTAATGCAATTACGATTAAGAATCGCTATCCGTTACCATTGTTAAAAGAAACCCTGGCCAAGCTATCAAAAGCGCAATATTATACCAAGCTGGATCTACGTTGGGGATATAACCAAATCAGGGTCGCCGAGGGAGACGAATGGAAGACGGCGTTCAGGACTCGTTATGGACATTTCGAGTATACTGTAATGCCGTTCGGATTAGCTAATGCCCCTGCCACGTTCCAACACTGGATCAATGATATTTTACGACCATACCTCGACCAATTTGTGACAGCATACCTAGATGACATTCTTATCTACTCGGAAACCCTGGTGGAACACAAAGAGCACATTCAAAAGGTTTTGAAGGTACTTGATGAGAATCATGTTCACCTTAAGCCTGAGAAATGTGAATTTATGGTCCAAGAAACGAAGTATCTCGGCCTTATTCTCACCCCGGATGGGAATAGAATGGATCCGAAGAAAGTTATCGATGTTTTGGAGTGGTCCATACCAAGGAATCTCCATGATGTTCAAGTATTCCTGGGATTTGCGAATTTCTATCGGCGTTTTATTTTAGGATATTCAAAAATTGTTGCTCCGCTCACGGCTTTGACCAAGAAAAATGTTAAATTCGAATGGACGGATGAGAGGGAGGAGGCATTCCAGACATTGAAAAAGATGTTCACAACGGCACCCATACTAGCGCACTTTGATCCGAATCGGAAAATCGTAATAGAAACTGATGCATCCGACTATGTTTCTGTTACGGGCATGCCAAGCATTTACGGAAGTGAGAAAAAAGGCCAGTAGATACTCCAATACCCTCTGTACGCTAATGTCGTCTCTGGACCGCACTCGCGGAGTGTGGTGCGACCAATATACGATCAAAACACGGAGTCATAAAAAACACGTTTTCGACCCCAATAATAACCCCCGGAGCGTCAAACCGCCGGAGGGGAGTGTTTTGGTAACGGTGGATATATGAGGGACAGCTGGAATCAATCGGATCGAAGATCGGACCGCTCGGAGCGAATCGGCGCAAGCTGCCAGCCGACCGAGTACCTATCGGTGGTACCTGTGGGCATGAGAGGACTCTGCTATGTGGGAAAGCGATGTGGGAAGAGGCCTGAGTAGGTAGCCTTGCCGTCCGAGACCTCCGAATAGCCGACACTGACGATTATCCACCAGACGGCCGATGGAGAAGAAACATCGACAGGGAAACGTACATTAGAGTGGATAAATAGGTTGAGGGGTTTTAGCGGGTTTAGGAGTTTGGGTTACGGATTTAGGAGTTAAATGTTCTTGGTTGTTTTTCAGGGTCTCGGGCGAGCCCCGAGTGTATTCTGTATTATTAGTAGACTGGGTCCTCGAGACATAAGCGAGGGATATAAATACTGTGTCATTCACTGACTAGCCAAACCATCATCGGCGAAATCAGAGTCTTAACAATATAAATCGTTGATACGCGAGTTACAACTTTATTTGACTATACTTTTGGAAATACTTTATTCTATTGCGACTTCGAACTCTACCTGAACTATTACGTCGAAGACGGTCGAGCATCACACGCTAACTCTAGTGAATCTTTGTTGATAACGTAGCTCGCGGGGCCCGTATCGGATCAAGGAGAATCATACTCGACGTTGACTGAAGAGACCTTGGGGACTTCTACCCTTGTAGCTGTTAGCCGAACTCTGAGCTCTGCGTAGTGTACTCTTGTGGTCTGGTACGCATCCCTCACAGTATATTGTTACTCACAAGTTCACTTGGAGTAATGAAGTCACCTCAAAGAAAAAAAAAAAAAAAAAAAAAACTATCATCGTTATCCCCTATCATAATGACTACCCGAAGGGATAATTACTTCATAGATACCTCAGCCGTAACTGAGGAGGCCGGAGGAGAAGATTCTATGGTGATATCAAGGGCTGCTAGCCCAGACCCCCTAATTACGGGAGGACCCTCCACACAAACTAGGCAATCGAGTAAACGCTCTGCTCAAGCCCAGTTCGTGAGGAATATGCAGGAGTTTTTGGATACCCATGAGGCACAAATGAGGTATCTTGGTGCAGCTGGACAGGCCGTTTGGCAGCAGCTACAAAACCTCCAGGAACAAGTCCAAGGGAGTGGGCAAATCCTGGACAAGAAAGTACGGCAAGAAGCCATTGCCCAAAAACAACATCTGGAATCGCTCTTTGAGCTCGTCTCCAGTGTCCAACAAGTACATGAAGCTGCACGAGCCGCTGACCACAAGGTTCTGGAGCAAAGTCATCTGCAAACCCAGAACCAGTTACAGGAGGCGGAGCGACAACTGAGGATGGTGAGAGAAGAGCGGGAGCAGGAAAAAGGGGAGCAACGAGCTTGGTTTGCGGAATTCAAGCGGTCCGATGCGGAAAGAAACCAACGGATAGCCGAGATGGAGGAACTACTGCGACAACATCTGTCAGTAGCACCTTCCGTGGCCAGTGCTCCCTTAGACCCGAATGCACCCCGAACGGTTCCTGTTGGCAATGGCAAGAAACCCGAAAATGCTGGCCCGGTAGGAGGAAACGCTGGTCCAGTAGGAGGAAATGGAGGCAGGCAACCGGAGGATGCCGGCCCAGTGCAGGGCAATAGTGGCAGAGGACCGGTGGGAGCTGCTCCAGTTGGTGGGAATGGTGGAAATCAGCCTCCACAAAACCCACCAAGAGGAAACGTTGGGGGAGACCCAGAACCTTCCGACGACGATGACGACGATAACAGTGAATGGTCGCACGGTCGGAAGAATTGGAGAAGGAACCGAGGTGGGAACCGGAATTCGGCGCCGCCTGAAGACGACGATATGGTAGATTCGCTCGCCAAAATACCCTTTGAGTTCGATAATGCCAGGAAGCATAACCTGCGGCATTGGCTCATGGAGTGCGAGATCTACTTCGAGCAGAAGCCCAAGAAGTTCCGAACGGACAGAAACAAGGTGCTGTTCGCTGGGACGTATACGTGTGGGTTGGCAAAGGAATGGTTTATGGAATATATCGAGACCAAGATGCTAGGACCGGCAGCCGCGGACTACGCTACTTGGACTCGGTTCCGTCAGGAGATCAGGAAACGCTTCTTAAGCACTCAGGAGGCTATGGAAAACGCGATGAAGATGCAGCAGTTTAAGTACTCTGCTAACATCGGGGACTACCTGACGAGAATGGAGATCATGAACCAGCATGCTCAGATGAAAGGAGCATCCTATCGCGCCGCCCTGCTCCAAGGGCTACCAAATGAAATCCGGGAGCGCCACTCACGCTTCGATCCAACCGATGACGACTCCGAGTACATCCAACAGTTGGAACGAGCCGGCAAGGCTCATGAGGCTTATCAAGAGCAGATGAAGATGTTGGGGAAAGCGGAGTCGAGAGGAAAGGAGCCGAATAATGGTGGGAACTCGCGGCAAAAGGAGACGGGGTTTAAGATCAAGGGGAGGGCTCAGACTGAGGAGAAGGAAAAAGGGCAAGATAAGAAGAGCACTAGCAAGAACAAGTCGGGGAACAAGCCAATATACCACGACTACGACGAAGCCACCAAAGGAGTTCCACAGCCGGTCCGAGAACAGCGAAAGACCGATGGAGCCTGTGTACGATGTGGCCGAAAGGGTCATCTTTGGAAGTGGTGTCGTTCAGATGCTAACAGCAGTGCATCTATCTCCTCTTTCTCCCGAAAGCGTACCCGCGATGACGATGGCGACCACGATATGGAACCACCGGAACCCCAACCTCAGAGAAAGCGTATGAGGCACCGTGCTAGAAAGCCGGCTGCTACGGCTGCTGCGGAGTACACCAGTGGGCAAGCGTTTGTGCGAGAACGCGGATCGGAATCTGAGATGGATTTCGACGAGGATTTTTAAAAGGGGACTCTGATGAGTCAGGTCAGGAGTATCCCCAGATTGCTATGTTATCACTGACGGAAAACAACAAAAAAAATATGAAAAGAAAAAGGCAGGAAGGGAGAGCGTCCCAACCGGAGAAAAAACAGAAGATTTTGGAGGAACCTATTCACGGCCCTCGACCTATCGTTAATCAGTTCCTTTGTTTTGCGGAAAAATGTTTACCTTGTAAGGTGTTGTTGGATACTGGTGCAACTGGTCCTGTTTTCTCTGCGGTTTTTGTTGATAGTTTTGAGGTCCCGAAGGTGAAACGAGACGTCCCGGCCCGGGTATTTGGATTTACGGGAGAAGTTATGAAGGGCACGGGACACGCCTTTACACAACCGTTAATTATAATGTCAAGGGGGCATCAAACACAGTTGTCATTCGAGATCGCCCCTCTCCCACTTGGCATCGATGCGATACTACCGAACTGGTGGTTGAAAGAACACAAGCCGGTTATAGGGGCAAATGGGGAAGTTTCCTACGAGGGTGAGAACTGTAAGAGTCGTTGCTTCACTGACAAGGAACCTCAAATAGAAATGGACGAGGGTGTACTGGACGATCCGGAGGCCCAATTCATCGGTAGCATCTGTCTCTTGGAAGATGAATCGGTCAACCTCCGCGAAACTCTTCCCTCTTGGCTCCATGGGTTCCTTAAAGTCTTCCTACCATCGGAAGCCGACAAAGTACCACCGCATCGATCTTACGACCATGCGATAGATCTCGAACCAGGGAAGCAGCCACCATGGGGACCCGTTTACTCCCTATCCGAAGTCGAACTAAAGGTGCTTCGGGAATACCTGGACAAAATGTTGCGATTGGGAAAGATTAGGCCGAGCAAATCCCCTGCAGGAGCCCCAATCCTATTTGTGAAGAAAAAGGATGGTAGTCTGCGACTTTGCGTTGACTACCGTGGACTTAACCGAGTGTCCATTAAGAACAGGTATCCTCTACCGCTTATGGACGAGCTGCGAGATCGAGTAGCAGGCGCGGTTATCTTCTCGAAGATTGACCTGAAAGAAGGTTACAACCTCATCAGGATCAAAGACGGTGACGAGTGGAAGACAGCCTTTCGTACGCGGTACGGGCATTTTGAGTACCTCGTCATGCCTTTTGGGCTGGCAAATGCGCCGGCGACCTTCCAGAACATGATGAATGATGCGCTGAGGGAATTTTTGGATCAAGGTGTAGTAGTATACCTTGATGATATCCTAATATATAGCAAGTCTCGAGAGGAACACAGGGAGCTGGTCGGCAAAGTACTTAGCAGGCTACAAGAATACAACCTGGTCGCCAACCCGAAGAAATCGTTCTTCGAGCTAACCGAAATCGAGTTCCTCGGATACATCCTTGCCCCAGCAGGCGTCACCATGGCACTGGATAAGGTTATGTCTGTTACGAATTGGCAAGCCCCGCGTAGCGTTAAGGAAGTACAGATCTTCATGGGCTTTGTCAACTTCTACAGAAGGTTTATCCACAATTTCTCCGGGGTCTGTAAACCCATTACCGATTGTCTCAGGGGTGATGCTAAGAACTTTGTCTGGTCTATGACGGCCCAAGCAGCCTTCGAAAAACTCAAAACCCTGTTTACGTCTGCGCCGATCTTGGTACACTTCTCTCCAGATCGCCAGACTATCGTGGAAACGGACGCAAGTGATTTTGCTATCGCCGCAATTTTATCCCAGGTTATTGACGGAAAGACTCACCCTGTTGCCTTTTATTCTCGAAAGCTTAACCCAGCGGAACTCAACTACGACGTCTGGGATAAGGAGATGCTAGGAATTGTGTCGGCCTTCAAGCAATGGCGTCACTACCTCGAAGGACCTAGTCAAACGGTCCTCGTCTACACGGATCATAAGAACTTGGAATATTTTTCAACAACCAAGGTTCTTAACCGACGACAGGCAAGATGGGCTGAGTCTTTGGCGGAATTTGACTTTAAGATTATTTACCGCCCGGGAACCAAAAATGGGAAGGCAGATGCACTATCGCGACGGCCGGAGTACCGTCCTGAAGGGGGAGGCACGCTTGGGAAACAGCCGATAGACAGGTTCTTTAAGCCCGGACAGTTGGCGGAGGAAGAGTTTGTGGTATCAGTGGTGTCGCTTGCCTCCAAGGGGGTGATTGACTGGTCTAAGAATTTTCTGGATCATGTCAGGCAGGCGGCATCGGGAGACCCGACATGGGTAGGATTGAAAGAGAGAGTTGAGCAGGGAGAGAAGCTGGGGGAAATGAAGGATATCGCTGAGAAAGATGGGCTACTCTTCTATAAGAACCGACTCTACATTCCGGCAGACGACCGTATCAAGATCCGAATTGCACAGTCAGAACACGATTCGAAAGTGGCAGGACACTTTGGACAAGACAAAACTTTGGAACTCATTACGCGCAACTTCTATTGGCCAAAAATGAACGAGTGGATTGATGACTACGTTCGGTCATGTGACGAGTGCCAGCGTAACAAACCCAGCCGCCACAAGAAATACGGTGCGCTTCTACCACTGTCCACGCCACATTCTGTCTGGCAATCGATATCAATGGACTTTGTCGTACAATTACCGGAATCAAAGGGATATAATCAAATCTGGGTAGTAGTCGATAGGTTCTCGAAGATGTCGCACTTCATTCCCTTAGTAGCAGAGACGACCGCGCAGGATTTAGCGAAGATATTCCTCGGTCAAATCTGGCGACTCCATGGGCTGCCTCTCGATATAGTTTCCGACAGGGACGCCAAGTTTACTTCAAGTTTTTGGGCATCCCTTATGGAATTGTTGGATGTGAGGATAAGAATGAGTACGGCTTTCCACCCTCAGACCGATGGGCAAACAGAACGGGTCAACCAAACCCTCGAGCACTACCTACGAGCGTTCTGTAATTACGAGCAAGATGATTGGGCAGAGCTACTCCCGTTGGCGGAGTATGCTTACAACAACTCGGTTACCACCGCAACGGGCCAATCTCCGTTCTATACCAATTATGGTTACAATCCAAGAACCAACTGGCCGACGGAAGCTGAAGTGGTCAACCCAACCAGTGACCTGTATGCTCACTTTATCCGAGGAGTTCATGATTCCGCTCTGGCTCGCTTAACAGATACCAGGGAGAAGATGGGGAAATACTACGATCGGAAAAGGGACGAACCGCCTAACTTCAAAGTAGGAGACATGGTTATGCTCAATGCGACCAACATCAAGACTCGTCGCTCTACCAAGAAACTCGATCATAAGAAACTCGGCCCGTTTAAAATTATCCGACTAGCCGGTAAACGAGCCTGCGAACTGGAACTGCCACCGCAAGTCAAAATCCATAACGTGTTCCATATTGAACTCTTGGAACGTTATCGACAGAGCGGTATCCCAGGCCGTGAACAACGCCCCCCGACTCCCGAAGAGGTCGATAAGGAAGGAGAGGTTTTGTATGAAGTGGAAAGTATTGTGGGAAGCCGGAAGAGCAGAAGAGGATTAGTGGAATACCTGGTGAAATGGCGGGGCTATTCGATGAGTGACTGTACGTACCAAGTCATGGACGCTATGAACGAGGAGGTACTTGACCTTGTTCGCGACTTCCATCGAAGGAACCCCAAGGCCGTGAAGGACCAACGCCTGAGACTATAGAGGTACCCTACGGGGCTAAGTCCTTCCCCTCCACAGACACCACGGGTGATATGTGGAGCAGGTTTACTGGAACCATAGTCTGTCAGAAGATGTCCCGAGACGTGCCACCCTGGAAGGGGGGTAAGCTGTTACGGGCATGCCAAGCATTTACGGAAGTGAGAAAAAAGGCCAGTAGATACTCCAATACCCTCTGTACGCTAATGTCGTCTCTGGACCGCACTCGCGGAGTGTGGTGCGACCAATATACGATCAAAACACGGAGTCATAAAAAACACGTTTTCGACCCCAATAATAACCCCCGGAGCGTCAAACCGCCGGAGGGGAGTGTTTTGGTACCGGTGGATATATGAGGGACAGCTGGAATCAATCGGATCGAAGATCGGACCGCTCGGAGCGAATCGGCGCAAGCTGCCAGCCGACCGAGTACCTATCGGTGGTACCTGTGGGCATGAGAGGACTCTGCTATGTGGGAAAGCGATGTGGGAAGAGGCCTGAGTAGGTAGCCTTGCCGTCCGAGACCTCCGAATAGCCGACACTGACGATTATCCACCAGACGGCCGATGGAGAAGAAACATCGACAGGGAAACGTACATTAGAGTGGATAAATAGGTTGAGGGATTTTAGCGGGTTTAGGAGTTTGGGTTACGGATTTAGGAGTTAAATGTTCTTGGTTGTTTTTCAGGGTCTCGGGCGAGCCCCGAGTGTATTCTGTATTATTAGTAGACTGGGTCCTCGAGACATAAGCGAGGGATATAAATACTGTGTCATTCACTGACTAGCCAAACCATCATCGGCGAAATCAGAGTCTTAACAATATAAATCGTTGATACGCGAGTTACAACTTTATTTGACTATACTTTTGGAAATACTTTATTCTATTGCGACTTCGAACTCTACCTGAACTATTACGTCGAAGACGGTCGAGCATCACACGCTAACTCTAGTGAATCTTTGTTGATAACGTAGCTCGCGGGGCCCGTATCGGATCAAGGAGAATCATACTCGACGTTGACTGAAGAGACCTTGGGGACTTCTACCCTTGTAGCTGTTAGCCGAACTCTGAGCTCTGCGTAGTGTACTCTTGTGGTCTGGTACGCATCCCTCACAGTTTCTGCTGCAATCCTGTCCCAACGTGTTGATGAAGGAATTTTACATCCAGTTGCTTTCTTCTCAAAGAAGCATTCCCCTGCGGAATGCAACTATGAAATCTATGACAAAGAACTCCTGGCAATTGTACGATGTTTTGAGGAATGGCGACATCATTTGGAAGGGGCACAATTCCCAATCGAAGTCCTCAGCGATCATAGGAACCTCGAATATTTTATGTCAACAAAGCTATTAAACCGTCGACAAGCCCGTTGGTCGGAATTTCTTTCACGTTTGGATTTCGTCATTCAATTTAGACCAGGGAAACAAGGGGCAAAGCCGGATGCATTGACTAGGAGGTCGGGTGACCTACCTAAGGAGGGGGATGAACGGTTGACGCATCAAAGCCAGGTGGTTTTGAAGCGGAAAAATTTGGATTCAAAGCTAAGTTTGTTCGCGGGTTCTTTTTCAAATGAATCCGCTGAAGGAATGTCCACTGTAGAAGAGTTGTTTTTAAATGCTTACCAAGTTGACAGTTTCCCGAACAAAGTACTTGCGATGCTTCGGAACGGCGTCTGTCACTCGAATAAGATCTCGCTTGCCGAATGCACGGAAGATAACAACGGTCGGCTACTTTACCGTGGCGCACTCTATGTACCCGACGACAATGACCTTCGGCTAAGACTTCTAAAAGAGTATCATGACAAACCATCGGCAGGTCATCCAGGCAGAGCGAAGACTTTGGAACTCCTGAATCGAGAGTATTACTGGCCACAAATGCGGAAGTATATCGATCAGTATGTTCGGAATTGCAATGTGTGTACCCGTAGCAAGGCACTACGCAATGCACCCTATGGAGTACTCCGCCCGATGCCAATACCCGATGGACCATGGACGGATGTGTCAATGGATTTTGTTACCGATCTCCCGGAGAGCGATGGATACAATGCAATCTTGGTCGTGGTGGATAGGTTAACTAAGATGCGACACCTAATACCAACAACAAAGGAGGCGGACTCAAGGGAAGTAGCGAGACTGTATATTAATAATGTTTGGAAATTACATGGGTTACCCGATACTATGGTATCCGATCGAGGGACACAATTCGTTGCGGAATTCTGGAGGTCTCTTTGCGACCGTCTGGAAATATCACCAAAGTTTTCTACCGCGTTCCACCCTCAGACGGATGGGCAGACGGAAAGGATTAATGCCATGATGGAACAGTACCTTCGGAGTTATGTTTCCTATCAACAAGATGACTGGACTTGATGGTTACCAATGGCTGAATTTGCGACCAACAATCACGTTTCAGAAACAACAAAGATATCTCCTTTCTTTGCCAATTCAGGACGAAATCCAAGAATGACGTTCGGTCCTTTGGAACATGGTAGGACGACAGCAGAGGATCAGGCTAATGGTATTGCACGGGAGATGAAGGAGGTATTAGATTTTCTACGAGATGAGTTGTACCGAGCACAAAGGATTCAAGAAGAGTCGGCCAATACGAGTCGGACTCCTGCCCCTCACTATCATGTGGGGGATAAAGTTTTCTTATCAACACGCCATGTCCTCACTAAACGCCCTTCGAAGAAACTCGATTGGAAATGCATTGGACCATATATCGTGAAGCGGATCGTTAATCCTTATGCCTATGAGTTGGAACTCCCTCGTTCTATGAAAGTTCATCCCGTATTCCATGTCTCTTTATTGTCGTCTGCAGCAAACGATCCTTTACCAGGACAACAACAGTTACCACCACCGCCGGTCGAAGTTGAAGGACAGGAGGAGTGGGAAGTTGAGAATATTTTGGATTCCAGGGATCGTCGAGGAAGATTTGAATACTTGGTTAAGTATGCCGGTTATGACGAAGCTTCGTGGCAGCCATTGTCGGATGTCGAACATTCGCCCGATATTGTCAAACGATTTCACGAACGATACCCATGGAAGCCTAAGCCTACCAGGAGATAGGCCGTAGAGGGGGGAGTGGTCTGTAACGGCAGCTAGTCGGATTGGCTATGTGAGTTGTGTGGGTACAAGGGAGAAGGATTATGTAGTGTGGTTGGGTTTAGTAAAGCGAGTTTCTATTATGTTCTTTCTGTTTCTGTTATGCAAGGGTATGAGTCAGCATTGGGATAGGGTATGGATATATAAGGGGGGCGTTGTCTCGTGATTTCTTGTTTCTCTTTCTTTCTCTTTTCTCTTTACGCAACCTCTGTACTTTACAGCTACGAATACTATTTGGTTCGCGCTACGTCATAGGGTTTACCCGGTATACTAAACCAGGTATAACCACCCATAGTCCATAGTCCACAGTCCCCGTTCTTGCCTTAGGTGTACCCTTCGGCCCCATAGTCCATAGTCCACGAACCTCCTACGTCCACGTCTTCGCCTCGGTTGTATTCCTTGGCTTCATAGTTCCTACGTCCACAGTCCCCATTGCAGTGATATTTTCAGGGGTTCCAAGGAGAGTCCATGCTTTTTCACAAAACTTTGATCGATGAACGCATAACCTGATGCTCCCGTATCGATGAGAGCATAGGTGGGAACGAAGGAGTCGGGATTCTGGGAGACGGAACAGGTAACAACAAGAGAGTCTTCGGACATCTTATCCTCAGACACAGCAGCAGCAGGGAGAACAGAAACAGGTGGCGGGGCTGGCCCCTTTGGTTTGCCATTTTTTACCAAAGGGGTTGACCTTTTAATGCCGGCTTTGGGGACCCATTTTCCAGTGGCCTTTCTCGCCAATTGCTAATGGAACGGGGATCTTTGGCGCGAGGAGCCAGGTAACGAGGCTTGGAGACATGGCGAGATTTAACTGTAGCGGTGGAAACGGAGATACGAGAACGAAGGTCAGCAATGATGGCATTGGCTTGAGCCTCCCAGGCCTTTGCAACAGAGATGATGTAAAGAACCTCATCTTCAACATCAGCGAGGTTCTCGTCAGCGATGGCGAGACTTTCCTGATGTAGTGCCAGGCGATACCGAAGCTCCTCCTCTTCAGCCTTAGACTCCTCAAGCTCGCCCTTGAGAGCAACGATAACTTCATCGCGGCCCCGGATAGTCTCGATAGACTCTTCCTGGCATTCGGACAAGGTTTGCAATAGATCGGCAGCCTTTTCGTCAGCTGCTTCGAGTTCCTTGGTGAGGCCAATAATGACCTCTTATTGGGCTGTGTCAATAACGGGTTCGGGGATTTCGGAAGGCTTGGTGAAAGCCTCCAAACATTCAACAATGAGATTATGGGCTTCGGTAAGTTCATCACCGAAGTCTATATCCGTTGGGAGAGGACCATATTTGGTCAAAAATTCTGAAAGACGCTGTAACAGCGTATCCTGAGTAGTGTCGGACATAGTCGCGACCAGAGCTAAGCGTGGTGGTGTTGTATTGATTGGCGATAGAGGACGCAACCTAAGTCTAACGGGGACTGTGGGCGTAGGAACTATGAAGCCAAGGAATACAACCGAGGCAAAGACGTGGACGTAGGAGGTTCGTGGACTATGGACTATGGGGCCGAAGGGTACACCTAAGGCAAGAACGGGGACTGTGGACTATGGACTATGGATGGTTGTACCTGGTCTAGTATACCGGGTAAACCCTATGACGTAGCGTGAACCAAATAGTATTCGTGACTGTGAAGTACAGAGGTTGCGTAAAGAGAAAAGGAAAAGAAAGAGAAACAAGAAATCACAAGACAACGCCCCCCTTATATATCCATACCCAATCCCAATGCTGACTCATACCCTCGCATAACAGAAACAGAAAGAACATAATAGAAACCCGCTGTACAAATCCCAACCACACTATATAACCCTTCCTCTTCGTACCCCAACACCTCAAATGACCAAACCACATGGCTGCCGTTACACATCTTCTACAAGAATAGATGGTGTATACCCAAAGACAAGAAGCTCCAGATGGAAATACTGTCCGATACTCATGACTCTAAGGTGGCTGGTCATTTTGGCCAATTTAAGACACTAGAGCGAGTGAAAAATAACTTCTTTTGGCCCAACATGGATAAGGATGTTGAGGAATATGTGCGGAGCTGTGATAGCTGCCAGAGGAATAAGACCTCAAGACACAAGAAGTTTGGTATGCTCCAACCGTTGGAGATACCCTATCGGCCATGGACTTCCATCTCAATGGACTTTATTGTGGAATTACCGGAATCTAGTGGGTTTACAAAGATCTGGGTAATAGTGGACCGTTTTTCGAAGATGGCACACTACATCCCTCTTCCTACCCTTAATAAAACGGAAGATTTCGCCAAGTTGTTCTTGAAGGAAGTTTGGAGACTCCATGGTTTACCTGATGACATAGTCTCGGACAGAGATAGCAGGTTCATCTCTCACTTTTGGCAATCTCTCATGAGTCTCCTCAATGTAAAGCTGAAGATGTCCACATCTTTCCACCCCCAAATGGACGGTCAAACAGAAAGAGTTAACCAGACCCTGGAACATTACTTGCGGAGTTATTGTTCATATCAACAGGATGACTGGGCAGAACTCTTGCCTTTGGCAGAGTATGCATATAACTCGGCGGTCTCTGAGTCTACCAAAGTATCGGCTTTTTATGCCAACTATGGTTATGAACCCAGGACCAACTGGCCGGCCCCAAAGGAAGGAGTCGAATGGAACAATCCAGCGAGCGAGGTCATGATTTCTCAATGGGAATCTATCTGGCAGGCTATGAACGCCAGCTTAGGTAAAGCTAGATTAAGGATGGCCCGGTGGTATGATGCTCATGCCCTGTCACCACCTGAAATCAAGCCGGAGATGACGTTATGTTGGACCGGCGCAATGTGCAAACAAAGCGGCCTTTGGGAAAACTGGATCAGAAGAAGATGGGACCCTTCAAGGTCTTAGAAGCTATTGGTACCCGTGCCTACAAGCTCTCTCTTCCCCCCCAAATGGGAATCCACCCGGTCTTTCATGTCTCTCTTCTGGAACCTTACAGAGCGCCGGTAGATCCTGAGAGAAGAGTTCCACCACCGGAACCTGAAGAGATTGAAGGAGAACAGAACTGGGTTGTCCGAGAGGTAGCAGATAGCCGGGTCAATAAGAAAGGGGGACGAGTGGAATACTTAGTACTGTGGGAAGGTTATGAAAATGAGGATGCTACATGGGAACCTTGGGAGCATCTCAAGAAGAGTGCTGAAGAAGCCCTTCGGGATTTCCACATGAGGTATCCTAAGAAACCCAAGGACAAGCGGATTGTTGGGGTGTAGTTTTTCTTTTAGGTTTTCGTTCCTTGCATATCACGGAGTTTCTTGTTATATAGATTGGATGGTAATAGAATGGTTATAGATCTCGGAGACCAAGATCCTGGTAGAGGGGTGTTACGGGCATGCCAAGCATTTACGGGAGTGAGAGAAATGCTAGTAGATACCCCTATATCCTTTAATACTAATAGCAACACCACTATCAACTCCGGCTCGCACCCACGAGGTACGGTGCGATCGATATGCGACCAAATGCGGAGTTGCGGTTTTCCTAGTTAAAAAACACGTTTTCGACCCCAATAATAACCCCCGGAGCGTCAAACCGCCGGAGGGGAGTGTTTTGGTACCGGTGGATATATGAGGGACAGCTGGAATCAATCGGATCGAAGATCGGACCGCTCGGAGCGAATCGGCGCAAGCTGCCAGCCGACCGAGTACCTATCGGCGGTACCTGTGGGCATGAGAGGACTCTGCTATGTGGGAAAGCGATGTGGGAAGAGGCCTGAGTAGGTAGCCTTGCCGTCCGAGACCTCCGAATAGCCGACGCTGACGATTATCCACCAGACCGCCGATTGGGAAGAAACATCGACAGGGAAACGTGCATTAGGGTGGATAAATAGGTTGAGGGGTTTCAGCGGCTTTAGGAGTTTGGGTTACGGACTTAGGAGTTAAATGTTCTTGGTTGTTTTTCAGGGTCTCGGGCATGCCCCGAGTGTATTCTGTATTATTAGTAGACTGGGTCCTCGAGACATAAGCGAGGGATATAAATACTGTGTCATTCACTGACTAGCCAAACCATCATCGGCGAAATCAGAGTCTTAACAATATAAATCGTTGATACGCGAGTTACAACTTTATTTGACTATACTTTTGGAAATACTTTATTCTATCGTGACTTCGAACTCTACCTGAACTATTACGTCGAAGACGGTCGAACATCACACGCTGACTCTAGTGAATCTTTGTTGATAACGTAGCTCGCGGGGCCCGTATCGGATCAAGGAGAATCATACTCAACGTCGACTGAAGAGACCTTGGAGACTTCTACCTTTGTAGCTGTTAGCCGAACTCTGAGCTCTGCGTAGTGTACTCTTTTGGTCTGGTACGCATCCCTCACAGTAACGGCAGATATGTATTTCTGGCTAGGTGATAAACTGGAACGAGGAAAGGAGGTATTGTGCAGTGGTATTAGAATTTGTAATAGGGATTTCTGTTATGTTCTTTTAGTTTCTGTTACGCGGAGGTATTAGTCATCATTGGACTATGGTTGGATATATAAAGGGGCGTTGTCTCGTGCTTTTATCTGTTTTCCTTCTCTTCTTCTTTCTTTACGCAACCTCTGTATTCTCCTTGCTCGCTAAGGCTCGCAAAACTTCCTGATATCAAACCTCGCTTCAAAAACACTTTATTTTTATTCCTTTCGGTTTTACCTGGTATACCATACCAGGCTGAGCCACTTTGTCCCCGATCGTACGGTCGCGTTTTGTTGTTCCAAGCGAAAGAAACCCACGAAAACTGGCTTCTAGCGAAGAATTCTCCAGCCTTGACTTTCCGAAAGGAAGGAAAAGAAACCTTTCCGAAACATCCCTCTACGCCGCCAGAAGAACTGGACATTCAATTATGTCGCAGCAAGCATCGCTCCAGTCCTTTTTCACCCAATCTTCCCAACAAGGGACAGCCCCCTCGCAGAACAGGAACACTCAGGTTCCCGACCCAACCCCATCCGGAGCTCAGGAACAGGAATTTTCCTCGACCTTTGCAACAGAATCCGACTACAACGACCCCTACCAGCCGAGAGTTGACTACCTCTACCCGAGCATTGTCCCCCAGGACACCCACACCCAGACGGACCTGAACTACATCACCTGGGCCATTAGACATGCCACCAGCCGGATCTGCCCACCCTCCGACAGGATTGAAATCCTCGAAGAGCAAACGACTACTCTCCGGAGAACAGTGGATACACTGAAGCATCAGATCGAGGCGCAGACAAACATGATCACCAATATGCATTCGGCGATCCACGCGCTCCTCAACAAACAACCACAACCACAGCAACCGCAGCAACCGCAACAACCGCAACAACAGCATCAACAGCAACAACAGCAACAGCAGCGAAAACCACAGCAACCGCAAGGACAGAGAATGCCCCCTCCAGCGGTCCCACAAACAGCTCCCCAAGCAGCGCCACAGGCAGCTCCTCAGGCCCCCCCACCCGCACCCCCCCAACAAGCCCCACCCCGTGGATGGAAGGCAGGCACCTGGGCCGCCGTGGCCTCGGCACCCGGTCCTGCCCAAGGTAACTTCCAGGTCATCGAGAGGAAAAAGAAGTCCGCAAAGCCAAAAGCGGATCCCCTCTTCAAACCAGAGTATACCAAGATCAACAGGGAGATCATCGTGGAAACTACTGCCCCATCTGACGTTCACCCCTCCGAGATCAGAACCCTCGTCAATGCAAGAATCCAAGACGAGTCCTGCCATTTCATTTCGGCAAGAAGAACACCTAAGGACAACTTCATCCTGGAAACAAAATTCGTTACCCCTGCAACAAAGGCAATGGAATACGCCAAAGAAATTGAGGAGGCCCTCCTCACCCTACAGGTACCGGTCGCTGTCATCCGCGCAAACTCCAAATGGTCAAAGTTTCTCCTCCATGGAATCCCCACAACGGTCGGGGAGGGCATTGAGGCGGGACAACTAGTAGCATCAGAAATCAGAAGCAACTATGGAGAGAACTTCCAACTTGCCCAGGTTCCCCGCTGGATATCCAGGGCAGAAACTCGAATGGAGAAAACCCACTCATCTATGGTCATCGCGCTCCCGGGACAAATCACAATGGAAACACTAGGAGTTAAATTCCTATCTCTCTTCAACCGAAGCTGCCATATCGAGGCCTTCCTCCCAACCTTCCCGGATACCCAGTGTGCAAAGTGCCTCGAATACGGCCACCGCCAGGAGAAATGTAAGAACAATGGAAAATGCGGTCATTGTGCCGGAGACCATCTCACCAGCTTCCACCCATGCAATCAATGCCAGGGAGGATACAGATGCACCCACACCCCAATCAGATGTTTGAACTGTAAAGGAATCCATAAGGCCTCCGACCCAGCATGCCCTGAAAGAGTTAAACGCCGATTCCTGAATAAAGGAAAGGAAAACGCCCCACCCGCCCAAGACCCACCTGCCGCACCCGCCCAGGAGCCAATTTCAATAATCCAAGTACCAGCCACCGCCCCGGTCGGAGCCACACCCGTTCCCGAAGACGACCAACCCATGACGAATAATGCCTAGGCTGCGAACAACTGCGCTCGCACACCAACTTAATTGTGCACGGAGCGAACTAATCACCAAGGCGGCGGTGGAAGAAGCAGAAACAGACTCGAGCATTTATTTCCTACTATTACAAGAACCATGGACCTCAACAGAGGGATATCCACCAGAATCAAATCTTTTTTACCTTTTTACAGCCAGCAATATCAATACGAAATGCGCAACATATGTCCGCAAACATGCCAACCTCAAACCAAAACACCACTACACACACGATAATTTCATAGTATCGATTACGGTAGAAATCCAGAACAAGAAAACCCAAATCCTAAACATATACTCCCCAGGCCGAAGTGGCCCCTTCGCTCAAATAGCAAGTACAATCCAAACCCTTGATAATTGTCTAGTAATGGGAGACTTCAACTGCCACCATCAAATGTGGTACGGAGTAAATTCACATGAATACAGAAACAATATTCGAGCAGACCGTGTCAATGGTGCACGACTAAAACGATGGATAACCCGACAGAAAGTGACCCTCCTGAACGAACCAGGCGTCTTTACGCACTTCCCCAGAGACAGAGGGAAAAGGCCCACAACCATCGACCTTGCATTTGTTAAAGGCCCAACACTCAACCATAACCTACGATGGAGCACCGAACCCTATGGAGCGGGCTCAGACCACGGGAGAACCTCCGTCCACTTACACTTGGAGAAACCACCTTTCGTACCAAGACGAATGTGGCGACAAACAGACTGGAAGCTATTGGAGAACCACATGTCAAACATTTCCATCCCTGCAGAGGCATGGGAAACCAAGGAACATACGGAACAAACTGTCGATTTCTTCCTAGAACTGGTCAGGTCAACAGTCAGCATAGTAACACCACTCTCGAAGGAGGGGGTAAGAGCCAACTCCTGGTGGTCAGATGAGATGAAACAAATGAAGGCAAGGGTAAACGCAGCAGAAAGGAAGGCGAGAAATACAAGGAAACCCAATCACGTGGAGGAACACCGGAAGGCTTGCAGAGAATGGACAGTCATGATCCGGAAAGCAAAAGCGGATCAGCGGGAAAAGACGATGAACGAGGCGAAAGGTAGTGAAGTCTGGAGAATCCTAAACGTAGGAAGAAGAAGAGACACAATCATACCAACCATACAAGGTGAAGAAACGTTTGCGGGGAAGTGTCAAGCTCTAAGAGCCCAACTTTTCCCCTCGAAACGGACGTCCCCCGACCACCCCCCCCTAAACATTAGACCCCCTTCTTTTGACCTTAGCAACACCTTCGACATAGTCACCCCCGAAGAACTTAATAAAGCAATCGACTCCTGTCCAGTGCACTCGGCGACCGGCCCGGATGGTATCCCTTACACCTTTATTAAAGCAATAGTTAAAGCAAATATAACTCTAATCCAAGACATGTTCTCCGCCATGCTCCGGCACGGCGTACACCCAGCGGAATGGAAAATAGCTAAGTGTATCCCGATCCCGAAACCCGGTAAAGCAAACTATCATGAAGCAAAAGCCTACCGGCCCATTTCCCTTCTACAATGTTTCAGCAAAATCCTGGAGAAGATAGTGGCCCAAAGACTCTGCACCGCTGGAGAAATTTTAGGCACACTCTCAGCGAATCAATTTGGAGGAAGACCAACCATCTCGGCAATCGACGCCCTGCTGAGAACCTTAACGCCAATACAACAAAACCTACTACTGAAAAACAGTACCGGAGTCGCTCGGCGAGACAGACCAGCGATCCTCACCAATGATATCCAAGGAGCATTTAACTGCGTTGACCACCTACTCCTCGCGGAAATCATGCAACAACAAAAATTCCCTACCTACTTAACAGAATGGTGCAAGGAATTCAATACCGGCAGAAAACTACAGTTTCAATTCAACCATGAGCTAGAAGAGCCACAGCCCTATGATTCTGGAGTGCCGCAAGGTAGCCCCATGTCCCCGGTGCTATTTATGATCTATGCTGGAGTAATCCTGGACCCAACAAGCAGCCCAAAAGAGATGGACACTACTTACATCGATGACGACGCGCTGGTACAAATATCCAAAACACCAGGCTTCACAATCAAGAGAATGGAAGAACGAATGAGAGAGAGACTAATAAAAGCTGAGCCACTCCAAATTAAATACGACCCGGATAAATCCGACTTGATCTTCTTCCGGCCCACCACATCATCCACACAACAACCACGACTTCCGGTCAAAGTTAGCAATATCAATATACACCCCAAAGAAAGGCTGAAATATGTAGGAGTCTGGATAGATCCGACCCTCTCCTTCCGGCCCCACATCGAAGCAGCGATCGCAAAAGGCCTTAAAGCCCTCCACCAGATTCGATACACAGCCCGCTTGCCAGGCATAACGGTCAAAACAATCCATCATATCATAACACAAGGCTTCCTCCCAAGCCTACTCTACGGATCCGAGGCTTGGTGGACTGGCGCAGACCACATTATAAGATCCCTCGAACCACTATATAATGAAGCGGCCCGGATCATCACCGGCCTACCACGATGGACCAAAAGAGCTAAACTCCTCCGAGAAGCAGGCCTACCCCCCTTAGAACACCTCCTGACATATCGCTCAAGAAAGTACGGAACCAGAATACTCTGCTCCGAGGCAACCCACCCCAACAATGAATCCCTGATCGAGCTCCTCCCATACAAAGAAGCAAATATCAAAGGAACAGGCCTACACCGAATCGCTTCCCTACTACTCCCATATCAGACCCCCGGAAACGCGAGAGATAAGTGGAACCAAAATAAACTACTACGCGACCACCTGTTGGAAGAATGGAACACACAATCAATACCGAACTACCACCATCGGGGGGAATTCCGCCCTCCTCCCAAGATAACGAAACTCACCCTCACGGAAGCAAAAAAAGTATTTCGAATCCGGTGCCAAACCACCCGAATCGACAAACACGCAGTATATACAGACCCCGAACCATGCCAGTGTGGTATGGAAAACTCAGCGAAACACATACTCATGGAATGCCCAGTGTGGGCTCGAATCCGCACCCCCCTGATAGAGAAGATCCCCGGAGCGATGACCTGGGAAAACTGGATGTTTACAAACCTGAGAACGGACCTCATCCTACAATTTGCAAAACAATCTCAACTCTCGAAATGGTACGAGTCGGCGGAGGCGGAGGCGGACCTAGAAGAGGGGATGGAAGGAAATAATTAGGGACGGGATTAGGAAGGGCAGTTTCTGTAACGGGGGTCCTTTCTAAGAGAAATAGATTTGTATAGAATAGAGACGGCCGTGCAAGATAGACAATCAGGTTGCAGATTATTCAAAGATACTATCGCTAGAACTCAATAATCTTTAAGGGCTCTGCTACCGATAAGAACTTGATTTTTCTTTCTGATGAAGACTGGAGAGAATAGGACTGAAGGGCGGGAATGAACCTGAGTACTTATACTCCGAAGGCCTCTGTTCTCTGCTCCTAACTCCTTTACTAAGTTCCGGTGGGCCTTCCCTCAGTACCGGAAAACAATACCACCGCTACCCCGCTTTTCTCTAAGCGTCAGCAGGTGTTTCCGATACCCAAGGCAACCACCCTTAGTCAAAGCCTTTATGACACCTGCAGCCTTGGTTGCCACACAACCGAGGACCTGCATGGATGAGCTGCCGCTCAGGTGTAAGCTTAATCATTGCTGTAGAGTTTCCGCTTATTGTAGACTTCCCTAGCATAGTCCCTGCCCTTCGGCGGACTCACAATGCTCCGAGGATACAGTGGATCACCGGTCAATCAGAGCTTCACTCTGGCCGATCTTCTAGACACTGGCGAGGCATAGACTCGTCAGTCATTGCTCCCATGAATAGATCCCCTTCCTAGCGCCCGGAATGTAGTTACTCTAACAGCTGGTAGCTAACCACACTGCCGGTACTTGCATATCACCGTGCAACTGGCTTCTAACAATAACTCTCAGCATGTAACCGGGCCCTGTGTGTACTCATACACCAGACAGTTAAAATGGCTCCGTTACAGTTTCCTTTTACTCTTTAAATTTGTTTTTTATGTTCTGTTTTGATGGATCCAGCGCTCGATTCCGCTGAGACATGTTATTTCTCCTTGTTGTTGGGTTTTCTGGTCGAGTATTGTTCTGGAATTTCCTTGTTACTGTTCGTGTTTGCTTGTGCTTGTTTTTGTTCTTGTTTTTTGTTCGTTTGTGTTTGTGTTTGTTGTTTTTCTTTTCTTTCTTTCTTTTTGTTCGGTTCGGTTCGGTTTGTGTTTAGGCGGTTGGGTCGGCGTGCGATAAGTCTTGTACTTCAAAGCAATATAAGTTTCTTCTTCTTCTTCTTCTGCATTCTACTTGCTCGCTAAGGCTCGCAAAGAACTCCCTGATAATCAACCTCGCTTTAAAAAACTTCTTATTTTACTCCTTTCGGTTTACCCTGGTATATCATACCAGGCTGAGCCACTTCATCCCCGATCGTACGGTCGCGTTTTGTTGTTCCAAGCGAAAGAAACCTACGAAACTGGCTTCTAGCGAAGAATTCTCTAGTCTTGACCTCCCGAAGGGAAGGAAAAGAAATCTATCCGAAACATCACTCTACGCCGCCAGAAGAACTGGACACTCAATCATGTCGCAGCAAGCCTCGCTCCAGTCCTTTTTTACCCAGTCTTCCCAGCCTTCCCAGCAAGGGACAGCCCCCTCGCAGAACAGGAACACTCAGGTTCCCGACCCAACCCCACCCGGAGCTCAGGAACAAGAATTCTCCTCGACCTTTGCAACAGAATCCGACTACAACGACCCCTACCAACCGAGAGTCGACTACCTCTACCCGAGCATTGTCCCCCAGGACACTCACACCCAGACGGACCTGAATTATATTACCTGGGCCATTAGACATGCCACCAGCCGAATCTGCCCACCCACCGACAGGATTGAAATCCTCGAAGAGCAAACGACCACACTCCGGAGAACAGTGGATACACTGAGGCACCAAATCGAGGCGCAGACAACTATGATCACCAGTATGCACTCGGCGATCCATCTTCTCCTCAACAAACAACCACAACCGCAGCAACCGCAGCAACCGCAGCAACCGCAACAACAACAACAACAGCAACAACAGCGAAAACCGCAACAACCGCAAGGACAGAGAATGCCCCCTCCAGCGGTCCCACAAACAGTTCCCCAAGCAGCGCCACAGGCAGCTCCTCGGGCCCCCCCACCCACACCCCCCCAACAAGCCCCACCGGGTGGATGGAAAGCAGGCACCTGGGCCGCCGTAGCCTCGGCACCCGGTCCTGCCCTAGGAAACTTCCAGGTTGTCGAGAGAAGAAAAAAGTCCGCAAAGCCAAAAGCGGACCCTCTCTTCAAACCAGAATATACCAAAATCAACAGAGAAATCATTGTTGAAACCACTGCCCCATCCGACGTCAATCCCTCCGAGATCAGGACCCTAGTCAATGCAAGAATTCAGGATGAATCTTGCCACTTCATCTCAGCAAGGAGAACACCCAAGGACAACTTTATTCTGGAAACAAAGTTTGTCACCCCAGCAACAAAAGCAATGGAATATGCCAAAGAAATTGAGGAGGCTCTCCTCACCCTACAAGTACCAGTCGCCATTATCCGGGCAAACTCCAAATGGTCAAAGTTCCTTATTCACGGAATCCCCACAACGGTCGGAGAAGGCGTCGAGGCAGGACAACTGGTAGCATCCGAAATTAGAAGCAATTATGGAGATAACTTCCAACTTGCCCAGGTTCCCCGCTGGATCTCCAGAGCAGAGACTCGAATGGAGAAAACCCACTCATCAATGGTCATCGCGCTCCCAGGACAAGTTACAATGGAAACACTAGGAGTTAAGTTCCTATCCCTCTTTAACCGAAGCTGCTACATCGAGGCCTTCCTCCCAACCTTCCCAGACACCCAATGCGCGAAGTGCCTCGAATACGGCCACCGCCAGGAGAAATGTAAGAACAATGGGAAATGCGGCCACTGCGCCGGAGATCACCTCACCAGTTTCCACCCATGCAGTCAATGCCAGGGAGGATATAGATGCACCCACACCCCAATCAGATGTCTGAACTGTAAAGGAATCCATAAGGCCTCCGACCCAGCATGCCCTGAAAGAGTCAAACGCCGATTCCTTAACAAAGGAAAGGAAAACGCCCTACCCGCCCAAGACCCACCTGCCGCACCCGCCCAAGAGCCTATTTCAATAATCCAAGTACCAGCCACCGCCCCGGTCGGAGCCACACCCGTTCCCGAAGACGATCAACCCATGACGAATAATGCCTAGGCTGCGAACAACCGCGCTCGCACACCAACTTAACTGTGCACGGAGCGAAATAATCACCAAGGCGGCGGTGGAAGAAGCAGAAACAGACTCGAGCATTTATTTCCTACTACTACAAGAACCATGGACCTCAACAGAAGGATACCCACCAGAATCAAATCTCTTTTACCTTTTTACAGCCAGTAATACCAACACGAAATGCGCAACATACGTCCGCAAACATGCCAACCTTAAACCGAAACACCACTACACACATGATAATTTCATAGTTTTGATTACGGTAGAAATCCAGACCAAGAAAACCCAAATCCTAAACATATACTCCCCAGGCCGAAGTGGCCCCTTCGCTCAAATAGCAAGTACAATCCAAACCCTTGATAACTGTCTAGTAATGGGAGACTTCAACTGCCACCATCAAATTTGGTACGGAGTAAATTCACATGAATATAGAAACAACATTCGAGCAGACCGCGTCAATGGTGCATGGCTAAAACGATGGATAACCCGACAGAAATTGACCCTCCTGAACGAATCAGGCGTCTTTACGCATTTCCCCAGAGACAGAGGGAAAAGGCCCACAACCATCGACCTTGCATTTGTTAAAGGCCCAACACTCAACCATAACCTACGATGGAGCACCGAACCCTATGGAGCGGGCTCAGACCACGGGAGAACCTCCGTCCACTTACACTTGGAGAAACCACCTTTTGTACCAAGACGAATGTGGCGACAAACAGACTGGAAGCTACTGGAGAACCACATGTCAAACATTTCCATCCCTGCAGAGGCATGGGAAACCAAGGAACTTACGGAACAAACTGTCGATTTCTTCCTAGAACTGGTCAGGTCAACAGTCAGCATAGTAACACCGCTCTCAAAGGAGGGGGTAAGAGCCAACTCCTGGTGGTCAGAGGAAATGAAACAAATGAAGGCAAAGGTAAACGCAGCAGAAAGGAAGGCGAGAAACACAAGGAAACCCAATCACGTGGAGGAACACCGGAAGGCTTGCAGGGAATGGATAGTCATGATCCGGAAAGCAAAAGCGGACCAGCGGGAAAAGACGATGAACGAGGCGAAAGGTAGTGAAGTCTGGAGAATCCTAAATGCAGGAAGGAGAAGAGACACAATCATACCAACCATACAAGGTGAAGAAACGTTTGCGGGGAAGTGTCAAGCTTTAAGAGCCCAACTTTTCCCCTCGAAACGGACGTCCCCCGACCATCCCCCCCTAAACATTAGACCCCCTTCTTTTGACCTTAGCAACACCTTCGACATAGTCACCCCCGAAGAACTTAATAAAGCAATCGACTCCTGTCCAGTGCATTCGGCGACCGGCCCGGATGGCATCCCTTATACCTTTATTAAAGCAATAGTCAGAGCAAATACAACTCTAATCCAAGACATGTTCTCCGCCATGCTCCGGCACGGTGTACACCCAACGGAATGGAAAATAGCTAAGTGTATCCCGATCCCGAAACCCGGTAAAGCAAACTACCATGAAGCGAAAGCCTATCGGCCCATTTCCCTTCTTCAATGTTTCAGCAAAATCCTGGAGAAGATAGTGGCCCAAAGACTCTGCACCGCTGGAGAAATTCTAGGCACACTCTCAGCGAATCAATTTGGAGGAAGACCAACCATCTCGGCAATCGACGCCCTCCTGAGAACCCTGACACCAATACAACAAAACCTACTACTGAAAAACAGTACCGGAGTCGCTCGGCGAGACAGACCAGCGATCCTAACCAACGACATCCAAGGAGCATTTAACTGCGTCGACCACCTGCTCCTCGCGGAAATCATGTACCAACAAAAATTCCCTACCTACCTAACAGAATGGTGCAAGGAATTCAATACCGGCAGAAAACTACAGTTTCAGTTCAACCATGAGCTAGAGGAACCACAGCCTTACGATTCTGGAGTGCCGCAAGGTAGCCCCATGTCCCCGGTACTATTCATGATCTATGCTGGAGTAATCCTGGACCCAACAAGTAGCCAGAAAGAGATGGACACCACATTTATCGACGACGATGCACTGGTGCAAATATCCAAAACACCAGGCTTCACAATCAAGAGAATGGAGGAACGAATGAGAGAGAGACTAATAAAAGCTGAGCCACTCCAAATTAAATACGACCCGGATAAATCCGACCTGATCTTCTTCCGGCCCACTACATCATCCACACAACAACCACGACTCTCGGTCAAAATTAACAATCCCAACATACACCCCAAGGAGAGGCTGAAATATGTAGGAGTCTGGATAGATCCGACCCTCTCCTTCCGGCCCCACATTGAAGCAGCAATCGCAAAAGGCCTTAAAGCCCTCCACCAGATTCGATACACCGCCCGCCTGCCAGGAATAACGGTTAAAACAATCCATCACATCATAACACAAGGCTTCCTCCCAAGTCTACTCTACGGATCCGAGGCTTGGTGGACTGGCGCAGACCACATTATAAGATCCCTCGAACCACTATACAATGAAGCGGCCCGGGTCATCACCGGCCTACCACGATGGACCAAAAGAACTAAACTCCTCCGAGAAGCAGGCTTACCCCCCTTAGAACACCTCCTGACATATCGCTCAAGAAAGTACGGAACTAGAATACTCTGCACCGAGGCAACCCATCCCAACAACGAATCTCTGATCGAGCTCCTCCCATACAGAGAAGCAAATATCAAAGGAACAGGCTTACACCGAATCGCCTCCTTACTACTCCCATACCAGAGCCCCGGAAATGCGAGAGATAAGTGGAACCAAAACAAACTACTACGCGACCACCTGTTGGAAGAGTGGAACACACAATCAATACCGAACTACCATCATCGGGGGGAATTCCGCCCCCCTCCCAAGATAGCGAAACTCACCCTTACGGAAGCAAAGAAAGTATTTCGGATCCGGTGCCAAACCACCCGAGTCGACAAACACGCAGTATACACAGACCCCGAACCATGCCAGTGTGGGATGGAAAACTCAGCGAAACACATACTCATGGAATGCCCAGTGTGGGCTCGAATCCGCACCCCCCTGATAGAGAAGATCCCCGGAGCGATGACCTGGGAAAACTGGATGTTTACAAACCTGAGAACGGACCTCATCCTACAATTTGCGAAACAATCTCAACTCTCGAAATGGTACGAGTCGGCGGAGGCGGAGGCGGACCTGGAAGAGGGGATGGAAGGAAATGACCGGGAACGGGATTAGGAAGGGGAGTCTCCTTTTGCTCTTTAAAATTGTTTTTATTCTTTGATTTGATGGATCCAGCGCTCGAGTCCGCTGAGATATGATATTTCTCCTTGTCGTTGGGTTTTCTGGTCGAAGTGTTGTTCTGGATTTCCTTGTTATTGTTCGTGTTCGCTTGTGCTTGTTTTGTCCTTGTTCCTGTTCTTGTTCGTTTGTGCTTGCGTTTGTTGTTTTTCTTTCTTTTGTTCGGTTCGGTTTGTGTTTTAGGCGGTTGAGTCGGCGTGCGATAAGTCTTGTACTTCAAAGCAATATAAGTTTCTTCTTCTTCTTCTTCTGTATTCTACCCGCTCGCCTCTGCCCCGCGGTAGGATTTCTTCCCCCCGAGATGGAGTTATACTGATTCTCGAATTGCTTCGGTCCCTGAACTTCCCTCGCTCGACCCCCCCATTCTTTGCTCGTTCGGTGCCCTCACGGGATGCGTCCACCGTTCACCCCTCGCCAAACCAGCGGCTACTCTCGAAAGCCGCCTTCGCCCCTCCTTACTTTCACTCATCGCACCAGTGATCCCACACGTCGGGTACGCACACTGTCAGTAATCTCCAGTCAGCGAGAACCTACTGCCAAAGCGCTCGACAGCCCGCGAAGTTAGCGACCTCTCGGTCGCGAAACTATCGTCAAATTTTTTACCCGAGGTCCCGTGACCTTACCCCTCTTTATCGGCCTTAACCAGGCCACCCACTTTTACCCAAGGCGGCCCGCTCCCCTCACTCCAACCCAACCGGTCTCCGAGACCACCCTCAACACAATACGGTCGGCACTTTCGATTGCGACCCCCATACATAATCTGAGCCTTCGGCTCAACCCTTTTTGCATGTCCCCTCCAGAGGACACCACTTCAAACACGACTCGGGCACAGTCTTTAGCCGTTGCTCCAGGGACCGATGACCCCACCATTCTTTAACTGACCAACCGGTCACCACTCCTCAATTCCTCGCTGCCTGACAACCAGATGCCCGAGGACCCACACTCGATCCACCCCCCCTCGCTTTCATACCTGACGCTGTTGCGGTTGGCCTTTCCTGCCTTCGTGCGCGTGGTTTCCCAGTCCTGTTAAGGTTCGTCCACAGATATGACACCGGGAACGTTGGTAATGATATCGTTTCGATTGAACACTACGTTTAGGATTGTGCTCGCTAATGCAGTTGACGGAGAAGTTTGGGGTTATTATTTTTTACTACGGGGAGGTTTCTTTGTTGTCGCTTAGATTCTGCTTACCTGTACCACTTGTTATTCGCGCCCTCTTCGTGCGCTGTTTCTCCTTTTTATGTACGTAGTTCTCGTAGCTGCGGTAGTTAGTTTTTGTACTTCGTTTTTGTTTTCGGGTTAGTCGGTGGAGGTTGTAGTCGGGTAGTTAGGTGTGCGATAAGCTTCGGCTTCTAAGCAATATAAGTTTCTTCTTCTTCTTCTTCTGTATTCTACTTGCTCGCTAAGGCTCGCAAAGAACTCCCTGATAACAAACCTCGCTTTAAAAACATTTTATTTTTACTCCCCTCGGTTTACCCTGGTATACCATACCAGGCTGAGCCACTTCGTCCCCGATCGTACGGTCGCGTTTTGTTGTTCCAAGCGAAAGAAACCTACGAAAACTGGCTTCCAGCGAAGAATTCTCCAGCCTTGACCTCCCGAAAGAAAGGAAAAGAAACTTTTCCGAAACATCACTCTACGCCGCCAGAAGAACTGGACATTCAATCATGTCGCAGCAAGCTTCGCTCCAGTCCTTTTTTACCCAGTCTTCCCAGCAAGGGACAGCCCCCCCGCAGAACAGGAACACTCCGGTTCCTGACCTAACCCCATCCGGAGCCCAGGAACAGGAATTCTCCTCGACCTTTGCAACAGAATCCAACTACAACGACCCATACCAACCGAGAATTGATTACCTCTACCCGAGCGTTGTCCCTCAGGACACTCACACCCAGACGGACCTGAACTATATTACCTGGGCCATCAGACATGCCACCAGCCGGATCTGCCCACACTCCGACAGGATTGAAATCCTCGAAGAGCAAACGACTACACTCCGGAGAACAGTGGATACACTGAAACACCAAATCGAGGCGCAGACAAACATGATCACCAATATGCATTCAGCGATCCACGCGCTCCTCAGCAAACAACCACAACCGCAGCAACCGCAGCAACCGCGACAACAGCAACAACAGCAACAACAGCAGAACCACAACAACCGCAAGGACAGAGAATCCCCCCCCAGCGGTCCCACAAACAGTTCCCCAAGCAGCGCCACAGGCAGCTCCTCAGGCCCCCCCACCCGCACCCCCCCAACAAGCCCCACCCCGTGGATGGAAGGCAGGCACCTGGGCCGCCGTAGCCTCGGCACCCGGTCCTGCCCTAGGAAACTTCCAGGTTGTCGAGAGAAGAAAGAAGTCCGCAAAGCCAAAAGCGGACCCTCTCTTCAAACCAGAATATACCAAAATCAACAGAGAAATCATTGTTGAAACCACCGCCCCATCCGATGTCAATCCCTCTGAAATTAGGACCCTAGTCAATGCAAGAATCCAAGACGAGTCCTGCCATTTCATCTCAGCAAGAAGAACACTCAAGGACAACTTTATCTTGGAAACAAAATTTGTTACCCCAGCAACAAAGGCAATGGAATACGCCAAAGAAATTGAGGAGGCTCTCCTCACCCTACAAGTACCGGTCGCCATCATCCGCGCAAACTCCAAATGGTCAAAGTTCCTTATCCACGGAAGCCCCACTACGATCGGAGAAGGCGTCGAGGCAGGACAATTGGTAGCATCCGAAATCAGAAGCAACTATGGAGAGAACTTCCAACTTGCCCAGGTTCCCCGCTGGATCTCCAGAGCAGAGACTCGAATGGACAAAACGCACTCATCAATGGTCATCGCGCTCCCAGGACAAGTTACAATGGAAACACTAGGAGTTAAGTTCCTATCCCTCTTTAACCGAAGCTGCCACATCGAGGCCTTCCTCCCAACCTTCCCAGACACCCAGTGCGGGAAGTGCCTTGAATACAGCCACCACCAGGAGAAATGTAAGAACAATGGGAAATGCAGCCACTGCGCCGGAGATCACCTCACCAGTTTCCACCCATGTAATGAATGCCAGGGAGGATATAGATGCACCCACACCCCAATCAGATGCCTGAACTGTAAAGGAGCTCATAAGGCCTCCGACCCAGCATGCCCCGAGAGGGCCAAATGCCGATTCCTCAAAGGGAAGGAAAACGCCCCACCCGCTCAAGACCCACCGGCCGCACCCGTCCAAGAGTTGCTTCCAATAGTTCAAGTACCAGCCACTGCCCCGGTCGGAGCCATACCCGTTCCCGAAGACGACCAACACATGACAAATAATGCTTAGGCCCCGAACCACCGCGCTCGCATACCAACTCAATTGTGCACGGAGCGAACTTATTACCAAGGCGGCGGTAGAGGAAGCGGAAACAGACTCTAGTATTTATTTCCTATTATTACAAGAACCATGGACCTCAGCAGAGGGATACCCACCAGAATCAAATCTCTTTTATATTTTTACAGCCAGCAACACCAACACAAAATGCGCAACATATGTCCGCAAACATGCCAACCTCAAACCAAAACACCACTACACACACGACAACTTTATAGTGTCGATTACGGTGGAAATCCAGAACAAGAAAACCCAAATCCTAAACATATACTCCCCAGGTCGAAGTGGCCCCTTCGCCCAAATAACAAAAACAATCCAAACCCTCGACAATTGCCTAGTAATGGGAGATTTCAACTGCCACCATCAAATGTGGTACGGAGTAACCTCACATGAATACAGGAACAACATTCGAGCAGACCGCGTTAACGGCGCTCGGCTAAAGCAATGGATAACCCGACAGAAACTGACCCTCCTGAATGAACCAGGAGTCTACACGCACTTCCCTAGAGACAGAGGGAAAAGGCCTACAATCATCGACCTTGCATTTGTAAAAGGCCCAACACTTGACCACAACCTACGATGGAGCACTGAACCCTATGGAGCGGGCTCAGACCACGGGAGAACCTCTGTCCATCTACATTTGGAAAAACCACCCTGTGTACCAAGACGAATGTGGCAACAAACAGACTGGAAGCTATTGGACAACCACATATCAAATCTTTCCCTCCCTGCAGAAGCATGGGAAACCAAGGATCACACGGAACAAACGGTCGAATTCTTCCTAGAACTGGTCGAGTCAACAATCAATATAGTAACGCCACTCTCGAAGGAGGGTGTAAGAGCCAACTCCTGGTGGTCGGATGAAATGAAACAGATGAAGGCAAGGGTAAACTCGGCAGAGAGGAAGGCGAGAAATATCAGGAAACCCAACCACGTGGAGGAGCACCGGAAGGTATGCAGAGAATGGACAGTCATGATCCGGAAGGCAAAAGCGGACCAGCGGGAAAAGAAGTTGAATGAAGCGAAAGGTAGTGAGGTCTGGAGGACTCTAAATGCAGGAAGGAGAAGAGACACAATCATACCAACCATACAAGGTGAAGAAACGTTTGCAGGGAAGTGTCAAGCTCTAAGAGCCCAACTCTTCCCATCAAAACGGACGTCCCCCGACCATCCCCCCCTAAACATTAGACCCCCCTCTTTTGACCTTAGCAATACGTTCGACACAGTCACCCCCGAAGAACTCAGGAAAGCAATTGACTCCTACCCAACGCACTCGGCGACCGACCCAGATGGCATCCCCTATACCTTCATCAGAGCAATAGTCAAAGCGAACACAACTCTAATCCAAGACATGTTCTCCGCCATGCTTCGGCACGGAGTACATCCAGCGGAATGGAAAGTTGCAAAGTGCATCCCGATCCCGAAACCCGGCAAGGCAAACTATCATGAAGCAAAAGCCTACCGGCCCATCTCCCTTCTACAATGCTTCAGTAAGATCCTGGAGAAAATAGTGGCTCAAAGACTCTACACCGCTGGAGAAATCCTAGGCACACTCACAGCGAACCAATTCGGAGGAAGACCAACCATCTCAGCAATCGACGCCCTTTTAAGAACCCTAACACCAGTACAACAAAACCTACTTCTGAAGAACAGCACCGGAGTCGCCCGGAGGGACAGACCAGCGATCTTAACCAACGATATTCAGGGAGCATTTAACTGTGTTGACCACCTACTCCTCGCAGAAATCATGCACCAGCAAAAATTCCCCACCTACCTTACGGAATGGTGCAAGGAATTCAACACCGGCAGGAAACTACAGTTCCAATTCAACCATGAACTAGAGGAACCACAGCCCTATGAATCCGGAGTCCCGCAAGGTAGCCCCATGTCCCCAATACTATTTAGGATCTATGCCGGAGTAATCCTGGACCCAACAAACAACCCGAAAGAGATGGACACGACATACATCGATGATGATGCGCTGGTGCAAATATCCAAAACACCAGGTTTCATAATCAAAAGAATGGAGGAACGAATGAGAGAGAGATTAATAAAAGCCGGCCCACTCCAAATCAAATACGACCCGGATAAATCCGACCTAATCTTCTTCCGGCCCACTACATCATCCATACAACAACCACGACTTCCGGTCAAAATCGATAACACCGCTATATACCCCAAAGAAAGGCTGAAATACGTAGGAGTCTGGATAGATCCGACCCTCTCCTTCCGACCCCATATCGAAGCAGCGATCGCAAAAGGCCTGAAAGTCCTCCACCAGATCTGAAACACTGCCCGCCTGCCAGGCATAACAGTTAAGACAATCCATCACCTAGTAACACAAGGCTTTCTTCCAAGCCTGCTCTACGGATCCGAGGCTTGGTGGACTGGCGCAGACCATATCATCAGATCCCTCGAACCACTATACAATGAAGCTGCCCGGGTCATCACAGGCCTACCTCGATGGACCAAGAGAGCTAAACTCCTCCGAGAAGCAGGACTACCCCCCCTTGAACACCTCCTGACATACCGCTCAAGAAAGTATGGAACTAGGATACTCTGCACCGATGCAACCCACCCCAACAATGAATCCCTGATCGATCTCCTCCCATACAGAGAAGCAAATATCAAAGGGACAGGCTGTGAGGGATGCGTACCAGACCACAAGAGTACACTACGCAGAGCTCAGAGTTCGGCTAACAGCTACAAAGGTAGAAGTCTCCAAGGTCTCTTCAGTCAACGTCGAGTATGAATCTCCTTGATCCGATACGGGCCCCGCGAGCTACGTTATCATCCAAGATTCACTAGAGTTAGCGTATAGAATTCGACCGTCTTCGACGTGATAGTTCAGGTAGAGTTCGAAGTCACGATAGAATAAAGTAATTCCAAAAGTATAGTCAAATAAAGTTGTAACTCGCGTATCAACGATTTATATTGTTAAGACTCTGATTTCGCCGATGATGGTTTGGCTAGTCAGTGAATGACACAGTATTTATATCCCTCGCTTATGTCTCGAGTGTAACGGGGGTCCTTTCTAAGAGAAATAGATTTGTATAGAATAAAGACGGCCGTGCAAGATAGACAATCAGGTTGCAGATTATTCAAAGATACTATCGCTAGAACTCAATAATCTTTAAGGGCTCTGCTACCGATGAGAACTTGGTTTTTCTTTCTGATGAAGACTTGAGAGAATAGGACTGAAGGGCGGGAATGAACCTGAGTACTTATACTCCGAAGGCCTCTGTTCTCTGCTCCTAACTCCTTTACTAAGTTCCGGTGGGCCTTCCCTCAGTACCGGAAACAATACCACCGCTACCCCGCTTTTCTCTAAGCGTCAGCAGGTGTTTCCGATACCCAAGGCAACCACCCTTAGTCAAAGCCTTTGTAACACCTGCAGCCTTGGTTGCCACACAACTGAGGACCTGCATGAATGAGCTGCCGCTCAGGTGTAAGCTTAATCATTGCTGTAGAGCTTTCGCTTATTGTAGACTTCCCTAGCATAGTCCCTGCCCTTCGGCGGACTTATAATGCACCGAGGATACAGAGGATCACCGGTCAATCAGAGCTTCACTCTGGCCGGTCTTCTAGTCACTGGCGAGGCATAGACTCGTCAGTCATTGCTCCCATGAATAGATCCTCTTCCTAGCGCCCGGAATGTAGTTACTCTAACAGCTGGTAGCTAACCACACTGCCGGTACTTGCATATCACCGTGCAACTGGCTTCTAACAATAGCTCTCAGCATGTAACCGGGCCCTGTGTGTACTCATACACCAGACAGTTGAAATGGCTCCGTTACACCACTCCCCTCTTCCAGGATCTTGGTCTCCGAGATCTATAACCATTCTATTACCATTCTATATGACAAGAAACTCCGTGATATGCAAGGAAATGAAAACCCAAAGGAAATAATCTACACCCCAACAATCCGCTTGTCCTTGGGTTTCTTAGGATACCTCATATGGAAATCCCGAAGGGCTTCTTCAGCACTCTTCTTGAGATGCTCCCAAGGTTCCCATGTAGCATCCTCGTTCTCATAACCTTCCCACAGCACTAGATATTCCACTCGTCTTCTCTTCTTATTGACCCGGCTATCAGCTACCTCTCGGACAACCCAGTTCTGTTCTCCCTCAACCTCTTCGGGTTCCGGTGGGGGAACTCTTCTCTCAGGATCTACCGGTGCTCTGTAGGGTTCTAGGAGAGAGACGTGAAAGACCGGGTGGATTCCCATCTGGGGGGGAAGAGAGAGCTTGTAGGCACGGGTACCAATAGCTTCTAAGACCTTAAAGGGTCCCATCTTCTTCTGATCCAATTTTCCCAAAGGCCGCTTTGTTTGCACATTGCGCCGGTCCAACATAACTTCATCTCCGGGCTTGATTTCAGGTGGTGCCAGGGCATGAGCATCATACCACCGGGCCATCCTTAATCTAGCTTTACCCAAGCTGGCGTTCATAGCCTGCCAGATAGATTCCCATTGAGAAATCATGACCTCACTTGCTGGATTGTTCCATTCTACTCCTTCCTTTGGGGCCGGCCAGTTGGTCCTGGGTTCATATCCATAGTTGGCATAAAAAGCCGATACTTTGGTAGACTCAGAGACCGCCGAGTTATAAGCATACTCTGCCAAAGGCAAGAGTTCTGCCCAGTCATCCTGTTGATATGAACAATAACTCCGCAAGTAATGTTCCAGGGTCTGATTAACTCTTTCTGTTTGACCGTCCGTCTGGGGGTGGAAAGATGTGGACATCTTCAGCTTCACATTGAGGAGGCTCATGAGAGATTGCCAAAAGTGAGAAATGAACCTGCTATCTCTGTCCGAGACTATGTCATCAGGCAAACCATGGAGTCTCCAAACTTCCTTCAAGAACAATTTAGCCAAATCTTCCGTTTTATTGAGGGTAGGAAGAGGGATGTAGTGTGCCATCTTCGAAAAGCGGTCCACTATTACCCAGATCTTTGTAAACCCACTAGATTCCGGTAGTCCCACAATGAAGTCCATAGAGATGGAAGTCCATGGCCGATAGGGTATCTCCAACGGTTGGAGCATACCAAACTTCTTGTGTCTTGAGGTCTTATTCCTCTGGCAGCTGTCACAGCTCCGGACATATTCCTCAACATCCTTATCCATGTTGGGCCAAAAGAAGTTATTTTTCACCCGCTCTAGTGTCTTAAATTGGCCAAAATGACCAGCCACCTTAGAGTCATGGGTATCGGACAGTATTTCCATCTGAAGCTTCTTGTCCTTGGGTATGTACCATCTATTCTTGTAGAAGATGAGACCGTTCTTGACCGACAAGTTCTGGTCCAAATTTGGTTTCCTTTCAACCAGGGAGCGGTGCAATTCCTGCCAGAAACTATCCTCTTTAGCAGCCGTGTATAGGCGCTCTAAGAATGTATTCTGCAATTGATTCACCCTGACAGCCCCTAGCTTTGCAGGATCCAAAACCAATTGACCTGGCCTAAAAAAGATCTGTGGCTCCGGCTGCAGAGTTTCACCTCCCTCTCCAAGGCGGTGATCCCAGCGCCTAGATAGCACATCAGTCTTGCCATTCTTTTCTCCCGGTCTGTAGACAACTTTAAAATTGTAGCCTGCGAGGTCCTCAGACCATCTAGCTTGCCGCCTAGTGAGAACCTTGGTAGAATTAAAGTACTCCAAGTTCTTGTGGTCTGTAAAAACCGTGATCTCTTGCTCACAAGATTTGAGCATGTGTTCCCATTCCCGGAAAGAGGCTACAATAGCTCCCATTTCCTTATCATGAATGTCATAGTTGATCTCAGCAGGGGAGAACTTCTTAGAATAGAATGCCACCGGATGTAGCTTCCCATCATCCCCATACTGAGAGAGCACCGCTCCCTTGGCAAAATCACTGGCATCTGTCTCGACCACCGTTCTCCTACTAGGGTCAAAATGAAGGAGGATTGGAGCGCTTGTAAACAGCCTCTTGAGTTCTTCAAAGGCCTGCTCATGTGCTGCTGTCCAATACCATTTCTTGTCTTTTTGCAGGAGGTCAGTTAGTGGTTTGCAAACCTTACTGAAGCCTTCAATAAAGCGGCGATAGAAGTTTGCAAATCCGAGGAATGCCTGTACTGCCTTGATATTCTCAGGGACCGGCCATTCCTTAACTGCCTCCACCTTGTCTTCTGACATAGATACTCCTTGTTCCGAGATATGATAGCCTAGGTATTCTACTTCTCGGACATGGAAGGATGTCTTATTGATCGAGGCACAGAGCTTAGCTTCCCTAAGCTTCTGTAGTACCTTCTTGACCAATAGCTCATGCTCTTTCTCAGTCTCCGAGTAGATGAGGATGTCATCGATATAGACAACTACTCCTTCATCCAGTAGTTCCTTTAGCACATCATTGATCATTGCCTGGAAAGCGGAGGGAGCATTGCATAGGCCAAATGGCATCACATTGTACTGATACAGTCCATAGCGGGTTCTGAAAGCGGTTTTCCACTCATCACCTTCGGCTATCCTGATCAAATTGAAGCCATTCTTCAGGTCTATCTTTGTGAAGATCTTGGCCTTGAACAACCTGTCTCTGAGCTCACTCATGATAGGCAGCGGGTACTTGTCCTTGACAGTGACCTTGTTCAAACCTCTATAATCCACACAAATCCGCAAAGTCCCGTCCTTCTTAGGAATGAACAGTATGGGTGCCGCAGCAGGGCTATTCGATCTAGAGATCTTTCCTGAAGACAACTCTTTGTCCAGGTACTCTCGGAGGGCCTTCAACTCTGGAGCGGAGCATGGGTATAGCGGGCCAAATGGGGGAGCGGTCCCAGGCAAGAGTTTGATCTTCAGATCATTATGGGAATGCGGCGGCATTTCCTCAATCTTCTCTTGACTGAACACATCAGCCCAATCCCGGTATAGGTGGTGTATTTTCTCGGCAATATCACCTCCGTCCTCATCATGCCATACTGAACCAACCAATTGATAGACTGTCTCTTCTTCTTCCAACATTTGGTATGGAGAGATCAGTTCAATCTTGGTGGCCGCTGGGAGACAATTCTGCTTGCAGTAGTCACTCCTCCAGCTCATGGTGTTGAGTTCCCAGTTGATGTCCGGGTTATGCTTCCTAGCCCAACTAATTGGCAGGTAACCGGTCATTCCTTCTTCCAGTGTAGCCACCTCCCATCGGAGTGTCTCTTTATGATCTCCCATAGTCATGCGGACCGGTTGAGTGTAATACTCGCCTCCTCCCATCATGACATCTCCTTGAGCATCAAACATTGTCAGAGGTTGATCCCGCCGCACTAAGGGAATTCCATGTTTCCTGACAAAACTCTGGTTGAGGATAGCTCCTGTACAACCGGTGTCAAACAGAAAAGACCCTTGGGCGCCTTCATCCTTTCCTTTGACCGTCCATGACAGTCCTGCCTTTAGTATAGGTCTTTTTCCATGTACTGGTAAGGAGGGAAGCCTCTGTTCCAACCTTCTTTGCTTAACAGCGGGTTCTGAACTTGTTTCTCTTTGTCTTTTCAACATAGCTAATAGCTTCGGGCACTACTAAGATCAGAGATCCTTTGGTTCTATTCCCAAGCGGTAATATAGCAGATATATTGTGTAGTAGTCTTTTTAGCAGTGGTTTGGAAGTGTCTTGGTAGCAAAATGTAACTTTGGTAGAGCACTGACAGACCAGCTGTTTCGGGTCTTAAACCCATCCTCAGAGTGCTTGGAGCAATCAAATAGGCGGAAACACAATCATAATTTATTCAAGAGAAACATAGAAACCAAAAACCCATATAAAAGAAAACTAGTAAACATAGACTAAAACAGACACTTTTTCTACCAGATGATTTCATTGTCCGAGTCTTGCTCAGGCTGAAAAACAAAATCTTCTGTAACCTCCGGGAGTACAACAAGTGGATCTTCTGCTACTACAGCAGCCACTTTAGCCTTCTTCTGAGAGTTGGATTTACCATTCCCTCTTTTCCGTTTTTGTACTCTCACTGCTGCCACTCGGACAACAGTAGGTTCCTTGGACCAACAATCGGTCCATTTGTGTCTGGACTTGCCGCACTATTGCACAAGTCAGTCTATGCACTCTACCAATAGGGAGTACCGGAAGGTCATACCTTCAAGCATACTTCTGCTTTCCTTCTTTCTTCTAGAATATCCCCCGGGATACCCTTCAGTTCCACCGCTTTGTCTTTAGGTCCTGGAGTCTTCTGAGGTCCGGAGGAGCTCGCAGCTTCTCTTTTCCTCTTAGGCTGCTGGTCCTTCTGAGTGGGAGGATCTTTCTTGGTCCGAGGGTGCGCTTTCTCAGCTGCCATCCCTTGGTACCTCTCATGGGTATGCCCTAACTCTCTTAGAGCAGCTATCCGCTCCATCAAGGACTTTGGCTTGGGGTTGAAAAGAGCCCAACTCATGCCTAGGTCCGGAAGGAGGGAGTTATGGATCTTATCATCCACCAACTGACCCTCATAGCCAGTCTTCCACATCAGCTGAATAATAGTATTCAGGAAGAGGTCTATTCCTCCTCGAGCTGTGTGGGTGAGGGTATTCCATTGGGCTACAGCATCATCTCTAGAGATGGCTTCACCGAAGGCAGCTCTAAAAGCATCCACAAAGGAATCCCAGCGCTTCCATCTCTGATCCAACTGCACCGGTATTCCAGCAAGGCGGTTGGCGGAGGCTTGATCAATTGAATTGTGGTATGCCTCATACCATCGGATCGCTGCCTCCCCTTCCATCAAGTTGCCTGCATATCGGATCTTAACCTCCTCAGAGGTAAATGACAGGCTCTCAATGGAGAACACATTCTCACATTGCCGGATGAAGGTTTCCACTTGCTCCGCCTTGCCTTGGAACTTTGATGGTGGTGGTGCCTTTGGTTCTCGAGCTCTGGTGGAAGTAGAAGGGTGGGAGGTGGACGGAGGTTGATACTGCTGGGACATCATTGCCAACAGATTCTTCTGTTGCTTCTCCAACTTCTTCTTAAGGTATCTCCGCCAACCTCTTCTGTTATTACCTTCTGGTTCCGAGTCTGAGCTGTCAGAATTATCCGAATCTCCTGGGATGGGAGCACGGGCTGCTGGAGGTGGAGGGTTCTGATTTCCGCCACTTCCTCCTTGTGCCTGAGGTGGAGGGGGAGCAGCGGCCGCAGCAGGAGGGGCCACAGGTGCTACTGGTGCCGGGTTGCTAGCCAGTGGTGAGGTTGCTGCTGGTTGAGCAGCCCCAGACATGGTAAACCTTCCTGGGTTCCTGGCTAGCGGACTAGGAGGTCCTCGGCCTGCACCTGAGAAGAACTCTCCTTCATAGTCAAAGGATCGGTCGGCTCCTCCAAGGAGTGGATGTGTTCCACCGAAGCGGCTAGGTGGTAAGGGTGAAGCCCCCACCGCTGGCTGTACAATAGGGATAACTCTCCTAGTGGATCGGACCGGAAATGCTGCAAAGGGGCTGGTCTTCCGCTGCATTGTTCTGGTAGCTGCTCTGGAAGAGGACCTGGAGACTGAAAGTGGTGCCGGAGTTGCTGGTCTACCCACCACCAACCTTCCTTCATCAAGAGCTCTCTGTATCTCGGCAACAAAGTCTGGTGGAGTGGCCGGATTTGTCCACTCAATCTCCATGGCATCAACATCGGCATTTAGTTCATCTCTTTCTGCATACTTCCGGAGCTCTTCCTGAACAGAGTTGACTTCCGACCTCATGTACTCTAGAGCTTCTGCCATCAGAGCATTCTGTGCTGCCTGGCGCTCTTGTACAATGAGCAGTGCCTGACTGCCTCGGTTCAACTGACTCTGCAAGCTATGCTGGAGGTAGGTCTGAAGCTCTGTGAAGAACTGTTGTAAGGGAACCTCATCGGTATCCTGCCAGGCAGGCTCACAGCCGGGAATATAGGCCTGTAGAGCGGTCCTGGGTTTCTTAACAAGCTGTGTCTGCCCGGTGGCATCAAGCTGGAGGGGCACCGGCTGCCATTCAATCTGAAGGGGTGCATCTGGAGCCGAGAGGGCGGACATTTTGTATAGAGGAAGAATAATCTGAAGGTGACTTGAGCCTTAAAGATTATCTGTAACGGGGGTCCTTTCTAAGAGAAATAGATTTGTATAGAATAAAGACGGCCGTGCAAGATAGACAATCAGGTTGCAGATTATTCAAAGATACTATCGCTAGAACTCAATAATCTTTAAGGGCTCTGCTACCGATGAGAACTTGGTTTTTCTTTCTGATGAAGACTTGAGAGAATAGGACTGAAGGGCGGGAATGAACCTGAGTACTTATACTCCGAAGGCCTCTGTTCTCTGCTCCTAACTCCTTTACTAAGTTCCGGTGGGCCTTCCCTCAGTACCGGAAACAATACCACCGCTACCCCGCTTTTCTCTAAGCGTCAGCAGGTGTTTCCGATACCCAAGGCAACCACCCTTAGTCAAAGCCTTTGTAACACCTGCAGCCTTGGTTGCCACACAACTGAGGACCTGCATGAATGAGCTGCCGCTCAGGTGTAAGCTTAATCATTGCTGTAGAGCTTTCGCTTATTGTAGACTTCCCTAGCATAGTCCCTGCCCTTCGGCGGACTTATAATGCACCGAGGATACAGAGGATCACCGGTCAATCAGAGCTTCACTCTGGCCGGTCTTCTAGTCACTGGCGAGGCATAGACTCGTCAGTCATTGCTCCCATGAATAGATCCTCTTCCTAGCGCCCGGAATGTAGTTACTCTAACAGCTGGTAGCTAACCACACTGCCGGTACTTGCATATCACCGTGCAACTGGCTTCTAACAATAGCTCTCAGCATGTAACCGGGCCCTGTGTGTACTCATACACCAGACAGTTGAAATGGCTCCGTTACATCGAGGACCCAGTCTACTAATAATACAGAATACACTCGGGGCATGCCCGAGACCCTGAAAAACAACCAAGAACATTTAACGCCTAAGTCCATTACCCAAACTCCTAAATCCACTAAAACCCCTCAACCTATTTATCCACTCTAATGCACGTTCCCCTGTCGATGTTTCTTCTCCATCGGCCGTCTGGTGGACAATCGTCAGCGTCGGCTATTCAGAGGTCTCGGATGGCAAGGCTACCTACTCAGGCCTCTTCCCACATCGCTTTCCCACATAGCAGAGTCCTCTCATGCCCACAGGTACCGCCGATAGGTACTCGGTCGGCTGGCAGCTTGCGCCGATTCACTCCGAGCGGTCCGATCTTCGATCCGATTGATTCCAGCTGTCCCTCATATATCCACCGGTACCAAAACACTCCCCTCCGGCGGTTTGACGCTCCGGGGGTTATTATTGGGGTCGATAACGTGTTTTTTAACTAGGAAAACCGCAACTCCGCATTTGGTCGCATATCGATCGCACCACACCTCGTGGGTGCGAACCGGAGTTGATAGTGGTGTTGCCATTAGTATCAAAGGGTATTGGGGTATCTACTAGCCTTTCTCTCACTCCCGTAAATGCTTGGCATGCCCGTAACACAGGCCTACACCGAATCGCCTCCCTCCTACTCCAATATCAAACCTCCGGAAATGCAAGAGACAAGTGGAATCAGAATAAACTACTACGCGACCACCTGTTGGAAGAATGGAACACACAACCAATACCGCACTATCACCACCGGGGGGAATTCCGCCCCCCTCCCAAGATTGCGAAACTCACCCTTACGGAAGCAAAAAAAGTTTTTCGAATCCGGTGTCAAACTGCCCGAATCGACAAATACGCAGTACATACAGATCCCGAACCATGCCAGTGTGGTATGGAAAACTCAGCGAAACATATACTTATGGAATGCCCAGCGTAGGCTCGAATCCGCGCCCCTCTGATAGAGAAGATCCCCGGAGCGATGACCTGGGAAAACTGGATGTTTACAAACTTGAGAACGGACCTCATCTGTAACGGGGGTCCTTTCTAAGAGGAATAGATTTGTATAGAATAAAGACGGCCGTGCAAGATAGACAATCAGGTTGCAGATTATTCAAAGATACTATCGCTAGAACTCAATAATCTTTAAGGGCTCTACTACCCATAAGAACTTGGTTTTTCTTTCTGATGAAGACTGGAGAGAACAGGACTGAAGGGCGAGAATGAACCTGAGTACTTATACTCCGAAGCCCTCTATTCTCTGCTCCTAACTCCTTACTAAGTTCCGGTGGGCCTTTCCTTAGTACCGGAAACAATACCACCGCTACCCCGCTTTTCTCTAAGCGTCAGCAGGTGTTTTCCGATACCCAAGGCAACCACCCTTAGTCAAAGCCTTTGTAACACCTGCAGCCTTGGTTGCCACACAACCGAGGACCTGCATGAATGAGCTGCCACTCAGGTGTAAGCTTAATCATTGCTGTGGAGCTTTCGCTTATTGTAGACTTCCCTAGCCTAGTCCCTGCCTTTCGGCGGACTTACAATGCTCAGAGGATACAGTGGATCACCGGTGAATCAGAGCTTCACTCTGGCTGGTCTTCTAGACACTGGCGAGGCATAGACTCGTCAGTCATTGCTCCCATGAATAGATCCCCTTCCTAGCGCCCGGAATGTAGTTACTCTAACAGCTGGTAGCTAACCACACTGCCGGCACTTGCATATCACCGTGCAACTGGCTTCTAACAATAACTCTCAGCATGTAACCGGGCCCTGTGTGTACTCATACACCAGACAGTTGAAATGGCTCCGTTACACCACTCCCCTCTTCCAGGATCTTGGTCTCCGAGATCTATAACCATTCTATTACCATTCATTCTATATGACAAGAAGCTCCGTGATATGCAAGGAAATGAAAACCCAAAGGAAAAATCTACACCCCAACAATCCGCTTGTCCTTGGGTTTCTTGGGATACCTCATATGGAAATCCCGAAGGGCTTCTTCAGCACTCTTCTTGAGATGCTCCCAAGGTTCCCATGTAGCATCCTCGTTTTCATAACCTTCCCACAGCACTAGGTATTCCACTCGTCTCCTTTTCTTATTGACCCGGCTATCAGCTACCTCTCGGACAACCCAGTTCTGTTCTCCTTCAATCTCTTCGGGCTCCGGTACAGGAACTCTTCTCTCAGGATCTACCGGTGCTCGGTAAGGTTTCAGAAGAGAGACATGAAAGACCGGGTGGATTCCCATTTGAGGGGGAAGAGAGAGCTTGTAGGCACGGGTACCAATAGCTTCTAAGACCTTAAAGGGTCCCATCTTCTTCTGATCCAGTTTTCCCAAAGGCCGCTTTGTTTGCACATTGCGCCGGTCCAACATAACTTCATCTCCGGGCTTGATTTCAGGCGGTGCCAGGGCATGGGCATCATACCACCAGGCCATCCTTAATCTAGCTTTACCTAAGCTGGCATTCATAGTGTGAGGGATGCGTACCAGACCACAAGAGTACACTACGCAGAGCTCAGAGTTCGGCTAACAGCTACAAAGGTAGAAGTCTCCAAGGTCTCTTCAGTCAACGTCGAGTATGATTCTCCTTGATCCGATATGGGCCCCGCGAGCTACGTTATCAACAAAGATTCACTAGAGTTAGCGTGTGATGTTCGACCGTCCTCGACGCAATAGTTCAGGTAGAGTTCGAAGTCACAATAGAATAAAGTATTTCCAAAAGTATAGTCAAATAAAGTTGTAACTCGCGTATCAACGATTTATATTGTTAAGACTCTGATTTCGCCGATGATGGTTTGGCTAGTCAGTGAATGACACAGTATTTATATCCCTCGCTTATGTCTCGAGGACCCAATCTACTAATAATACAGAATACACTCGGGGCATGCCCGAGACCCTGAAAAACAACCAAGAACATTTAACTCCTAAGTCCGTAACCCAAACTCCTAAAGCCGCTGAAACCCCTCAACCTATTTATCCACTCTAATGCACGTTTCCCTGTCGATGTTTCTTCTCCATCGGCCGTCTGGTGGATAATCGTCAGCGTCGGCTATTCGGAGGTCTCAGACGGCAAGGCTACCTACTCAGGCCTCTTCCCACATCGCTTTCCCACATAGCAGAGTCCTCTCATGCCCACAGGTACCGCCGATAGGTACTCGGTCGGCTGGCAGCTTGCGCCGATTCGCTCCGAGCGGTCCGATCTTCGATCCGATTGGTTCCAGCTGTCCCTCATATATCCACCGGTACCAAAACACTCCCCTCCGGCGGTTTGACGCTCCGGGAGTTATTATTGGGGTCGAAAACGTGTTTTTTAACTAGGAAAACCGCAACTCCGCATTTGGTCGCATATTGATCGCACCGTACCTCGTAGGTGCGACCCGGAGTTGATAGTGGTGTTGCCATTAGTATTAAAGGGTATAGGGGTATCTACTAGCCTTTCTCTCACTCCCGTAAATGCTTGGCATGCCCGTAACACATAGCCTGCCAGATAGATTCCCATTGAGATATCATGACCTCGCTCGCTGGATTGTTCCATTCTACTCCTTCCTTTGGGGCCGGCCAGTTGGTCCTGGGTTCATAACCATAGTTGGCATAAAAAGCCGATACTTTGGTAGACTCAGAGACCGCCGAGTTATATGCATACTCTGCCAAAGGCAAGAGTTCTGCCCAGTCATCCTGTTGATATGAACAATAACTCCGCAAGTAATGTTCCAGGGTCTGGTTAACTCTTTCTGTTTGACCGTCCGTTTGTGGATGGAATGATGTGGACATCTTCAGCTTCACATTGAGGAGACTCATGAGAGATTGCCAAAAGTGAGAAATGAACCTGCTATCTCTGTCCGAGACTATGTCATCAGGTAAACCATGGAGTCTCCAAACTTCCTTCAAGAACAACTTAGCCAAATCTTCCGTTTTATTGAGGGTAGGAAGAGGGATGTAGTGTGCCATCTTTGAAAAGAGGTCCACTATTACCCAGATCTTTGTAAACCCACTAGATTCCGGTAATCCCACAATGAAGTCCATAGAGATGGAAGTCCATGGCCGATAGGGTATCTCCAACGGTTGGAGCATACCAAACTTCTTATGTCTGGAGGTCTTATTCCTCTGGCAGCTGTCACAGCTCCGGACATATTCCTCAACATCCTTATCCATGTTGGGCCAAAAGAAGTTGTTTTTCACCCGCTCAAGTGTCTTAAATTGGCCAAAGTGACCCGCCACCTTAGAGTCATGGGTATCGGACAGTATTTCCATCTGAAGCTTCTTGTCTTTGGGTATATACCATCTATTCTTGTAGAAGATGAGACCGTTCTTGACCGACAAGTTCTGGTCCAAATTTGGTTTCCTTTCAACCAGGGAGCGGTGCAGTTCCTGCCAGAAACTATCCTCTTTAGCAGCCGCATATAGGCGCTCTAAGAATATATTCTGCAATTGATTCACCCTGACAGCCGCTAGCTTTGCAGGATCCAAAACCAATTGACCTGGCCTAAAAAATATCTGTGGCTCCGGCTGCAGAGTTTCACCTCCCTCTCCAAGGCGATGATCCCAGCGCCTAGATAGCACATCAGTCTTGCCATTCTTTTCTCCCGGTCTGTAGACAACTTTAAAATTGTAGCCTGCGAGGTCTTCAGACCATCTAGCTTGCCGCCTAGTGAGAACCTTGGTAGAATTAAAGTACTCCAAGTTCTTGTGGTCTGTGAAAACAGTGATCTCTTGCTCACAAAATTTGAGCATGTGTTCCCATTCCCGGAAAGAGGCTACAATAGCTCCCATTTCCTTATCATGAATGTCATAGTTGATCTCAGCAGGGGAGAACTTCTTAGAATAGAATGCCACCGGATGTAGCTTCCCATCATCCCCATACTGAGAGAGCACCGCTCCCTTGGCGAAATCACTGGCATCTGTTTCAACCACAGTTTTCCTACTAGGGTCAAAATGAAGGAGGATTGGAGCGCTTGTGAACAGCCTCTTGAGTTCTTCAAAGGCCTGCTCATGTGCTGCCGTCCAATACCATTTCTTGTCTTTTTGCAGGAGGTCAGTTAATGGTTTGCAAACTTTACTGAAGCCTTCAATAAAGCGGCGATAGAAGTTTGCAAATCCGAGGAATGCCTGTACTGCCTTGATATTCTCAGGGACCGGCCATTCCTTAACTGCCTCCACCTTGTCTTCTGACATAGATACTCCTTCTTCCGAGATGTGATAGCCTAGGTATTCTACTTCTCGGACATGGAAGGATGTCTTACTGATCGAGGCACAGAGCTTAGCTTCCCTAAGCTTCTGTAGTACCTTCTTGACCAATAGCTCATGCTCCTTCTCAGTCTCCGAGTAGATGAGGATGTCGTCAATATAGACAACTACTCCTTCATCCAGTAGTTCCTTTAGCACATCATTGATCATTGCCTGGAAAGCGGAGGGAGCATTGCATAGACCAAGTGGCATCACATTATACTGATACAGTCCATAGCGGGTTCTGAAAGCGGTTTTCCACTCATCACCTTCTGCTATCCTGATCAAATTGAAGCCGTTCTTCAGGTCTATCTTTGTGAAGATCTTGGCCTTAAACAACCTGTCTCTGAGCTCACTCATGATAGGCAGCGGGTACTTGTCTTTGACAGTGACCTTGTTCAAACCTCTGTAATCCACACAAATCCGCAATGTACCATCCTTCTTAGGAATGAACAATATGGGTGCCGCAGCAGGGCTGTTAGATCTAGAGATCTTTCCTGAAGACAATTCTTTGTCCAGGTACTCTTGGAGGGCCTTCAACTCTGGAGCGGAACATGGGTACAGCGGGCCAAATGGGGGAGCGGTCCCAGGCAAGAGTTTGATCTTCAAATCATTATGGGAATGCGGCGGCATTTCCCCAATCTTCTCTTGACTGAACACATCAGCCCAATCCCGGTATAGGTGGTGTATTTTCTCAGCAATATCACCTCCGTCCTCATCATGCCATACTGAACCAACCAATTGATAGACTTTCTCTTCTTCTTCCAACATTTGGTATGGAGAGATCAGTTCAATCTTGGTGGCCGCTGGGAGACAATTCTGTTTGCAGTAGTCACTCCTCCAGCTCATGGTGTTGAGTTCCCAGTTGATGTCCGGGTTATGCTTCCTAGCCCAACTAATTGGCAGGTAACCGGTCCTTCCTTCTTCCAAAGTAGCCACTTCCCATCGGAGTGTCTCTTTATGATCTCCCATAATCATGCGGACCGGGTGAGTGTAATACTCGCCTCCTCCCATCATGACATCTCCTTGAGCATCAAACATTGTCAGAGGTTGATCCCGCCGCACTAAGGGAATTCCATGTTTTCTGACAAAACTCTGGTTGAGGATAGCTCCTGTACAACCAGTGTCAAATAGGAAAGACCCTTGGGCGCCTTCATCCTTTCCTTTGACCGTCCATGACAGTCCTGCCTTCAGTATAGGCCTTTTTCCATGTACTGGTAAGGAGGGAAGCTTCAGTTCCAACCTTCTTTGCTTAACAGCGGGTTCTGAACTTGTTTCTCTTTGTCTTTTCAACATAGCTAATAGCTTCGGGCACTACTAAGATCAAAAGATCTTTTGGTTCTATTCCCAAGCGGTAATATAGCAGATGTATTGTGTAGTAGTCTTTTTAGCAGCGGTTTGGAAGTGTCTTGGTAGCAAATGTAACTTTGGTAGAGCACTGACAGACCAGCTGTTTCGGGTCTTGAACCCATCCTCAGAGTGCTTGGAGCAATCAAATAGGCGGAAACACAATCATAATTTATTCAAGAGAAACATAGAAACCCCAAAACCCATATAAAAGAAAACTAGTAAACATAGACTCAGACAGACACTTTTCTACCAGATGATTTCATTGTCCGAGTCTTGCTCAGGCTGAAAAACAAAATCTTCTGTAACCTCCGGGAGTACAACAAGTGGATCTTCTGCTACTACAGCAGCCACTTTAGCCTTCTTCTGAGAGTTGGACTTGCCATTCCCTCTTTTCCGCTTTTGTACTCTCACTGCTGCCACTCGGACAACAGTAGGTTCCTTGGACCAACAATCGGTCCATTTGTGTCTGGACTTGCTGCACTATTGCACAAGTCAGTCTATGCACTCTACCAATAGGGAGTACCGGAAGGTCATACCTTCAAGCATACTTCTGCTTTCCTTCTTTCTTCTAGAATATTCCCCGGGATACCCTTCAGCTCCACCGCTTTATCCTTAGGTCCAGGAGTCTTCTGAGGTCCGGAGGAGTTCGCAGCTTCTCTTTTCCTCTTAGGCTGCTGGTCCTTCTGAGCGGGAGGATCTTTCTTGGTCCGAGGGGGCGCTTTCTCCGCTGCCATCCCTTGGTACCTCTCATGGGTGTGCCCTAACTCTCTTAGAGCAGCTATCCGCTCCATCAAGGACTTTGGCTTGGGATTGAAAAGAGCCCAACTCATGCCTAGGTCCGCAAGGACGGAATTGTTGATCTTATCATCCACCAACTGACCCTCATAGCCAGTCTTCCACATCAGCTGAATGATAGTATTCAAGAAGAGGTCTATTCCTCCTCGAGCTGTGTGGGTAAGGGTATTCCATTGGGCTACGGCATCATCTCGAGAGATGGCTTCACCGAAGGCTGCTCTAAAAGCATCCACAAAGGAATCCCAACGCTTCCATCTCAGATTCAAAGTCACCGGCATTCCAGCAAGGCGGTTGGCAGAGGCTTGATCAATTGAGTTGTGGTATGCCTCATACCATCTGATTGCTGCCTCCCCTTCCATCAAGTTGCCTGCATATCGGATCCTAACCTCCTCAGAGGTAAATGACAGGCTCTCAATGGAGAACACATTCTCACATTGCCGGATAAAGGTCTCCACTTGCTCCGCTTTGCCCTGAAACTTGGAGGGTGGTGGTGCCTTTGGTTCTCGGGCTCTGGTGGTTGAGGAAGGTGGAGAGGCGGCCGGGGGACGGTACTGTTGAGACATCATAGCAAATAGATCCTTCTGTTGCTTCTCCAGTTTCTTCTTAAGATATCTCCGCCATCCTCTTCTATCACCACCTTCTGGTTCCGAGTCTGAACTGTCAGAACTATCTGAATCACCTGGAGCGGGAGCGCTGGCCACAGGTGGTGGAGGGTTCTGGTTTCCACCGCTTCCACCCTGGACATTAGCTGGAGGGGGAGCGGCGGCCGCAGCAGGAGGGGCCACAGGTGCTACTGGTGCCGGATTGCTAGCCAGTGGTGAGGTTGCTGCCGGTTGAGCGGCCCCAGACATGGTGAACCTTCCTGGGTTCCTGGCTAGCGGGCTGGGAGGTCCTCGGCCTGCACCTGGGTAGAGTTCTCCCTCATAGTCAAAGGATCGGTCGGCTAATCCTAGGAATGGGTTTACTCCTGCAAAGCGGCTAGGAGGGAAGGGAGATGCTCCCACCGCTGGCTGGACAATAGGAACAACTCTCCTAGTGGATCTGACCGGAAATGCTGCGAAGGGACTGGTCTTCCGCTGCATTGTCCTGGTGGCTGTCCTGGACGAGGACCTGGAGCCTGGATTTAGTGCTGGAGTTGCTGGTCTCCCTACCACTAGCCTTCCTTCATCAAGGGCTTTCTGTATCTCGGCAACAAAGTCTGGTGGAGTTGCCGGATTTGTCCACTCAATCTCCATGGCATCGGCTTCCAGTTCATCTCTCTCCGAATACTTTCGGAGTTCTTCCTGGACAGAGTTGACTTCATGCCTCATGTATTCAAGAGCTTCTGCCATCAGAGCATTCTGTGCTGCCTGGCGCTCTTGTACAAGGAGTAGGGCCTGACTGCCCCGGGTCAACTGATTCTGCAGGCTATGCTGGAGGTAGGTCTGAAGCTCTGTGAAGAACTGTTGGATGGAGACCTCGTCGGTATCCTGCCAGGCAGGCTCACAACCGGGGATGTAGGTCTGTAGAGCGGTCCTGGGTTTTATGACAAGCTGTGTCTGCCCGGTGACATCAAGCTGGAGGGGCACCGGCTGCCATTCAATCTGAAGGGGTGCATCTGGAGCCGAGAGGGCGGACATTTTGTATAGAGGAAGAATAATCTGAAGGTGACTTGAGCCTTAAAGATTATCTGTAACGGGGGTCCTTTCTAAGAGGAATAGATTTGTATAGAATAAAGACGGCCGTGCAAGATAGACAATCAGGTTGCAGATTATTCAAAGATACTATCGCTAGAACTCAATAATCTTTAAGGGCTCTGCTACCGATAAGAACTTGGTTTTTCTTTCTGATGAAGACTGGAGAGAACAGGACTTGTGAGGGATGCGTACCAGACCACAAGAGTACACTACGCAGAGCTCAGAGTTCGGCTAACAGCTACAAAGGTAGAAGTCTCCAAGGTCTCTTCAGTCAACGTCGAGTATGAATCTCCTTGATCCGATACGGGCCCCGCGAGCTACGTTATCAACAAAGATTCACTAGAGTTAGCGTATGGAATTCGACCGTCTTCGACGTAATAGTTCAGGTAGAGTTCGAAGTCACGATAGAGTAAAGTAATTCCAAAAGTATAGTCAAATAAAGTTTGTAACTCGCGTATCAACGATTTATATTGTTAAGACTCTGATTTCGCCGATGATGGTTTGGCTAGTCAGTGAATGACACTGTGAAGGATGCGTACCAGACCACAAGAGTACACTACGCAGAGCTCAGAGTTCGGCTAACAGCTACAAAGGTAGAAGTCTCCAAGGTCTCTTCAGTCAACGTCGAGTATGATTCTCCTTGATCCGATACGGGCCCCGCGAGCTACGTTATCAACAAAGATTCACTAGAGTTAGCGTGTGATGTTCGACCGTCTTCAACGTAATAGTTCAGGTAGAGTTCGAAGTCACAATAGAATAAAGTATTTCCAAAAGTATAGTCAAATAAAGTTGTAACTCGCGTATCAACGATTTATATTGTTAAGACTCTGATTTCGCCGATGATGGTTTGGCTAGTCAGTGAATGACACAGTATTTATATCCCTCGCTTATGTCTCGAGGACCCAGTCTACTAATAATACAGAATACACTCGGGGCATGCCCGAGACCCTGAAAAACAACCAAGAACATTGAACTCCTAAGTCCGTAACCCAAACTCCTAAAGCCGCTGAAACCCCTCAACCTATTTATCCACTCTTATGCACGTTTCCCTGTCGATGTTTCTTCTCCATCGGCCGTCTGGTGAATAATCGTCAGCGTCGGCTATTCGGAGGTCTCGGATGGCAAGGCTACCTACTCAGGCCTCTTCCCACATCGCTTTCCCACATAGCAGAGTCCTCTCATGCCCACAGGTACCGCCAATAGGTACTCGGTCGGCTGGCAGCTTGCGCCGATTCGCTCCGAGCGGTCCGATCTTCGATCCGATTGATTCCAGCTATCCCTCATATATCCACCGGTACCAAAACACTCCCCTCCGGCGGTTTGATGCTCCAGGGGTTATTATTGGGGTCGATAACGTGTTTTTTAACTAGGAAAACCGCAACTCCGCATTTGGTCGCATATTGATCGCACCACACCTCGTGGGTGCGAACCGGAGTTGATAGTGGTGTTGCCATTAGTATCAAAGAGTATTGGGGTATCTACTAGCCTTTCTCTCACTCCCGTAAATGCTTGGCATGCCCGTAACAGCTTACCCCCCTTCCAGGGTGTCACGTCTCGGGACATCTTCTGACAGACTATGGTTCCAGTAAACCTGCTCCACATATCACCCGCGGTGTCTGTGGAGGGGAAGGACTTAGCCCCGTGGGGTACCTCTATAGTCTCAGGCGTTGGTCCTTCACGGCCTTGGGGTTCCTTCGATGAAAGTCGCGAACTAGATCAAGTACGTCTTCGTTCATAACGTCCATGACTTGATAAGTACAGTCGCTCATCGAATAGCCCCGCCATTTCACCAGGTATTCCACTAATCCTCTTCTACTCTTCCGGCTTCCCACAATACTTTCCACTTCGTACAAAACCTCTCCCTCCTTATCGACCTCTTCGGGAGTCGGGGGACGTTGTTCGCGGCCTGGGATACTGCTCTGTCGATAACGTTCCAAGAGTTCAATGTGGAACACGTTATGGATCTTGACTTGTGGTGGCAGTTCCAATTCGCAGGCTCGTTTTCCGGCTAGTCGGACAATTTTGAACGGGCCGAGTTTCTTATGATCGAGTTTCTTGGTAGAGCGACGTGTCTTGATATTGGTCGCGTTGAGCATAACCATGTCTCCCACCTTGAAGTTAGGTGGTTCGTCCCTTTTCCGATCATAATATTTCCCCATCTTCTCCCTGGTCTCTATTAAGCGAGCGAGAGCAGAGTCATGAACTCCTCGGATGAAGTGAGCATACAGGTCACTGGTTGGGTTGACCACTTCGGCTTCCGTCGGCCAGTTGGTTCTTGGGTTGTAACCGTAATTGGTATAGAACGGAGATTGGCCCGTGGCGGTGGTAACCGAGTTGTTGTAAGCATACTCCGCCAACGGGAGTAGCTCTGCCCAATCATCTTGCTCGTAGTTGCAGAATGCTCGTAAGTAGTGCTCGAGGGTCTGGTTGACCCGCTCTGTTTGCCCATCGGTCTGGGGGTGGAAAGCGGTACTCATTCTTATTCTCACGTCCAATAATTCCATAAGAGATGCCCAAAAGCTTGAAGTGAATTTGGCGTCTCTGTCGGAAACTATATCAAGAGGCAGCCCATGGAGTCGCCAGATTTGACCGAGGAATATCTTCGCTAAATCCTGCGCGGTTGTTTCTGCTACTAAGGGGATGAAGTGCGACATCTTCGAGAACCTATCGACTACTACCCAAATTTGGTTATATCCCTTTGATTCCGGTAACTGTACGACGAAGTCCATTGATATCGATTGCCAGACAGAATGTGGCGTGGACAGTGGTAGAAGCGCACCGTACTTTTTATGGCGGCTGGGTTTGTTGCGCTGGCACTCATCACATGACCGAACGTAGTCATCAATCCACTCGTTCATTGTTGGCCAATAGAAGTTGCGCGTGATGAGTTCCAACGTCTTGTCTTGTCCAAAGTGTCCTGCCACTTTTGAATCGTGCTCTGCCTGTGCTATCCGGATCTTGATACGGTCGTCTGCCGGAATGTAGAGTCGGTTCTTATAGAAGAGTAGCCCGTCTTTCTCAGCAATATCCTTCAATTCCCCCAGCTTCTCCCCTTGCTCAACTCTCTCTTTCAATCCTACCCATATCGGGTCTCCCGATGCCGCCTGCCTGACATGATCCAGAAAATTCTTGGACCAGTCAATCACCCCCTTGGAGGCAAGCGACACCGCTGATACCACAAACTCTTCCTCCGCCAACTGTCCGGGCTTAAAGAACCTGTCTATCGGCTGTTTCCCAAGCGTGCCTCCCCCTTCAGGACGGTACTCTGGCCGTCGCGATAGTGCATCTGCCTTCCCATTTTTGGTTCCCGGGCGGTAAATAATCTTAAAGTCAAATTCCGCCAAAGACTCAGCCCACCTTGCCTGTCGTCGGTTAAGAACCTTGGTTGTTGAAAAATATTCCAAGTTCTTGTGATCCATATAGACGAGAACCGTTCGGCTAGGTCCTTCGAGGTAGTGACGCCATTGCTTGAAGGCTGACACAATTCCCAACATCTCCTTATCCCAGACGTCGTAGTTGAGTTCCGCTGGGTTAAGTTTTCGAGAATAGAAGGCAACAGGGTGAGTCTTTCCGTCAATAACCTGGGATAGAATTGCGGCGATAGCAAAATCACTTGCGTCCGTTTCCACGATAGTCTGGCGATCTGGAGAGAAGTGTACCAAGATCGGCGCAGACTTAAACAGGGTTTTGAGTTTTTCGAAGGCTGCTTGGGCCGTCATAGACCAGACAAAGTTCTTAGCATCACCCCTGAGACAATCGGTAATGGGTTTACAGACCCCGGAGAAATTGTGGATAAACCTTCTGTAGAAGTTGGCAAAGCCCATGAAGATCTGTACTTCTTTAACACTGCGCGGGGCTTGCCAATTCGTAACAGACATGACCTTATCCAGTGCCATGGTGACGCCTGCTGGGGCAAGGATGTATCCGAGGAACTCGATTTCGGTGAGCTCGAAGAATGATTTCTTCGGGTTGGCGACCAGGTTGTATTCTTGTAGCCTGCTAAGTACTTTGCCAACCAGCTCCCTGTGTTCCTCTCGAGACTTGCTATATATTAGGAAATCATCAAGGTATACTACTACCCCTTGATCCAGAAATTCCCTCAGCGCATCATTCATCATGTTCTGGAAGGTCGCCGGCGCATTTGCCAGCCCAAAAGGCATGACGAGGTACTCAAAATGCCCGTACCGCGTACGAAAGGCTGTCTTCCACTCGTCGCCGTCTTTGATCCTGATGAGGTTGTAACTTTCCTTCAGGTCAATCTTCGAGAAGATAACCGCGCCTGCTACTCGATCTCGCAGCTCGTCCATAAGCGGTAACGGATACCTGTTCTTAATGGACACACGGTTAAGTCCACGGTAGTCAACGCAAAGTCGCAGACTACCGTCCTTCTTCTTCACAAATAGGATTGGGGCTCCTGCTGGGGATTTGCTTGGCCTAATCTTTCCCAATCGCAACATTTTGTCTAGGTACTCCCGAAGCACCTTCAGCTCGACTTCGGATAGGGAGTAAACGGGTCCCCATGGTGGCTGCTTCTCTGGTTCGAGATCTATCGCATGGTCGTAAGATCGATGCGGTGGTAATTTGTCTGCTTCCGATGGTAGGAAGACTTTAAGGAACCCATGGAGCCAAGAGGGAAGAGTTTCGCGGAGGTTGACCGATTCATCTTCCAGAAGACAAATACTACCGATGAATTGGGCCTCCGGATCGTCTAGTACACCCTCGTCCATTTCTATTTGAGGTTCCTTGTCAGTGAAGCATCGACTCTTGCAGTTCTCACCATCGTAGGAAACTTCCCCATTTGACCCTATAACCGGCTTATGTTCTTTTAACCACCAGTTCGGTAGTATTGCATCGATGCCAAGTGGGAGAGGGGCGATCTCGAATGACAACTGTGTTTGATGCCCCCTTGACATTATAATTAATGGTTGTGTAAAGGCGTGTCCCGTGCCCTTCATAACTTCTCCCGTAAATCCAAATACCCGGGCCGGGACGTCTCGTTTCACCTTCGGGACCTCAAAACTATCAACAAAAACAGCAGACAAAACAGGACCAGTTGCACCAGTATCCAACAACACCTTACAAGATAAACATTTTTCCGCAAAACAAAGGAACTGATTAACGATAGGTCGAGGACCATGAATAGGTTCCTCCAAAATTTTCTGTTTTTTCTCCGGTTGGGACGCTCTCCCTTCCTGCCTTTTTCTTTTCATATTTTTTTTATTGTTTTCCGTCAGTGATAACATAGCAATCTGGGGATACTCCTGACCTGACTCATCAGAGTCCCCTTTTAAAAATCCTCATCGAAATCCATCTCAGATTCCGATCCACGTTCTCGCACAAACGCTTGCCCACTGGTATACTCCGCAGCAGCCGTCGCAGCCGGCTTCTTAGCACGGTGCCTCATTCGCTTTCTCTGAGGTTGGGGTTCCGGTGGTTCCATATCGTGGTCGCCATCGTCATCGCGGGTACGCTTTCGGGAGAAAGAGGATGTAACGGCAGCCATGTATTTCGGCTAGGTGATGAACTGGGATGAGGGAAGGAGGTATCATGCGGTGGAATTAGGATTTGTAATGGGGATTTCTGTTATGTTCTTTGGGTTTCTGTTACGCGAAGGTATTAGTCATCGTTGGATTATGGATGGATATATAAGGGGGCGTTGTCTTGTGCTTTTGTCTGTTTTCCTTCTTCTCTTTCTTCCTTACGCAACCTCTGTATTTTATTCCACGAATACTATTCTTTGTTCGCACTACGTCATAGGGCTCCAACCGGTTTATCATACCAGGTAGAGCCACCCATAGTCTATAGTCAAAGTATACCTTTACGTCTACGTCCACGTCTACGTCACTACCTAGGTTGTATTCCTTGGCACCACAGTCTATCGCCTATAGTCCCCGTGATACGTAGGTTGCGTCCTCTATCGCCAACCAATACAACACCATAGCCTACAATGTCGGAACATGTCCATGTCGATTATCAACAACTCAACGATAACCTCCAAAGATTTTTTGAAGCGCATCCACAGGTCGATCATGTTGTCGGAGCTGAAGCTTATGCGCTTCTTCAACAGTGTCAAAATGGTCTTATTCAATATGCAACGGATTTACAGGAGATAGAAGCGGAGGCTGAGAGGGCAAGAAGGATATTTGAACGAGATCTTACTGCTGCCCGAGCTCAACGAACTGCTGTTGAGGTTGTGGCCCCTGACGAAGAACCTATTGGAAACAACGCTCCACCTGTACCTCCAGCGCCACCAGTTACAGGTACCACCTATCGGTCGGAGAAACTCCCAGATCCCGATGTGTTTAGGGGGGATCGTGATCGAGAAAGACTACACTTATTCAAGCAACAAATGAAAATCAAGTTACTGGGAAATATCGATCGCTATCCTACACTACAGTCTAAGTTATCGTACGCATTCAGCAGATTGGAAGGTGCTGCTGCCAATCAGTTTTTACAGTATATGGGAGAAGAAGGTATTGCCTTACCTTCTATGACACGGTTTTATGAGATTCTGGATACAGCTTTTGGAGACCCCGATCGAATGCGTACAGCTAGAAGGAATCTTCGGAACATCAGACAACGCACTCGAACTTTTGCCGATTATTTTGCTGAGTTTCAACGGTATGCTGCTGAGTCGGGTATGGATGAAGTCTCTCGGATTGAGGCTTTGATGGAAGGAATTAATGGGGAACTGGACGAATCGATGATACACCATGAGACTCCTGCAACGGTAGATGGTTGTGCAACACTCTTGCAACGGTTGGATAACCGACGACGGGCGGCGGAGGCTAAGCGAGGTAGTAAAAAACCTTGGACTACTACTGCGACCCCGGCTCCGCGTCCTCCACCAACAAATCCTGTTCCTGCTCCCCGTCCTGCTGCCCCTGCTGCCAACCCACCTACCACTGAGAATCACCCCTCGTTCCGTCCTGGAGGTGATGTACCCATGGACCTGTCTGGAGGACGTCGTCGCCCTACCCCTGCCGAAAGAAACGCCCGATTAGCTGAGGGCCGATGTTTCTATTGCGGAGGTGTCGGGCATATGGTTAGAAATTGCCCCCAAGCGAGGGCAACTGGAAGTCAACCAAGGAGGCCTGTGATGAGAGGAGCGGCGTTGACAGTGGAAGAAAACGATGGAAGCGATAATGAGTCGGCAAAAGATTTGTCCCTGCACTAAGTGGCTTAGCCCAGGGACCGTTTAAGGATTTTTCTAGGATGTGTATTTCCGGTTTTTCGGTATCAGAGGAGGAAATGGACGGAAATCAACTTGTAGTAACTTGTTCGATTTCACAGAATAAAAATTCGTTTATACCTACTTACGCCCTTATTGATACCGGAGCATCAGGATATGCTTTCATTGATGAATCCTTTGCACGCCACAACAATCTTACAATGACCTCCCTTAAAATACCTCGCCATGTAGACGTTATAGACGGAAGGCCTATTAAGTCAGGAAAAATTACCCATATTGTCGATGTCTCGCTAGACATTCATGGTCATCGGGAAACGGCGCCATGTTTTGTAACGAAGTTAGGACACTATCCGATTGTGATGGGGATACCTTGGATGCGACGACATGATGTTACGATTCGACCAAAAGAAAATCTACTTATTTTTGACTCTCGAAGCTGTTGTCAACACTGTTCACTCAGTGGAACTGCAGTTATTGTTCATGGTATCTCGATTCCCTTACCGGAACACCATACAGTCATCGTTTCAGCAACCGAGAAATCCACTATCGATATCGAACAATTAGTACCGAAAGAATTTCACCATCGTCTTCACATGTTCAAAGAATATGATGCTTCAATTCTCCCACCACATCGACCATCCCATGACATCGAGATAGTATTAGAGGAAGGCAAACGACCACCATATGGACCTATATATGGATTATCTCAAATTGAGTTAAAAGCACTACGAGAATATCTTGATGAAAATTTACCCAAAGGATTTATTCGAGCCAGTGAATCACCAGCGGGAGCACCCATACTGTTTGTGAAGAAAAGCGATGGAACCCTTCGACTTTGTGTTGACTATCGAGGCCTAAATGCGATTACAATCAAAAATCGATATCCATTACCATTGTTGAAAGAAACCCTGGCTAAGTTGTCAAGAGCACAATACTATACTAAGTTGGATTTACGATGGGGATATAATCAAATCAGGATAGCGGAGGGAGATGAATGGAAAACAGCATTCCGGACTCGATATGGACATTTCGAATATACAGTAATGCCATTTGGATTAGCTAATGCCCCTGCCACATTTCAGCATTGGATCAATGATATTCTACGTCCCTACCTCGATCAATTCGTAACAGCATACTTAGACGATATCCTTATCTATTCCGAGACCCTATCAGAACATAAAGAACATATTCAGAAGGTTCTAAAGGTACTTGATGAAAATCATGTTCACCTTAAACCTGAAAAATGTGAATTTATGGTTCAGGAAACAAAATATCTTGGTTTAATCCTTACTCCGAATGGGAATAGAATGGATCCAAAGAAAGTTATCGATGTTTTGGAATGGACTACACCGACAAACCTTCGCGATGTTCAAGTATTCCTAGGATTTGCAAATTTCTACCGACGGTTTATTTTGGGATATTCGAAAATTGTTGCCCCGCTTACAGCCTTGACAAAGAAAAACGTTAAATTTGAATGGACGAATGAAAGAGAGAAAGCATTTCAGACTTTAAAAAGGATGTTTATAACGGCACCGATACTAGCTCATTTCAATCCAGATCAAAAAATTGTGATAGAAACTGATGCATCCGACTATGTTTCAGCAGGAATCCTATCTCAACGTGACAACGAAGGAATCCTACATCCAGTTGCTTTCTTTTCTAAAAAACACTCTCCCGCAGAATGCAACTACGAAATCTATGATAAAGAACTTTTAGCAATTATACGATGTTTTGAAGAATGGCGACATCATCTGGAGGGAGCTCAATTTCCAATTGAAGTTCTTAGCGACCATCGGAATCTTGAGTATTTTATGACAACAAAATTGTTAAATCGTCGACAAGCCCGTTGGTCCGAATTTCTTTCACGCTTCGATTTCGTTATACAATTTCGGCCAGGAAAACAAGGAACAAAACCAGATGCATTGACTAGGAGGTCAGGTGACCTACCTAAAGAGGGGGATGAACGGTTAACGCATCAGAGTCAAGTGATTCTGAAGCGAAAAAATTTGGATACCAAGCTAAGTTTGTTCGCGGGTTCTTTGTCAAATGAATCCGCTGAAGGAGCGTCCACTGTAGAGGAGTTATTTTCAAAAGCTTACCAAGTGGATAGTTTCATAAACAAAGTCCTCAATATGCTTCGGAATGGCATACGCCACTCAAACAAAATCTCACTTGCCGAATGTATGGAAGATAACAACGGTCGGCTGCTTTATCGAGGCATGCTATATGTACCAGACGACGATGACCTTCGACTAAGGCTTTTAAAAGAATATCATGACAAACCATCTGCAGGACATCCGGGTAGAGCGAAGACTCTGGAGCTCCTAAGTCGAGAATATTACTGGCCACAGATGCGGAAGTTTGTCGATCAGTATATTAGGAATTGCAATGTGTGCACCCGTAGCAAGGCATCACACAATGCACCTTATGGAGTACTTCGCCCCATGCCAATTCCCGATGGACCCTGGACAGATGTCTCGATGGACTTTGTGACTGATCTTCCTGAGAGTGATGGGTATAATGCGATTTTGGTCGTGGTGGATAGACTAACCAAAATGCGGCATCTGATACCAACGACAAAGGAGGCGGACTCACAGGAAGTAGCAAGGCTATATATTGATAACGTCTGGAAGTTACATGGATTACCCGACACTATGGTATCCGATCGAGGAACACAGTTCGTCGCGGAATTCTGGAGGTCCCTTTGTGATCGATTGGAAATCTCGCCAAAGTTCTCTACTGCATTCCACCCCCAAACAGATGGACAGACAGAAAGAATTAATGCCATAATGGAACAATACCTCCGAAGCTATGTTTCCTATCAACAAGATGACTGGGTCCGATGGCTACCGATGGCTGAATTTGCAACCAACAACCACGTTTCCGAAACAACAAAAGTTTCCCCCTTTTTTGCTAATTCGGGAAGGAATCCTAGGATAACATTTGGGCCTTTGGAACATGGTCGAACGACGGCGGAGGATCAAGCGAACCGTATTGCAAGGGAAATGAAGGATGTGGTGGACTTCCTAAGAGAAGAAATGTTCCGGGCGCAAAAGATACAAGAAGAATCAGCCAATAGGAATCGAACTCCAGCTCCTCGATATTATTTAGGAGATAAGGTTTTTCTATCGACCCGTCATATTCTAACGAAGCGACCCTCTAAGAAATTCGACTGGAAACGTATTGGACCTTATAACATTAAACGAATCGTTAATCCCTATGCTTACGAGTTGGAACTTCCCCGGTTGATGAAAATTCATCCAGTATTTCATGTTTCGTTATTGTCACCTGAAGCAAATGATCCTTTACCAGGACAACGACGATTACCACCACCTCCGGTTGAAATCGAAGGGGAGGAAGAATGGGAAGTCGAAGATATTTTGGATTCGAGGAAACGAAGAGGAAGATTTGAATATTTGGTACGATATATGGGATATGACGAAGCCTCCTGGCAACCGCTATCGGACCTTGAACATTCACCTGAAATTATTAGACGATTCCATGAGCGTTATCCAGAGAAGCCTAAGCCTACCAGGAGGTAGGCCTTAGAGGGGGGCGTGGTCTGTAACGGCAGCCATGTATTTCGGCTAGGTGATGAACTGGGATGAGGGAAGGAGGTATCGTGCGGTGGAATTAGGATTTGTAATGGGGATTTCTGTTATGTTCTTTGGGTTTCTGTTACGCGAAGGTATTAGTCATCGTTGGATTATGGATGGATATATAAGGGGGCGTTGTCTTGTGCTTTTGTCTGTTTTCCTTCTTCTCTTTCTTCCTTACGCAACCTCTGTATTTTATTCCACGAATACTATTCTTTGTTCGCACTACGTCATAGGGCTCCAACCGGTTTATCATACCAGGTAGAGCCACCCATAGTCTATAGTCAAAGTATACCTTTACGTCTACGTCCACGTCTACGTCACTACCTAGGTTGTATTCCTTGGCACCACAGTCTATCGCCTATAGTCCCCGTGATAGAGGAGATAGATGCACTGCTGTTAGAATCTGAACGATACCACTTCCAAAGGTGAACCTTTCGGCCACATCGCACACAGGCTCCATCGGTCTTTCGCTGTTCTCGAACCGGCTGTGGTATTCCTTTGGTGGCTTCGTCGTAGTCGTGGTATATTGGCTTATTCCCCGACTTGTTCTTGCTGGTGCTCTTCTTATCTTGCCCTTTTTCTTTCTCCTCAGTCTGAGCCCTCCCCTTGATCTTAAACCCCTTCTCCTTTTGCCGCGAGTTCCCACCATTATTCGTCTCCCTTCCTCTCGACTCCGCTTTCCCCAACATCTTCGTCTGTTCTTGATAAGCCTCATAAGCCTTGCCGGCTTGTTCCAACTGTTGGATGTACTCGGAGTCGTCGTCGGTTGGATCGAATCGTGAGTGGCGCTCCCGGATTTCATTTGGTAGTCCTTGGAGCAGGGCGGCGCGATAGGATGCTCCTTTCATCTGAGCATGCTGGTTCATAATCTCCATTCTCGTCAGGTAGTCTCCGATGTTAGCACAGTACTTAAACTGCTGCATCTTCATCGCGTTCTCCATAGCCTCTTGAGTGCTTAAGAAACGTTTCCTAATCTCCTGACGGAACCGAGTCCAAGTAGCGTAGTCCGCGGCTACCGGTCCTAGCATCTTGGTCTCGATGTATGCCATGAACCATTCCTTTGCCAACCCACACGTATACGTTCCAGCGAACAGTACCTTGTTCCTGTCCGTTCGGAACTTCTTGGGCTTCTGCTCGAAGTAGATCTCGCATTCCATGAGCCAATGCCACAGGTTATGCTTCCTGGCATTATCGAACTCAAAGGGTATTTTAGCGAGCGAATCTACGATATCGTCGTCTTCAGGCGGCGCCGAATTCCGGTTTCCGCCTCGGTTCATTCTCCAATTCTTCCGACCGTGCGACCATTCACTGTTATCGTCGTCATCGTCGTCAGAAGGTTCTGGATCTCCCCCAACGTTTCCTCTTGGTGGGTTTTGTGGAGGTTGATTCCCACCATTCCCCCCAACTGGAGCAGCTCCCACCGGTCCTCTGCCACTATTGCCATGCACTGGGCCGGCATCCTGTGGTTGCCTGCCTCCATTTCCTCCTACTGGACCAGCATTTCCTCCTACTGGGCCAACATTTTCGGGTTTCTTGCCATTGCCAACAGGAACCGTTTGGGGTGCATTAGGATCCAAGGGAATACTCACCATGGAGGGTGCTACCGACAAATGTTGTCGTAGACGTTCCTCCATCTCGGCTATTCGTTGGTTTCTTACGTCGTCGGACTGCTTGAATTGTGCCAACAGTTCCCGCTGTTCCCTTTTCTCCTGCTCTCGCTCTTCTCTTGCAACTCTCAGCTGTCGTTCCGCCTCCAACAGTTGGTCCAGGGTAATTCGATGGTTACGGTCCAGAACCTCGTGGTCGGCGGCCCGTGCGGCTTCGTGTACTTGTCGAACATTTTCGACGAGCTCAAAGAGCGATTCGAGATGTTGCTTCTGGGCGATGGCTTCTTGCCGTGCTTTCTTATCCAGAATTTGCCCACTCCCCTGCACTTGTTCCTGGAGGTTTTGTAGCTGCTGCCAAACGGCCTGTCCAGCTGTACCAAGATACCTCATTTGTGCCTCATGGGTATCCAAAAACTCCTGCATGGACCTGGTAAACTGGGCTTGAGTAGAGCGTTTACTCGTTGACCTAGTGTGTGTAGAGGGTCCTCCCTGGAGTAGGGGATCGGGGCTAACAGCCTCAGATAGTACCATAGCGTCCTCTGCGGCCTCATCTGTTACGGCCGAGGTGTCTACGAAATAATCCCTTCGGAATGCCATTGTGGTAAGGGATAATGGTGATAGTTCTTCTTTTTGAGGTGACTTCGTTACTCCAAGTGAACTTGTGAGTAACAATATACTGTGAAGGATGCGTACCAGACCACAAGAGTACACTACGCAGAGCTCAGAGTTCGGCTAACAGCTACAAAGGTAGAAGTCTTCAAGGTCTCTTCAGTCAACGTCGAGTATGATTCTCCTTGATCCGATACGGGCCCCGCGAGCTACGTTATCAACAAAGATTCACTAGAGTTAGCGTGTGATGTTCGACCGTCTTCGACGTAATAGTTCAGGTAGAGTTCGAAGTCACAATAGAATAAAGTATTTCCAAAAGTATAGTCAAATAAAGTTGTAACTCGCGTATCAACGATTTATATTGTTAAGACTCTGATTTCGCCGATGATGGTTTGGCTAGTCAGTGAATGACACAGTATTTATATCCCTCGCTTATGTCTCGAGGACCCAGTCTACTAATAATACAGAATACACTCGGGGCATGCCCGAGACCCTGAAAAACAACCAAGAACATTGAACTCCTAAGTCCGTAACCCAAACTCCTAAAGCCGCTGAAACCCCTCAACCTATTTATCCACTCTTATGCACGTTTCCCTGTCGATGTTTCTTCTCCATCAGCCGTCTGGTGAATAATCGTCAGCGTCGGCTATTCGGAGGTCTCGGACGGCAAGGCTACCTACTCAGGCCTCTTCCCACATCGCTTTCCCACATAGCAGAGTCCTCTCATGCCCACAGGTACCGCCGATAGGTACTCGGTCGGCTGGCAGCTTGCGCCGATTCGCTCCGAGCGGTCCGATCTTCGATCCGATTGATTCCAGCTATCCCTCATATATCCACCGGTACCAAAACACTCCCCTCCGGTGGTTTGACGCTCCGGGGGTTATTATTGGGGTCGATAACGTGTTTTTTAACTAGGAAAACAGCAACTCCGCATTTGGTCGCATATTGATCGCACCACACCTCGTAGGTGCGAACCGGAGTTGATAGTGGTGTTGCCATTAGTATCAAAGAGGATTGGGGTATCTACTAGCCTTTCTCTCACTCCCGTAAATGCTTGGCATGCCCGTAACAGACACAGTATTTATATCCCTCGCTTATGTCTCGACGACCCAGTCTACTAATAATACAGAATACACTCGGGGCATGCCCGAGACCCTGAAAAACAACCAAGAACATTTAACTCCTAATTCCGTAACCCAAACTCCTAAACCCGCTAAAACCCCTCAATCTATTTATCCACTCTAATGCACGTTTCCTTGTCGATGTTTCTTCTCCATCGGCCGTCTGGTGGATAATCGTCAGCGTCGGCTGTTCGGAGGTCTCGGACGGCAAGGCTACCTACTCAGGCCTCTTCCCACATCGCTTTCCCACATAGCAGAGTCCTCTCATGCCCACAGGTACCGCCGATAGGTACTCGGTCGGCTGGCAGCTTGCGCCGATTCGCTCCGGGTAGTCCGATCTTCGATCCGATTGATTCCAGCTGTCCCTCATATATCCACCGGTCCAAAAGCACTCCCCTCCGGCGGTTTGACGCTCCGGGGGTTATTATTGGGGTCGAAAACGTGTCTTTTAACTAGGAAAACCGCAACTCCGTATTTGGTCGCATATTGATCGCACCGCACCTCGTGGGTGCGAACCAGAGTTGACATTAGTGTACAGAGGGTATTGGGGTATCTACTGGCCTTTCTCTTATTCCCGTAAACGCTTGGCATGCCCGTAACAGCCTTTCCTTAGTACCGGAAACAATACCACCGCTACCCCGCTTTTCTCTAAGCGTCAGCAGGTGTTTTCCGATACCCAAGGCAACCACCCTTAGTCAAAGCCTTTGTAACACCTGCAGCCTTGGTTGCCACACAACCGAGGACCTGCATGAATGAGCTGCCACTCAGGTGTAAGCTTAATCATTGCTGTGGAGCTTTCGCTTATTGTAGACTTCCCTAGCCTAGTCCCTGCCTTTCGGCGGACTTACAATGCTCAGAGGATACAGTGGATCACCGGTGAATCAGAGCTTCACTCTGGCTGGTCTTCTAGACACTGGCGAGGCATAGACTCGTCAGTCATTGCTCCCATGAATAGATCCCCTTCCTAGCGCCCGGAATGTAGTTACTCTAACAGCTGGTAGCTAACCACACTGCCGGCACTTGCATATCACCGTGCAACTGGCTTCTAACAATAACTCTCAGCATGTAACCGGGCCCTGTGTGTACTCATACACCAGACAGTTGAAATGGCTCCGTTACACCATCTTACAATTTGCAAAAAATTCTCAACTCTCGAAATGGTACGAGTCGGCGGAGGCGGAGGCGGACCTGGAAGAGGGGATGGAAGAAAATGATTAGGGACGGGATTAGGAAGGGCAGTTTCCTTTTACCTTTTAATTTCCGTTTATTTTTGTTTTTTGATGGATCCAGCGCCCGAGTTCGCTGAGATATGTTATTTCTCCTTGTTGTTGGGGTTTTTCTGGTTGAGTGTCGTTCCGGAATCTCCTTGCTTTTATTTGTGTTCGTTAGTGTTCGTTTTGTTCTTGTTTGTTCGCGTTTGTTGTTTTCTTTTTCTTTTCTGTTCGGTTTGTGTTTTAGGCGGTTGGTTCGGCGTGCGATAAGTCTTGTACTTCAAAGCAATATAAGTTTCTTCTTCTTCTGTATTCTACTCGCTCGCCTCTGGCTCGCGATAGGATTTCTTCCCCCCGAGATGGAGTTATACTGATTCTCGAATTACTTCGGTCCCTGAACTTCCCTCACTCGACACCCCCCATTCTTTGTTCATTCGGTGCCCTCACGGGATGTGTCCACCGTTCACCCCTCGCCAAACCAGTGGCTACTCTCGAAAGCCACCCTCGCCCCTCCTTACTTTCTCTCATCGCACGAGTGATCCCACACGTCGGGTACGCACACTGTCAGTAATCTCCAGTCAGCGAGAACATACTGCCAAAGCGCTCGACAGCCCGCGAAGTTAGCGACCTCTCGGTCGCGAAACTATCGTCAAACTTTTTACCCGAGGTCCCGTGACCTTACCTCTCTTTATCGGCCTTAACCAGGCAACCCTTTTTTACCCAAGGCGGCCCGCTCCCCTCACCCCAACCCAACCGGTCTCCAAGACCACCCTTCAACACAATACGGTCAGCACTTTCGATTGCGACCCCCACATATACTGAGTCTCCGACTCAACCCTTTTTGCATGTCCCCTCCAGAGGACACCACTTTAAACACGACTCGGGCACAGTCTTTAGCCGTTGCTCCAGGGACCGATGACCCCACCATTCTTTAACTGACCTACCGGTCACCACTTCTCAATTCCTCGCTGCCTGACAACCAGATGCCCGAGGACCCACACTCGATCCACCCCCCCTCGCTTTCATACCTGACGCTGTTGCGGTTGGCCTTTCCTGCCTTCGTGCTCGTGGTTTCCCAGTCCTGTTAAGGTTCGTCCACAGATATGACACCGGGAACGTTGGTAATGATACCGTTTCGGTTGAACACCATGTATAGGATAGCGCTCGCTAATGTAGTTGACGGAGAAGTTTGGGGATTCATTCTTACTACGGGGAGGTTTCTTTGCTTGTCGCTTAGATTCTGCTTACCTGTACCACTTGTTATTTGCGCCCTCTTCGTGCGTCGTTTAGTTTATTTGTATGTACGTAGTTCTTGTAGCTGCGGTAGTTAGTTTTTTGTACTTTGTTTTTGCTTTCGGGTTAGTCGGTGGAGGTTGTAGTCGGGTAGTTAGGTGTGCGATAAGCTTCGGCTTCTAAGCAATATAAGTTTCTTCTTCTTCTGTATTCTACTCCACGAATATTACTTTTGTTCTACGCTACGTCATAGGGCTCATCTTGGATCTCCGATCAGGATTGAACCATCCCAAAGTCCATAGTTACGAACATACTCTACTACGTTCTCGCCTCGATTGTATTCCTTGGCACTATAGTCTCTCGTCCATAGACCCACGTTATATCGGAAACACCTGCTGACGCTTAGAGAAACGAGGGGTAGCGGTGGTATTGTTTCCGGCACCGAGGAAAGGCTTCGCCGGAACTTAGTAAGGAGTTAGGAGCAGAGAATAGAGGCCTTCGGAGTATAAGTACTCAGGTTCATTCTCGCCCTTCAGTCCTGTTCTCTCAAGTCTTGATCAGAAAGAAAAACCAAGTTCTTATCGGTAGCAGAGCCCTTAAAGATTATTGAGTTCTAGCGATAGTATCTTTGAATAATCTGCAACCTGATTGTCTATCTTGCACGGCCGTCCCTATTCTATCCGATTCTATTTCTCTTAGAAAGGACCCCCGTTACAATCGGAAATACCGGCTGACGCTTAGTGAAAAGCGGGGTAGCGGTGGTATTGTTTCCGGCACCGAGGAAAGGTTCCACCGGAACTTAGTAAGGAAGTTAGGAGCGGAGAATAGAGGCCTTCGGAGTATAAGTACTCAGGCTCATTCTCGCCCTTCAGTCCTATTCTCTCCAGTCTTCATCAGAAAGAAATATCAAGTTCTTATCGGTAGCAGAGCCCTTAAAGATTATTGAGTTCTAGCGATAGTATCTTTGAATAATCTGCAACCTAATTGTCTATCTTGCACGGCCGTCTTTATTCTACTTCATTCTATATCTCTTAGAAGAGACCCCCGTTACACTTGGAATATATAAAGCAGTACATCAAAACCCTCATCCGAACCATATCTTTTAAACTAAAGTAAGTCCGTATCTAACAAGATATTCATCTCAATTTCATCTTGTGGAATACCATCTTACTCAACATCAATATCATTATTGGCTTCATCCATTTTGCAAATCTTCATATCATTGACAATTAGAACGATGCTGGGAAGGAGCAGGTGTTCTCCCTGTTCTCCAAACACTACGTACAATGGCAAACTACCCAAAGACTTGTCTGCTACATCTATCTCCTAACTTGAGTGTTGACTTACTACTAGTACAAAAGTGTTGATCCACTACGAAAGTGTTGACCCGCTACGAACATTTTGCCCAAATACAACTAAGGATTTGACAGTTGCGCCTCTCACTTATGAGATAGATGAAGTATTCTTTCCGAGAATTGACGGTTGTCAAATACTCTCTAATCACAACATGTTTTGCCCACGACGGCGTCGTGATAGACACAACTTCAAGTTTCGCGTGGCAAACAGGTCAATCTTTCACCACCATTCGACGTTTGCAGCTAGCCTCTACGATTTGTATGGTGAGCCACTAATCGCTACATGTCCTCAAAACGGAGGAGGGGATAGTAGTACAAAGGAAAAGAAGAAAATGATTGACTAGTTTAAAGAAAATGCTCGTTAGATCCCATGGCATCGCTAGTAGATTGAAGTTGATTTATTGATTAATTGTACGCAACCTAGCAGATTGAAGCCACTTTCGTTCTCTATTAAGGTTGTTCACCACATCCTGAGTGTGAGGTCCTCTCCGACGCGAACACTGACTGCTAAAATTGCAATCAAGAGATATTTGGTGAACTCCCTGGGTATGGAACCAGAGTACCGTGAAGTAGGGTCCAGTCGCGGTTTTTCTCGGCAACGACATTTTGAGAGTGATATACGTATTTTTCGTTATATCGGCGAAAAACTAGCCTAATAGGTGATTGCCGAGAAAAACGGCGACTGCAGGTACCATTTTGATGAGAGGTATTCATTCTGAGCAGTTTAAGTCACATACTATCACTCGATGATTGACATTCCTACTTAGCAAGCTATCTTGGCATAGCTTGCAGTACGACCTTCCAGTATTCCGCATCTACGCTCGATTATTTTGTTACTGCCACTTTTAGTTTGTTCCATCATTACATGTATTGATTAGTGGAGCACCCCTGCCTAATCATCCTGTACCTCTCATCATAATATTACATGGCCTGTTGGAAGACATCCAAGGTTGCTATTTAGATATGTCCTTCGCCTTTATTCCACCTATCATGTCATTAGAAGGCCTCTTAACTCCTTCATGTCCCGCCCGCTCCATGACTACACCAGGACATAAGGCAAATATCTCAGGCAGAACAGATTAGGTATCGACAAAAAGAAGGGGAAATGTGTTGAACAGGATGCGCAGGAAGTAAAATCCAAACATTTAATAATAACCCGAGAACCATGCAAAAACTTCCCATCCGAGGCTTTGTAGGCCTCATGATCCTGGAGAGGCTCCCTTTGCAGGTGTGCCTTTCTTCTTCATTAGAGAGTTGAAAAATGCTGATAAAACCTCATTTTGACTCTTGCCATCGCCTCCACCCTGACTAGCCAAAGAAGGCTCCCTATCCGAAGCCCTGCTAGCTTCTCTCTCCTATTTGTCGAATATTAGCGAACGTGGCGCATGACAAGATATCAATACTGACTTTTAATCTTTCCAACATGTTTTCAGCATCGACCTGAATTCCTCCAACATTAAATTGCACTGGTCCAACGTGCTCGATAACCCTCTCACCACTTCCATGATTCTGATTGTTTTTGTCTTCCTTGCCACCCCGAGCTGCTTTTTCCTCGGCTGCTCTAGCTTCCAGGACCTCTAGTTGGGTGGCGAGAAATTCCTGGGTATCAACTGCTGTGACTTCGATAACCTTAACCCCATTCTTATTGAGCAGTGCAATTCCCTCCGTCTCGCCGCGTTTTGATTCCTTGATCACATCCTCGTAAACCTCTACTGCTCCGCCTTCGCTCTCTGGTTCTTCCACGTGCGGTGAAATATCAACACTCCATCCTGAGTTTATTCCCTCTACATCAAAGCCCTCTCTGAGAACACGAATTTTGCCCCATGAGTCCCAATGAGGGGGCACAAGAACTTTGTCACGCTCAATTACATTGTGTTTAAGAACTTGTTGCTGTAGAAAATCAGCATCAATATGGCAATTTTATAGTTGATGTTTTACATAATCACTTACACGTTGTGGCGATGGGATAGAGAGAAGCGAAAATATCAACGGCCGGATTGGAGACGGCGCCGAAGGTGTAGTGTAAATTAATGATGCTCCATCTGAACCACGGTTAGCCTTTGCAACTACCCTGGCTCTCTCCTGATTGTTGAGAGATTTATATGGTGAGAAGAAATTTCACACACGCTTCAGTAAAATTGTCCGCAGAAATTGAAGAACGAAGTCGAATTCTTCCTCCTTCCAACCACGTTCCCTTTCTAACACTTCAATTTTGTCGGCCTATAGGTTAATTCTGCGAAGTCAGTTTTTCTATGCTTTCACGTTCTCAAACGTCAGTAGTTGAAAGAAATTGTTTCCGCACATTTTGGCAAACCACGCATAATGGTAAACCGATGGGTTCATCAAACTCTCCCGGCCCAAGAGGGATTGTTACTTCCCCAACCCCAGCGCCCCCAGAATCAGTATGTGTGCTTCTTCTGGTTTCCCAGGCATGTGTAACTTCATCTAAGGTCCTCCTGCAATCGTCATCCAAGCTAGTAAAGATACCTCGAACTAGCCGAACCCAGGTTTTTATCTCCCGCGTCCAATCCCAAGGTTTGGACCAATCAAGCAAAATGACTATGAGGGTTTCTGGGAGGGTTGCGGCGGTAAACAGGGGACGTAGAAGCGGGATGAATGATGGTGTCGGTTCCGAGATCAGGTATACTCCGAGCCGGGCAAGCACATCTATAGTACACCATAATTAGACGGCGTGAAAGATCTAGGGACGAAGAATGGTAATAGCGCACCTTCGTGGTCAGAATCCAGGACGTCCAGATAAGTGTATCCGAGGGCAAACGCGTTTGCAATTGGTGGTCTTTTATCGGCCTTCCTGTGTCCACCTCCGGATCCTGCCCCACCAACACCTAAGGATTCAACAAACTCTTTTTGGCCATCGGCTGATCCTCCTGTAGGGTTCCGTTCAAAACGTCAGCCCGCCTTTTTCTCAGGATTCGAGACCTCCGTAGACAAGGTTGTCCGTACCTAAAACCAGGATGGACTTTTGAGGTAGCCTTTTCGAAGAAGCAACAGAGGACAGCATGGATGACCACATGTCGTCTTTCTCCGACTCATTAGAAGAAGCATCAGACATCGCGGAAGCTGGACGCTCATCGAAACCGCCGGAGCGGGCCATGACTGATTCGCGATGGTTTGTTTCTGGTTATTCGGTAGATCGATGAGGGTTGAATTGTACGAGACTTAATATTTAACAGCACGGTATAGAAGTATTTTGAGTGAGAGCTCTAGTAATTATAAGATTAGTGGAAGATAGTGGGGGAACGTATCGCAGACGAAGAAGGGGGTGGAGGTGTTACGTGAGTTGTAGCTAGGGAGGTCTCCTCGACCAGTCGGCATGCGCCTATCTCGTGGTATTTGCCGGCGTGTCAAGGGTCAGTCAATTTGTTGTCGATCCCTCAAATTATCAACTTTAGCCAAGTCGTTCCAGATGCAACGCAGGTATGAGTAAAAATACTCTACACTATCAGACCCTTTTGGTATACAGACAATATGTCCATCTGTCACCAGCTCCAGCTAATGCACGATAGAAAGAAGGGCTAGGGTTGCTGGTTGGGGCGTTTCACACACAGTTGGGATGGATGGCCTAAAGTTATAACAGTATGCGATGAGTCGGCAAGCTGCAAAATACATGCACGTCACATGGTGTTATGTAGTAGAGTAGGTGCTTACATGTACTTATCTAGAGGAGATGTACCCACTCTATGTACCTACATAACTTAACCCTGTGTGGCTGCATCCTATTGCACTCCCGGTGCTGTTATTGATCATGTAGGTACATCTACCTACTCTGCTCTACTCTACAAGGTACTCTACATACATACCTGCTCTGTTCCTTATCGTCGAGGTTCATATATCGCCGCCGCCTTAGTTCCTGATAATAGACAAGACTATTACACGCTGTCGCGCTGTCGCGCTGTACATACAATTTACCTACCTCCTCCTAACCAACCTCCCCCGAGTATCTCATTCTATCACGTAGCCACTCTCAGTTGTTGTTATTTGGCACATTTCACCCCCCCTCTTCTCTAATCGCCCCCCCCCCCCCCCCCAAAAAAAAAAAAAAAAAAAAAAAAACCGCTCCCTCTCTGTGCTCTCCTCTTGCCTACTTCGAAATGAACACACGTCCGCAGATAGCTACTACCGATCGTTCCCAAGCCCTCTCTGCAACCTTCAACCAGGACTATTCCTGCTTCTCAGTTGGCCTCGATTCCGGCTTTTGTGGTGTGTCAAGCTTCAAGCTACTCGCTCCCTACATGCAACGAATGAAAGCTTACATTTGTGTAAACAGTTTACAATTCGGATCCATGCGAGCTACACATCTCCCGGAGTAAGAGCCCTCGCTTTAACTTAAAAGCTTGGCGAAGCTAACCTTCACTGCTCTTTCAAAGATCTTAATGCCGGTATAGGCATTGCTGCCATGCTTAACAGGGCCAACTACCTCGCAATCGTCGGCGGAGGTCGCTCGCCAAAATTCCCTCAGAATAGGGTTAATATTTGGGACGATATCAAGCAGAAACCAGTCATCACTCTAGAATTTCGATCGGAGATACATGCAGTACGCCTTTCACGGTCTCGGATAGTTGTTGTCTTGTTGGGAAGCGTTCATATCTATGCCTTCTCTTCGCCGCCATCCCGGCTACATGTTTTTGAAACCTACGACAACCCACTTGGTCTGGTGGCCCTATCTGCAAAGACTCTAGTATTTCCAGGCAGGCTACCAGGTCACTTGCAGATTTTTGATCTGGTTACCGGAAATGTCAATATAATACCAGCGCATTCGACACCTCTTGCTGCTGTAACAATATCGCCTCAGGGAGATATAGTAGCCACAGCATCCGAAACAGTAATTACACCGATATACCTCTCCTAGTTTCTAGATTTACTGTATAAGCTGACTCTTCAAAGGGTACCTTGATTCGTGTATTTTCTGCTTCGACTGGTCTTCCAATCACCGAACTTCGAAGAGGAATCGATAAGGCAACCATCTTTTCTCTCGCTATTTCCCCATCTTCCTCTCGTTTGGCTGTCACTAGTGACAAGAGTACCTTGCATATTTTCGAGCTCCCATCTTCGTCTTTAATATCCCAACCTGTACCTCGACCATCATCGTCGCTATCCTCACACTCCACAAGTGCAACTCCCTCGGGAGACAATAAACGTTGGTCTCTACTAGGAAAACTACCTTTACTACCAAAGTATTTTTCTAGTGAGTGGAGTGCCGCCCAGGCGAAATTTGAAGGTGGCGGAAGAGGAGATCTAGGGTGGATCGGTGAAGACACTCTGATTGCTATTGGAACCGGAGGGAAGACTGGAGAGGCAAGGTGGGAAAAGTTTGTGGTGGTTGAGGGTGAAGGGGGCGTTGGTATTGAGTGTATACGGGAAGGTTGGAGAAGATACCTAGATAATGATTAAGGTTCTCACTAGCCGTTTCGGTCCGGAATTGTATTAGGTCCAGGTTTTCGGAATGTTTTTCTCTTAGGAGCTCAAGTCTTCTTTAGCTCTCTGTCGCTGTGGACACTACAGGACCTGTTATTGGAATGAGATCGGGAACGATTTGTTAATTTGGAAAGATATCTATACTAAATTCTTGCTCTTGTTGAGCAGACCACGGAAAGTGGGTTTATACTTTTGTCGTTGCTTTCCGGTTCTCCTTGGTTGGCATGTTTATTCTACTCTTAGGTATTCTTCTATTCATCACTTCAAGGTTTGACTAGTATCCCTAGTATTTTGCCCTCATATCTTTGTCATAACCTTCTTAGATTGCACTATTTTAATAGCATTTTATCTGGACCAGCTGTATCTTCAGTTGAACGTGATCAAACGCTCATATACAAAATTCAATCGCTTAATTCTTGGCCGGGATGTGGGTTCTTATATGATCCTGCACTACAGTTTGAGTCATATTATGTCACTCGGTTTTTACTTTCTGTATGATTTGTTAGCTTCTTTTTAGCAAGCATACTAGTATAGATGGACCTTTCATTATTATTATTTTAGAGTCAAGACCTCTCAAGCAATTGTTCCGAGACATGAGAACGAATTCTTAATTCCCTCCTCTAACTTACTGTCTATCAATCATCCTAGATTATTGTTTCGATACTCAATACCCGACGCTACGACCCCCAGGTGTCCAATTGTACTCTTCGATGGTTTATGGACTATGAAAGTAAACTGCGTATAAGTCTGTTTCACCAATATGTCTTCTCGTACATCATTTTAAATCCTACATACCTACCACTTACATACATGTATGTACAGCGATTTGTAATAAGTGATGGAACGCCCTAAGATACAGTTATACATAAAACAGCGTATGTTGGTGGCGTTTTACCCAGAACAGGTATCACTGTGTCTCAGGCCGTTCCATCACTTATTACCTACCGCTGTACATGTACTTTATGTAGATAAAATGGATAAAATACATGTACCATTATTTCTAAATAAACAACATATCTCCGCGTAGTAGATATCTTTGAGGTATTTCACACTGTTGCATCGCTTAATGCGGAATGCGACATCCTTTTGTACTCCGGGTAGCGATAATTCAGGAGTTCATAATTGCGGGAACAAGCGTTCTAACTGTGTAGTAGTACATTCAATGTATACTCTCCTACCTACTTACCACCTACAACCAATATGTGAACCTCTAGGGTTAAAATAAAGTTGTGGGCGAGATAAGGATATCAAGGCTCCAATTGGTTGATTCATGGTTATTTACATATACATGTATGTATCTATTGCTTTTCTATAGATTTGTGGCATGTAACGTTCGAGTACACATTGAGAAATTTTGCTACATTTACCAAGTACATATGTATACATGTACTTTTGAGTAGCGAAAATAGGTATTCGGTACCACACAAAATCTAAATATCATGCACACATTTGCACACACTTAACCTTATAAAATCTTATCCAATTGCGCCTTCGCTACCTATTGCGGCACTGTCACAGTTGTCTCTACTTGCACGTTCGCCCTGAGAGATATCGATTTTGCGATTGTGAGTACTCACGACCATGAACAATTTCCGCGACCCCCTTCGAATTTTCAGTCTTTATCGAATATGTGAGATTTACACAACTCAGAATTCTAGTCAGCTACAGAGAGCTACAATAGCTGTAGGTGACTAGGAACTGGGTGTTTTACCTATCTAAACTTATAGCGTTAAATATATACATACATACATGTATACAGTTGAGCACCTTCCGACCGGAGGCTAGAGTAGAGATATAGCCTGCAGCTGAATAGTATCTCCATGATATCACCTAAACGTCCTTGTGCGCTGATCAAAGTTCATGACTCAAACAAACATTCTAGAAAAGAAGTCCGAACTGTCAATAGTACCAAACCAACAAAAAGCAATTAAAATCATCAATATCAATAATCTGGACGACTCAGAATCGCCAAACTTCAGAAACAACAGAAACCGTAATTGGAAAAGAAACAACCCAAAAAGAATTCCAAACATGACCAATCAAAACATATACATGTAGTTTTCTCCCATCTATGGCAGATGAATAACATATATGTGGCAGAGAACACATACGTTACAACTATCATTCACCCACCTCAACCTTAATTCGGTAACTGCATGTGCATGTATATTTAGGCACTACATCCTCGAGCCCATTCACATAAACCATACTGTTTTTAAAGAGACCACTAGGTCTTATGATATATGAAAGAGTCCTTGAGTGTGATAAATTACGTTATATGTATGTACTAGATCTACCCTATGTCCAATTGCAACTGTAAACAGGTGCATGATCAAAGGCGACGAAACTTTCATAGAGCTAGCGGTCGCCTTGCAACGCATTCTATTATCTACATATATCTAATAAGTATATAGATATACCGATATGCAATGTGTTATTTAAAGGTTTTGATTGGCCAGGTTTGAGGGGTTTTCTTTTTCTCTATCAAATATGTTTGTCAGTAAGTAGATATTCTATCAAATATGTTGGAGTTAGTAGATATTCTATCAAATATGTTTGAGTCAGCCAGTAGATATTGGTTCCAACATACCTTGAGTCAACCAAATAGTATATCAGATATGTGCACAGGGCATCTTGGGGTTTCAGTGATCTTAAGCGTTGGTAAACTGATATTGTTTAAGCCATAACAGTTCCTACTCCGGCCTTTGGCCGGAAAATGCTTGTATACACTATGTGAACACATCAATAAAGTCTCAAGACTTAGACGTGATGGGACACAAATAATTCAATACTCCACTTAAACCGATATTTGAAAGATAAGGTTCAGACTCGACCTATACCCCGAGGACCGGTGGGAAAAGCTGTCGAATTCCCATCTGGAGGCCTCTAAAAGTGGCTTGAGCCGTCACTCCACGAGACCTGCTCTGCCCACACAGTGGATCAACGTTACGCCGGGCAAATGACAGGTACACAACCTTATCTCACGAACGATCTGTATCTAACACGCTGGCAGATCTTGCTGATACTATGACAACTAAATTGCCAGCGGAACACTTGCGATATCCACTTGTAGGAGATTTAAAAGAGCTGATCGACTAGGAGTGTTGAAGAAACATATCTCCAAACAAGAGATGATCCACTGCTAGACGTGTAACACAGAATCTGTAACCCCTGATCAGCGGGGAATTAGTAGCACGATGTCGTCGCTAGATCTCAGCAACATAGGTACCATCTGCGCATGCAGCTCTCCTGTATATTCGGAATTTCAACCGGGATCACCAGTGCTTACCCGCTTCATTAATACCTCTCCCCTGGAGCAAGCGATGTTGCGCAGCAAGATCTCTCCAGCTCAGTTGTGATAAACCGATAATCGTAAGTTGGATTTGGGCGGATGGGCGCTGGATTTAACCATCAAATTGCGGTCATGACGCATCACTCGATCGAGATCGAGTGCATAGCAACTCCACCCTACATCCGCCCGCCAGATCGCGCCGGGTTAAACAACACAGTTAATCAATCTCATTTTGACCTTGACAGCTTAAATACCCGCACGTCATGTCACGTCACAAATCAAGGGACATTTCTCCTTGGAGTGGGAGAATTGGACGATCCCGCGTCAGGACCTAATTAATCTACGTTCGCTGCTAGAGTCCAATATTCTATCTAGCGAACGTACATGCCACCCCCCCCCCCCCCCCCCCTCTTTTCTCATTGAAAAATTAAGCCCCCGATTTTCTCCGGATTCCTGAAACTCCGGGGTCGCCGAGCCAAACGTACTCTACGGAGGCTTCCCCGGACCCCAGGCCTAGCTAACTACATGTATGTACTGTATGTAGCTAGGCAGCTAGCTCGGGGAAGAAGAAAAACTGGCGAACAGCAATTCTACCATCAGAATTTGGCAAAATGGCTTTTTTGTATTCAACCAGTACCGGTAAGATGGATAGATGGATGTCCGGTTTGGTTTCCAATATGTATCATACTCTAGAGTAGCTAGCTAACTAATTCGCAGCCGACCGATGATGATGGGTGATGGAAATTTCCTGAGTGCAATATCCCTATTCGCCCATGCACAGCAAAAACCCTCAAACTTGGCGCCGGGATAAGGTATTTATTGGGAATTTAAAAATATGTATGATAAATATGTAGCTAGGTGGGAGGAAGTGCCCGTGCCATGACCAAACATCGAATGCGATGGAGGTAAAATATATGAAATTATATTACATATGTAGGTACTTTCTGATACCCAACCCGCCGAAGTACAACATGAAACCAGACGGACCTGCGTAGCATGACAGGTCAATAAGGGCATTAGAGTACTTGATCATGCCCACCTACCTCCGACCGCAGGCCGCCGCTCAAAAGTCCTGCACACCCGTATCTCCCGCGCCCGCCCCCTCCTCACTTGGGCTCTCCGCATCAAAATACGCATCCTGCGCATCCCTCTCAATCTGCCTATAATCATCGTACTCCTCACTGTTATCGATGCTCTCGTAGTCAGCATCCTCATCTCTACCCTCCAAAAATCTCAGCGTCATCGTCTCCCGCCACACCTGCTCCGCCTCCTCCTTACTTGTCACCGTCTCGCCAACGCTGTTCTCTGCACGGGTCTCGAGGGTCGTAGCATCGCTGTCACGCAGCGCATCTATTTTCGCCTCGGACCGCGAGAGATCCGCGTGCAGGATGCCCGACCAACCCTTCTTGCGGCCCTCGGCTTCGCGCTCGGCCGGACTCTGGTGCTGCCGGATGAGACGGTCGTAGAGGAGGGGGTCGGCGAGCTCGAGGTCAGGCGAGGAAAAGTAAGTGGGTGAGTTCTTGGCGAGATATTGGAGTCTGAATGTGCTAGGTCAGCATTGAAGTACGGACGGGCATGAATTCGTGAAAGCTTCGGTTCAGCTGTTTTCTATTGGCAATTACCGTCTATTTCTTACGGTGACTCGGTCAGGGCGCGGTCGGGTCATCCGAGGAGCTTTGCCAATGGGTTAGTATCTGTGTTATTACTAACTTGTAGAAAGATCATTAAATAATAAGTTCAGGTGGCGGGAGCGATCGAGAGGTGGTGGACCTTGGAGTGAGAGTTGGGAGAGTTCAACACCCGCTGTAGAGGAGCTAGAGGATGCTGAAGCTCCGTCCTCTGGGGCCTCTTGCACTATTATTCCAGGCATGATATAATCGCGATTCTCTAGTAAGTGATGGCGGCGATGATGATGGGGATATAGTTGATGTGAGATCCGTGAGAGTGCGAAGTTATGTAGATGTATGTAGCTGTCGGAGCGAATACGATTGCGTACTGATAGTAGTAGTTAGCGTGGCAGTCATGATGTAGTGTACCTAGCACGGTTGATATGAGCATGGAGTGGATGCTACCATGTAGTGGGCGGGTTTAGTAGACGATCACTAGCTACTGTAGTAGAGCGCTCAATTAGGACACAATTAGTAGGCTGCTGCTAATCAAATAGTAGCAGCCCTGGGTGACTAACAGTAATGATAGCACTGTACCTACGGTCAGTCGGAATATTTCCGAGCATCAAGACAAGATCGATGGCATGCCTGCTCCCCCGATAGTTACACAGGCATCATGTCTGTAATAGATTAAAAAAGGCTCTCGCTGTGGTTAGTGTAGCGTGTTTCGGCCCCATTCATTAATCCCCCAATGGCCACCAGCCAAATAGAGTAGAGCGAACAGCCTAGAGAAGTCCCCTAGACTAGACCTGAACCCTGTAAACTCTCCGAAACAGCGGAAAGAGATCCCTCCAAATCCCACTTCTTAAAACCTCTCCCGCCGGAGTAACGGTTTGCTTGTTCCGCTCTACACTCCTTGACGACACGCTGGCCTTGTCACGACCTTTTGAATATTTTTGGATCTCGATAACTGATTTTTACGTTCCATCCAGTGGGTTATTGACGACGACGCAGAGCAGAGAAACGTTGTGCTGCGCTCTATTCTATCGCATCTCTTCACCACTGTCACCTTAACCGCCGGTCACCCCCCCCCCCCCCCCCAAACCCCTTCGAGTCGCAAGTCGATCTCAAGTTCTTACCAACTCTAAACAATGACTTCAAACTCTTCTGAGAAAAGTAAACGTACGATGTCGAAGCGCATACAGGCCGCAAAGCAGCCGAAACCTTTCCCGGGAGGTTTTGACACTACCTTGAGGCTTCCCGGCTTTATATCGGTGGTCAAGGCCCTAACCCTCATCGCGACCGCGTCTGTGGCCTCGTTCGCGTCTCAGTTAGCTCTGGCACCTGTCTACGGTGACATCCCGTCGTCCTTGTATCACTCAAAGATCTCGACGGCTGTCTTTGTTGCTGCATGGTCTGCAAAGTATAGTCCGGTTAGATTGCCGCATAGTCTCAAGAACTTTCTACCAATCATTGCCCTGTACACACCTGCTATACAGAGATATCTTTTCCGCTACTCGGACAGCTGGGGCCCTAAGAGTGGCCCCATTTATACAGAGGGAACTACATACTATCCCATTCTTTTCCTGACGGTTCTACACTCGGCGCTTCTGCTGGATCTTCGGAATGTCATCTTTGACTCTGTGTTGGGTGTACTCTCTTTGAGCTTTTTCTTGGGCGCGGAGTCCTATGTTCCCAATCTCTTGAGAAACCACATTGGATCATCATGGATCCTTACCAGATGTGGTCTGCCACAGCTGTTTGGCGCGCTTTATGCTCTGCTGTCGCCTTCACTCTTACTTCTCACGACTATTCCAGCCTTGTATCATACGGCGATAGTCAATACAATGTGTGTCACTACTCCTGCTCTCAACGAAACACTTGCTCTTTCAAACTATACCATGTTGGCTCGTCAAGAGTCAAACACTGGATATGTTTCCATCCTTGAAAGTAAAACCGAAGGCTATCGGATCATGCGGTGCGACCACTCTTTATTGGGGGGTGAATGGCAGAGGGCTCCTAAGGGGTTTGAACACCTTGACCTGGGATATAAAGAGCCAGTTTATGCTATTTTTGTGACCATGGAGGCCGTAAGGCTTGTTGACCCACCACCCAAGAACCCCAAGCCAAGGGCATTGGCTATGTATGATACCGATGGAATTTTTCCCTCCAATTCGTAAACTTACTAACAAATATTTCTAGCGGATTGGGGATTGGTACTGCAGTAAACGGCCTGCTTTCACACGGAGTAGAGACAGACATCGTTGAGCTGGATCCAGTTGTCTACAAATACGCCAAGGAATTTTTCGAATTGAAACTGAACCACACAGCATATATTGAAGATGCAATTGGTTTTGTTAAGAGAGAAGCAGCTGTGGAGAAAGACCGAAAGCAGTATGAGTTCATCTTGCATGATGTATTCACCGGTGGTGCTGTTCCTGCCAGCCTTTTCACCGGCGAATTCTTTAGTGATCTACGGACCCTTCTCACAGAAGATGGCGTCATTGCGATTGTGAGTTCCTTTCAGGCTTCCTTCCTATTAAAAGCTCAGAAGCTTGTAAAAAGAAACTCCGGTCTTCATTTCAACATTTTAGGACCAGACTCCGGCAGTAGTTGGAGACGATGAATCAGAGGCAATAGCTAATCACGTGACTTATAGAACTGGGCTGGTGACCTGAAACTGCAGGCCGCAAAGTCAATCATAATGACAGTCATGTCGACTTTTAACAATTGCAGGGTTTTTAGAGAAGATATGCCTGAAAAAGATGTCGAAACGGCTGCTGTTGACTTTACAAACATGGTAAGTGATATTATCAAATATTTTTTCCAATGAGTTTTGTATCATTGGTGATTCCCCTTCATCACATTTTTTCCACCGAATGAGGGCCATAGCCATAATTCTGGAAGAATGCTGTTTTCTTTTGGTCCCCGGGTCCCATTCCCGTGTGGGTAAAGTTACGACCAGGTCTGTGGTTCGTACCAGCACGAACATTCTTGGGCTTGGGTTGTGCAACAGAGTTTCCCCAGCCCTGTCGGCCTATCGGCCTGTTGCCAATTATGATTTTCTTTCTTTTAGATACGCCTTTTTCTCCCGCTCCCATGGTTTGTTGGAGCTCCCTCGTAGCCTATTTGTGTTACCCGGCAGCTAGGTGGACCCTGCGGGATCTTCGTTACCCCACGAAATCCTAACCAACTAAAACGTCGTTTGGTTACCATGTGGCTGAAGCCCCTCCAACTGCCATTCAATATTTTCTTTTTTTTTTGTCAACGAAGAAATACCTATCGCCCTTGCATCTTTATTCTGATTAATATTAATCTTCTCAATTATTCCCCTCTTCTTTTCTTCTTTGCCTCCCTTCAGCGCTCATGTGCTGTCCTTTGCCCAGCATGCCGTGATTTCCGGAGGCTTTTTTCTTTTCTTTTGTGAAAAGCTTACTTTTTGTCTCGGCTGGCTAACCGTTTGCCGAATATGGTTTCTGTATTCCTAGGTTATCTTCTGTACCAGGTCAGAGAAACCCTACACTTTCCGCGCCCCGACAAGGGCCGACTTCCTAGGGTCATATGCGAGGGAGCAGTTTCTCTTTCCCAAATATGAGATCAATCTCGAGCACTACTTCAGTAATAGTAGCAAAGGGATCCTCCTTAATGACAGGTCAATTGGTTCGCTAGTCGAGTGGCAGCAGACGAGTGCTTTGGGACATTGGAAGGTCATCAGGACTGTTGTTCCCCCATCAGTTTGGGAGAATTATTGAAGATCATGTCATCATGGATCTAGTTCAAGATTCTAGGATTCGTTAGTTTATTGTGCTGAGATGAAATATATCCAATGGCCAACTGTATCCTGAGGGTTGGTGATCCGGTGAGGCTGTATGTAGTGATATTCTCATTTGTTGCTCTGCTTGCCTTGACGCCGGCACCCGCATTTTCAGGTGAGGATGGATATTTCCTTTTGCGTCTGAGGTTAGTAGGTGATGATAATGATGATGGTGGTTGAAGCTTTGGTTGTGAGCGAGTATGTACGAGTATTGTAAGCGGTACATATCAGGGCTGGGCTTGAAATGATGCAGAATGACACGTGCCTTACCGAGTTTTTACATTCAATCTTTTCATTTTTACGTTACTTGGATGAGACGGGCAGCGACTGCCGTCGGTAACACTTCTTGGGCAAGCGATTGTGTAACTCCAGCCTGGCAGTTGATGTGCATACATTCTTCTGTTTCTTCTATAGACGAACACCCACAACGCCTAGCATGGCAACAGCAGAGTCGTACCTACATGATACACGCATACGCAGTGCAACCCTTACTGGGTGACCCTTTATGTATACTGGCTTCCTTTTGTCCATCCCACCTATCCTGTCTTCCCACCCAATTCCCTCGCATTTTTCCCCATGTTCCAGCGGCTTGCTTCATCCACTCCCGTGATGATTGGTTACCAAACCACGATTCTACTCCAAAGAGTACATGATGATAGGACAGGTGTGCAACCCCCCCCCCCCCCCACGTCTCCCGCCGCACAAGGAAGAGACAAGTCAAAAAATCCAATTTATTCCCCTCCCACCCCTACCTGTCTCTGTTTATCTTGTGTTAATTCGACAGCCGTGCACAGATTCACATGAGAGGTTGCACACTAGGTCTCTTCCCTTCGATAAAGACGTAAGCGGGCCCTGAAAAATCACTGTTGCATGAGATGATTAAACTCGATATGTAATCGAGGTCCTACCTGGAATTGCAGAGTAGGTACATACTTGTTTACCACGAAAAGAACCAGAAAATGTAAGTGACAGAGACAGGGATAATTTGTATGAGAGATCACCGCCACTCCATACAAATAATCCTTGCTCTGAGCAACTGTATTTTCTGGTTCTTTCCGTGGTAAACGAGTACAAACGTCGACGTACAGTTTACAGATAGCCAGGGCAGACAAGCTTCCCTGAACTGACCTTGCATCCCCGAGAGTTCAAACAGGCCCAACGCAAGGCGTATTCAATATCTTTGTCCGTTTCACCAATTATTCCCGGTTCTTGACCGACAACAGTGCAAATAATTCAGGTAGTTTAGGAGGCAAGTAACTGCACGGTGTTAAAGTGCTGAATTATTACTCTATCAACCTAGCTACCTTCCAACTTCATCAATTGGCTTTTTTTATTTGCAGATCCTTTACTAGTCGCTTAGAATACCTCAGTTTCGCTTAGCCCTTTCTCCTCTTTTACTGGCCCTCCCCTTGACGATGAGCCGCAAAAAAAAGAATAATAAGCGGAAAACTACGTATTTTTATTTTATTTTTTTGCTCCTTTGTCTCTCCATCTCATCGTGACAATGATCGTGATCACAAACTGAACCACAGTTCGCATCATTTAAGTCTGAATCACACCTCTCTCCTGCGCGCACAAGAAAAAGCTTGTCCGTTCCAGTCTCCTTGCGGAAATCGTCTTTTTCTCGCCTCAACCGTTATTTTTTTTTTTTTTTTTTAGATTGGGTGGACGGGTGCAAGAAAGAAAAAAGAGACGAAAAATTACGGAAAAGAAAAAATGAAGGAAGATAGTGAATCGAACTGGTGGCTGCTATCGGTTCTTAATATACCCCATTATTTCACACTTCAAAACTACGCAACCAATCCAGCCAACCAGCGGAGATTCCTCGGCATGGTCAGCTGTCTAAATTCGCTGCAGGGCCCACTCTCTATCTTGTCTTCCTTCGTCCCGACGCTTCCCTCCCAAAAGAGAGAAGTCCATTTCATCGGGAACTTTTTTAGTCTATCTCAAAAGCTCTAGAGATCTCGAGACCCTCTTTCATCACCATGCACATGAAAGAGGCAAATTACACCAAAGAACGCAAATACACACCCCTCCATTCATGATAATAATCTTTCTTTCTATCGCCATCTAGATCTACCGGTGGGTGCGCGCGTAAATACCTCGTTACAGTCTGTACGTGTTTAGCAGACAAGACTAAGCTATACCAGCACACGAGGTTTAGCCTGGCACGGCATAAATTATACAAATCTACATGTAGGTATATGTACCTACGGACGATACACAAAAATGTGTTTTCCTAACTGTATAAGTTGATATGAGGCAAAATTGGTATAGTACCGGGTACATCTTGATAGTCCTACAAAGTACCAACCGCCGTAGTAGAGTAGGAACCGCCCCCGTCTTTATCCGTTCGAAAATGGATTGTCCGCGGAAACCGCCCTGGGCCCGGCAAAAAGCAAGTTGTGTTGCATCGTCTCGTCGTTAACGCGTTTGCTCGGCGATCGAACATGATCGCTGACAACTGCACTGGGTGGATGGATGAGCGAGCTAGCTAGGCATTTAGAAATTTGTGTGTGTGTTTGTTCTCACCGACGTTGGCTGGCCACCACATGGAACTATTCTAGACGGGGGAAGAAGGGACTATCATATCAGTAGTTTCTTGTTTTTTTTGGTTGTTTTCTGCTGGGGCCCACCACCCTGTTTTGTTTCAATTTGTTAATACGACCCTTCCGATTCGGGAAATTGCAAATAATAGATTCTTGGCGTTGCCGTTGTTGAAATATTCTTGGCATTGGCATTACTTCCTGTTTTGTAGTGTATTTTTTCCAGAAGCATGAAATAAACGGTCACGACATCAGTAGGATGGACTCGAATTTCCAGGCATCAAACGTAGCAAGTTTATTTGAACAAGATGATGTTATTATATTGTTATTGATGATGTCTATGCAATGTATAAATATAAACAATGAAAAAAGAAAGCACCTTGAAATGTGTGCCAAAGAAACCCCTAGAAATACTGAAACCCCCTATACTTTAACAAGAAGCGACGGACAGATATATTGTCACGTCGATTGTAAATGATTTAAACATAGTAAATGTGTGCTGAGACGACATGCGAAGACGAAAAACAGTCATCGACGAGTAAACCAATTGAACGCCTGAGTAAAGCAAATCCCCCAAGATGGATATATGAAATGACCCAAAAAGCAAACCCAACCACCCAGAAAAATGACCCCTCACCCCGCACAATCCGAGACAAATGCAAAAATAACAGTCGGATTTAGAAAAAGCTGGGAAAAAAAAGGAAAGAAAAAAGGAGCTTTCTCAAAGTCTAAAGAAACCGAGCCAAGTGGGGTTCGGATGCCACCAATCAAGAGGAACTGCCACCTGAATTCCGTATCTATAATTCTCGACCGAATGGGGTTCCAGTTTGAGGAGGAAGATGAACATGTAGCCTATGAACGCCGACTTTCCCGGCTTGTTTACAGGCCGATTTGGATCCAGCATCCACATGCTTGAACAATGGGTCGTTGTGATCGTCTACATTGCAGCACTCAATGCTCTGCACCCACCGATCTGCAAGGGCTTCTTGAATAGTAATGCGCTTCGTAGGGTCAAGGTGCATCATTTGGAAGAGAAGGCGCTTCGTTGCTGGCTTGAGAGAAGCGAGGACGTAGTGACGGGGGTATGTGCCGTCCTTTGTCATTTCGGCATCGGGATGCCTCACGGTCCATTTCTCGAAGGATTCCACGTACTTGCCGTATTGCGGGCTGTCGCTAACATTTGCCTTGTGCCACAACGGCCCGCCAAATGCGAGGACGAAGTAGACCATGGCACACGACCAAACATCCAACTTGCGAGCATCGTAAACTCCTATGAGCGATAATCAGTACCATATCAAGACTCCCGGAACTAGTATATCAGAACTAACCTTCTTTGTTCTGAACTTCCGGGGAAATGTAAGGCGCGCTTCCAACAATGCCAGGTTTACTCAGCCTGATCTCGTTCATCTCGATCCCACATTTGATCCCCGCATCGCCGGGATGTTTCCCACGGAACACCTCCGAAACTCCAAAATCAGTTATTTTAAGGTGACCATCGCTAGAGATCAAGAGATTCTCTGGCTTGATGTCCCGATGAGCAATGCCGTGGTCGTGCAGATATCCAACACCCCTGAGTAACTGCTTGAAACAGCACATTTTCTCCTCATCCTTCATGAAATTCTTTTCAATCAAACTGAACAGATCACCTCCGGCACAGTACTCCATAACGTGACACCATCTGTCGCTGCTGCTGAAACAAAGATCCTCAGTCGAAACAATGTTGGGATGATTCAAACTCTTTGAGATGCAAAACTCTGAGCTGATCTTCTCAACATACTCCTCCTTCGTCTCACTTCTGCTCTTCTTGCGGAATTCCTTGATGGCGTACAATTCGTTTGGTGGTCCGGAAATCTTGTGCATTACTTTGACGATGGCAGATACACCCTCACCACAAACCTTACTCATTCCAGGTACATGGCTGTGGTTGGTGTATTTTGATGATAGTGGGATGACTGGGACGTTCAATACTGGCACAACACTGCTCATCATACGTGATTTTGAACCGGCGCCAACCAATGCTGGGTGGGTAATTGGGTTGCCAGTCAGGTCCTTGATACCACTTACACTGTTTGAACGGGAGCGTCTTGAGAAGATACCAGGGCGTTTTGGTGATGATGATGAGGTCTTGCCGTCGAATGTACTTGATGGTCGCTGTGCAACCGGCATTTCCAGTGTTGACGAAAGAGTATCTACTGGATGTGATGTATTCATTTGCGAATCACTTGGTGAGCGCTGGCCTGAGAAGAAACCTTTTGTCTTTGTTGGTGAAGGAGTGCGCTGCCCGGCGTCTGAAACATGACCTGAAGAGTGCACCCTACGCATGAGTCCCTGAATCTTCTCTGACGCCTGACGCCTCAGCTTCCCACGGGTATTCGGTTGCTCGTTTGAGGGACTTGCTGTTTTCCTTGGTGGAGGTGTAGCTGGGGTATTGACGATTGCTGGTGCGTTTTTGATGTTGTGGAAACCCTCGTTACTAGAGTTGATAAAGATGCTTGAGTGACCATCGCTGGTGGGCGTGAGTGGTTCATGGGCTTCACTGGCAGTCTCGTCATCCTCTTCCTCCTCTGGGACGGTGTGGCATTCGTGAATGTTATCCTCAAAGGATTCTGGCTCAATATAAAACATTGGCTTAGGATGGAGATCGGTGTGTTCGAGGTCCAGTAGGGGAGGCTCCAATGCAGGGTAGAGCGCAGGCACTACCGAGGGGTTGTACTCGGGATATGTTTCTGGAGTCATTGGTAATGAGGATAGCGAAGCTATCGAGCTTGAGCAGGTAGAGGGGCAGGAATCTGAGTGGAATGAGTTGTTCATCAATGCGGTGTCCAAGTTCTGTCCGACAAAGAGAAGCTGCTGCTATTGTTGTTGTTGTTCAAGAGAGAGGGATGGACGGTTGTCAAGTAGTAGTAATAGTCAAAGCTGCTACAGAAGTTGTGGTAGTACTAGAGTAGTTGAAGAGGGGTGGTGTACTGGCAGTGGTTATACGTATTAGCGGGAGTGCGAGTGAGAGAGATAGCAGCAGCTAGTAGAGGCGTGCAGAGGTGCAAGTACGTGCAGAGTGCAGGAGAGAAGGGAGGGCGGGTATTCAGTATGAGACCAGTCGAGACTGAAATGGGGAATGGGGAATGGGAGATGGTGGAGGCGGCGGAAGCCTTGCTTATAGATATGGGATGAAGGCAGTAAGACGTAAGGGTAAGTGCAGAGAAGAGAGAGTGTAATTGATAGTCCGAAATCCGGCGGATATCGACGTGCCATGCAGCAGACCAGGGATATATAAGAAGTATGAAGGAAACGGGAGGAAGAAACCTCGAGGGGTCTAGTCTGGGGGCCTGTCAGGCTAGAAGAGGCCGAAAGCCCGTGAGTGGTGGGTTATCCAACTTATGGGTGGTGTTTGAATCCGAGGGAACGGTGAGTGGATGATGGCAAGGAAGAGGCGCACAAGACCAAAGAGGCTGTTTGAACGGATAGATGTATTTAATTATGTGTAAAAATATGTACGTATTTGTACTGTTTATGTATGGACGGAGGTATTTAAGATGATAGGATAATAGATTTGAAGGAATGTTGTGTCGGGCACAGGACGAGAGCGGAAGTAAGAGGTTGAGGCAAGAGGTGGTGGGAATATGGTAGTAGTAATAGTAGTTTGCGGCGGCGGGGGAGGGGAAGAGCAAGCGAAGGAATGGGAACGAACGGGGAGGGGTGGTTGAGTGATGGATGTGGTCTAGAAGGAAAACGGGAAGAGCACAAGTAAAATAGTGGGGTGGGAGGTGGTAGCAGTAGTAGATTTACCTAGTGTAGCTCGACAGATAGGAAATGATTGTGGGTGGAGCGAAACCATGGTGGAAGCGAAACCACAAACTTTTTCTTACCCGCGCCAGACAAACAGAGATAGAGTACCAACATAAAAGTGCAAAATCAGGATCTGGACAATCACTCGTTCGCTCACTCACTCTGGCCTCTATTCTACCGTACAGAGAGACATGAATGACACCTGAACGCCTCTCACATACTCATATTGTACATACAGGCAAGACACAGATGAAGTCTAAGACCCTGCCTCACTGACGGGCGGTGATAACCAAGTGCGTGGGCGTTAACGCTCCCTTCCACCACAATTTCTAGGTGTGTGCGGATCTCGGCTTTGCTTTTTCGATTTGATGCTGCTGGTGGGGACAGGGCTTGGGAAATGGGGGGCTTGGTGCGACCTTGTTGGGGGCGGGTCAGGGAAACAAGTGAACAGATTTGGGGAGAGGGTCCAAATCATCATGCAAGGAGTCCAAGCAGGTCGTGTTGCTTGCTTAACTGGGGGAACGCTCGCTTGATGGGGCAAGGTCTGGGTGCTAAGCAAGATTTCAATAAGGAACCAATGGACCCCTCCTCAACCCCTACCATTATCCTCCCCGCTCAACTCGATGACGATATGACGATGATGTCGGAGCCCATCATAGGCGTCTACTCTATTTGTCGACCTTCCTGACTTCTTCTTTATCCTCATCTTCCCTTCGTGATCCAGATTCCGGGTATACAAATAACAAAAGATTAAGTTATATGTACCCCATATTTTGGAATTTGGGACACACCCGCCGCCTCTTCCAACTCACAAAAGAAAAGAAACAGCACATACCCTAGACCATAACAACCACCTCGATAATAATTATAATCTCAAACATCATCTAGGTATCTTGTTTATCCGTCCACAGGCACAGGTCATCACTCAGTCTGGGAATTCTGCTTATTCAACCAAATACCGGCCCGGTAGGTTATCAGCAGTGCACGCAGGCATTTAGCTACATACATCCTTCGGTACCTAGAGTACCTACTCGTACAGCTCTCCTACACTGACCGTGTAAATCCATAGCCGCTCTGAGATCTTTACTAAGCCAGACTCTCTTCACTCAGCAGTTGTCTGTCTCACTCAACGGTTTCCTGTCAACCACCTACAGAAAGTGGCATGTATCATCTGTACTTTCTGTAACGAAAAATGAAATAAGAAACCCACCAAGATCAGCTAAATATGTAAACTAAAAAATCGCACATAGGCAAGTGACTTGTTATGCCTGCAACTTCATCATCATCAATGTCATAGACCCCATGCGTGTGCTACGTAGGTACTCTACTTCACTTGTCACTTGTGCTGCCAGTCAGCGGAGAAGGGAGCATGGCCGACCATCATATTATTTCCATGTCGGCCTGTCAGGTTCCCGCGAGTCGCCTCTTCTCCCTATGGGTTGCCGTGGGGGGGACCCTGTCCGTGGGATAGATCGGAAGAAATGGGATTCCTTGTTGACAGTTTCTGGGCGATTTGCAACCACTACATTTCTCATCCCCACACTTTGTATTTTATTTTTCTGTCTGTTTTTGCCTTTTTATTTCCCACCGAGGTAAGGAATTCTTGGGTGTAACATGTTACTTTGCATCACTGACCAAAGTGTTTTTCTGGGGTAAAGGGCTTTTGAACAATTTAACCCCGCCTTAATCTCTCAGATTATGCCCTTGTTACCAAAAACAGAACAAGTGACTTGCGGCTCAAAAATAAACCAAAATAAGAGCTTCCCATTTGGCAGCACACTAAGCGAAATAAGAAAGAAGCAGGGAACCTGCCAGCTCATTTTTCTCAGCCGCTATTTTGGAGCTGCGGAGGTGATCCGTGGCGGCGGAGAAGACGGAGACAGCGATAGCATCTCCCCGCAGAGGAAGGAAGCCTGAGCTTGAGGAAGAAGAAACAGTACCTACATAACCCACGGCATGTAACGAACGCTATGTCCTTGGGGGTCAATGTTGTCACTTCAGCCCAATTTCACCTCGAACAAAGTACTACCGCAGCATACATACATGTCATATGTGCAGAGCACAATCACAATAATCTCCTCTACATACAACCAGGTACGTACATGAATGTAGGTACTGTATTGTATCTTAGACTCTAGAGCCAGAGCACCGCGGCCGGCCCAGCAGTTGTGATGTGCGGCACGCGAGTGTGGTGAGCACTAGGGCAATAAACAACTGTAGTATGCAGCGGTTCAGGCGGCTGGCATGTCATGTCTGCTGTCCCAGCGATGTTTTCGTCTCAGCTTTTTTTTCTTGCATTTCATTCCTTTTCTGGACATCTTAACCATGTTGGCAAAGCCCTGCCGAGAGCGATTTTGCGGTCAACGCCTATGTCTGATTGGCTGTTAACATTATTAAATAGCTAATAGCCAATCAATCTCTCCATCTTAGAGCTCATAATATACAGGGCTGGCCAGAGGGAAGGGTTGGTGTCTCCGCGCTTCGAACAGGAAGCCGGGGAAATGCCGCTCTTCTCCATCGCCTAGGTAACTCTCTTAATCGCCCTATTCGCTCTGTACCGTACCCCTAGCTAACTACACGTATTGGCCCCTATTCAAACCGTTTTAGTAATTTGTATGTGTTTCTCCCCATTCTGCTTTTAGGTGTACGTTTTGGAGATTAAGACAAACCGAACCAGAGACGTCGATGATTGACGAATGCCCCAAGACAAGACAAAAGCAAAGTACCGATCCACCCCACAACTTTGAACCACAGCGTTGAACAACCAACAGAGAAAAATTCCCCTAGCTCAACGTCTAAAATCGGTACATACATGTCCTGTAGTCTCCGCCAATGTCAATTACGCCACTTGGGATTGTCAAGTCTAAGTCCAGTAACATATATAACTTCCGAACCGCTCTTCAAAGTTTAGAACTTTGCAATAATAACGATCGTACTAGCAAAAGAGGAACATCTGGTGCGGCAATATGGATTAATTGGATGGCATGTGCACACCGATCTCCCCGAAGCCATTCTAGAGTAGGTCCATACGTAGTAGAGATTTCATAAAGGAAGAGTCTCTAACCCCGGAGACCGGAAATACCGATAGACCGAAAATTGTAGCTTTGGCTCTGGCGGTGAGCGAGCTTTCAGCACGAATAAGGAAAATATAAATAATGTTCCCATGTGCTTTGGGTGGCCTGCTTTTCTGCCTGCCCTGCACGTTCACGACGTGCCGCAAGATCCGTAATTCACAGCGATCCTATGGAAGCAATTACTTTTTGTTTTCTTTCGGTACAAGCTTCAAGAAAAATCCACCGCCGGCCGGCCTTCTTGGGAGGTTGCTCTACGTACATATTTCTTTACTGCCGTAGAGTAAGCCAGCCATCCAGGCAGGCACGTTGAGCACGTTGTGTCCAGGCAGAGTAGGTAATTTTTATCACATAAATCGCCTCCCAAACGCCTTCGCGACAAAGTCCGAGCTTCCCTCACCGTATCGCGATAGGTAACTGTCGAAAGCGGTGGGGCACAACCACCTCTCCGCAAAATTACGCTTTCTCGGCAGCAGACTTGGCGGCAGATCCAAGGGTCTCCCCTCAAATGGGGAAGCGGGACATAAACCAACGCCGCTGACTTGACTCTTGACCTTAACTACTACTAGAGGGAGGGAGGGATGGGATGGAGCGCTGTTTTCGTCTCTTGTCTGCCTCACGTTCGTTGACCGCCGCCGCAACATTTCCATTAGCACATAATTTGACCGAGGTTCCGCCGCTAGAAAAGAGGCGCGAGTTGATAACGAAAACCACTGACCTGACCTGACTTGATTGACTGGCATCTTGAATGTTGAAAGAGACAGGCCCTGGTTTCGAAAGGGAAAAAAAGTGAACGAACTTGTTTTGTTTGGTTTTGTTTCGCCTCTCACCCTCCCTCTTCCCCGGCCTATCCCCCACCTTTTGCTTCTCCGGTTCGACTCCGAGTACACACCGGAAAGGAATAAAGTGGCCAAGTGGAACGCAAAAAAAACTTTTTACGCAGGAAAAAAAAAAAGAGACGAGCAAAAAAGATTAAAAACCATGACATGGCACGGTAAAGATCATCGTCCATGTGGCCAGATACAGGTCAATGATCACACAGTCAGGCAGAGTTGCTGCTCCCTGATGTTCACATACACGGACCCTTCAACGCGGCCCTTCAACCATCCTTCCATCGAACCTTCGCGATCATCACCAAGGCCCTCGTAACGTTACTTTGCTGCGTAACTCTATTACGCTGCAATGATGTCGAACATAACTTCGCCCCCCCTTGTTCAGATCCTGTTCGCTCAGGTGTTTTTGCTTCACTCGGACCAAGTCCCCCAATCCATAACGTTGCATCAAAGACTGAGAGATTTCTGATTTCCATCCAAGCAACTCGCACATGACGGACGGGGTTTTTGCTTGAAGAGAACGCAAACTGGAAACCGCCAAGAATACCAAGAATACCAAGAGAATACCAAGAGAATACCAAGAGGATATTTTAAAGTTCGGAGATGGGGAGCGAGCATGCTCGGTCAATCACTCGCAAGGCGACCCTGGTTTCGGTCTCGTGGGTTGAGCGCATCGGACGGAGGAGAGAATGCAAATTGCTGCAACCACATATTCTGGCTTGGCCGTTGAATGAGAGCTATGACGATCAATCAACAATCACAGCCTCAAACCAGATCAACACCTCAAGGTGTTTGTCCCCCCATCCCACCCAACTTTAATTTATCGCCCATATGTCTCAGGAAGGAAAATACGCCCGTTACAGCTTTCTCCGTACCTCGCCCAGAGAAATTCTCCGTGTTCGAGTGACGCGGCGTGCTTGGCCTTCTCCCATTTCAAGCATATCTTTTTGCATGTCTCTTTCTCCTGTGACTGAAGACTGGATGCAGGGCGTGAATGGATGGTTATCAAGGTCCGATGAAACCGCTTTGATACATACCACCACGGCCGCCGACGAGGATCGATCAGATAAAAGGGTTGGCATACATAAATATATATACACTTTCCACGTACGCATTCAACCTTGACCCTCACATACGCGCGCTGGAGCTCTTGGTTAAACATTTTGGCAAAAATTTACTGCGCTTTTCGTGATGATACTTTTTTTCGACGGAGGAGGCTCCGTTGTCTCTCGCTCACTCACTGGTTTTTACATATGCGACGTCGCGATCTGCGCACAATAGGGATGAGATAGCAAAAGTGTTGTCTTGAGGTCCGCGTGTCCCAGATATACTTTCCTTTCCTGGCACCTACCCGTGGGCAGTGGATCTTGCAAAGAAGGAAAGCGATATGATAATAATAATACTAAAGGTACTAAAGGATGCAGAATGCAAATTGGGTAGATCTCTGGAAGAGTTCGGAGCGTGCTCGATCGATCCATCCTGCCCTACCTAGAATAGTTACTTGTACCCATGCCAATACTCTCTACCAAACTAGAGTAGAGAGTACACAGCTAGGTAGAGAACTCTACCGCCGCAGTACATATGTACATAAAGATAGGCGGTTGAAAAGTAATCCAATTATTCAGAGACCTCGCGTGAATCTGTAATTGTGCGTTATCGCATTACGAACCCGTTGAGGAGTTTGTGGTGATGATTGCCCGAACGGGGAGTTCTAGAATTCGGTTGATTACCTACCATATCCCAGCTAGCTAGCAACTAATACTAGTACCAGGGCTACCAATCCAATTATCACGAAAAGTCACTCGGCGGGTCCAGACAGTAGTCTATCTTGGCTCTGTCCCTTATTCTCTATGCACCACTCACCACTCACCCGCTCACCACTGACTCCTGCCCTTCAAACACAACCGCCATTTCACCATCCCCGTACATACCTACATAACATACACTACCCTAGCTATGTATCATAGCCAAGCAGTCCAAGGCATAACCCAAAACCCCCATCTCTCACTTTCCAACTCCAGGTGAGACCCTCCACCCTGATCTCTGGGAACCCCGCGACATCCTTCCCCCCCAACGTACATTGAATTCGTCATGCACGATAATCACTTATCCGTTTTGTTTCTCCCGCATTCTGTTTTCTTTCCCCCCGGGGTCTTCGAGCTCCCCAAACACCCTCCCTCTCCCATTCTTCTTCTTCTTCGGCGCAAAAAACTAGATACCTCCGGATGTGCTATATTGGCATATTTGCTTCTTTTTCTTTCGGACTTTCTGGCTACAGAGTAATCAAACAAGCTGAGCAACAATTAACCCGGCCGCGGATCAGATTAGATCACAGGGACGTGGGTACGCAGGTTTGTTTCTGGAAGGAAGAAATTTTTCCTTCCCGCTGGCCTGCGGCGTCCCGTATGGTCTGGTCTGGCGCGCGGTTTTAAAAAAATTTCTTTTCGGGTGGCAGCTATTTCTATTTACGGCAGTGGGAATTATAAGGGGGTAGAGTCAAGTCAATAGCGTACCTAGAGTAGGTAGGGAAGAAGTAGGGAAGAAGAAGTAGAAAGTGTATGTAGCTATATCTAGAACATGCATATTCATCCAACACTACCCTACTCTATACTCGCCCGCCCAGCCAAACCACCAACCCAACCCGCTTAACACTGAGTATCCCATTCCTGGTCCCCTTCCATGCAGGCAGGCAGAGTTTTTCCGTCCCCATTGCCCAACAGGTGAAAAAAAAGAATTTACTCCGGACAGCAGGGCCGGACGTCTATTAATTGCTACGCTAGGTATATATATGTACATTCGCAACCTATCAATTGGCCCAAGCTCCCTCCTTCCTGGCGAGCCAGCCAGGTAGCTATGTAGCTAGCTAGGTAGCTAGGTAACTACAATATGTAGGTAGAGGTGCACAACCGGACCTGCTTCGGCCGAAACACTCTGACCGGCCGGTGCCCTACCTCCCTTACCACCCTCTTGCCCTACGCCCAGCCTGCAGCACTCCGGTCCTCTACTCTAATAAGTCCGTGCTGCATGCGGAGCGGACGGACAGGCGGGTGGGAAGGAAGGGAGGGCGGGCCTGACTGACTAGATAGCTCGCTCATAAACGGGTGCCCGCGTATCGCAGGAATTTATGCTTAAAAGGTCCATGTCGACGCGGTATCCGGTTAGGTGTGTGTATGCGAACCCTCCTCATAATACAAGTATGTATGGTTTTCTACACTGTGTAGCTGATACAATGTAGGATGTGACTGAGACATGATGTTGTGTGGAGCCAAGACTTTTTGGCTGGTTGGTTGGTTTGATTGGGGGTGTTTGATTGCTAGGTGGGAAGTGAGAGAGGAATGGATGGATGGAATGGATGGGATAGGTGGTATAAGGCAGGATGGGCTGAGGGATCGCTTCATGGGTGCAGGCAGAGATGATGTCGTGAGCAAAAGTTTAAAGCTAGCTGTCATGGCATGACAGCTGTCTAACTAAGCTGGAGATCAGGGTGGGAATGGCTATAGCTATAGTATAATGGGGATATTGTATGATATATGTATGCTTGGCTTTATAGGTTTGTAGTTAGTAAGTAACGTATCCATATAAAATCTACTTTACTCTACTCTAGAGTACACCCTCTGCATGCCCCCTGATACCATTATATCTGATCAGTAACCTACAATTAAATCCCCAGTAAGTATACGTATCCAGCAATCGCAAGCAATTCTAAGGCAATCACTCAATCACTCAATCACTCAATCCCTCAATCAATCAGCAAGCAAAACCGTAACACACGTGCCCACTTCCCCTTCCTAGCCGTGCACCGTCGTCATCCCCCACTGCTCTCCCTCCTCCCACTATCCCTCCTCCTCCTCCACCTCCACCTCCTCCTACGCACCAACACAACCTTAAAGCAAGGCCTAGGAGAAACCGCACTCCCTGCACACACTGTACTGCAGCATCTATACGTACGTGTTCCCCCGCGCCTGGGTCCTTGAAACGCCGCCAAGCCCGCCGAAACCGGCTTCGCTGCCAATTGTAAATTAAACCCTCGCCGCTACGTAAGTGCTCAGAGACGTTGAGGATAAAGATAAAAAAGGTTAAAAAAGAATATACATAGTGCGTATAAGTGCGTATCAGGATTCTTGGGTTTTCCCTGTAGATGGCTGTTGCCAAAAATCCAAACCCTGGTAGTTTGCGGGTTTAATTTTCATAATAGGGCTCATATCATGATTCATACGTCTCAAGTAATCGCAAGTGACAAGAACCCAACCCCCAACACGGCCATACGGATGGAAGCTAAGGTCTATGATGCCTAAACCCCTCCCACCATTCCACTACATCCACAATTCCATCTCTGGCTACACTCTGTCTGCCCTACCGTCACACCGTGTCACTCGACCATTTCCCGCCGCAACCCACCTTCACCCCTCATAACCCCTCACGTCCCCACACTCCTACTCCCACCGTACCCTCCACAATCGACTATACCCCAGTCTCATCGCTATAGATCCCTCAACCAGCTGCCCCACCTCGCCTCAGACCGGGTAGCTGCATCTCTTCCCCCCCCTCCTCCCTCAATGGTAGTACCCGATATGATATATATGGCTCTCATCTAGGTGGTATACGTACACGCGTAACGTTATCGAGGCAAGAGATATGGCATGATGTAAGGGAACATGATCGAGAGAAAGAGCCGATCTGTCTTGCAAATTGGGTGAAGATTAGCGTGAGCTTTACGCTTCATGTCGGGCCGTTGTGACAAATATGAAGTGGCATCTAGCGGGTGCATCGAGAATTAGCTCAATCTTGCTGGTCTGGCCTTCCTCGACAATCTGGTTCAATTGAAAGGTAACAGTAAAAAGTGGGATACATGTACGTCTGCTACGCACTCAACGGTCTCAAGAAATTAGTCTTTTTTGTTGGGTGCGTCATGGTGTATCACTCACCACACATTGCGCCGTGTCTATCGGCTTGGATTTCAAATGTCTTGTCTTAACTCTTGTCTCTTGTGCGTAAACGGAGATGGATAAGTGCATGTAGTACAGCTGCCTCGAACCATGGGAAATTGTTTCTACCGCATCAGTAATATGTAATTACTGGGAGTCTAATCCGGCAAATGGACGCCTCCCGGGACCGGGCATTAGTCCACTCACCCGACTACCTGTACCTGTGCTTCACCTACCGTTCATCCCACAATAACTCTAACCCACTGTGGCTACAATGGCGTCTCCAACATCAACTTCCCACCCTGATCCGAAGGAATCCCTCGCGCACTCAACTCAGGTCCGCCGTCAGCGACCCGCGTCCGGCACATGCTGGGCGTTTGTGCGCAGCAATAAACCACCTTCTGGGATCGCCTACCATCAATCCGCTCACGAGGCCAATTGCCCCCTCCAGAAGTTTGAGAGTGATTGATCGTGCGGTAACCCTAACCCACCCGAACGCTGCCTACTTTGCCGGGCCCGCCAGGCATCGGCGATGGACCACCCGCTGGCTGGTGTGGCCTCCCGCGCCGTGTATGTTGAGCGACTTGATCTACCCGCAGGCTCTTCATCTCCTCTACCAATTGCCGGCGTATGGGCTGAGGCTAAGTCCGTGATGGGCTAGCCCACGCGGTCAATTGTTCCTCTATCAGTTGCTGGTCGTACAGATATTCTAATGCTTATTAGTGTAATCAACCTACAACCACATGCAACAACACCTCTCTCAGCCAGCCTTGAGTACGAGCACCGTCATCCGTGCATCAGCCCTGAAGCCCCCACAGCCTTTCATTGTGCCAAGCCAGAACTGAGCCTGAGTCCTGACCGGTCAAAGAGAGCTGGTTTTTAGTTTTTTCTTTGCCTGAACCGGTCCGGGCCGAAGTGCTTCTCGGACCGTTCCGGGAGGAGATAGGTGTGCTGATTCATGTTAAGTGGGGTCTTTATGTACATGATCAAAGGGTCAGTTAGTATGTTACCAAATCTTAATAAGTACGCATTCAATATGCTTAATTCCGATGAATCTGACGGGTGTCCCATATAATTAAACTTTGACCCAGCAGAGACGTACATTGACCTCTACCAGACGAAATATCCCGAGATTCTTTTGTGAGGTCTCAAGACTTTCGAGTGATAACGAGTGATAACGAGTGATGCCAAATATTCCCAAATAGATGGGAATAGCATTCTCGCTCATTGGGAATTCCCCAACAATACAGGCTCTATAGTTCGGTTTTATCCGGTTCGGGCTCTTCTTTAGCCCTGGACAGATCTTAAATATACGGACTTTGCATACCCCCCTTCATAGCCCTTGGCACACATATGGAGTCTGGTAACCTTTTTTGACTTCGATATATCAGAAGGTTGAAACGCCTTAAGCCGGGGACCACTCACTTTGCCCATATTCTGAGAAAGAAATATGTGGATTGGACTGGACTGGACGGTCCTAAAGTAAAGCTACATGGAGTGGCCCGGTGGGAGCCTTTCTCAGGCTCGGCCAGTTTATCAAAACTTCAGAAGCCTACAGGCTCTGCATAGCTTCCGAACGATCGGGCTGTCCTATCTGGTATATCTAGTCCTGAACACATATATTCCTAATATGGTGACCCATCCCATGGTGGAAAATAGACTAGCTCAAGTAGTCCTACCTGGCTTTCATTGAAGGTAAATATTGAACCAGATGGTAAAAATCTTTGAAACTGTACAGTATTGCTTTAGCACACTCCTCATGCGTTAATTCCTTCTTTGCATATGGCGAATGAAGGAAATATTGTAAGCAATCCAGAATTATGTGGGCTCTTGGAATCCGATCCCGCTTAGTCCCTTATCTGGTGCAATCCGACTCAATCCTTTCATCTCATTTCATCGAATATCCGGTTTAGTCCAATTTCATCTTTTGTAACTGTATGGACCGTTTCGGCCTCTGATAGCTTGACAAGCAGCTGCTTGGCCGTACAATTGACCAGGAGAGTCTTTGCAGCATCATTTCTTGCTACGAAGTCACCAACTCAATCAACTAACCATACTTCCTGACTTGGGTCCATTAGTAGGCCTATTAAACCCCCCCGGTATGCGAAATGTAGCAATACCCATGAAGTCCGCATTCTCATAGCCCTATAAAGGAATATAGGCCCGCCGAGCCTGTTAGATATTATATACTCGCAATTTTTTGGCGTTTCCGGACTGAACTGGGTCTGCATATGGGCGAAAATTGTGCATAAGAACCATTTTGGTGGTATGCAGACCCAGTCCAGTCCGGAAACGCCAAAAAATTGCGAGTATACAGAATGTCTCCGCTGTCCCGTGTTACATAGGTTGCATTGCATCATCCACGAGGTAAGCCACTGCGCATGCCTGAGCAGATTCAAGTAAGGGACCCGGACGGGCATAATATCTGCTGTATCTCGAATCCGCGGACCTTAGGAAGCTTGCCACGAGGAAACGCACCGGCAGTTAAAGATTTCCAGCGGGGTAAATAAGGTAAGGAGGTCCACGAGGTAGGTATCGACTGATATATGCATGCATAATTCCCCAAGGTCCGCGGTCCGAGCACCGTGCATAAATAATACCGCGCAGGACCTTCCGCTCCGCCCCAGGATATATGGCGCGAGAAGGCATAGGGGGTGGGTGTGTCAACTTCAGAGGAACCTTTTTTGTATGGGAATTAGAGAAAATTCCACCGTTAGGCTAGGCGCTAGTACCATTGTGTGAGTAGATCTCCCAATTTCTATAGATTGATTGGCTGCAAACGCCGAAGTTTACACACCTACCCACCATAGCTTCTCGAGCCATATATCTTGCAAGATAACCTGAGCCAGCGGATTTCCCTAGTATTAACCAGCTGCTATTGTATCCTTGGACACATAACTAGGTCTTGGGGCCTGGTTCGGGCTGCAACGAAATTGAGGCAAAATTATCATTTCCAGTTTGTTACTGCGATGGCTGACTACAACCGCGAACAAAACTGAATGTAAGATTAAAGTATGTGTAGAGAGCGAGGAGCCTCTTTTCTCGATTTTACCAAGGTTTAGAACACCTAAGCTTCTTAGATGAGACTTTCTAGAATCTTCATCAAAGCGCGCGATCGGCGGGTCCCCGACAAATATACCAAGGTAAACGTGGCTAACTCGACTCTCGAGAAAACTTCTTTATACGGCAACCTTCTTACCTGCCGTGCATAATCAAGTTCCTGCTGAAATGAGTTATTTCTTTCTCTCCAGAAGCATTGGCTATGTAAGTTAGCGGCTTGACTAGTTATTCATTGGTGGAATGCACCATTTCAGAAATTCCCCTTGATTAGAATTGATTCATGAACGGGCTACCATATCTGTGAGTATTACTCCTGCTTAGACACCTTTATGACTAGGATAGAATAAGATCATGTAAGCTCATAACCGTGATTTGATAGAGGAGGTAGTAGCTGTTTTGTTGATGGCAACAGCTCTCCAAAAGGCGAAAAGCAATTCCAACCTTAGCTTTGATATTCCGGACCGGTGACAGTCTCTTGAATGGATCAAGCCTTATATGTGCCTGATCGGCACGAAATTATATCAGCTGGCTGCTTTTTGGTTTTTCCTTCGTGTGCTGAACCGGGCCGAGAGTGTTCTCAGACCAGGTCAGGAGAAAATAGATGGCCTAATTCTCCAGGGTCAAATCAGGCCCTCGTAGTAAAAGCGACCACCACTAGACCAACAAAGATCCAAAAAGTCAGAGCCGATCTTAATTCTGAAACTGTAAATCTCTGCGCTCAAACTGCTTTTCAGGCGGCAGCTGATGAGGGCCATATTGACAGAATGTGAAGCATGTGTGCAAAAGTCAGCTCGTGAGACCATGGTCCTGATCCAGTCCAGGATGTAAATATCTCAACCGGCCCGGTCTTTTCTGGTCGATGGGATTGGTCCGGTCCATTAAAGTCAAGGACTTTAATGGGCGCCGGGTTAAGGCCGGCACCCAAGCCTTTTTTTCAGCAGGCCAAGCCAAGCCGGAAAGCCTTCTCATCGGCCAGGCCATGTCTTCCCCATTTGCCGGTTGGGCTTGAGAGAATGCCCGAGCCGGTTCTAGTGCCCGTACTAATTCGAATAACATCGGCCATTTTCCCTTGGGAGCATGGGGGAAGAGCAAGGGCCTAGATATGTGCCATAAGTAGTAGCTAGATGTGCATAAATGTTCAAGTGGATAGTCACACTTCCAACTTAGATTCGAACTCTTTAGTACTTTTCCTCCCTCGGGAGTTACCCAGCTGGGCCAGATTTCTGTAGCGGGCCAGAGCAGTCTGAGCTCCACTCGACGCCCGGGCCGGGCCATTGAAGCTCTTGAGATTCAAAGTCTCTGGTCAAATGATCGATACCGTTCTGGTCCTCATAGTGTTCCTCGCCGTTACCGGCCGGTTTCTACCAGTACGGTAAGTGGACACCTTGAAGTTACTTCTGAAAGGCCAGACCGGGAGACCGACGCCGGCAGATGATAAAAATGACAGATTTTGCATGTTCACGACCTGGGCCGAAAACTGATGTGAAGAGAACGAACACAAGAGGAAGAGGGGGTGATACTCACGTATATAAATGTAGCCGTGTTTACCGTTTTAGAATCCACCTTTACCTGATCTCAAAAGCTGTCTTTTTAATGGCCCGGACCGGGCAAGGTTTACCTCAGGCCCGACTGCCCGGCTGCCCGGCACACGAATATGCTGGCTTGGCTGTCCCGGCCCGACTGGCCTATAGAATTTCTTTACCAGCCCACGCCTAATAATTATAGGCTACAGAAGTGCAGCTCCTCCTGGGCTAAAAATCATAATATAGGAACACCCATCAGGTTCATCAGGGCAAAGCATGTTATCTCTGATAAACCAATGAGACGTGATTTATTTACAAAGGACGGGGTCTAGTAAACTACTTAAGTATTTAACTAATTCATAATGAAGACAGATATCGTCGTCTCACTACAGCGGGCCACGCATCCGCCCTCTCAACTGACGCACTGTTATTGTTGTCCTTTATATATCGATAATCTGCTTATCCAGCTTTGTTTACGTAGCGTAGATATTAACTCACTTTACTAACTATAACACTCAAACGACAAATTATGTTGCAAAAAGGTCACAGTTACATAGGTATCTTCTGTTCACATGAAATCCACCTCAGGCCCAGGTTCGCAGTAGTTTAAAGTTGATACTTTTCGTAACACCGGCGGATCCGCGGAGCTGTTGTACTGACAGTTTGTGCAGTCACCATTTTAAAGAAAGGGCTGTCGTCTGAGACGCCAGGCCCTCTGAGTTAATTTCAATCAAGTTCAGCCTATCTAAATCATCTCACCATCTCTTTCCGCGGGTATAAGTCGGATAGATCACCCCATATATGCAGGTCTTCTGATATGAAGAGCACTCAACTACAACCCTAACCCACAACACAACGACTCCGGTCCTATAATGATGAAATGAAGAAGACCCCACCAGCGGATTTGATGGCCTTACTCAAGCCTGATCGGCATAACACTATCTCAAACATCCAGCCTTAAACCACAGTCCCCATGTCCCCACAGCCCCGTGGGAGAATCTAGACCCTACAGCCCTGCAAGTTCTATATTGAGCCGCCTTCACCCTACCTTGATGTTGTCTATCCGGAAGGCCTCAGCCGTCAATAGCTCATGCACTGCATCCTACATCACGAGGCAAGCGGCCGCCGCTGTGTCTCCAGGCAAGGGCTCTGGCCGGGCCAGCACCCCATTCCATGCATGCCGCCCACATGGCCCGCATGGCCCGCAACTCGCGACAGGAAAGAGCTCCGGCAGCCAAAGGCGGTGGGAGCAAGATAACGGGACCCACGTGCGCAGCAGGTGTCGACCGATCCACATTCATGTCTACCTGTAGATCTCCCAAGATCCGCTGTATCCACATGTACAGCCCTATCGTATCTACCATGACTCCATGTGGCCGCCGGGCGCCAACTAGCTGCAAACGAAACGGTCTCCGGCTGTGCTTTAGTTGGAGTTGACAATTTTCACTTTTTCTCTACCTGGCTAGCTAGGCCCGGGGGAGCGGGTGTTGAGGTAGCCTTGGCCTCGGCCGCATCCTTGGCAGTGCTTGTAGGTAGGCGGTAGTCCGGGCTTCAACTACATACCTCGACTCGATCCGTCCCTTCTACTCCTTATTTATGTATTCAGTCAAATAGAAGCCGGATAGGTCCCGTCATGCATGTAAAGGTACTTCTCGCGCCCCAGGACTAACTAGGCCACTGGCCGCACTTTATCCGGATTACCAAACCATATATGCATAAGAAATCCAAACAGTCATAGCTAGGATGCGCCGAGGAAGCTTCTCAAGCGGTGATGTTTACTTCCTTATCACTTTTCAGTATTACAGGAGTTCTCCGCGCAGGGTACGTAATCTTCCAATGGAACTATAGATCTGGCGACGGCACCTAAGCACGGGTATGCCTCAACATATGGTCTATTGGAGAGAAATGATGTACTTTACTCTAGAATCACAAGATGAACCAAAAGGACCATCCAATCTTGGTACCGACCTTAAGAGAAAAAAGGGAAAAAGTGAATGGACCGAGTGATCGTCTATGATCCAGAGAGAGATTTGGCCGGCACCACCCCAAGACGAGGATTCCACCCCGCAATCAAATATCCGTGGCCACCTAACTCGGTTGGGCAACAGTCTTAGGGGAATACTGCGCTCCTATCAACGCCAGCCATTTCTACAGGCATTCACGCGATCAAATCAGGAGAGTGGCCGGCCGTACATGCACCGGAGACTGGGAACGAAAACCAACCACAATAGATCGAGCTCCGCTCTTCCACTTGAGCTTCTACGTCGGCCAAATCTATTAGCGATACAATATTGTGAGAGAAGCCAAACCCACTCTAACCCACTCTCATGCACCTCTCACAGGCTTGGCGACCGAGTGATATTACATGATGCACATGAATACCACCTACGGTACCAAGCACCAAACCCTAACCACGTTGAGAGTTTGAATGGCTCTACGGAGAGTGCCAAGTGCATGTAACAGAACACGGTATTATTGGCATGGAATAATCACTATACCAGTAGGTACACTAACTCCGCACCTTCTAGAACACATATGATCATAACTAGCTCTGTACCTACATTTACTTGATGTTCAGTTTTTCATGAATATTCTGCGTCTAAAATTGAGAAAGCCTCCTCTGGAACCTTGAGAGAGCTCAAGGTAATATATAGCGGAACTTCCCCGAAGCCGAATTTTCTTATGCCCTTAGCTTTTAGTTGAAAGTGGCTGTATGGCTTAAATAAACGGCTCGACCTTTGGGGAAAGTAAGTCCACCACTGTCGAATTCCCTTGAATCCTCAAACTACTAGCTACACCCTGCTTGATTGTTAGGGAACATATTTGAGCTTCTCAAGGTAGTGTAGAGCATACCCTGAGCGCAAATCCGGCTTCTGTAACCACAGTTCTACATAGATGTGCCGAAAAAGAGTGATGGAGGAAAGTGCCGGTGTGGCGGTTTAAAAGGTTAGTATACAACATCTATCAAAGGAATCCCTCTTTCAGACTTTCAACGGGGAAACACTTAGGCCCAACGCAATGCACTTGCCTCATATTGCATGAGGCGGAGGACCTTGGGGCGAGACTGTCTCACCGAAATTTGACCCCCTTTCTTTTTTGTTTTGTTTTGTATTACTATGCGAGGATGTAATTACATGTATGTTAAGTAGTTTTGGCTTGTGATTATAAGTTACACCGACCAGATGCTAAGCCCGCTCTTGGAAACATTCACCGGAACATTTGAACTTTCAAACATTACGGTCTTCCTTATCAGTCCTAGTTCTAAAATGTAGGGTAGGCCACCGATAGAGAAAAAACTTTAAGCGTACGATTATCGCCATGCACGAGCACGACAGCTCGGTCACAAATAATCATTCGTCGGAGTATTTTCTAGATAAATGGCAAAAGAAAAATATCTCGAGTCCTGGCCCTTGAATTTTGAGGTATCATAATTTTAGGCAAGAAGTTTACCCTTTTTTAATTACTCTTAAACATATAATCATGCAGACATTGGTCATAATGGGCAGCGCAGGAATAAGGTGGTTGTTCGAATATCTTCTAGCTAGAAATATTAGCATTTTATGAGTTGGTTACATTACGAAGGGTTGATTATTTCACGAATTGATTCCCTCATGAAGCTTGTGGAGTTATTCAACAACCACATAGATGACATTTTATTGGTGGCCCGGACAGACCTTTAACCCATGAAGTGTATCCTTTTGTTTGAGATATGAGGACGTTAGATAATGAAATAACCAGTTGTCGTCAAACACATATATACGATTTCCATCGGAGAATGTTGCTATACTGTATGGTCATTGGGTACTTGTGATAGTGTACCTAGCATATAATTAGATTTGACGGACTGGTTAATATATAAACATGTCAGTGCTAGGAATATTGTGAACTCGACTGATCCGGCCCCCGATCTTCATGTCCATCAAAACCTCTGATGTGAATAGCCTTATAAGTACCAAGACGGTCTGATACCGTACATGAGCATCCTACTTCTGGAAAGCCGGGGAGAAGGTCACCGAGTATTTAGCCCTTACTAACCTCAAGCATAGCAACTGATAATAAGGCGCTGAACTCACATGTGACAAAAGAGGGCCCTAGTGCGCTGTGTAGTAAGATCGCTCATACGTGGCCATGAGAAGAGCCACGTGCCTTTAGACTTTATTTATCTCTCCACAACACCGCAGGGAACGTTGCCATTGACATGCAAATTTATATTGCTGTTCTATTATAACCGTGCATGCTACTAGGCAGTGCGTGAGGCCACCTTCGTAGGCGTATAACCAGCTCTCATTCATGAAGAGACGGTAACCTAAGAAGTAACAGTCGGCTCGAGCTTGTGGCTGGGGCTTTGACTTGGTTGAGAGGGAGCCTCCCTCTTCAATAAGGCAAACCGGTTCATGCCTATTCCCCAAGATTTGCGGTATTTAGATGAAACCGAGTGACATGGTCGAATAGCATCGGGGATATTCTCTTTGGCGGGGGTGATGGTGGCACAAAGGCAGAACGCCGAAAGAAATTTCGATGGTTTGCTTATGGAGAAAACTGATTGGAGCACCTGGTATTCGGGGAATGGGAGATAGAATATCTTATCGAATCCATTGTTCTCGTTTCCGTACGATTTTATGGTTGTAAGCCAGCGCAGCGACTGTAGATTACCAACGTTCGAACCATATCACGAGCTTATGTCAAAGGCTCAATTTGATAATCTTTAACTTCAAATGGGCCAAGCTGACCCATAAATCATGCAGGTTGTGGGAATCCTAAACTTCCAAACGTCAGTATATTTTGACTTCCTCTGCCTAGAGTCGGAACTAACGAATTTATGGGTGGTGACAGACCTCAATATCTGGGTAGAGTCATACAAGCATTTTCCGGCCTTTGGCCGCAGTAGGAACTGTTATGGCTTAAACAATATCAGTTTACCAACGCTTAAGATCACTGAAACCCCAAGATACCCTGTGCACATATCTGATATACTATTTGGTTGACTCAAGGTATGTTGGAACCAATATCTACTGGCTGACTCAAACATATTTGATAGAATATCTACTAACTCCAACATATTTGATAGAATATCTACTTACTGACAAACATATTTGATAGAGAAAAAGAAAACCCCTCAAACCTGGCCAATCAAAACCTTTAAATAACACATTGCATATCGGTATATCTATATACTTATTAGATAGTATGCATCACAGGCTGACCCTTGTGGGATCATTGAAAATTAGGTCTCACGGAGGGAAGGTTGCCCAGCCCAGTTCTAAAATGGTAGGCTATCTTTCCCACGTCACAAACCAAGTCTGCTTCCAGAAAGGAGTGGAAATTCTTCATCAGCCCCCGGGTTACCCCAAAGACGAAGTGGGCCTACTAACACTTAAATCTTTGGGGGTTTGTATGTGAGATCCCTGGATTTCCATGGGGAAAGGATTCCTGGTGTAAGAAAGACCCGCAAAGGTCACTTAAGAGAAACAAAAGAATTAAAGACGCAACCAGATGCCTTCCATACATCATATCTTGTCTTAACCGTTGGGGCTGATGCGTCCGTGAGAAAGATTCCTCTCTATATATGTTGGATACTTAGGCGTAGATGGTAGCCACAGTGTACGTATCAGTCCTGTAGCTATTATGTTATAGAGCGATAGGTGGTGTCTCAGGCATATAGGGACACAGTAGAAAGTAGCACCCATAATTGAATACGCAGCAGCATTCAATTATCCCCAAGGCCTCATGCTGGGATGAATGTACTCGTAAATTCATGACGTTTCCGGACACGACTACTATTGCATACCATATAAAAAAGCGCCAAATCCACCTTTTTGTATGTCATGCAATATTGGTCGTGTTCGGAAACGCTATGAAATTACGAGTAGTCTCGTGCCTTATAAACTGTGTGATTTGGACAACAAGGAAAGAGGGACACAACAAAATCCTGGGAACGATACCAGAATGAATATATGTACGTTCATGTATATGCGTATACTTTTAGTACTATCTGGTTTGTGATACCAGCACGTACCCAACTTATAGGAAGGATAATGCGGTACTGCTGCGATATAGTTACAAATATTATACAACTAAAACTATGTATTCTCAAGGATACCGAAATCCAGAGATACGATAGGAATGCTGTAGTAGTCAGAATACGAATTTCAGAGAATGTGAGATTAGTGGTAATACAGAACTTAACTCACTGTAGTAGCACTAGAGTACTACATGTAGTATAGCATCTAGGGAACTGCTTAAAACCTTTATTACCTACATGTAACCAAAATCTCGTGTTTTGTGTTTGAAGCATATGATATTGTGTACATACAAGCTGTATTGCTAGATATTTTATTCATCGAGGAATACCTGTAGGTTCATCCTACAATAATGGGCCTATCAGAGATGGGATATACTTAGATTTTTGTTATTTGGGCGTAGCTATTTAATTAGAATTGTGATACACCTAGACCATAATGATGAAAATACTATCCAAGATTACATGTACTGATGAGGGCGATGCATGGTGAAGATAGTTTATCGATGGTGATGCGCCTAGCTAGCCTGAAACCAGCCAGTACTAGTGGTAACCTGCTGTACCGGAATACGCTAATAGGTAATAAATCGATATTCGGAAGAATACGGTATTTTCAAGAATACCATATTGCTACCGTTACATTCCCACAGTTATCTCACCCTTTTCTTTTCGTAGCATGCGCACAACAGCGACGCCGGAGCTACGTATGTACACACTCCTAAGATCTATCGAGCCTAGCCGCCCCCAGCAGATGGATTAAAAAGCTTATCGAGAGACAAGGAGTGCCTCAATATGCAATCATTACATGTAGGTATTGGTGCCTAATGTACATGTAGTTCTAAGCTATGGGCCGCTGGGCATGAATAATGGGAGTGGCGATCATAGGTTATCACTCGACTCGTAAGATCCCAGGGGTGGGAGTCCTGTGGAATATATAATAAATCGGCACTCATCCCCGCAAAAAATATACCCCCCAGCAAATACTTGACTTTTGTTCTTTTTATTTACAGCTTATTGGACCCTCCTCGTGGGTTAGGTGATATCACTCAGATCTAGATCTCCTGCCCAGTAACCGCAGCTTGAGCCATCTTAGGCGCTTCTCGCTCATTATTTGGTCTCCCCCATTAGCTCATCGATAGACTCCGTTCAATTAATTTTCAGGGTCAGATATATAGGGCTAGGCTTTAGCGAAGCTTTTCCAATTTATATTTAGAATAGTAGATGTCTCTTATTCTTCCCAGATGCACTGATGAACGCACGGATGAGTGAATGCCATTACGCCATACTACCAACCTTCGTTTTCTGCATTATATATAGACAAGCTCCCCACACCGATGCCATCCTTCCCATGTCAATGCATTAATGATGCCATATCAATTACCAGGCCCCCGTACCCATCCCAATCCTCACAAAAGAAAAAGAGAAAAAGGCACATACGAAAGTTCAAACAAAAGAAAGGCACAGTGGCCATTTAATATATATAACCCCCCCTCCGCACACACACACACACTGTACCGCAGTACACCCACCCTGTCTCGTTTTCTCATTACAGTTCTGCCCCCCCCTATATAACCTGCTAAGAAAATGACTAACGAAAAAATGCGCTCATCCAATCATACACCTCAACAGCCCTGTTGCACAACCCCACACTTTAACCACACAAATCCAACACGTCAAAACAGGCTTCGTCACGCCTGCACGATTACAGCGACTCGTGAGACAAGAGAACAAAACGACTTAGACCGCACCGAAGCTATTCTCATCTCCTCTGCTGTCCTGAGGGTTCGAGTTGTAAAAGCTGGTAGAATAAGGTGGTGGTAGAAGGAGCGTGAGAGAGGTGAAAGAGCCGGTGTCTGTATATAGAAGAAGAGGAGGAGGAAGAGGAAGAAAAGAACAAGACATGGCATGAACTTGTTTCGTCAAGAAAGCCCCGTCCCAATAAGGGGCCAAGAAATAACAGAAAAATACTAATAATATCGAGAGGTAGAAGACATAGGTGTCATAAATAAAACAAAGAAGAAAAAAACCATTCCCAAGCTATTGATAGGACACCAAAAAAATGAACAGAAAGGCTAGCCTAAAAACACAATCCAAAGAGTTTTTCCCATACAATCCCAGTGTCCAATACAGTAATGTAACATAGCACCGACACGAAAACTTCTGATGCTAATGACGTTTATCAAGAGGATGAGGATGCGGATCTTGAAGAAAATGAACATATGGAGAGACACATGTATAGAAATAAAATAGGAGCAGGAGTAGGATCTGAGATCAGGGGAAATCACAACGCTAGCCAAAAAAAAAAAAAAAAAAGAGAAAGAAAGAAAGAAAAAAATACAAACAAACACCTAGTCCCGTAACAATGACCTTATGAACCCCCTTAACTCTGATGCGCATGACTGAACCCGGCCGGCTATGAATCTGAACCAAACAGTTCCCACCCCTACCAAAAAAAGAAAACACCGAATTTTAAAACCCAATGCGCCGGTTTGTCGTTCCTCATCACATATATAGCAGGAAATATATTTTTTTTTCTTTTTTGCAGTTGTTTTTCCTTGGTTGAAGGTTGAATTACCTTCCGTGTGAATAGTATCCCCCAGGAACACCAAACGGAGTGATTCCGAAGCCCTGCCCTGGTTGACCCTGGTCATAGACACCGGGGCTCATTTGGCGGTTGGCAGGAGCAGGTAAGCCCGGGGGATTATGAACTGCGGTCGTAAATGGGAACTGAGAACCACCGGTAGCACCACTACCACCAGTCAATAAAGAAGTGCCAATCGGGGTAGGTGCATGGATGTTGTTCCCCGACGAGCGGACACCAAGTGGGTTCTTGGAAAAGCTGAGCCGGATGCCTCCCTTGACGCTATTGGAAAGACTTCGGCCGTAGAGGTCGGCCAAAGCCTTGGTTGCGAAATCGATGTCTTCAAATTCGACGAAACACATCGGGCCCTGAGGCTTGGGCTTCAGCATGAGGCGCTTGTAGCCGCGTTGGCGGCTAAACAAACTCTTCAGCTCATCTTCGGTCGTATTGACGGGAAGATTGCCAACATAGAGCGTATTGCATGGTGGGTTTTGATCTGCAGGGTTCGCGGCGGGAAGGTTGCGAGGGTGGGGGGAATGACTGCTGTTTGATAACCATGGGGTCGGCGAGACCAGGTTGTTGTTGATAGGGGAGGTTATGTGGTGGGGCGTGTTCATAAAGCCCGTGCCTGCAGTTGAAAGCTGGGGCAGGTGCGGCATGCGACTGGGCCCGTTGATGGCCAAAGGGTTCGTCAAGGATCTGTTTCTGGGGCCCATGGCCGCTCCACGCTCGTCTGAATCATCACAATCGGCTCCCTGTCTATGGTAGGGCGGCAATTGCTGAAGGAATGATTGTTGCTCGTAGAAGCTGTTATCACCAACACTTCCACCAATACTACCGACGCCACTACCAATGATATTTTGACTGGTTCCCCCGACGGTCCCATTGTTGGCATTGCCCCCGCCAATCACACCGTTACTTCCGCCATTATTTCCGTTCATATGTCCAGCACCACCATTGCTACCAATGGCTCCAACCCCAACCGTCCTCGAAAAGAGTGGATGGCTAGTTGTGTATCCACCTCCTAATCCCTCCGATGTCGGCGACGATCCAGGCGATAATGGACCCAAATCCATAAGCTCCCTGTCCTTGTCCACCAACTGTACCGATAATACACTTGTACCTCCGAAGCTGTCCACTGCTTTACCATGCAAGCACTGCTGTGCCTGTACTGCGCTCTCATAAGAGCCGAACACTGCTACTGCACCCTCACTGATCATGCGTACGTCTTGGATGTCCTTTGCGAACAACAAGATGTTGCAAATGTCACGACGGGTCATACTAGACGGTATATTCTTAATCCGGATCGAATGAGACTGCGAAGTCTCAGGGACAACATTTTCAAACCCAGGTGGTGGGCTGCGGATCTCACTAGGGGCGTGAGTCTCGGGGGAGATGCCCCGGGGAGTGGACGCGAGAATACCGCTCCGGGTTTGGCTGAAGGGGTAGAAGTGTTCGAAAGGATGTCCTCCGGTACTTCCACCGATAACCCCAACAATACCCCCTCCGGTACCCCCACCGATGACGCCGTTACTGCCACCGTTGCCGTTGACACTGTAAGACCTGTCATTACCACCGATAACACCACAGGCCCGATCTGATATTGCGGAGGCCATCATTTCGAGTAATTCGCGGGCTGCCACCCGGGGAATAATTGCCAAATAATATTAAATTGATGCGTAATAGAAAGTACTATAAATAAAGGGCGCGTTGTGTCGACAATGCACTGCGATGCTATTACGCTATGGGAGTTGTATGTATGTATGTTATGTATGTAGTTGTTTAATGAAAGAAAAATAGTGTCCTTCTTTTTGGTCGCTGTTTTTTTTTTTTTTTTTTTGATTCCTTTATTTCTTTCTTTGGATATTTTCTTTGTGTTGGGCCCGTTGGTTGGAGTTAGACTGCAATTGGGATTATTGGGTTGATCCGAACAAAACAAGCGATCGCGTTGTAGTAGCGCCGCGCCCAGTGTGGGGGGAGTGTGGAGGGGTTGTAGGGACTGGACGGAGAGTTCTAGTTAGCTAGATGAACTATGATATTGCTCGCGACAGAACCCACGGGTCCAAACAATAACGACGCTCAAAGAAACAACAACCAACCGAAGTTGAGGCGCGCGCCGGTCGGTCGGTCCCTGATGCAGATCAATGCAGTGCAGAGCGACAGACGGCGACGACTACGTAGAACTTGCGACAATAACAATCACAAAAAAAAAAAAAAAAAAAAAGAACGATAGAGAAAAGAGAGAGAGAGAAAAACAAAAAAACGGCGGTTTTTGGTTCAGATCCTTTATGGATTGCGCCGAAGGGGTAAGCCCTGCGCGACAGATAGGCAAAGATAGGATAGTGAAATAGTAATAAAATATAGGCAATGCAGGCTATCGAAGGTAGGAAAGGTAGAAGGGGTTTTCGCGACAACAAAAACAAAAACAAAGCAAAGTGGTAATAGCGGGGGAAGGGAGGGAGGGATTTACTTAGGGACTGCGCGATGGTTGGGTGGAGGTTTAGAGTGAGTGGAAATGAGAGGATTGGGGGGGGGAAGAATCAGAGCGAGGCGCGAAACAACTTGTTGGTTATGGGTTGAGGTCTGTCGGTGGTGGTGGTGGAGGTGGTGGTGGGACTCGCCAAAGGGTAAGGTAAAGTGGTGGTGGTGTATGCGGACTCACACTGACTTGACTGGCAACAATGCAGCTAGGCAGGGCAGGCAGGAGGATGTAGGTAGGCGAGCGAGCACGCACGCGGGCAGCTGTCCTGGTAAGCGATGCCGGGTTTCACGCGGGCTATCCGACGATTCGAGTATCGACGCTCAGTCTGGCGCGAAAATGTTAAGTTAGCATGGTGTTGATCAGAGGACGCGCACAGTGATTAAAGAGAGAGAAACAATGTACATACCTAGGGAGGGAAGGAATCAAAGGAAGGGCGTAAAGTATGCAAATCTGGGGAGAGAGAGTGAGTGAGTGAGTGAGTGAGTGAGAGAGTGTGGTGGGTGTGAACGCAAAGGTACGGTGGGGAGGGCGGATATATGATATGGGATGGAGGGATGGGATGGGGGATGGGATGGAGTGAGTGGAGGGACTGGGGGTAAGGGAGAGATGATTGCCTGCCAAAGCACCCTTTAAGATGACTTTGCACTTTAGGACTTTGGGGAGGGAGGGGACGAATCATAGGCTGGAACAATACCTTCTGGTCTTGCCTGTATGGAGATTGATAGCTTGAGGAAACCTTCTTTCCGTGTGTAATACTAAATGTGAGAGGGGAACGAAAAGGAGATGAAAGAAAGAGACAATATATATAAATACTACAAGAGTGCGCGCAAATGGTGAAAGAAAGAGACCTCACGGGATCTCAATCTTTAAATGGTGAGTTCTTATGCTCTAGCCATGAGCAAACAAGTGTAAAAGTATATATCATAACGGCATTGTAATGTAAGCCATGAGAACTAGTCTGAGGAATACAATTTCGCTCTTAATATCTAAACAGCTTATTTTCAACGCATGTTGTGAGTTCGTCGGTGATTTCAGTGTGTCGCGCGCGCTGAATGAGGTTTTGCAACGGTCATCGGTCATTATTACTATTGGAATTTACCACTGCTACTACTACTATTACGATACATACGTGCCCTTTATTTTTGGTTACCCCAAAATAACCCTATCGCTCTAGATCTGGGAGCTCTAGATCTACTGTTTCCAACTAATTCTACTTTATAGAGTTCTCACAAAGATTTTACATCAAGGTGATCTACATGCCTACATACAATTACTCCAATTACGCATCTGGCTGTTACGCTTTCTCTGTCTGAGATGAAGCCCAATGACTGAACCCAGGCCTAATGCGATGAGCTAGGCAATTAGGCAGGTAAGAACGCGCGAGCGCGCGCGCCGGCAGATGAGGGAGGCGGGGGAAAGGATGACTGGACCTCTCCCTACACACCCTATCACCCCTCACTCTCCTCGATAGCCAAATGTTGTCTCACCCTTTGCGAAATTCACAAGCGCCGGCGGGGAAGTGCTTAGAAACTGGTCGCTGGGATTTTTCGAGGGGAGCGCACGGTGATGAACATGTTATCGGCATCATTACAGCAGTATAACACCCGTGAAAGGAAGAACAAAAAATGCTTTTCACTACTCAAATATGTAGTTGCTTCTTGTCGATGGATGTTGTTGATCGGGGCCCTTTGATCAATTCTCCGTGGTCGAGACCCCCAGGGCCCTTCGAGATTCAATGCTCGCTGCACTCCTTTTGTTCGCACCCTCGCATCAGAGTTCCTACTATGTAGGCAGAGGAGGGCAGACTCTGGATGTTGGTATCTTACCCTACCACATAAACTAAGGCTGATGAGTCCCGCAGAGAGGGGGGGGGGGGAAACATGTGGGTACTATGAGATATATAGTGGTTGATGGACGGTACCGTGTAGGGCCGGAGTGAGAGAGGGAGTGAGGGAGTGAGCAGATATCCAGATCCACGTGCTATCAACAGCTCTTCCGGACCGGAGCATCTCAATCAGTCAAGTCTCCTTCTTTCCTACCTTATAGAATCCCCTGTGTAGGTACATGGCCAAGGGAGCACCGATGCACCATGGGGCAAACAGAGCATATATAGTACCTAGCAGAATGTACAATATCACACTTCTCAGCACTCTCAGCACTTCAGCAATAAGCAGCACACATCACACAAGGAGGCAAGCAAGCAAGCAGGGTCCACCGCCTAACGCAACTACTTTTAGAGTCTTGCCCTAGCGAGAAGCTCCCTAACCCAATCCCACACCCTACTAGGCCCGCAATCAACGGAACACCCGTTGATTGGACCTCGCTTGCAAACAGCTTTACTGCGTGGGGCTGGGGGTTGCTGATCCTTCCTCATGTGATTCAGATGATGGTGTGAAATGGATTTAAGCTTTTTTATGAAGGGCGCCGCCCGTTGAAAGTTGGATGTTGAGGAGCCGCACCTGTGGCATAAAGGAGGAAAGAAGAAAGGCTTTGCTGGATGGGATGTGCATATCTCTACTGGAGGTGGAGTGGGATGGTACATACATGTACCCATATGTACTTACGGGATGCTGGAAAGTGCGTACATGTACTCTACTCTATGTGCCTACTATTTGTTGCTTGAATTCAAATTCATAGACGTGGTAATATTTTTGATCTGTCGCTTTTCGCTGGGTGATAAGCACTTCCTCGTCTGGGAAGCAATCGGCCTAGAGTACATGTAGCTCTGTAAAGAACTGAGGAAAGAAAAAATATATACTGCATATAATTTGTACTCGATTTGCTCCGCCATCAGGATTGGCAGATTCAGAATATCCACCATGACATGCGCCACTTGTGAATGTATGTAGAGTAGCCAGAGTAGATCTAGAGTAGAACAAACCGTCGTCCCATAGGCCACATGCAAAGATGTAGGTAGAGTACCGCTCTAGACCCTGCCGATAGCATATTCCCCTACTCTATTTGTGCAACGTGGACTGCAGGTTTCCGGTCGAACTTAACCTCAATCACCAAGCTCCTCAGGTTACTATCTACTATCTTCCGGCCTGGAACCAACACACAGTGACGATGGCGAACCACTATCATTCCGCTTTGTCGTGACTGGCTGGCTAGCTACCTGCGCCCGCCGTTGAACGTACGTACGAACCTAGATCTGGATTCTCTTGACGGTTTGTAGATCTGGCTCGAGTCTCTTTTGTCGACGTTTTGTGGTACCTCTTAATAGGAATGCAGTCATCCGCCAAACGGTTTTTGTTTTCTGGTTAGGTACATATACATAGGTCCTTTATTGGGTTTCTAAACCTGGACACATGCTCTATCGGGGCGGCGATGGGGTCCCGTCGTCGTATTTGCTCTTTCGTAGCCTTCCTTGACTTCTTTAATCCGATTCGAATCGTTGGCACGAGGGAAGAGTCAGTATTGCCAGCGGTTTCTGAAGATCATAAACGCACAAATAACCAAATGACCGGGTTGCCCATACCTTAGGTACTCTAACACTCTACCATACCTACCTACCTGCCTACTTACAATACGTACGCATACACACCCTATAACTACATGTCTATATGCAACTGCGATCGCGCCTCACCCGTGCCAAAAAAAAAATTTGATCATTTCACCCAAGGCCAGGGCGAGCGGATCAAGATTTGATTCCTAAAGATGATGTTTCACTTGACGTCCGTTTCGCCACTGCCACGTTTGTTGTCTGAGTTCATTTTCATCTCCGGCCGAACCCTCGAGCCCTGGAGGGTTGTCATGTCAATTTACATGCCTAGAGGTACTAACACACAGACAAAGACCAGAGCCAGAGCCAGAGCAAGATCGATCTTTATTTCGAGGTTGTCAATAATCGACACATCTGTGCACTACGGAAACTCGTAATTGCCATGCGCATTGCGCACCGCGGGTGGGCTTTTTCTTTCTTGGACGCCTAACTAGACTCGTTTGGCGTCTTATCGAATTTAGGTCTTGACCAAGGCTTCAGATCACGTATGGGGTTCTTGTTGCGGAGTTGAAGTTGCCACTTGGATGGGGTAGGGTAGGGAGGATGCGTGCGGGATCCAATCAAGCATAGCCAGACAGACAGCCAGACAACCAGAACTGACAGGGCAAAAGGTGGTGGCTGGAGGAAAAGAGATAGAGGGATGCGTATGCTGTCTATTGCCACTATTGTTCGACATGGCGATTTCAATTATCCATGAGACTTACATACATATGTACCTCTTGCGGGGGAAGTCCACGTTTGGCCTGTGGAGGGATAAAATAGTTAACAAAAATAAAAGGAAACCGAGATGAGTGAGTGGATGGACAGCGACAGCTACTCTAGCGGTTGTGCCACTAGATTGCAGGAGGGCCCGAAATGCAGTTGTACAGATCAGTCTTTTTGGCTGGAATCGGCAGCCACCGGGATGAGAAGTCGAACGGGGAGGAGGACGGGGGTGGCTCAATTGCAGCATGCTGTCTGTCGCTGTGGGTAGAGGTATGCAGTCTGTTGATCCATACCTCGTAATTCGTAATTCTCTCACTTTTATTTTTCGAGAGACAGGTACTTCTTTCTTTCTCCAGAGGTCTTTCCCACGGTTTTGCGGCTTAATTTCGGGAGTATCTCATATTTTTGGGGAGGGTGGAGGAGGGAGATTTGGGTCTGGTGGTTGTTGCATGTATGTATGATGTACCTACTGGTTATGATGCGTCTGTTGAAAGACGGAAGGATCAAGCAAGTAGGCAAGTTGCAAGCAAAGCAGGTAAAGCAAGCAAGAACATACAGAAAAGTAGAGGAACAGCAAAACCTCCAAGTTTAGAACCCGTTAGAGTGGAAGAGAAGGACGTGAAGTCGAAAACCAACTATTTTTCCCCCACCACCTTTCCTCCAAGCAGATCTCCATCCATCTATATCCCAGGTGCTTTCTCCAGATTTCCCCCATCTATATTACGCTGGCAGACGCAGCAGCAAAGCTACCTTCGATCAATTGACGGACCCTGTTGACTTCTGCGTTGGCCTTCCCGTGAGATCTTGGAAGATCATCAACTGGCATCTAAGCGAAAAAAAAAAAAGAGGGCCCTTCGTTCGGACATGCCCTCTCGTCTCCTTTCATCAGTCATCTCCAAGGGACAGCAGCAGTAGTACTAGCAGCTCTGCCGGACCCCGTCCACTCATTTTTATTTATTTTTCAAATTCATCAATTTCCTTTGATTTCTTTCTTTTTTGTTTAGTTTTGTTTTTTATTGTCTCGACGTTCCTTTTTACTGCTTCTGCTTGCTCTCTGGTGAGTTTCACACTGTTGCTCTGCTGTGTTCGATTCCAGCGCCGTCTCTGCCGCTTTTGCTGCTTAGACTCGTGCTGCTGCTCCAAGTCGGAGTCGAAGAAGCCGAATTCCAACTCAGATATTCCTCCTGTTGTTGTTGCTACTACCACTGTTGTTACTACTCTTACTAGCAGTAGTAGCCGTGTGAGCTCCCGTCTTGAGCGTGAGCGTCGTTGTTGTGAAGAGCAGAGTGAGCGTGAACAACGTGGAGAGGACCGGGACCGCTTGGGGGAGATGCCGATACCGGGCTTGAGATTGAAGCAGCGAGTGCTAGATGTTCAAGCATACATCACGAAGCGTCGAAATTCACACTCTACCCCACAGCCTCCCGAGCGATTAGAGCGATCATCTTCGCCTCTAACGGCAAGGCTCTCGTTAAGCAGTTCGTCCTCGAATGCCGTGGAGATCAAGAACGATCACCAGAGCAGGGCAAGCATCAAGTCGGCTCCAGGCGAACGCCCTACTTCTACTGACAGTACTACCACTGCACCGAGGGGGGAAGGTTCGGGAACAGCGGGAAGTTCATCTCGTAACGGCTCAGCAGTAATAATATTATCAGGCGCACCAAAATCTCAAAACTCTCCAACGCAGCAGCAGCCGACTCCTTGTCCTCCAACACAACTCACTCCTCCACTACCACCTCTAGCATCTCCGCCGACGCCCTCAGAGCCTCCAATCGTCTCGAAATTCCTTGAAAACGGCGATCAGGACTCACCACATTCTACTCCCGAAATTTCCCCCGTCGCATCTCCTGCCGCCAGTATTACTACTACTACTCCGGTCGTCACACCAGCATCACCACAAGCAGTAGACTCGGCGTTTTCCTTTCAGCCGCCGAGGAAAGAGAAAAGCAGAGCAGCGCGCCCCGAATTCCAGCAGCCTCTCCCACACTCCATACATCAAGCACAAAACGCCGCGTACATTCGTCGTCCATCACAACTTGCCCGAAGGCAATCGTTGTTCCCAAACACAGAGGGTGCTCTGATTCAGAACCTTCTAGATCCCGACGGCAACAACCAACAACAGCAGCAGCAACAACAGCAGCCCGTTCCCGAAGAGAACCCGACAAACAATAACTTTCACTCGGCACCCGTCGATTTCCACCCTCTTCCTACGCCTGCTACACTGGGCCCAGAGATGCCTATCAGGAAGGTTTGGGTGAAACGGCCAGGTGGATCACCAACGACTGTCAGTGTCCGCAATGAGGATATGGTGGATGATGTAAGGGATGTGGTTCTGAAGAAATATCAAAATGCCTTGGGGAGGAGCTATGATGCCCCGGATATTACATTGCGAATTTTCCCACGGCATCCAAGGCCACGTTCTCTGGATCACAACCAGAACCATAATCACCATGGTTACAACAATCACATCTCCGTGGAAAGAATGTTGAACCCAGATGAGACACTTGTACACACTCTCGATGAATATTTTCCTGGTGGCCAGTCGATCGACGAGGCTTTGGTCATTGATGTACCCCCTCTTCCGTTGCGGAAGACACCTCGACCGTCCCCCCATACCTATGCATACGGTTCCACACACGAATCTCACCTAGGTATCGAGAGTAACGAGTACTTCCCACCTATGCCTCTGGTGCCATCTTCTCATAACCAATCACAAATAATGAACGGTGGCCCACAAAATGTTCTATCAGGTCCCTCAATCGCTGTATTGACCACTGGCCAAGTATCAAATCTGCCAGGATCACCAGGGGGCGGAACTCGGAGAGGCCCAGCCCGGCCTGGTACTAGACGACTAGCAACTTCATCGCCAACCATACATGCTTCGGGCCCAGGCGTGGCTACTGCGGGAACAGTCATGCGAGCTCGTTCGAGAGGCAATTCCGATGCAGCCAATCGAGATCAGCCTCCTCCCCCACCACCAATTCCTACACCGCCCACTGAGGATATCCCCCAGACGGTCCAAACGCCTCCTCCAGCGCGTGTAGCATCACCGTTATCAACTAGGATCAAGAAGGATAAGAAGCAGCACGCATCCCCTGCAGGATTACTACCCGATGGAGCCGTGCCCCCAATCAACGTCCTTATCGTCGAGGACAATGTTATTAATTTGCGGCTTTTAGAGGCATTCATGAAACGTCTCAAAGTCCGATGGCAGTCGGCGATGAATGGAAAGGAGGCAGTTGAGAAATGGCGGGCAGGCGGGTTTCATCTAGTGCTGATGGATATTCAGCTTCCCGTTATGAACGGGCTGGAAGCCACGAAAGAGATTCGCCGGTTGGAACGAGTTAACTCAATAGGATTCCAGGATCCCCCTCTTCCTAAGAATGCAGTACTTTCAGACGAGGACAAGCTCCCGAATTCTATCCTTTTCAAATCGCCTGTTATTATCGTCGCTCTTACTGCATCCTCTTTACAGAGCGATCGTCATGAAGCATTAGCAGCTGGTTGTAACGATTTCTTAACTAAGGTGAGTTTATGTTTCCAATCATATTCCTCCCACTATTTGTTTACTAATGATGAAACAGCCTGTAAATTTTATCTGGTTAGAGAGGAAGGTAACTGAATGGGGCTGCATGCAAGCATTGATCGACTTTGATGGGTGGAGAAAGTGGAAGGACTTCACGAATAATAATGCCGGCGCAAGCGACGGAAAGGTCAAACCCAGACATGGAAGACAAATGCAAATCGCAAGGGGTGCGGCAGCCGCGGAGGCAGAAAGCAGAAGATTAGATGCCAGCAGTCCGATAACGACAGTAGGATGAGCAATTTCTATTGCTCTGGACATCCAAGGAGGAATCGACTTATCAAACGGCGTTGAGTGGGTTTTGTTATTGGCAGGGATTCTGCAAGAGTCGGTGTTACGATGAAATGTTCTGCGGGTTCGTTTTGGGTTCTATGTTAGGAAGAGCTGGCTGTACTCTCATTTGTATGTCATGTGATATTTTCCTTTTCTTTCCTTTCTCTCCAATCTTTTTTACTATTATCTCTTGTTTCCTCACTGTTACTTGGCATCGCAATCGTCATTATAGTCATCGCGGGCAGGGCATTTCTTGTTGGCGATCATTGGAATTATTCCGTTGGTTGAAATGGGTTGAACTCAAGCAAGCATAAAACACAGGGCTTGGGTTAGTTGGGCGGTTGGTGTTGTCCTCATACTTTCGTTTTCATTTTCTTTTTTTATATATTCTTTATATTGCATTGATAATAATGTAGTGTGTTTTTGTTTGTATATATATCGCGGCCTTCAGCGTTCGTGTAGGAAAAAACGAGTTGGACTTGTTTTTTGTCTCTATTTTCCCTCTATTTTCTATCCTCGCTTTCTCCTTTTCCTTTCTTTATATAATTATATGTAGTATCACTCTAGGATCGTTACATTACTCGACGGGGGGGGAACAGCAATATACCCTTTCTAAATTCGTCTGTTTCCCTTCCTTTCTTTAGCTCTATGTACTCTCACTCTCTCTGTCCCCTCTCTGGTAGCGGTTTCCTATGTTGCTGTTGAGCTTTATACTGCAATATCAGTTAAATTGTATGAACTGGATTTCTCATCAATTACAAGGGCTATTCACATGGATCGGGTTTGGTACTCTAGGCGTTACTTTACTCTAAACGGCTAACAGTCCAAGTAACGAATCCCCATCGAAAAAACATATCTAAATGATTGCCCTACCCATAATTTTGGTTTAGATGTCAATCCTGATGTGAAATACCCTATTGGCCTGGGTTTTAGTGCGTGCTGGTATTTGAGAGAGTAGGAAGGGCCTTCAGACTGAGATCCGTAGAATGTCGGGTAATCTGATTGGCTGTTGATAATGTAGGAGACTGTCGTTATAAACAGTGGCTTGGCATGGCCACTATCCTCCTTGTTCACTACCGCTGTATTTGAGAATATTCGTTGCGCCTCAGCAGGGGTATAAGCCAACCAGAGGCAGTATTTGGACGTCAATATGCAAGTTTTTGTAGAGAATATCCCTGCTGCAGCGCAACAAATTTTCTCAAATACTGCGGTACCGGGGTTGCCAAGGCAAAAAGCTGAGGATCTTCACCTTTAGAGGAAGCAATCTTCAAGAAAATAGCCCTCTTTTACGGGATCTAAACTACTCTAAATGTAGTTTAGCAGGTGGCCTTGGCAACCCCCCGAATAACTCTACATCTTTCCTTCAGTTGTCCTTCTTCAAGCATTTTTCTCTCCTTTACGTACTTTAGTTAGAAAACACTACTTTCTGGAAGAAGTTCAATTAAGAAAACCTAACCCTGAATTCGCTATTGATAGATGTACCATATGATGACGAGATTCGACTATAGAACCATTTATTTGTTGAATACGTAAAATATATATATGCATACATGTATATATGAAGCTCTGATAGATGCCACGCCCAATGTAGGTGGTACCTTGAATAGCTATGGGTCTGTAACACACCACTCTGCGAGTTTTGTCTCGGGGTTTTATTAACTACAAATGAATCACAGGGATGTATTGCACACTAAATGTGTTTACAGTAGCTACAGCACGAGTAGGGCACAGCATTGCGGGTAAGAATAACTAAATACTCTGTGTGACACTCGTTCAAAAAAGATCTCCCTGGTTTCAAGACCTATGTAGCAACATACCAAATAAAAAAAAGATAAACATATAGAGAGTTGATGAATTCGAAGGATGTCGGTGGACAAGGAGGAAAAATTGCGCCCTAATTTTAGCGATGATTGCTCCCAGGGCCTTGCACATAGAAAGACAAAGAAAATAGGCAAGGGAACAAAGTGAACGAAAAGAAGAAGAATTAAATAAGCCCCTAGGTAGGTATCGATAATGAGCTAGTAAAAAACGTACTTGAAAGGAAATAAAGAAGAAAGGTCGCAAAATTGTAGAGCTGAAAAGAGAGACAAAATAGAGGCCAAAGACAGGAGAGCCACCTAACCCCCCCCCAGGTATGTTTATCAAAACACCTTTTGAATTGGAAGACACGAAGAAAATAACCCTGCTCCCCAACATGTCCTTCAACCCTATTTTTCTCTCATGCTTTCCATCCATCTTATAACGTAATTAAGCGCGCCTCATCCCAACTGCTTGGTAACAACCGATTATTGCCTTCCTAGCGGTTTAAATCTCCACCATAAAAGAAATTCACAGTGCTCCAAACTCTCTAGATGTCTTTAGGTAGAACGTCTAGACATCACCATTTGATTTCTCATCCATTGGTTGATTGTGTTCACGAGTCATTCTTGCCTCACTAATCCAGCCGTAAATTAGACATCTTTGGTGTAATTAAGGGCAGGGGGTCAAATGGAGAAAGCTTACATTTCCTTGAGTTGTGATTCACGAGCGAGTAGCTCCTGTCGCTTCTCGTTGATTTCACGCTGAACCTTGACCTCAATTTCTCGGAGTTTCTCTTCCTCACGCCTGAGCTGCTCTTCTTTGAGCCTGACGGATTGCGTAGCAAGATCCTCAGGGTTCATAGAGCTTTTTCTTTCGTTTAGTCAGCAATTATTTCTACTAGGGTGTGGGTTTTAGATTTTACATACGCAGATGTACCACCCTCTACAGACTTTGACAACTTCTCGGTTCTGTAATTTTCGTACAAGAAATCGTGCGTGATTTCCTTCAAATCGGCCAAATGAGAATGCAGTAAAGCAGATCTGATTGCCAGGAAATCGGAGTGTCTCGGGTTATCAACCTCGACAATACCCCATGGATACTGTCGGGCGCGAACCTTGCGACCACCAATCTCCACAATTTCTTCGCTTCCAACAATAGCGAAAGGCATCAAGCCACGCAACTCGGCATTTTCCTCAACAGTATCCTCGTCGTCTTCCTCAATGTCATATGGGAAGTTATAGACCGGAATGCGATAATGCTCGATGTCCTCCATCACGAGCTTCTTGGACTCTGCGAGTTCTGCAGGGGTAAGAGCATCCGCCTTTCCGATGACAGGGATGACATTAACGCGGGGAGAAAGGCGCTTCATTAGTTCAATATCCAGCTCACGGAGACTAGCGATAAAAATTAGAGATATCTTTCACGAAATACAGGCAAGACGGACATACCCATGACCTGTTGGTGTGATAAAATAAAGAAGGGCGTGAACACGGTTGTCGCGGAATCGAGGGTTACGCTTGATACGGGACTCCTCGGCAAGAATATCATCGTACTGACGTTCGAGGTAGCCAGATATTTCGCCAAAACTGTTACCAAAACAATTGTTAGAACAAGGATAGAAATAAAGGCGGTATGATATTCAGAACGCACCTGGCCTCGTTATCAATTTGATCACCAAATCCGGGGGTATCGACGATAGTCAAAGATATGCGAGTTCCCTCCTCCTCAAGCTCTGTTGGCCCTATTAGCAAGCTGTTAGGGGGCTAGAGTCAGATACAATATAGCGTACCAACAGTGACAGGCTTGATTCGTACACCCTCTTCAACGTGTGCATTGGCATAGTCATCACAGTCCTTGGTTTGCAAGACCTTCTTGCCGCAAAGAGTGTTTACAAAAGTGGTGCGGCCTAGTTGGAGGAAACGATGTCAGCATAGCACTAGCTATACTTGATGGGAAACAATTCCCTGCACCAAACATGGGGGGATTGAAGCTGTGGAAAGGGGATTGTACCGGTTCCCGAAGCACCGCAGACCATGAGGCAGAATTGAATACCCTTTTTGACATTCTTCTTCCTGCGGATCTGTCGGGATGAGAGCATTGTTAGCGGGACTGCTCTGATAGGCAGTAGAACACGGTTCAATTAGGGGCGGGCGATTGAGACGCGAAGGTTCTTAGTGTATATGTGTTGAGAACCTGTAGAAGAAGGCTAGAGATAGAGAAGAGAAGTAGGAGTATTATGATAATGGTGATAGATGATGAAATGAGGATCGAGGGAGGGGAGGGGGAAGGCAGGATGTGCAGGTGGTGTTGACGAAGTTCAGGGTTAACCTACAGCACTCAAAGGAGAAGACATGGTGGTGGTGTGGTAGATGACTAGGCGATGTGTAGGAACACGGGTCTCAGGGGGTTGTTAATGAATTAGGAAGAGCGGCCACGGGAGCTAGGTAGGTAAGCACACAAAGCACGTCAAGGCACGGGCAGTAAGTCAGGCAAGACGAGGAAAGGTTGAGGAAAAGGAAAGGGAGAGGTTGGAGGTCGTGGTGGGTGGTGAGGGCAGAAAGACAGACGGAGTGAGTCTGGCTTAGTAGGGAGAGGAGGTTGCAGTGTTCAGAATTCTGGAGACGCTGGAGACGAGAGCCAGCATCAACAAGCAGAAGCCCCTTTTCCCGCGAGCCTTGGCAGTCCCCGACCACAGGAAGATCATCACTTTTTATAATTTACCTGGTGAAAATAAACCCCATCGTGACAGTAATTTCAGAATTGGCACCTGAAACATTCCTCTCATGTTCTATACTGTTTGTTTCCCATTTGTACACTGTTTGCAAATTTCCCCATGGCTTGTGACATATAAACTCTGACCAGCTTGGACCCTGATTTAATCTGCAACTTAAAAATGCACCTCTGCCGGACTAGGCCCGTATGTGCTCAGTAGCCGGGTAACCTTTAACTCTTGATGCAACCCCTGTCACTCATCTGACGCACGCGTGTGTGACGCGCCATGATTTGATGCGAAGCTAGCGCAAGTACCAACTCTGAATTGAATCTCGTTCGTGAGCTCCTGCCACAAACCCAAACCCAACTAGAAAAGTAAACAATGAACAATATCCGCGCTATAGAGGCTCTCAACCAGCGTGAACTCGAAGCCGGTGTCGTGAGTATTATCTCTATTCCTCGATTCTCTTTAATATTCTAATCCTCAATCTAGCCGCTTTCCGCATCATGGCACACGGATTGGTCAGATACCGCATACGTCTTCATCGGTGGTCTTCCATACGAACTTAGTGAAGGAGACATTATCACCATATTCTCCCAATTTGGTGAACCTGTACATGTCAACCTTGTTCGTGATAAGGACACCGGTAAGAGTAAGGGCTTTGCCTTTTTGAAATACGAGGACCAGAGAAGCACCAATTTGGCGGTGGACAACCTCGGTGGTGCCACAATCTTAGGAAGAATAATCAGGGTCGACCACACCCGATACAAACCAAAGGAAGGGGAGGTGGTTGATGAAAATGCCCATGCGAACGCTGGGACCAGGGCCAAGAATGAAGACGATCAAGTACGACCTGTGAAAAGAAGAAGAGGCGATGGTAGTTCTGAAGATGAAAGTGGTCGGATAATAAAGGCACCTTCACGGGAGATGCTCAAAGAAGAGTTGGAGCTGCAGAAGTTGATTCGAGAGCACGACGAGGACGATCCAATGAAAGAATACCTGATTCGCGAGAAGAAAGAGGAAGTCCAGAAGGCACTCGAGAAACTAAAAATAGACAAGAAATCGTCAAAACATAGACACCATAGTGGAAGGGGCAACAAGAACGAACATAGGCACCGATCACACCGACATAGGAGCCGGTCTAGAGAGCCTTCTAGGCGCCATAGGTCTCGGTCAGCAGATCGCCGACATTCTGCGAAAGCAATTGAGGAGACCCGTCGTCCACGGGACGATGTTAGGGAGGCACATCGAGATCGGGTTGGTGATAAGAATCGGGTCAGAGACAGAGATTTACGAAGGGAACGGGGTGATGATAGGGAAGGAGGGGATATGAGAGACGGGAATAAAGAGAGGGAACGAGGACAAGGAAAAGATATAAATAAAGAGAAGGGTAGAATCCACCATCGGGATCGAGAAAGAATAGAGGTTACTCGGAAGGAGAGATATGGGGATGACAGGTGAAGCCTCTTTATCAAATTAGTATATATATTGATGTTTCGCAAATGATGATCTAGTTACGGTAGACCTCTCCTGCTCGTACATTATCGGAGCCCCAAAATCAAGGAGATTGGCCGTCGTTAGTTCTAGGTCTATGACTATTCAATCCATTCTTTCTAGGGTTTACTTGCTGTATCTTTGGGCTGTGCGGCTTTCTTCCCATTGGGATTTGTGATGCTTCAAAATAACCAAGAGACTTGAGATGCATTTGTAGAGTATACCGCCAAAACCCTAATCCGGGGTCGGAAGAGCCGGAAGAGCCGGATAGACCAGAAAACATGAATATAGAACTTGTTAAACGGTCCATGTGACGTATAGCTTGATCGTGTTTCTCATTCACCTCTGGTTACTATTTATAGATACACAAGGCTTCAGGTTTTAAAGGGATATCCAAAATCAATCTAATGATCATTGACCGTGTTGTCCCCTGACTCAAAACTTCTGGTTCGTTCGTATCTTCGTTAAGACTTGGCAGACATCCATCCAGTAATGCTAGTTATATAATAACCTATAAGTGCCAATACCTGATACCTCCTTGAATGCCGATTGCACCTCAACCAATCATTTCCATAGCCCATATGGTTGGTTTGTGTATTTCCACTGGACGAGAGATTAGGAAATGAATCATTCAATCATCGGGGGGCGTTTTCCCTACCAGTTTGATAGTTCCATCCTCGGAACCTGTAGCATATAACTTTCCGTCTGGGGAAAAACCAACGCTCCAAACACTTCCATGATGTCCCTTATAAACCTCCAATTCTGCCTGAGTATCGTAATCGTACACTCTGACCCAAGTGTCCTGGCTTGTCCCCGCTATCATTTTTCGTGTTTGTTGATGCAAAGCTACACACGAAAGCTCATACTCCGTTGTAATACTTTTAATGAGTGACATGCTCTGTGTGTCGAAGAAATACGCCGACTTCCCTGCTGTTGCGCTGATAAGAGTTCTCTCCGGGCTTAGCTCACAAGAAGTGACAACTTCACCCATATCAAACTGTGATACCAGCTCTCGAGATCGAATATCCCACCAACGCAGCTTTTTGTCATCTGATCCCGAGACGATTGTATTTTTGTCGGACCAAACGAGCGATTTAATGGTTCCAGCATGTACGTTTGTACCAATTTCCATGGGAGTGTCTGAGTGGGCCAAGTCATAAACTCGGAGTTTTTTTTCCGGGCCACCAGTTGCTATATGAGTAGGGTTTGGGGCGAAAGTGACCGTGCGGACGATATGGTTATGCACCAGGGTTTGGAGACACTCTCCTGTGAATGTATCCCAAACCTTTCTATTCGATAATCAAAATTTGCATGTTAATCTTAATATCATGGGCTAGTTGAAGCTTACGCCGAGAAATCTGCCGAAGCAGTAGCTGCAAGATTTGCGTCGTTTGACAGCCGTGCCTGCCATACTGCACCCTTGTGGCCGAGAAAAGTTCCGATCCTGGGTCGCGAACTAAATTGAGCTTAATCCAACCAGCGTTCTTAAATGGAATCAGCTCACCAATCACCTGTGATACCATCCCGAATCATTGGATTGCCATCTGGAGTGCATTCGTTAGCTATTGACCGGCGGAATCCTGTCGCTCTCAAGAGAAAGAAAATGAAAGGCAGAAACCGAACCTTTACACGCGGATATCAGGTAGTATTCATCGTCTGGTAACATATCAGAGAACGAGAGATGTGTCACTGGCCGAGAGTGACCATGACATGTCAAAGGGACAACACGAGGGGTCTCTACAGAGAAAGATTAGACAACTCCTATAAAACTAGGAGAACCAAGCCGACTGACGAATTGAGCCTCCGCCATTTGTGCTCTGGCCATTATTAGGAAGATTGATCGTTGGTGATCCAGAATTCATTCTAGCTATTTCAGTTCACCCTGGGGGTTGTCTCTGGAGATGGCTGGTAGTCGATGGTCTAATGTGTAGGGACCGCAAAAAGAAGCGAAATTTAGTAGACTGGAGCAGAGTCCACGAAAATATACACAATTACAGGTGAGATGTACTATAGAAGACGAGTGTAAGTCCGCAGGTAGGTGACGGAAAAGGTGGTGGACGGATTTGGTCGTAAAATCGTTAAACGTGGCGTCGAGAACTCGGGGTTAAGTTGGACTGTATGTTCCCGGGCTCTAGACAGATGTGGATTAATGGAATGACAACTTGAGGTGAAGTGGGTGGATGAGGGTGAGGTACCTGGCTAAGCGGTGAGCACTGAACCCTAAGTGTCAATAGACAGGTTGAGCGGGGACGCCTGCACCGGGACAGAAGAACCATAAGACATTTGAGCCTCAAACGGCGGTTTCAGGCTTAGTCATCTAGAGCTAAAGCAAGCTGCCCCGCCAAGTGATGACGATTCAGGCTGCCCCTCTGTCGTGAACACCTAGGGGCTTCGTTATCTCCATCATTCTTCCAAACTTTGTGATTCTTCGACATTGTCATACAATATTTTAGGAATGTACAAGCTTACTGCGCAACTCCGAGGCCACGAAGATGATGTAAGTAGCTTTCATATCTTACCCTGGAGCTCCCTGTGGTTGCTTCTTGGCTTTCCCGAATGTCAGAATATCAAGGTTAATTATAATTCTACTTGTAGGTTCGTGGTGTTGTCTTTCCATCCCCAAATCTTGTTGCCTCGGTCTCTCGGGATGCAACAGTTCGACTATGGAAACGTAAAGACGCACAATCTGTAACTTTCGATGACCATATCAACTCTACCGGACAGGCTTTCGTCAATAGCATAACATTCATCTCTCCTAGTCAAAAACATCCCAATGGTCTGTAAATCTCTTGTTTGTCAAAAGGCAAAGTACTGAATATTTATCCGTGCAGGCCTGATTGTTAGTGGTGGTCAGGACACAATCATTGAAGCCCGAGAACCACTGGCTGGAGCACAGGATTCGGATGCGCCACCCGCATACATGTTGTTAGGGCATAGCCACAATGTTTGTGCATTGGATAACTACGGGGATATCATTGTCTCAGGATCTTGGGACGGGTATATTCCCCTCTTCTATCCGATCTCTGCTTGGTGTTTTAACAAATCGTGTAGTACCGCTCGGGTTTGGCGAAACGGCGAAACACAACACGTTTTGCAAGGCCACGGGCAAACTGTATGGGCTGTTCTCGCGCTTTCAGAAACGGAGATAATTACTGGATCGGCGGATAAGACGATAAGACTCTGGAGGGACGGTAAACAAGTAAAAATATTGGGCGAACATACAGAAGTCGTCCGAGGGCTGTGCAGACTTCTAAATGGTGGTTTTGCTAGTTGCTCTAATGACGGGTAAGTTCTTCTGCCAAAATGACGGAATGCTTTTGTGAATATACTAACATTAATCAGCACGATTCGTCTTTGGAGTGCAGAAGGGCATCCACTGCAAGAGCTTCATGGACACACCTCCTTCATCTACTCAATCGCTGCCCTACCAACTGGAGAGATTGTCTCTTCTGGAGAGGATAGAACAGTTAAAATCTGGAAAGGTAACTTCCATTTATCTGGTTTCTCATAAATACTCCTGTTGGTAGCTCTTTCTAAATCTCTGGACATGATAGACGGTAACTGTATTCAAACTATAACACATCCTGCTATTAGTGTTTGGTCTGTTGCTGTGTGTCCCGAGACTGGAGACATCGTTACCGGGGCGAGTGATAGGGTTGTGCGGGTCTTCTCGCGAGATCAGGCTAGATGGGCTGATGAAGAGGGCTTAAAGGTGCTCCAAAACTCGATTCTACAATTTGGTTGGCATGAAATATCACTGGAGACTTATTTGCTAACTTTAGTTTAGGAATTTGACAGTGCCGTTGCAGCTTCAAGTATTCCTGCGTTAGTGTCTACTTATCCATGAATCTTTATCTAGAGTTAACCTTTCTAATTCATTTTGTAGCACGCAAGTCGGTGATGTGAACAAAAAAGATTTACCAGGCCCAGAAGCTCTTCAGCAGCAAGGGAAAAAAGATGGACAGGTATGTTTATTTTAAGATTAACTTGTGACGCATAGGCATTACAGTACTTAACACTTTGTAGGTAATCATGATACATAATGAGGGGAGCGTAGAAGCCTATACTTGGTCTAGTCAGACCAGATCTTGGACCAATGTTGGGACCGTCGTCGATGCTATAGGTTCGGGCCGCAAACAGCTATATAAGGGCAAGGAATACGATTTTGTCTTCGACGTTGATTTCCAAGAGGGCGCACCACCACTAAAGCTTCCATACAACGCATCTGAAAACCCATTTGATGCAGCCCGAAAATTCCTGGAAGATAACGAGCTTCCAATGACTTACCTGGATACTGTAGGTAATTTCATTGTGACGAATGCAAAGGGAGTCGAGCTCGGTGGAGGTCAAGATAGAGGTGGTCCGGACCCCTGGGGCACAGAGAATCGGTATCGACCAGGAGAAACGTCTTCTCCAGCCCCGCGCCTACAACCAACCAAGCAAAAGTTTATACCACAAACAGTATATCTTTCTATCGTTGCCGCAAATCTGGCAACTATCCAAAAGAAAGTCAACGAAATCAACCAAGACCTCATTGCAAAGGGCGAGAAGGAGGTTGCCCTGAACCCTGACGAGGTCTCTGTTCTTGCAAAGCTTATAGAATTTCTTCAAACTGCTGCTTTACTTAACAAGCCGATAGAAAAGCCATTTGCTGCCACCGAAGCAAGTTTAGACTTGCTCATTAAAATTATCAAGAGCTGGGCGCCACAGAATCAGCTTCCGGGGCTGGATTTGTTGAGGCTATTTGCAGCAGCAAGCTCCCAGGTAGCAACATATCAATCCAGTGACCAAAAGATAGGAGAAATACTCGAGACTTCAGGTGGTTTCGGCAACGGCTTGGTCAACAATGCTATGTTAGCGACGAGAACATATGTAAACCTTTTTCAGACAGTAGATGGTAGAGAATATATGAACACGCGGTTTGAGCGGGTACGTACTTTACGTATTCTTACCCATCCTGAACAGATTTTTTCTAACCCAAATTCATGTCAAAGACTGTTGAGTTAGTTGAAAATTCATCTGCCGGCACTACAAACCGAAACTTCAAGCAAGCCAAATCAACACTTTTCCTCAAGTAAGACCTGCCCACTTCCCATGGTTTTATTGCATAATAATCCTAATAACGACTGGTATAGCTATGCGGTTTTATTTCACTCTACGAACTCAGTTGACCGATCTATTGAGCTTCTCAAGCCTTTAACCACCATTATTGGCACTGAAACGGATTCCGAGGCTACATTTAGAGCGCTCGTGGCACTGGGAACCTTGTTGACACTTAAAGGCGACGTCAAAGCAGCCGCAGTCGGGATATATGAAACACGCCGACTTGTTTCAAAGGTTGAAAGCAGGCTTCCAGAGCAGAGAATCAAAGATGTAGTAGCAGAGATTAAGGCCTTACTTTAGATGGAAGTAAATTGACTGGTAGTGATAGAGAGAAGCAGTAATAGCAGTTGCCTGTATAGACATGGATACCCGGAGTGTTCTCCGTTACATGAACACGTTTCAATATTAAAAGAGATTGAAATCACCATGCAAATCCTCCTCCAATAATAGTGGACTATCATGTGTGGCTTCCTACAATAAGTTTCGCGTGAACTGGGGAGATGTTTAATGATGTCAGTGTTACTGCTGGCATGCTTATTTCCTTTGAAAACCTATTTTATTTTTCTTATGCCGTTGTCGTGGTAGCTTCCGGATTTCTTTTTTGTCTTTTTCTTTTAATTTTCGGGGATGTTCACGAGTTTACATGATTGTGAGGGCACGGCGTTATTGGATCAAGGGACACGGTGCATATGCTGCGGCACTATTAAGTAGGTACATGTCAGCGAAGTCTTACCTTTTCCCTAGCAGCTCTACTAGCAGATCTAGCTGAAACAAATTGTTGCACCCACCATAAGAACTAAGTATCTACATAAATTTCGTAGGTGCTTGTGTCATCAAATATCACTCGGCTAATTCGTTGCTTGGAATCAAGCTGTCACCGAACGACAATTGGTCTCTTATCACTTGAGAGAGCTCGTCGGAGAATAAATAAATAAAGGGCGTCTATAGGGTAAAGTAGCATTATTTTTATGTTAATAATGTCTGACACGTGTGCAGTGCCCAAACGCTCTCCTGTAGCGCGCCCTCAAGCCAGATGAGGAAAGTTCAATTGGTCCAAGCGAGATGCCATTTTGACCGAATATATCATGATGTTGAAGGGGTGAAACGAAGCTTCTAGTAGAACTCATGCCAATCGTCAATTTTCATTCCAGTGTTCGTGCTTCTTACACTTTTGGCATTTTTATCGGGTGTAACGGTCAGAGATTATTTGCAAATTACGGGTACAAATGTGGCTATAGTACGTCATCTGGAAGATTGTGTTTTCTTTTCTCTCGCTAACTCATATCTTTGTATGGAGTAACGAAAGGCTTGTGCCCTTTCCCCGCAATGCATCCCTCTTAAAACCAACGTTGTCTGTTGTCACCAGGAATAAATTTACCGAAATTTACTTTGTCAAGGACATCTACAACACCACCTGACGTCAAGTATTGTGATGGCTTAACCTAGTTGTGTTCAAAAGATGCTAGTTAGAAAGTCCGAGATTCCCCCGGGTTTCATTCGGATGCTGAAAGGGGGGGGGGGGAATACACTCTACATATAAGCTGGGCATCGTGAGCAATGTGGCTTGTACCATTTATCCTAGTAAGAGGACAATATTAATGCCACGTTTTTGTGCAGAATGACTCCAGACCCTAATTCCATTTCCCTCTTCACTGCAGCTTCTCCGCACTGTTTGAAAACTTTGTTCTTCGTTAGAATGCATATACCTATTTGCAAGGGATGAGGTACATGAGTAGATGAAGCAAATAAATAATTACACAAAATACAGTAAACATCAAGTCATCCGCTGATCCCGGTTAGAAAACTTAAAGACACCTGACCAAACGAGTGATCCGGACTGAACACCGACCTCAATTGTATGCAAGATACTAGGGTCTGCAACCAACTATTCGTCCAGAAGAACCGATATCCGCTGATTGTGCAATTATTCTTGGCAGTAATCCCGGCTTCCCTAAATATTCGGGTGAGATGGGGTGCCAATGGTTATCTGTAGACATCTTAATATCAATACATGTCAACTTTAGCTACGTACATATATCATCTATCAGCACTATCGACCGCGGATCCCCCTCCACTATCGTATTTTACCCCACGCTTTTTTCCAAGGAATTCGCACGATGGCAGTCCTAATGTGGCAATGCCTTACAACGCCCACCCGAGGTTAACCTACTTTTCGGTAGTGAAATAAAGCGAATTCTGAGAACGTTAACAAAATATTTGGTTATAAAAGAGAGCTCGCCCCTCTACATACATGAGCACCTACATAGAGCTTAAATGAACCATTACTCTCGAAGGTATGAAGATGAATCTGTTGTTTTCCATTTTCAAATTAATATTTATAACAACCTTTCCCCAACATCCTTAAACCCTTAAGCCAAAACATACACGTTACCCCTTTCTCTATCATCACTTCTCCGTGCCTTGTGTTTGATGACCTCATATGGATGACATAACTAATTTTTTTTTTTTTTTAAGTTCAGATAATCGTATACGTATCCCGTCTGTATCATTGATATTCAATTCAACCATCGCATAAACGTATTTCGGATAAAAAACTCGCTACAAGAGCCTGGTCTCGGTTATTGCGCTTCTGAATAGCCCTTCCGTACGTTGATCTATCAACCATTTGAGATAAAGGCTTCACCTATTAACAAGGCTGGGATTATCAGTTCCATAATCCCCTTTAAAATGGCACCCGGGGTTTTTCAACAGCTCGCTGTCTACAATGGTCGTGATGGCCATCAGCTTGAGGATACATCCGACGCTATCGACAATGTAAATGTCCTCAAAGCCGCCCTGAAGAAGCAAAACATCAACTTCGACGATGCTTCTGAGTTCGATGCCGAGAAAGATAAGACCCAATTTAGACAGTACCTCGATGCTAGTGACAGTGTCAAGAATTTCTACCGTGAGCAACATGAGAAACAAACAGTGGCCTACAATCTCAGGGCCCGGATAAACTTTAAGACAAAGAAGAGGGCTAGAATGAGTATTTGGGAAGCAATGGAGAAACTGAACACTCTAATTGACGAGAGCGATCCCGACACCAACCTTACTCAGATAGAGCATTTACTTCAAACTGCCGAGGCTATCCGCAGGGATGGAAAACCTCGTTGGATGCAAGTCACTGGCCTGATTCACGATTTGGGGAAGCTCCTATTCTTCTTTGATGCTGAGGGCCAGTGGGATGTGGTCGGCGATACTTTCCCTGGTGAGAACCTTTCCATTCAACATGATAGAGTTGTAACTTATGAAGTTCTTTCGCGACAGTGGGGTGCGCCTTTGATAAGCGAATCATTCTTCCAGAGACATTTATGAAAAATCCCGATTACAATCATCCTGTATACAGCACCGAGTTTGGAATCTACCACGAGGGCTGTGGTTTGGACAATGTTATGCTTTCATGGGGGCATGATGAATATCTTTACCACGTTGTCAAACATCAGTCCAGAATCCCCGATGAAGGCCTTGCCATGATTAGGTTCCACTCATTCTACCCTTGGCATAAGGAAGGAGCCTATCACAAATTCATGAACGATCATGATAGGAAGATGCTGAAAGCCGTCCAAGCTTTCAACCCTTACGATCTATACTCAAAGAGTGATGAAACACCAACTGTGGAAGAGCTCAAGGTATAATAGATGCCTCTTCATACCACACAAAAAGTTTGATGCTAACAGCTTATAATAGCCATACTATATGGAGCTCATTGACGAATTCTTCCCTGAGAGAGTCATTGACTGGTGATTATTACAATAAATTCTCTCAAAGGAAAATAAAGAGTCAAACAAACTGCACGGCAATTCTTTCATTTACGATTTCTTTTTCTAGGTTTTGATAGTTAATACACGGAGGCTCTCCCCTTTAGTCATGGTTTCTTTGGTCGCTTCATCTACTCTCCTTTGTATGCAGGTCATGTGGATCATCAACCACATGAGGATTTGGTATTCCTAACTCATCAGAGGCTTCTAAAGTACTAAGATAGAGATATCTGGCATCGCGGCTCTTCAGCCTAAATTTCTATTGATTCAGCGAGAAGACCAAAATTGAAAAAATTCAGATTTCTATCACTCATGATCCGAGTGATAGCTTATGATTGTGATCGAGATCTAAACTTCACTTGGATCTTTAGATGTGGCACTTGTATGCGAGAATGACCGGGTCCGAGATGTGATTGCTGTTTAAATATGTTTCAATGAGAGTAGGTAGACATCTGTATTCCCATCATATGTGATTTATTATCTACGTTGAGGTCCAAGCTATCAACCAGCACAGAAGAGTACTTCCGCCGAGCCCCTGCATATCGCATGTAGCCGGTCCTCCAACAACAGCGACACATCGAGGTATCCGTGTTTCAGAAGTCACGACAAGAACCTATGACTGTTACCTATCCTTTTCTCAAAATCTCTACCTAATAGGTGTCGAGTTGTCAGAGTTGAAAGAGCGCCTATCAAGTTCTTCTGTGGACAAAGTACATGATATACCTATATATACCAGCGCAACGGCCTGGATTCTACCAGACCAGAGTAAAACACACTATATGTCTGAAACCCAGCGTTGTATTCCATCAAATTAACATATCACATTGGTTGAACACAGCGATCCGAACCTCCTACAGGTACATGTACCTACTAACCTCATGGCAGAAAATTGAAAAAAATAAAAACGAACAAATTCAAAGCCAAGCCATAGAATGATATACATAGGTAAAATTACCCAAACCAACGCTAGCTATTTACATACATATTGATATCTCTTGTAGAGTCCCGGTAAAAATAGATGAATATAAACGCCTGCGCCGTTCTACTAGAAATCCCGGAATTGTATATCGTACTTTTCCATCATTTCTTTAGGGTATTCGTCGTCTGTTGTGGGTGCTGGGGGCTCGTAATGGTCAAAATACCTTGTGTCGCCTGCGAATCTAAGGTGTGGTATTATGGGACCCTGGTTGGATTTAACATTAGTCCACGAGAAAAAAGAAAGGAACTGCATAAAAATATATCATATCGGGAGGCATACCGGGTTGACCTGGCTTTCTAGCTCTTGCCAATCAATCCCATCAAAAAACCTGTGCGCCATCACTTGATGGCCGCCACCACGCATGTTTCCTAACCGTGCTGATAGATCTTTGGTGCAAAGTTTTCTTACAATATCCTTGGTTTCCTCTGGGACTAACGAAGGAAACGATATCCGTCCCGCAACAATCTTCTCGTATATCGCGAAGGGAGAGTTATCGTAAAATGGAGGAAATCCACAACTCATCTCATATATCAGTACTCCCAAGGCCCACCAGTCAACAGCTTTACCGTGGCCTTTACTCTGGATAACTTCAGGGCTTAGGTATTCCGGTGTTCCTGAAAAGAAGGAAACGGAACTATATTAGCAGCACTTCTGAAAAAAATGGGATACTTTGAATGTTTATTATACCGCAAAGTGTGTAGGTCTCACCTATGGAGTGGTGGGCCTGTCAGCAAAGCATAGCAAATTTAATTTGTGGGGAAATAAGACAAAACTCACGATCACCGACAACCTTGGCAAAGCCAAAATCTACCAATTTTACATGGCCTCTTGCATCAAGTAAGATGTTCTCGGGCTTCAGATCTCGGTAAACGATACCATGGCTATGTAAAAATACAAGGATCATCGCAATTTCTGCTGCATAGAATTGTGTCGTGGCAAAATCAAAACGGCGCGCTCGTCGTAGATATCCGAAGATTTCACCGCCTGTTGAGAATGGCGGATATTAGGCATTTGACTTGTGTGTTTGGGAAGAAAGTGGGTGCACCTGGCGAGTATTCAAGCTTTATCGATGGTGTTAGCATGCGCAGGTAGTTTATCACTGCAGTAAATCTACGAAGGACATACAAGTATATATAACGAATTTCGGTCTTGCCACGAGCACAAGTAATGTGTGATAAATGGATGTGGCCGGCAGACTTCCAAAATTGCTCTTTCGTTGCGTACCTAAGTCATTTTTTCAGCACTCAAGTATTCCTCATATCTTACGCGGCGGGAAACAGCATGATCGGGTTTGACTATAAGTTGTGAGTAAATGAAGATAATCACATACATGTTCGCATTGTTTCAGCCGAACAACTAAAATCCCATAGTACAAACATCAGCCTCTAGATATAAAAATTGCAGCCTTTCCCTGGCATATCCTGAGAATTTAGAGAATTTAGCTCCCTTACTGTCGGATTTTTTCAACTGTTTTAGGGCAAAGAGAGGTGCCTCGCCAGAGTTCGGCACGCTCCGAGGCTTTACAAGCCACACCCTGGCGAAAGTCCCGGTGCTGTCCCGCAGTCAGAAAAAGGCAATCATTATAACACATGGCCGACTCGTTGATTACCCCAAGGTCGTCATGAAATCGAAATCATCGACAGAAGGTTTCCTCCACTCCGAATCATCTTTCATCTCTTCTTTGAAGTCCGTCTGCGTTGTAGTAGTAGTAGAAGTAGTGGACTCTAGTTGTGAGACAGGCGGCTGAGCGGATGATACCGGGGAGTGCAACGAGTCGCTTTGAAAGTCAATATCCATTCCCGAATCAAACTTGAGGCCTGGCTTCGATCTTTCTTCCTCTGTGATGCTATCTGGAGGAGGTGTAGGAAGGTTCGAAGGTCCACGGTGCATGTTGGGCTCCATGTTTCAGTGGAGAACGGTGAGTATGTAAGTGAACGAGAGTGAGTATGTGAACGGTGGTTAAGCAGCTGTGAAATATGTTGTTGTAAGCTCTTCAAGGAGCATTAACCAGAAAACCGGTTTGCAGAAGTCAAGTTATCCAAGCGTGGCTCGATCTTCCACAAGATAGTGGCCACACGGCGTCGCAGATGCGGGTCTTTATTGTCTGAGCTCTAGGCGCTGCGTTGTGGACTGAATGATCGCCTACCTTCCCCAAACTTCGCGTCACAAGGAGGAGTCAGGGGAGCGGAGAGCCGGTGGAGGGGCAGAGGGGGGACTGGGGTTCAATACTGTAATACAGACAGCCATATTACGGCCCACGGTTCGGCGCCGCAGATCGAGATAAACAGCGGACCTGGCCAGATGACAGTGCGGGCATACGGGGTATGAAAATAATAAAGGGCAAAAAAAAAAAAAAAAAAAAAAAAAAACGCTCGTGTGAGCAGTACACCACGAGAGAGAGAAAAAAAGTCACTTTCTTTTAGAATCTGCAGTGTTTATACAAGCAACTTTCTCGCCATTATTCAACACGGTGGCGGAGAGAAGCCCGACAGTGGCTTTTAGAGAATACCGTACCGACATAGATTCCATAGTTACGAGCCGATGAAGTGACGATAGGATGTAGGTACATGGTGACTAGGTCTCTGTGGCGGTAACGCCGAATAGCCTACCAAGAATCAATATTTCAAGTTGCTTAGTGCGGATATGATTCTGGCGTTGGGGATTTCAAAGAGGGAAGCCCTTTTTCTTTCTCTTTTTTCCTTTTTTTCCTGCTCTTCACAGTTGCACAATAGATTAGACCAAATACCCTGCAGATGTTTCCAAAAGACTGGGGGTGCGGGTACGAAGAACGGCTGGAGGTACATAGGTACATCTAGGTAATGTGTGTATGTAGTAAAGATGGGAGGGGCATCTTCTCTCTCTCTTTAGGATTTCATTCGGTAGTGCAAAAGCTGCTGAAGGTCATTTGGGAGAGGGGAGGAGTTGTGGAACAATAACAGTAAGGACCTATACATAGTCCGGTCGAGGCGCCGAAAATTCCGTAGCTGGACCAGGCACGGATGTGAGAATTACAGGCAGTTAAATATCGTCGGTCCGGACCTCGTAAGGTCCAAAGCCAACGAAAAGCTACCAAAAATAAGGACCAAAATCATGAGAGTATATACGTAGAATTGATTGAGTACTGTAAATAACAAGTACACAAATGGACGAAATTGAAAAATAAACAGCAAAACGTCATGGCTTCATTTCCACTTCCCCTGATAAGTACCTAAATTGTACTCCGCAGCCGGTGTGCTTTCTGCTCCACTCTTACTGGACAAGTGATCCCCAAGGCAGCAGCTCAAGTCCACATACAATGTGGGTACTAAAGACCCTGACAAGCTCAGATCGGGGGAGAAACATGCATTCAATATAGGCCGGGTAACCTAGAATCTCTGGACAACGGTCCCCACCACCACGACACCCAACGCTCTATCCGGCTGTCCATCCCCTAACTTGACCTCCAGTGTCTGTCTACCTCACTCACTCAACGCCTAAACTCCTACCTTTACCACCACCGCCGCCACAACCTACACCCCACGCCCCCCCTCCCCCCTCCTCAGAAAAGCTGCATGTCGTTACAGCATCTGAAATTGTACTCCCGTTTGTACTCACCATCTCATAATTCTTCTGTCTGGAAAAACCTAAAATATACTTGCTATTTTGCTCTGGGCTGGCTGGCTGGCTAGTTGAATATTAGTCATTTTTTTTTGCCTATCTGTCCACTTCCGCAGATAAGGTAGCCTTGGTGTACATATGTTCAAATCGCTAACCAATTATTATGGTCTTCTTGAACAGATAAGCTTTCCCGGTAATCATGGCCGATCCTCAGCAGAACTCACGATACCGTGCTCATCACAATCCTCCTGCTCCGGGATCTCAACGTGACAATGATTTCGCAAACATCTTCGGCACTGCTCCATCCGGACGTTCACACACAATGACCTCTCAATCAAACCCAATGCCCCTAAATGGGCGCTCCCAGACAATGACATCTGCCTCACAAATGTCTGCTCCTGGCTATGGTGGTGGTAGCGGGCCAAACGGATCACCGCGTCAACAAAGACAAGGACACCCGCCGAACGGCTATCCACCTCAGAATCCATCTGGCTATCCACAGCACGCCCAAAACCCCAACTCCAGGATGCAATCACAACCCCAAAATTTACCGCAACCTATGTATCCCGAGCGACGACCTTATCCCCAGCCAATGCGTGTTCAACCCCCTGGTGCCCCTCCCCCAAACCCCAATATGACCAAGCCAGCACCACACCGGTATTATCCACCGCCACCTGCGCTGAATAACGACCCTTACCGTTCCAGATCTATGGCAGCTTCGTACTCACCTAATATGGGACCCCCAGGGCCTTCATTCGCCGGCTACCAGGGAACAAGACCTCCAGGTCCACAAATGTCGAGAACCACAGCTCAGGGCAGGGTTGTTCCCGAAAGGCATGACGAAAGGACAATGTCATTGACCACATATTCTCATGAGCGGGATCATGCGCAAACGATGAGTGGGAGAGTGATACCACACAGGCGTAAAGACTCCCAGGAAAGTCAATATAGCCAGTATAGTCAGAGTGGGCAACCATCGGGTCAGCAGCGACTCAACTCCATGCCTGCAAGAGAAAACAATTTCGCCGCTAAACAAAGAACGCCAAGCTCTGCAAGTAATTCTTCAAGCATTACTGCATTCTCTGCTTCCGCTGCCCCCTCCACAACTTCAACATTCACACAGGCGACTGAACGGCCTTCAATGCACAAATCTGGAACATCCTCCTCCGGAGGAGGGGGGGGGATGGAAATCCCACCCCAGAAGCGAGCACCACTCGTATATCCAGCTCTATTATCTCGAGTTGCATTTGTATTAAGGGAGCGGATATTGATTGGGGATCGGGAGAAGAATCAGCTGACCTACAAATCAGCATTTACGGGCGCGGAAGCTGTGGATGTAATCGCATATATAATCAAAACCAGCGATCGGAGTCTTGCGTTGCTTTTGGGTAGGGCTCTTGATGCTCAAAAATTCTTTCACGATGTTACATACGACCATCGGTTAAGAGATTCACATTCGGAGGTTTATCAATTCAGGGATGGTAATGCTGGTATTGTCGATGAAGAAAACGAAGTCAACGGGGTATTTACTCTCTTAACGGACTGCTATTCGCCTACTTGTACACCACAGCAGCTATGTTATTCCATAGCTTGTCCTCGTCGCTTGGAACAGCAAGCGAGATTGAATATGAAGCCACAGCCTGGTCTAAGGAGGGAAGAGTCAAGGTCTAGCTTACATGGAGATGATGAGAAGGAACAAAAGTTGTGGATTCACACAGTACCGAAGGAGATCGCAGAGGGTGTTTCGGAGAAGGAACAGAAGAGGCAAGAGGTCATTTGCGAATTAATATACACAGAGAGAGATTTTGTGAAGGATTTGGAGTACCTTCGGGATTTCTGGATGAAGCCGTTACTTTCGAAAAATCCCAACAGTCCTTCGCCGATTCCTGAGCACCGCCGTGAAATATTTATCCGTACAGTTTTTGGCGATGTAATGGAAGTTCACGCCGTCAATTCTCGTCTGGCAGAAGCTCTCACTCGAAGACAACAAATCTCACCAGTTGTTCACAACGTCGGTGACATTTTCCTAGAATTTGTGCCGCAATTTGAGCCTTTCATTAGGTATGGCTCGAACCAGTTATACGGGAAACATGAGTTTGAAAAGGAGAAGGCTGCAAACCCAGCTTTTGCACGTTTCGTGGAAGAGACTGAACGTAAGAAAGAATCACGGAAATTGGAGCTAAATGGCTACCTTACGAAACCAACAACTCGTCTTGCTCGATATCCATTACTACTGGAGGCTATACTTAAACCTACGTCTGAAGATAATCCTGATAAGAAGGATCTAAAGAGGGCAACCGAGCTGATTCGAGAATTCCTTACTCGAGTGAATATTGAATCAGGGAAAGCGGAAAATCACTTTAATCTCATGCAGCTCAATGAACAACTTGTATTCAGACCGGGGGAGACAGTTGATCTGAAACTGACAGAGGAGGGAAGGCAGCTCCTGTTTAAGGGAAGCTTGAAGAAGAGCGCATCTACAGATGGTGGGGGAGATATTCAAGCATTTCTATTTGATCATGCCTTACTGCTGGTTAGAATAAAGGTGGTGAACAAAAGGGAACAATACAAGGTGCATCGAAAGGTATGCACACCAATTTCATCTTTACCTTTCTTTTATTTGTGAGAGATTATATCTGATGTTCACCATAGCCAATACCGCTTGAATTACTTGTTATTACTCAAATGGAAGAGGTTCTTCCCGGAAGGGCAGGGGGGATTGCGAAACGGCCTTCTTCGAGTCTCATCCCCGGATCGTCCAAGACAGATACAAAAAAGATACCGAATGACTTTAATAACAAAGAAAAGGGATACCCAATCACTTTCCAACATTTGGGAAAACGGGGTTATATCGTTCCCCTGTTTGCTGGTTCAGTGGTTAGTCGAAGGAAGTGGATTGAACACATTGAAGCTCAACAAACCGTGTTGAGGGAGAGAAGTAACATATTTACACGAACAATTCTTTGCGACCAGTTCTTCAACGCAGGCAATCGTGTTAGCTGCCTTGTCCCCATTGGTAGGTTTAATAGTTTATTATGAACAAAATTTAATCAAGCGCTGACTATTATCAGATGGTGGCCGAAAGCTGGTATACGGAACGGAAAACGGCATTTACATATCTGACCGGAAGTACAAAGATGGATCTATGCCAAAGAAAGTCATTGAAGTCAGTAAAGTCGAGCAGATCGACGTATTGGAGGAGTTTTCGATTATTCTCATTCTCTCAGAAAAGACCCTTATGTCTGTTCCTGTTGAAGGCCTTGATCCCAACGATACAACTCTTGCCAATAAACGGCCGAAGAAAGTCATTGGACACACTAATTTCTTCAAAGCTGGTGTGTGCTTGGGACGAGTGCTTGTTTGTTGTGTGAGGAGTTCATCTCTATCATCTACTGTGAAGGTGCTAGAACCGCACGACACTCTGGCCCGCGGTAAAAGAACGCCTGCTTTCCGTAAACTCTTACAAGGAGGACAGGACACACTAAAGCCGTTCAAGGTGGGAATATCTCTTATATCAATCGTCGCATAAAATAAAAGATGCTGACTAGCTTCAAGGAATTTTATATCCCATCAGAATCAACTTCAATACACTTCTTGAAGTCTAAGTTGTGCGTTGGATGTTCGAAGGGATTTGAAGTTGTCAGCTTGGAAACTTTGGAAACTCAGTCTCTTCTTGATCCTGCGGATACATCCCTAGAGCTGTTCCAGAGAGAAAACGTCAAGCCGATAGCCATCTACAGACTGAACGGCGAGTTCTTACTTAACTACTCAGACTTTTCGTTCTTTGTCAACAGGAACGGGTGGAGAGCACGACCTGACTGGCAAATTGCTTGGGAAGGTCAACCAACTTCTTTTGCGCTTTCATACCCCTTTATCCTTGCTTTCGAACCTAGTTTTATCGAGATTCGAAATGTGGAAACTGGTGGTTTGGTGCATATTGTCACAGGAAAGAATATTCGAATGCTTCATGAATCAACGAGAGAGGTAAGCCCTATATAATTTCGCTATTGGTTACATACGCTCACGTATATCAGATCTTGTATGCGTACGAAGATGAAGGGAATGGTGACGACGTTATTGCTTCTCTGGATTTCTGGTCCAGGAACAAATCGTAACCGGTTTAGTGTCTTGGATTTTTACTTTGGTTAGGGGGGCTTGCATCTTAATGTGGGGTTGGTTTGATAATCGGTTGTGTTTCTGTATCCTTCCGTCGTCATCAGAGCGACCTTTCTTTTATTATGATTGGATCTCTCAGTTCTTCGGAATAACATGAGACCCAAATAATTGTCGTCTATTTTTTCTTCTTTGATGGTGGTAAGATAGGAAAGGAGGTGGCAACAAGCGCTGAGGTTAGAGGGAGCGTGGGTGGTAAGTTTCGATGTTCACGTTGGCGACTCGTGGAAATTTTTAATGATCGTCTACGGCGTTTTTTTTTTTTTTTTAGGACTTTGAGGAAGTTATTGATTCATATATTGTCTTGTCATAAACTTTTTTGTTTTACATTTTTTTCTATTCCCATTTATAACATAACCTACCATTCGTGTTCGTTTGTGGGGGCATCATTAGCGAAATATTTCACACTACCTACCAATGGACTACATTCAAAGTTCGATACCGCTTAGGTGCAGGTAGTGTGGTGCAGTGTAGTGGTGGAGGTGGAGGTTAACCCGGGAACGTAGTGTTTCAAGTTCCAGGGAACAACCTTGTCACGATTTGGTTCCCGTTATTCCAGAAACTCTGGACAGTAGGGGTCCGGAAAAAGAAACCTGGGCAACGTCTAAAGTGTGTCTTCCATCTCAGCGTGCACTCGCCTTTTACCCCAGAAGATCGGGGAAATCCGAGTGCATTCTGTCGAGAAACGCTCCCAGACTCCTTGGTTTTCGGAGAGAGAAGACGCAATTTCCGGATTCCCCTACCAGACCTTGTACTCTTGTGGTGTACTCTATGTAGTATGCATTACTTTATGCGGAAACAGGTTATCCCCAACGTATTCCTGTTGTTGTTTGGGTTGCAATTGGGGGTATCCTATGCAAATGAGGTTTGGTGGTGGTTGTTATTTGAGCGTTTTATCCCCTCCCTCCCTCCCTCCCTCCCAGCTACGCCTCTCCTCCTCCCCTTCTTTGCTCCTTCATGGCCTTACCCCCCACAAATTTCCAGAAATAAAACATATTGTCTATGTGTCGTCGGTACAGTGTTTCCTATTGTAAGCCTGTGATTGATCGAGTTTGAGTGATCATCCCCTATCCTCGGAGCTTGTCCAACGTGCTGTGTTACCCAGCCCGGTCCTGCCTGTCCTGCAACTCGAGGATGCTCTGGAAGATCCTGAAACCATGACTTGCAGCAACAGGAGACATCATGGTAGTGGTTCGAAATTGTGATTAGATGGAGGGGCGCTTGGACTGACACGGGTGTTTTTATTTGTTTTTTTGCTGCTTTCTTTTTCTTTTTTTTTTTTCTCTCTTGGAGGGTTTGGCAGCGTTCCACGAGTAGGAAGAGTCGTTATATATAAGCCTGCCATGCCAGCTCCTGATCGATTGGACTGGATTTGATTTGCAGATTGTCTTCTTCTCTTTTTTTTTCTTTCTCTCACTCTCTGCTCTAGTCTCCATCCCTTTAATTGTGATCTGATCTTCGATTCACTGCTGCTAGTCTGCTCTGTTTCGTCTGCGAATTTTTTTATTTACTGATCTGATCAGGCCAGCCATACATACATAACTACAGCGCTCCTCCACTCTAGATCTTGTCTACTCCGCTCTGCTGCACAACCTACCGTTCCTTTTACAATCATTCTCTGCAAGAGAATTCTATTCCCTCTATATCATCCTCTTCTGCCTTCAAAGCCAGCCCGTTACAAGAAGATAGTCATCAATCATGAGTGCAAACGGGGCTTATTACTGTTCAAACTACTACGTTCGTGTCCAGACCAGCCCAAGCCTCTTACTATTCGCTACAAATACTGCGGTTCACTAATACTAGCCACCATAGGGTTACCACCAATGCAAAAATCAAGTCCGTAACTGGGGCGAGAAATGCAATCAATGCACTGTATGTTCTTTCATCCCCCATACACCAATACGATTCTCCTGAATTCCATCTGATATTGTTTTTATAGGCACAAGGGCGAACCACTACCGATACTACACCAAATCCCTTCAACGGCTCGACGTCATCTGCAGCTGGAAAGAATGAATTCCTACTCGCACCGAGTGAGAAGCTGAATCCGACGAGACGTGGTAGTGTTCCAAGAGTTGGGACAGATTAGAGACTACTGTTTAAAAATCATGGGAATGCCAGGTTGGCTGTTTTGTTTTATTAGGGACGAGGAAAGTGGGAAGGAGTACTGTAAAAAAAAGTCACTGTCTGTTTTTGGGTTGGGAGGCATCATCTGGTAGCGGTAGCGTGAGGTTTAGTTAGTTGGTCGGCTGGTTTGTTTGTTTGCTTGTTGGTATCAATCATTAATACTTTGATTTATTTGTCTGCCTGACTCTTTTTTTTATTATTATTATTTTGGCTCGCCATCTCTTTAATTAATCAGATTTTACCTACATACTAATTATTCTATCAATTATCATCCATGGCGTGTCTAGGGTTGCGTGCTCGTTCTCCACAAAAAAAAAACTCTGAAAATTTAATATTGTTGGTGAACCCGAGGGTCTGGAACCCGGTCATGCAATGCACCCCGGATGTTCCAAAACAGGCTAACCGTTATAACTCAAGGACTAAATCTTTTCCTTACCACGAGGGTAACTAGGCAGGATTGCGGGGTTAATATAACTTGTAGCTGCACTTTTACCCAAGACATCCTTGAAATTACGCTGAGGCCTAAACTAGGTACATAGCTCCCGTCATTCTACATGTATGATGTATCTAGAGTGTTAAAGTGTTGAATGTCTAATACGTACAGGCATTCAATCCTTTACTCTTCCAAGCGAGGCTCTCTGGAAAGATCTCTGAGGGAAAAGGTGTGCAATTCACGGGGTATGATCGACCGTCATGGTGCCCCTCGGATGTGGGGCTATTATGACTCAATACATGTATGTAGGAGTACGTACATCGTCCCCAGCGGACACCAGTCTTGAAGAGGCATCGGTAAATACGAATGCCTACTGTATTCAATTGCAATAAGGTAGGCGGTTAATTTGGGCCGTAGGCAAATATTAAAGTTTGAAGGGTAGGCGGGGCAATTGTACGTGGTACTGTAGTAAGTACATGTACTCACAGTTAAATGATCATTTCAGCCATCGTGGTGAAACTAAAGACAGGATACAAAAAATACATTCTGTCCGGCCGCAAAGACATCCGAAACCCTTTGAAACGCTCCAGCTACATAGAGTAGAACGTCATTATACCCCCACCCTGGCCGTTCATAATTCTTATTTTTGTCTCAGAGAAATAGGCATGTACTCAGGTCTAGACTCTTATGAGCGCCCGGCCACCAGATCTGGCCCGCCACACAAACGGAAATATATGCATGCATACAACGCATGGCATGGCATGGCGGTGATAAACAAACATGAAACGAGTGTGAGAAACATTGGTCTAGAATGTTTGTTTGTTGGTACCAAAAGGTATCTTTCAGTGTGGTAATAAGTAAGGACCAGCTCAGACACTCCTCGAGAGCTCCTGACTGGCATAGTAATGGTGGTAGATCTGCGTTGAAAAGAAAAGGGGACTGATATCCAGTTAGAAAGTTCAATCTTGAACATGAACACTATCAATATGCGGTCTTGTTGGTAGCGAAATATGTACTTCGGGGATATAAGCCTATCCTCTCCGAGACATTATTTACAGCGGCTCTCTCGGGATATACATATCCCTACAACTGAAGTACATCAGCTCATCTGTTGTAAGAGCTCTCGAGAATATTACTGGCGCTGTTGTAGGGCTAGGCTGCGTGATGGGAAACGAGAAGCTGAGAGCGAGAACATTTATTAGTCTAGAACTTCAGGAAAATCGCTGTTGGTACCAAAGCTTACGCAGTAATTAAGGTAATAGGTAAGTACGAAACTCGAGCATCGGGGTAGGGCTGTGAGATGGATCAAATGAGCAAGGGCCAATATTTTCTTTTTATGTTCCACCTCTCTTCGATAACAGGCATTTTGGCTTATAGTTAGATTTGAATGATAATCAGAATCAGAATTAATGTTGATTATCAGTGGAATGGGTGATATGATAGAATATGAGCAGCACAAACATACCAAAACTTGTCGTTCCAAGCCCTTCACAGCTCGGTATAGATATTCAGTTTCCGTTATACATACTTGACCGACACCGTTCTCGTGATTGGTAGGTGTACCGGTCCGGTCTCAAGAAGAAGAAGGTGGGCCAATACTTTAAACCAGTTAATCAATTAACAGGGAGGAGTTAAATCTTAGTTCTTGGTTTACATGTGGAGTAGCTATAAATCACCGTCGCGAAGCAAAACCACACCAAAAAACGCCGAAATCGGCACCTTTCCAATAGTTCCAGAGCCCGCCATTTTAAGATATAACTTGTACCAATTAGTTTGATATAGCTTAATTATTAGAAGAATCGCTTGACAGTCTTGAATTTCAAAAATATTCATTGTAGAATTGTTGGTAGATGATTTTGTTCGGTTATTTTTAGGAAATGCACCAAGACTGCGTCAAAGCTACATAACTTCCCACACATTTGTTGAACAAACTTACACTTTGAAATATATTTTATTCTATAGTGTGTCTCCCTATCCTGAAGGCTCTGTGGTAATTGATAAAGAATTGAAGGTTAGGGAGGTTGCCCATTTTGGCGTGTGTTTTGGCGCGAGGACGGTAATTTATATCCAAGAACTATACCTACATGTAGGTACAGTACGTTTTCTGCCTATGGGAGTAACTCAAGTACTCTAATCGTCGCCGGTATTAACGTCGCTTTCTACTTCATGATCTTATTTTGGCCAGCTCTAATATCGTGTATCGCAGCCTCTCGAGTTCTCACGCTGTCCGACCACGCACTCACCTATGCCACCTATGGGGTCAAGTCGACTTATCTATCATTGTGACTTCTTTGATCTCACCGGCTTTTTCTGTGATACTGTATAACTGTTCTGTAACGCTGTACTAGTCAGGGCGTTGCTACATACATGTATGTAGGTACAGTCGACAGGGACTCTAGCCTTCAGGGTTGAGTTTATTGCTATGACGTTAACCAAGCCACAGGATTAGAGTACAATTGTACCTACATACAGAGGGCGTGCTGTGAGCTATTCCGCCCGCCAGAAGGAAACCTCCTTGACTTTCATCTTCATATATGGTGACAATAAATTAACGACTAGGGAGAAGATATATGGTACTCTTCCCTCGATGTTCCTGGCCTTCATGGAGGCCTAGAGGTCTAGAGTACCAGGAAATAAATTAAATGACATGGATTTGTTACAAATTCTATCAAGCATTCTAGAAGTGTTAGTAAGCGTCATGTCCAGTGATTCGGCGACCTCGGGTAGGGTCAAAAAATTTGGAATCCTGTGTTCCCATACTCCGCACAGAAATCCACATCATCAAATCTCGTGAAAGCTCGGCCCGAGACTTGATCAGCTTACAATTAACAGCATGATATTGTTGTTTAGTCACCTCCTCGTTGTACGACAATAGTGCGAGGTGGTGGCATGTAACAGGATAAGCGAGAAGGGGGAGCTGTCAATTCGCGGATCGGTACGGCATTAGTGGATTCCAAATGTTCGAGCCAAAACACGTGTTGAAGGCTCCGGATTACGTACATACGTAGCTATCCTTGTGCGTATCGTGTTGAACCGATATGCGTGCATGGCCTCTTCCCCATGCACTACATGTGTTCTGGGCTGTTTGTAATTGTGTGAGCAATGGAATTTTGATATCGAGGGCATTCTTGATTCACTAGGAATGAGAAATACCGGTAAGGGACAAGAATACAAATGGCGTGGGATTGTATAAAGCAAGCCCAAAATCCCCACCACCCACTCTTGAATACAACAACGTCATTGACACTCAACGGAAATCACCGCTTCGCAACAGTATCATAACTTATAAGAACAACCACACACCCCGCTCATTCATTCAATCCCAGCAAAAAAACAATCATGTCAAAAGAACAAAACATGTCCGCAACGATGGTCGTCCGAAGTGTATCTCCCCAGATCACCACCCTCTCTGTCCCATTCCTCCGATTTAACCGTTTCAAATTTGGTGGAAGGGCCACAATTGGTATTTGAGCCTTTAGCAACCTCCCTAATATTTATTTGTACTAACGTGCGCCAATTAATCAGTCCGTCTACAAACCGGAACCCTTGCTGTCTTCTCCCCCGTCAGCTTAACCCAGGAAGCCCGCGATACCGTCACCTCTCTCGGCGGCAATGTATCCTATATCATCGCGCCTGATATTGAGCACCATATGCAACTGGGTCCCTGGAAAGCCGCGTACCAGAACGCGCAGGTCATTGGGCCAGAGGGGCTCCGTGAGAAGAGAGCAAAGCAAGGCAATGAGGATGTAGTAATTGATCACATTTTCACAAAAGAGAACAAGAGGAGCATCAAACTACCAGAGGACTTTGCGAGGGAATTTGAAGTTGAGTACTTTGACGGGTACGGTTAATCCCTTGTTTGGCTAGTCTACTAGCCTAGATTGTTTTTCTTTCTTTTTAGCTGATTTGAAAACATTAGACACGCAAATAAGGAGCTTGCTTTCTTACATAAACCCACACGGACATTCATAAACGCCGACCTTGTCTTCAACCTACCGGCCTATGAGCAGTACTCCAAGACTGGAGAAAACCCAGGATCTGGGGTATATGGGAAGTTGATGACTATGATCTTGGGAATACATGGGAAGGGTCAACAGCGCTTCATATGGTGGGCTGCGGCAAGGGATAAGAGCTCTTTCAGTCAAAGTGCAAAGGTAGTTGCCGGGTGGGATTTTGACAAGATCATCCCTTGTCACGGAGATGTCATCGAGACCGAGGGAAGCGCCATTTTCAAGAGATTGTTTGCATGGCACTTATAGATATAGATAGATAGGATGATTATCTGAGTTTATGGCGGTTTTTCTTCCTTTATTTTTTTTCTGTGGGGGAGGGATGGCTATTAAGGCCTGAGGTTGATGAGCTTTCGACATAATACTACGCACTTGTATTTTGTTTTATTTTTTTATCTGCAGGGATTCCCTAGTACCTGATAGTGGCTAATAAATTGGACATGAGCCATAAACGTTTACTCAACAGCTTTTATTCGTATGCATGCTTGTGTCTTCCCCAATTGCACCAATGCCACGTAGCTGAGTAATATCCTCAGTGAATAGTTGGACACATGAATTTGTCTGAACACTGGATATTGTCTTATTTGTAAAGACATTTCATTGCAATGAAAATGAAAAAATGAAAAATGAACTTTTTCCCTGTAATCATCAATAACACCATTATCCGTCCGCCAACCCCGAGAAAGAAAGCTTAAGGAGAGGTTACAGCCTCATCTGTACTCGGTTTCCGCTTCATTGCAGCCCTGAGCCCATCAACGCTTGTAGATGAAGATATGGTCTTCCCATCCTCTTTCAACACACCATTCGACTTCTTTGGCTCGCTACCATTGAGCCTTCTCGGTGGTGTCGGCGGCAGCGGAACAATGACAGTCGCCGTAACCTTCGCTTGTTCCTGCTGGTCCGGTGGTATTGGCGCAGATTCGGGCAACCTCTTACCACTCTCATCAACGACCATGAGCTTTCGGCGTTTCCGAAGCGGTCTACCGGCACTGTTGGTCTTTCCGTTTGATTCTGTCCTTCCTGTACCGTCTAATGTAGTTGCGTTGACACCGCCATTTGTCGGCGGCTTCCCCGCATTGTCGGCAGGGACAGGGGCCTTCTCCTCATCGCTAAAGAAACCGCCGTCAGAGTAGTATGACCAGTCGCTGTGGTATTCGGTCGTGTCGTACTCGGCTTCGAACTCATCCCAGATGGGGTCACCCTGGGCGAATGCGGTTTCGGCCATGGAGTCGACTAGGGCGGACTATGGGCGCTGGAGGGATCAGCTTGAGCTGTTACGAGGTGGATGTACGGGGGTCTAGTAGTATATGAAGAGAGTGAAGGGATAAAGACCAGCTCGTCATCATCTTGATAATCCAGATCATCGAAGAACCCGAAACCGTCATCAAAGTCATCGTCGAAGCCATCGTCAGACATGGTCGGCTAGCTTCCTGCGAACGTTTTGTGTAGTGATATCTAAAGTATGTAGCTTATATAGCTCTTTGTCGCAAAGTAAAACGCGTAGAGAAGAGGTTTGTTGATTGTCAGGTGTGGTGATGCGCTAAAGGTAAGGGCAAGAGCAAGAGAAGAAGAACGGTTCACGCTTGAGCAGCGGGAAGATCTACGGTAAGGGTTAGGGCTACTAGTGTCATCTTAATAAGCAGCATGTTGATGTCAATGATCGCTTTGGCAGAATATTTGCCGCAGCCTTTCAAACGGCTGCCAGGTTTAGACAATACCTTAAGAAATACATAAGCCCTTATCTCCAACAGCCACAGAGATATTTCTGAATAGAGTCTGAACCACCGCCTAAAATAAAATACGGATTGTAGGACCATCCCGGGTGCTGGTCTGTGACTGAACGAATTCTCCCGTATGTATATATACCTAGATAGTGAAGCACAGCCCGGTTTATAAATAAAGGAAGACTTATTGCGGGATAAAAGTCTAAATTCAACTACACTTTACGCCCCTTTATTTTAGGTACCTTACTTACATTCAATTGTACTTAGTGTGCGATTCTATATCAAAACCTAGTCCACCAGCCAGTGTATGAAATACTAAGTTATTTCTTGAGGGAAATCGGGTTCGCGAATCATCTTGTTTACGCGGTATCTTGCGGTACTCTCGTGGAATCTGTGAGACTTAATTACCCCACCCCCCCCATATTCCGCAGGTCATATACTCCTTCCATTTTGTGAATTATGAGCATATATACAACTACCTATAATAAATGATCAAGTGGGCCATCAATCACCTTTGAACGATCGTTTTGCTGAAAGAGAGGAGGGAATCGGTACCGAGTGATATTACATGATTTACACATCACGAGAAATAGACTTTTTTTTGTTTAATTCATTAATATGAGAAATAGACTAAATTTATAACTCTACTAAATAAACACTCATAGTCAACAACCTTTGATTCTAAAAATTTATAGAGAAATATTTAAATATCAGAACTGTCGCCAAGCAAATACTAATTTGAAGTGCATGTGGGCATGAGTCAAGTTAACGTTGCAAGTTTGGTTGTTGTTAATGTAGCTGATATGCAGTTGCATATTCACCACATGTAAACCGTACCAAAAGAGTGAGAGAAGAGTGCACATCTTAAATCAATCTAAGATGTACCTTGCTGGAAACACAAGGGGATAGTGCTGGTCGAATTATGGCCATCGGTAGCATGTCCCTTGCATGCGACTTAGGTAGACTCCAACACCACAAAGCGCGTAATCAAAAGTATCCGCTGGAGCATCTCTAGCCAAACATGCGTAGCGAAGACGAGGTACCTTCTAGTTCTTGTGGAAATAATCACCAGTAGAGGCCTGTGATATATATATATATTGATTACAACTGGTAGTTGAGACTCCCGGAACCCCTCATACGAACGATTTTTACAAAGGGGCTGCGGAACTTTATTTATCCAAATATATGGTCTAGAACTCGAGCTCTTCTATATGCCATCAACTCCCATCCCACAAGAATAGGGGAACTGCTAAAGCATCCTGTAAGCTTATCCTGGAATAGCCAGGGGTGTATTTAGTAAATTGGCAGGATTCCAGCCGAACTCTAGTAGAACTCTAGGAAGCTCGCGGACAAGTAGCTATCTCCTATATACATATGCTTGAAGTACCCGGCAAGGGGTTAGTTTCCTAACACTATAGTAAACTCGGTGATAACACTATATACATGTTACCAGCAATCCTTATTTAAGCGTATTTCGTTGCAATTACATAAAAATCTTGGATCGCCTCGCCATGCATATGTCTATGTAGAACACATTGCTAAAGCAATGACGTAATGTTTGGAAGAGTTCAATAAGTTTTATATCTCTTCATAGAATCTCACTCATCCATATGTGGGTCTAATCCAATTTGAGACACTACATTAGTGGCTTGCTTTTTGAGTATATTACATGTAGGTACATGTATGTACCGGGCGTTGAGGGTAAATACGAAGAATCTGATAAGAGAATCTTGCTGTGAAATAGGTGTGTTTATCTTATTAGATTCTCGGTACTTATGGTTAACCCCTGGTACATGTATATATAACGCCGAGTGCGATACTATGACCCTGAATCACAGCGACTGGTAACATGTGGTACATAAGCGTAAGTAAATTAAGGTTTCTACGCGCCAATAAATTGGGTTTAGGAAAGCCTCCTCGAGCTCACTAACCAATCCCATCCTGAACTACCCTATCCGCTGTAATATAAAACGAGACCCGACCGAACCTCTAGACATAATTGGGAATACTATCTTACATCAGGGCCAGCTATTTGGAATGAAAATCAGTTGCGGATAAATTTACGCCCGGAACGAAAGGCTCAGCCAGGTAAGACCCTGTACCAGGATGCGAACCCCTATATATTCCACCAGGACATTAATACATACTTTATAGACCCCAAGCTATCACTACTAATACCAAGCCAAATTGCCGTTTTACAAGGTTGTCAGCGACCGGCTTAGAAAGCCACTGATGACAGTATCTTGGGCCGATCCCGTTAATTCCAGCAACTTGGGTCTGGTTCGCTTCACCAGGTTTCGATCTGGACCATTTTTTGACATGCCCATCTGCATAGGCGTTGCCTTTTTAAGGTCCCGAATGTAAGGGCTCAAATCGGGAACTCACGATAAACCTTCACAGAGGAGACTGAGCATCTGAGCACAACCAACTAAATCCAACTCGAGAAACCGTCGTGCTGCGAAAAGTCAGACCTGCCTTCCCGTGCGGTTTATCTCATGAAATATTGCCATCTCTATCACCACAACTCCACTCCTTAATCTTAAGCACTTTCTAGTTACTCCGAGACCAACGAGCATGATTCTGAATAAATAAATTATCCCGATCCGTCGTCCTAGAGTAATAGTTCGTATCGGCCCGGTTTGATGCCCCGATACCGGATATCCAAAGCATTGACCTCAAGAAACTCGTCAGCTACCACACGCGTCCACTAGGGTACCCAGACTCTGATGGCTCGTATGATACACATTTTGTCCTAAACAACTAAAAGTTGAGCACGGAAGCCGGCAAGGAAGACTCGATCAATTGTTCGATGAGGCCGTGCGTCTCACGTCTCTCGCTCGCGTATCTCTGCTCTGACGCTTTGTTTCGGTTGATACAAGTTTCTCGTCCGCACATGGGCTGCTACGCGCCACAAACCTGCCTGTTTAGCGCAAAGAAAAACTTTCCGGCTCGTAATCATGGGCCTTCGTTTATTGTGATTGTATTTATTAACCCTCAGGCCCCTTAACCCTTGAATTTTGTGAAAGGAGGAAGTTGATAAGAGACCGACCATTCTGGAGAAACATCGACCAGGCATGGCATGAAGGAAGGCTTGGGAGGAAAGGGTTAAGACATTTCCACGTTGCGTTCCCGCGAGAACGTCAAGGAAGAAAAGAAAAGCTTCTCCATGCGGGCCGGAGGATCTTTGATCCTTCACACCAAGCAATACGGCCATATTCGGGCCGGATGCGGGACCGGGGGGTTTTTAGTGCCGCCAAAGGGCTGATGTTGGTGCTAAATTTAAGGGCACATACAGGATACACGTACCTCGGCACAACCTAAATTTCAACCGATTCGCAAATGCTGAGCCTCTCAAGACCCTGCAGGAGAAATCTCCTGAGGTAACAAGCATGTCCCGGGAGTCATTTGGGAGGGGAGTCTATCCCAAATCGATATCGCCATAGTCTGCGTAACTGGTGGTAGATTGCGTTTCGCCTAATGAGTCTTACTTGCGCTCACGCAAGGACAGGAAATTTTTTGCTAAGCATCGATCTCTCGTCCGATAGAGGGATTTAAGAAATCTGGATAACCAGACCCTGTCTATCTGCAAACGGAATTATCTCGGATTTACGCGAAACTTCTAGAAACGAATGCTAGATTCATGAATCCTCCTATCCACCCGATGCAAGCCTGAAGCCACACAACGTCAGCCTGCGCCAGATTGAAAATTTGTGGTACATACGGGTACAAATTGTCACTTCCGTATGTTCCGTAAACAGAGAAGAAACCCTATTTTTTTTCCTTGAATCTTCCCATGTGGTACCGGCACCGTTATCCGAGCTCTTGGCATCAGGTCTATGACGGTAAATTGAACGCATGTGGGTGTTTCGATAGTCCGAGAGTTGCCCTGTCACCGGCTGTAGGTCGACAACCCTTCAACGGCTACCTTAAAGCCGGTATTAGATCACCAAATCAGGGTAGCAGAGGCTCTGACCTCGGTATCTTTGCCTACCTTAGTCACTAGTAGATGATTAATGTCAAGCTTTTTTCTCTGTAACGCCCGTGGGTCGGGGCATGTCGTACTTTCGCCCGGATGATGCTATTCCGTGCTGCCAAAGAATATAGTTCTGGATATCAAGAAGAATCCTTATTAAATAAGAGCATTTCCTCTCTCTGTCTTGATCTCCCATCATTCAATCCAAACAACCCAAGCACAGCACTTGAAGCTTAGACAACGATCTCAGTCAAATAGCTTTAAAGCATTTTAACAAGTAGCCCATATTAGGAAATATAAACGTGATTCCCTGGGATATTTGAATTTAAGGTTATTTCAATGGCGACATCAAACACTCCTAACGAAGGAGCATTGGAAAAAACGATGTCCGCCTCCTCAGCGTCATCCTCAAACTCATCATCAAAAACCGTTGCCGAGAACGGTCCTCACTACGTCGATCTCGAATCTCAGAGCGGGCCCAGTGCCTACAAAGCACGAGGGCGAGGAGCTTCAATCTCATCTGCAGCTACCCAGAAGGATATCTACCAGGATCTGTCGACAGACGATGCAAACCTCCGACGACAGGAAACACTGCAAGAACTTCGATCTGTATATTCACGACGGACCGAAAATGAGGGTGAACTGGACGCTCCGGACGATGCTTCTGAATTTAAAGATATTGATCCTGAATTGATCACATGGTAAGCTTAATTTCCTCAATATATCCGTTTTTGAGTAATATATTGACATTTTTGTGAAATATAGGGATGGACCAGATGATCCAGCAAATCCTCGTAACTTCCCTACACAAAAGAAATGGACCATTACTTTGATCGTTTCCCTTTACACATTTGTCTCCCCATTCGCCAGTTCTATCGCCGCACCTGCCGCCCAGGCTTACGCAAAAGAATTCGGCATCACCAACACCACAATTGCTTCCATGACAGTTTCAGTATTCTTGATCGGTTTCGCATTCGGCCCCCTATTTTTTGCCCCGCTCTCTGAGATCTTCGGACGTGTAAAGGTCATGCAGGTCTCTATCTTCCTTTTCTTGATCTTCAACATTGCTTGCGCCGTCGCCCAGACAACCGGACAAATGATTGCCTTCCGTCTCCTTGCTGGTTTGGCTGGTAGTTCTCCATTGGCCCTTGGTGCTGGTATCTTGTCTGATATCTGGGCCCCCGTCGATTTGGCCCGAGCAATGGCCTTTTTCGCTCTTGGCCCACTTGTAGGGCCAGTCTGCGCACCAATCATCGCCGGTTTCATTGTTCAGCATATCTCATGGAGATGGGTTTTCTGGGTCTTGTCCATTGTCACAGGTGTGACGGCGGTCGCTGGTGCCATCATCTTCAAGGATGAGACATACGCCATTGTTATTCTCAACCGCAAGGCTGCTGCAGCGAGGAAGGCGACTGGAAATGAAAACCTTCACAGTGTTTTCGAGGTCAGCAGAGATATCAAGACTAGTTTCAAGATCGCTCTTACCAGACCTTTCTTGATGTTGGCATTGAACCCGGTGTTGTTGTCTCTTGGTCTATTTATGGCCTTCACTTACGGATTCCTGTACTTGATGTTTGTCACCTTCCCGACTTTGTTCCAGGGTGAATACGGCGAGACTGTCGGTATTGCTGGTTTGAACTACCTTGCTCCCGGAATCGGATTCTTGCTCGGTCTTGCAACCTTCACTCCAGCACTCCAGAAGACCTACCTCAAGCTTACCGCTGCCAACGGCGGCGTTGCAAAGCCCGAGTTCCGTCTTCCTACTCTTTTTGTTGGAGCCATCTTGATCTCAGGTGGTCTTTTCTGGTACGGATGGTCCGCTGAGAAGCGTCTTCACTGGATCATGCCCCTCATCGGAACCTCCATCTTCTCCATGGGCCTTATCTCTGTCTTCTCGTCTGTTCAGACCTATCTGATTGACATGTCACCACGATATGCCGCTTCCGCTATTAGCGCAGCTACCCTCTTCAGATCCCTCTTCGGGTTCGCGTTCCCGCTGTTTGGAAGACAGATGTACGACAAACTCGGGTACGGATGGGGTAACTCTTTGATGGGTTTCATCGCATTGCCATTGGGGCTGTTGTTCCCGTTGATGATCTTCCGTTATGGTGAAGGGTGGAGAATGGCCGCGGAGAAGAGGATTGAGAGGGTCGAGGCGGGTCAAAGGGCTTCTGCCGCTGCTAGGGAGGCTAAGAAGGCTCAGCAGCAAGCGGAGAAGTCATAATCACTCACGCATCTTGATTTGTATCATTTTTCTTCTCTTGTCAATATTTTGGGGGTTTTGGGATCACTGGTTATCATGCATTTTTTTGTGTTTCATATTGGACTGGTTTCTTTTTTGTTTTTTTGTTATGAGCGGGTTGGGTACTTATATGTTCGATTGACGTTTAAAATACTTTTTTGTTGGAGCGTTATGATACTGTATAATTGTTAGTTGTTTATAATGGCTTGATATTTATAGATTTGAAGATAATGAAGAACGTTGTTCTTGGTATATTTGGTTCCTAGATCCTAAAGTGGTTTTGAAAACATTACTTTTCGTTTATCCTCCTATCAATTGTAATCAGCTAAAGTTAACCTCTCTGGTGTTCCATCCACGGGTCTTACCGTCCTGGGAAATTTTTATAACCTGGCTAACCAACGAAACGGATGTGATAACGATCCATATCCCACCTTGTACCGGGTATTCTCACTACCCAGTGCTGTTGACTTCCCAAGAGAAAATCTTATCGATTTGCTGCAGGCTGATGTTCGTGCATGGAGGCGTTCTGGCGTTGACTGGGTTTTTGAGCTCAAGTGGAAAAAGGTGGTCCAACCCAAACCCGCGTCAAAATCAAGCTTAATGCACGCCAAGCTGGAACTGGGGGCACGAACCAACAGCAGGTGTTGGGAAGGGGAAGAGGTCTAACCGCGTTTGTAACGGTTTCTTAGCAGCCCGAGCGTTAGGAACCCTTACTGATCGGGTTTAGAGGGCTGGTAGCTGTTTGCGCCGCTGTCTAATTTCGGAGAAAGCTCGAAACGAAACAGCTCCTTTTTTTTTTTTTTTTTCCCCTTCTTACTCTGCACGAACGCCTGCTGTCAGTCAGGCCTGTTTCCCGTTGTCTGAGTTGATTTGATGGACCGCCAGTGAAACGATGCAGATGGTGTTGAATGTCTTGTTTGTTTATGCATGAAGTTAAATATGTAGAGATGTAGGTCAAGTAGTACATACAGCCTACATGTACTTATGTGTCTACTCTAAAGTACCCTAGAGTAGCAGTGCCTTGCCTGGGTATGATACATGTATGTAGCTGTGAGACGTGTTTTTTTTTTTCCTCTTTGCAGGCTGTGTTCGGTAAAGTACCGGGACAGCTCATGGTAGGGCAGATAAACGAGGACTCTAAAGGAACTGCCGGGACGGGCGCGTTGAAGCCTTGAAGACCTCAAGGGGTGGTAGTAGTAAGTAGCAGTAGCAGTAGTAAGTAAAAGAACTTCCAAAGCGCGCCCCCACAAACAACCGCCCGCGCCCGCTTTTTCATAATTGAACCCAGCAGTTGAATTCGGTTTCCTTAATTAGGCCCATAAGTTACCTTTCTGGTTTACGGGTAACAACGGTGTAACTGTAATTTTTTTTTTTTTTCCCTCTCTCATCCTCGCTTTCCCTTTTCCTCCCCTTCCCTTCCCATTTTGCACCGGCGTATTAGCTCCCCCCCCCCCCCAAAAGCTTCCAGAACGCGGTCGATCATTTTCGCGCCCGGTTTCTCACTCGATCTTTTTCCTTACTCTCTCTGCCTTCTGCTTTCCTCTTTCTTTACTCTCTTGGACTTAATAATACTTTTCTTGTCTCTAACTTCCAGTCGTTTGAAACTTTATTTTATTCCACTTAGTACTTGAAGTCTTACTTATATATCTTTTTTTTCTTTTTCGTTCTTATATTTTATTTCATTCTTTCTCTGAAGACGTTCGGTTCCAGCCTACCATCTATCTTCCGCGTCTCCCCACTTCATCCTCTCACTCGTCATCGAGCCGTGGTGTGTTTTGGTTGTCTGCACCGTACATATCCTACCCACATTACATTAACATTGCCTACCAATACACTATATACAAGGCGGCTCTCTACATACACATCAAATACAATTCCAGGTGCACATTCAAACTATCTATGCAGCACAGGTATGGTCTGCACTTAGCTCCTATATCCCTCCCCACCCCCCCCACCACTACCTCCCGCTTCCTCTCACGTACAGTGAGTGCTGTGCTGTGCTGTGTCGTCTGTCGTTCCCCTATTTCGAGTGGAGGATACCATGTGTAAAAACGTACTGCGGCTAATAACGGGGCCTACTTCCTCTCGGTCCAGCAGAAGACGAGAATACAACATCGTGATACTAGGAGCCGGTAAGCATCACTACTGCCATGCTAATCTAGCTTCGTCTGCTTCGTTTGGTCATGCTGACTGGTGTTCGGTGGTGCAGGTGGTGTTGGTAAAAGCTGTCTTACAGGTTCATTCTTCCCTCTCCGCTTCCTCCAGGACTGGTGTCGCGTGCCTAGGAGACTAAACGATTCGTCGATGTGTAGCACAATTCGTTCACAATGAGTGGATAGAATCCTATGACCCCACCATAGAGGATTCCTATCGGAAGGTCATTGATGTTGATGTGAGCTTTTGAACAGCCTTCCCACCATCTCTATTACTGCAACGGAAGACTAATGAAGGATTTTGTTGCAGGGCCGGTCATGCATACTCGAGATGTTAGTGTGCCCTTCTACCAATGCGAAATAAAATTCCGCTCCCAACCCACAGCTTGAGTGTTTAGGAAAGGCTAATATGAAGCCCACTACTTTTTCCGCGGCGAATTATAATACAGCTTGGACACCGCAGGAACAGAACAGTTTAGTCAGTAACCTTTTGTGTGCATTTGACGGGGGAGAGGACCAATCACCATGGGAAAGTTGTGAATTATCGAAAAGCTAACGTATTTAATTTTTCCGTCTGCAAATAGCCGCCATGAGGTAAGAAAAAGCTTCTGTCCACCTACCTTCCATTAAGAGTAAAAAAGCTAACGTCATTGTAGAGAAATATATATGAAAACCGGTACCTACCTTAGCTTCAATAAATCCCCGTCCCGAACCCCTGACTAACGACTATCACCTCACGTAGGCCAAGGCTTTCTCCTCGTCTACTCAATAACAAGTCTCAACACGTTGACCGAACTCTCCGACCTCCGTGACCAGATTCTACGTATCAAGGAAGCCGAAAGCGTCCCGATCGTCATCGTCGGCAATAAATCGGACCTCGAGGAAGATCGTGCTGTCCATAGCAACCGCGCCATCCACCTTTCAGAGAAATGGGGCCGTGTCCCATTCTACGAGACCTCAGCAAGAAAACGACAGAACGTAGATGAGGTGTTTTTGGACCTGTGCAGGCAGATGATGAGAGCGGATGCGAATTCCGGCTGGGGTTCAGATGGATATGGCAAAGAGAAACCGCTCGGAGGAAAGAAACCGCCAAAAACGTCAGGCGGGAGACAGGGCAGATCAAGATTCTGCGTAATCCTATAGGGCGGGAATGGCGACAGAGAGGGAGTGCGGTGGGGGGGTTAATCTCTTTGGTCAATGGTTATGGTTTTCTTTTTTCAAAGATCGGACTTTTTTTTTTTTTGTTCTCACTGACCCCCGCCGGGACATAATTCCCTTTTTTTTTTTTTTTTTTTTTTTGAACCTTCCCTTTGAATTTCCTGGTATCGGAGAAAGCCTTCTACCTTTGAAGCTTCCTCTATTTTGTTTGTATATATATATATGTTTCATTCGGCGCCATTTGGGAAAGAGAGGGAACGTCTGCGAAGACATGGGAAACAAGGTAAAGGGCGAGAACAGGGCGCGCGGATTATAGGGGCATCATCTTTTTTTTATTTTATTTGGCGATCATTGGCGTCGACTGCTGTTTATGTTTTTGATTTGGGTAACCCATTTTTGATTTTCAACTTGTGCTGTAGCCGCCACTGTTTTACTGTTGCTCTCTTCTTTTTTTTTATATCGTGGTTCAATTTGGGCATTTTTGGTCGTTTGTCAAAGGAGGTAAAGGAATGATTTTAGTGTTTTTCTCTCTCTTTTCGAATCCCAGTACCTTTCCCCTCGGGTTTTCCTTTTCTTTCTCGCTCTCTCTCTTTTTTTTGTTGCATGTCGTGTAGCGGATATTTAAGGATAGGGAAAGGCTTGATCCTCATTGTTGCACCGCACCAAGCTCAGGTGGAGAATCCTACTGGCAATTGTACCAATTGAACTTGAAACCGTGTTGTTTAGCTGTGTAGGAGGTACATGTAGCTACCTACACGCACATGTAGCTACCTCCCAGCTCGGTACCCAGCTACATGCACCAAGTACTGTATGTACATGTATGTACATACCTGGTAGCTGCGGGGGTGGGCGTCATAAGGCGTGAGGCGTAGAGCAGGTTGTGCGAAGATCTATAGCACATCGTATCTGTATCTGTACTCCACACTCACCCTGCTGCATGGAGATGTCTTTCGTGATATCCGCCATAACCATAATCTCCATCTGGAAGCTCAGAGTGGGGTGGAGGGTGGAGGCTCGGCCTTGGAGGAGTACATGGAGTACATACCATGGCCCTAGCCCTGGCTGGCTGGGTACATGTACTTTGCTGGAGTGGACTTGACTTGCAAAAACGTCAATTCGTTACCGAGGAAGGTATGCTGCAGCATGGAGAGGTCCTGGATTGGGGTTTTTGAAACGGGCGGCGGGCCTTAGCCTAACCTTAATGGATGGAGGAACAGGAACAAGGTACTCTAGAGTACCTACATGTACCCTCTACCTCTTCTACTACTACGCACTTACACCTGGAGTGGGTGGGAAGCGATGTCGTAACTTATAACATGCTTGTACGTATAGACGTTTGTTAAAGAGACCCGGCAGTCTGTCTGTCTTGTCTTGTTTGGCGGTCTATCTGTCAGAGCGGAGGCACAGATTTCGATTTCGATTTCGATTTCCGACTCCACCCCCCCCCCCCCCCCCCCCCCTTTCACCTTCAACTCGCTCCTTCCTGCTTGACCTGTACCTCCGGTAGCTATGCCTACTACATCTCTACCCATACATACCTGTCTAGCTTACTGCGGTATTCCAACACCACCCCCATCGATCGACATGGCGATAGCACTCAGAAAAGTAGGAAGTAGAAAGTAGAGTAGGATAATTACACTCCTTTCTTTTTTTTTCTTTCCTTTGTGCTCGCTCGCGATATTGGCCGATGCAGAAACCACGGAGCTTGGTTGCCAGGTTTGGCATTGATATTGGCTCTTTTCCTTAATTCCTCCCCCTACATACTCTACCTAGCTAGCCTGCCCTTCCCGGGGGTACGGTCTGCGGGTAAAGAAACAACGCTTGGGCGGCCGGGCGGGTGACCCAGAAATTTGGATTTGGGGTTGGGGAACTTGCTTGTGCTTGTAGGTTGTGCTTGGGAGAGTTGTAACCCTGACCGGTATCCCTGGTCGGTCGAGTATGGCTATGCCGCTCTGCGCTGCTCTGCTCTGCTCTAGCGAGATGGGATGAGATGAGATGAGATGAGATGGGGGGGGAACATTGCTTTTGTGTATTCATTTTTTTTTTATATTTATTTTTTATTTCTTGGTAGGTTTACATATGTACGGCGATGCAATGGAAGACGTTCCCGGAGGCGGTGAAGATGGCGAGGTTTTTTGTTTTTTGATGGTGGATTGTGCGCGCGCGTGCGGAAGCGAGAGTAAGAGTGGGTGAAACAGAATACTTGGGAAGTGAGTGCTCAGATGAGGATTTGGTTTGGGTTTGGGTTTGGGTTTGGGTTTGAGTTTGGGGTTTGGGAAGTATCTGGGAGGGAGGCCGTACCGGAGCGGGTAGGAGGTAGAGTAGAGAGACGATGTATGTTGTAGCTGTTCTGTCTGTGGTGGGTGGTGCATGGACCTCACCTCACCTCACCTCGCAATCTGTAACTGACGGTGCGGTTGCGGTACTTGACCGGACGGCCACGGTAGATGTCTACGAGTCTGACAATTTGTTTTTTTATTTTGTCTTGTTTTTTGGTTTTTGTTTCGGGACCTGATTGAGCGCTTGACAGCTCTCTGGTCACCTTTTTATTTTCCTTTCTTTTCCGTAGACGCGGTTCCCGTGATATTGGTCCTGGTCCCCGGCAGGCACTTTTAGCTACTTTTTTTCGGGGACCTTCGAATTCACGCACTCCACTCCTCCAAGCACTCTATCTCAGGAACTCTTTGGTAAACCCACCCACCTCTCCACACCCACTCTACCTAACCCACCTCTACCTGCATACCGGAGCTTCCCACCTCTTCCCACCTCTTCCACGGTCCACCCTCTCACCCACCATGCCCGGTGCCCACCCGCGACCGACCGACCGTCCGGCCCGGCCCTCGGCCGGGAGAGAGACCACACTGCGGAAAAAGGGTATGCGGAAAAGCGCGCGGAAAAGCTATGGGGTCTGAGCGGCGGGGGGGGGGGACCCGGGATGTCGGATATGTTCCCGTAGCTGGGATTGGGATTGGGATTGGGATTGGGGGGAGATGCTTGGGAGGAGGTGCTTGGGAATTAACGGACACGGACAGAGGGGCGGGTGTGGTCTGAGTTGAGTTGGTTTGGTGATTAGTCGTGATGGGAGGTGGTTGCGGCTGTGGGTGGTGGGAGGTGGTTGTGGGTAAAGGATGGGAGGTTAGAGGTGTAAGAGAGAGTGCGAGGGTAATATACTCGATACAAAGAGATGGAGACGGACGGACAGTGCAGTGGGGGGTATGAGTAAGGTAAGGTAGTTGCAGCACTTACTCCACTGGCAGTCCGGCCCCCACGGTGGCTCCCTGTAGGTAAGTAGAATACCTGTCTGCCTGCGCTCTCCCGGTACCTTTGTTCGTCTCCCTTTGGGACCGCATGGCACCCGGTTGCACCTATGTATGTACAGTGTCACCTATGTATGTACAGTGTCACCTACAGCATCGAGCACAGTCATCACTCATCATCCGTTATTCTCCTCCCGTCACCGGCGCTCACTCATGTCTGGGTCATCGCTTGTCACTCACTGCTAGTCACCCGTTGTCGCTGGCTCGCTCATGTACCGTCACCGTCACTCACTCACACCAACACCCCCACATCACCACTAATCAATCACCCGTCATAACTCATCACTCAGCACACACACATAAAAAAAAAAAGCTCCATTATAACAGCCACCATGATGGTATCACCGCCCCACTCCACACCGCTATCTACATTCTAAACACCCCAAACCTCGACACCGCACTCTCGCCCCTGCCGCCCAACGCCGCCCGCAGCCCCAGCGCCAACACCCGCCTCGTATCCTCCGGCGGGATCACGCCATCGTCCCATAGCCGTGCCGACGAGAACGTTGCCTCGCTCTCGCTGTCGATGCGCTCCTTGAGCGCCGGATCAACGCTCTTGCCGACCGTCTCCATGACGGAGGAGAGCTGCTCGGAACCCATCACCTGTTACCCCCCACCAGCACTCACTGTCAGCCTACTCCTACTCTAACATAAAACGGGGGGGAGACGGGGTGAAGCTTACGCCGATCTTCGCATTCGGCCACATCCACAAAAACCTTGGCCCATACGCCCGCCCACACATGCCATAGTTTCCCGCGCCATAGCTCGCGCCCACCACGACGGTGAACTTTGGCACGTCCGCGCACGCCACGGCGTTGACGAGCTTGGCGCCGTTCTTGGCGATGCCGCCCGCTTCGGCGTCGCGGCCGACCATGAAGCCCGAGATGTTCTGCAGGAAGACGAGCGGGATGTTGCGTTGTGTGCAGAGCTGGATGAAGTGCGCGCCCTTGAGAGAGCTCTCAGAGAAGAGGATGCCGTTGTTGCCGAGGATGCCGACGGGGTAGCCGTGGATCTTTGCGAAGCCTGTGGTGGGGGGGGGGGGGGTGGGTTAGAGGGCGGTGGGTGGGGAGAGGGGAAGAGGGGAGAGGGAGGGTGCGGGCTTACCAGTGACAAGCGTACTCCCATAGTTGGCCTTAAACTCACTAAACTCACTCCCGTCCACCACGCGCGCAATCACCTCGCGCACATCCACCTGCTTCCTCAGACTCTCCCCGACAACACCATTCAGCTCCTTCGGATCATACAGCGGCTCCTTCACCTCGCCACTTCCTCCACTACCACCACTTGCCCCGCTGCCCTCAGGCCAATTGAGATTCGCAACACACCGCCGCGCAAGCACAAGCGCGTGCGCGTCGTCGACAGCGAGATAGTCGGTCACGCCGGACACCTTACTGTGCAGCTCGCCGCCGCCGAGGTCTTCGGCGGTGACGACTTCGCCGGTCGCGGCTTTGACGAGCGGTGGGCCTGCCAGGAAGATGGTGCCGGTGTTGGCCACGATGATGGATTCGTCGGACATGGAGGGGACGTAGGCGCCGCTGTTTGGGGTTAGGTTAGTGGGTCATGGGGGAGCACTCGGTTGAAAGGGGGGACGAACCCGGCGGTGCAGGGGCCCATGACGACGGAGAGTTGCGGGATGCCTTGGGCGGACACTGGATACTGATGTAAGCTTTACTCTGCTACTAGTGCTAACACTGCTATGTAAAACTAGCTCAATGGGAAGGTGGGCTCGTACTTCGTGCCTGGTTGTAGAAGATCCTGCCGAAATGCTCGCGGTCGGGAAATACATCGGCCTGGTGCGGCAAGTTTGCGCCGCCGGAGTCGACGAGGTAGATGCACGGCAGCCCTGGATAAGTGGTAGTGTTAGTGATCGCCGTGACGGGTATTTGGAGGAGGAGGAAGAAGGAGGGGGTGCCTAACGGTTCTCGAGAGCGATGGTCTGCGCGCGGAGGTGCTTCTTGACGGTGATGGGGTAGTAGGTGCCGCCTTTGCAGCTGTAGTTTATAGTAGTAGTAGTTAGTAGCTTGTAGCTTCAAGAGATAGCTATATAGATAGAGGGGAGGGGACCATACGTGCTATCGTTCGCAACAACCATACACTCCACCCCCGACACCCTTCCAATCCCCGTGATGATCGCGCCCGCCGGCACATCCTCGTCGGGATACAGCCCATGTCCTGCCAGCGGCGAGAGCTCGAGGAACGCGGACCCTGTGTCGAGCAGGGCTGTTATACGACTATCCCCCACCAAGCCCCACCCAATCAGCCCTACCCTACCCCACAACACTCCACCACCCTACTACTACAACAACTAGCCAAAGGGGGGGGGGGGGGGACTTACTCTCTCGGCAGCATCTTCCCCCTCGCCAAATGCTTCTCGCGGGCCGCCGCGGGCCCGCCGAGCGCGATGGTGCGGTGCAGCTCCCGCAGCTGCGTGTTGAGCGTGCTCATGTGCGTGGCATTGGCGGCGTAGGTGTCGCTGCTGGTGTCGATGTGGGTGGGCAGCACGGAGACGGGGGTCGTGAAGTGCGGGTGGGTGTGGGTTGTGATTGTGCGGCGGCCCGGGAGACGGCGGAGGGGGATGCGGAGGGGGATGCGGAGGGGGAGGGGCATTGCTGCTGTTGGTGTGCTGGTGAGGGGGATTGAATTGGAGATGTGAGCTTTGAGGGGGAAGAGGTTGGGTGTGTTATTTAGACAGCTCTGAGCTCTGAGCCCTGAGCTCTGTGTGTGTGGGAGATCCGGTGTGGGGTTGACTGTGCACGCACGCCCGGGGCCGGGAGTGGGCGAGAGAGAGAGAGAGAGTTGGTTGGGCTGAGACGCGCGCCGACGATAACCGCAGCCCAGCCCCGTCCCGTGACACGACACGACACGACACGACGCATCATCACGGGCTCGATTAGAGCTAGCTAGCTATTTACTTCATCGTTCTGAACTTCTTCTTCTTCTTCTTTTGCTTCTCCGTATTCTCGTGAGATACCTCCGATTGAGTTATAATTAAGAGCTACCTAGCTACCTACACCTAAAAATGGCACTCGCCCGCACACTCCTCCCCCGCCGCGCCGGCCTCCTCTCCCCGCTCTCGCTCACCCTCGCCCGCCCCCTACTGGCGACCCACGCCCACGCCCGCCCCGCCTCTACAAAACACACAAAGAACTTCACGCCCCCCACCACCTCGGACCTCATCGAGCTGCGCGAGCGGGTCCGCGAATTCACCAGTCTGTCCCCCCCCCACCCCCCCCCAAACCTCTCCCCTTCTCCTACCCCCACATCCAACCCCCACTAACCCCCCCCCCCCCCCCCAGAACGCGAAATCCCCGAAACCCTCGCCGCGCACACCGACTCCAGCAACGCCTTCCCCGCCGACATGTGGGGCAAGCTCGGCTCCGCCGGCTTCCTCGGCATCACGGCGGAGGAGGAGTACGGCGGGCTGGAGCTGGGCTACCAGGCGCACTGCATCGTGATGGAGGAGCTCTCGCGGGCGTCGGGGAGCATCGGCCTCTCGTACGCGGCGCACTCGCAGCTGTGCGTGAACCAGCTCACCCTCAACGGCAACGAGGAGCAGAAGGGGCGCCTGCTGCCGGGATTGGTGGCCGGAGAGAAGGTCGGTGCGTTGGCGATGAGTGAGCATGGGGCGGGCAGCGATGTGGTGGCTATGAGGAGTGTGTGTAGGAAGGTGGATGGCGGGTGGGTGCTGAATGGGACGAAGATGTGGATCACGAATGTGAGTGCAGCTATAGCTATGGGTTCTTTACTGGTGGATTGAGTGATATGAGCTCTACAGTGCTAACTATGCTTCCAGGGCCCCGACGCAGACGTAGTCGTCGTCTACGCAAAGTCCGACCCCGACGCGGGGTCCAAGGGCATCACGGCGCTGATCGTCGAGAAGGGCATGGACGGCTTCAGCTGCGCGCGCAAGCTCGACAAGCTCGGCATGCGCGGGTCCAACACGGGCGAGCTCATCTTCGAGGACGTGTTCGTGCCCGACGCAAACCAGCTTGGCCCCACCAACAAGGGCGTCAAGGTGCTCATGGAGGGGCTCGACCTCGAGCGTCTTGTGCTATCCGCTGGGCCCGTTGGGTACGCTCCCCTCCCCGCTCTCCCCCCACCCAGAACCCGCGCTAATATACGTATTGTAGTATCATGCAAGCCTGCCTCGACATAACCCTCCCCTACGTGCACCAGCGCAAGCAATTCAACACCCCCATCGCGCACAACCAGCTAATCCAAGCCAAGCTGGCCTCCATGCACACCAAGCTGTCCGCCTCTCGGGCATACACTTTGGCGGCCGCGCGCGCCGTCGACGAGGGCACCATCGAGACCAAGGACTGCGCCGGGGCCATCATGTTTGCCAGCGACCGCGCCACCGAGTGTGCCCTCGACGCCATCCAGTGCCTCGGCGGCAACGGCTACGTCAACGAGCTGCCCGCGGGCAGGCTGCTCAGAGATGCGAAGCTGTACGAGATTGGCGCCGGCACGACGCAGATCCGCCAGATTGTCATTGGCAGGGCGTTTAATCGCGAGTATGCGGACCAGGTCATCTAGATGGCGTAGCTGTTTGGGGCTTTTGTGTATTTTTTTTTTAGAGTTACTTCAATTCAATGCATATTATTACCAGAGCTATGTGAAATACCTCGGCCCAACCGCCATGAGTGACATCTCGTGGCCGGCCTCACCAAGTTCATCCCCACCCTTCCTTCCCCGCCAACCCCACTCTTCAACCCCAACACCACTAGCCCCCTCCCCACCTCACCCGCGGGGACCCCTTGCCCCACCCCACCCCACACCCGAAAGCCTACCTCGGACCCCAGCTCTACCCCACACCCCGCCCCCGAGCTAGTACCCAGGGTTAGGGTTCGATCCCCAGCTACCTACTGCTACCTACTGCTACAGCTCGGCCGGGGGTGGTCAATGATAATTCTGCGACTGCACCTGCCACTTGGACTCGGCCTGCCAGCTTCGGAAGACGTGAAGAATTGAACCTGCTGATTGCTGATTCGAGATCAGTGTTCCTGCCTGTCAGGGGAACGACGAGAAGGGCGGGGCTCTCCGGTGCTGAGAGGGATGCCGTGGGTAGCCGAGCTGCATGTGGTAGGTGGTGGGAGGGAGTTGTCCGCGTGGTTACTTCTTGCACTTGAGGTCAAAGCTCCGGGTTGTCTTTAACTCCCGCTACAATCCACACAATCCACACAAACAGAGAGATAGGAGGGGAGAAGAGAAGACGCAGAAAATGTACCGCCGCACAACACGCACCCTCTGCCCGCTCCTCCGGCGCCCCTACTCCACCTCAGCAGCAGCAGCAGCAGCAGGAATAGTGCCAAAACCACTAACATCAATACTAATCGCAAACCGCGGCGAGATAGCTCTGTACGCCCCCCCCTCTCCCCCCCTCTGCCCTTTCCTCCCATCCCTGCACCCTCTCCCCGCTCTCACCTTCCCCGTCCAACCCCCCCCCCGCTCGTACCCCACAGCTAACCCCCCCCCAACAGCCGCGTCAACCGCACCGCGACCCAGCACGGAATCCGCACAACCACGGTCTACACCGACCCCGACGCGCACGCGCAGCACGCGCTGGTCACGCCGCACGCCTACAACATTGGCCCTGTGGCGGCGTACCTGGATGGCGAGAAGATCATTGGTGTGGCTAAGCGGGCCGGGTGTGATTCGGTGCATCCGGGGTATGGGTTTGTATGTGTCTCTCTCTTGATTCTGGCTGTGGCGGGGGAGAGGGAGTGGGAAATGGGGGAGGTGGGGGGAAGTGGGGAGGGGAGAGAAGGGGAGTGGCATTGGGATTGATGGGGGGCTAATGGGTGAGCTAGTTGAGTGAGAACTCGAAATTCGCGAAACGGTGCGAGGAGGAGGGGCTGGTGTTTATTGGCCCGCCGCCGGAGGCGATCGAGAGGATGGGGAACAAGAGGTTTACTATCTACCCTACATCTACAGTATCTACAACTACAATGTCCCACTAACCCCCCATGCCTCCCCAGCGAATCCAAAGACATCATGCTCGCCGCCGGCGTCCCCTGCATCCCGGGCTACCACGGCCCCAACCAAGACGCCGCCTTCCTCCTCTCTGAAGCCGAGAAAATCGGCTTCCCGGTCCTAATCAAAGCCGTCAAAGGCGGCGGCGGCAAAGGCATGCGCATCGCACACACCCCCACCGACTTCCCGTCCGCCCTCGTCTCCGCCAAATCCGAGGCCCGCTCCTCCTTCAGCGACGACGTCGTCCTCATCGAGCGCTACATCACGACGCCGCGCCACATCGAGGTCCAGGTCTTTGCCGACGCGCACGGAAACTGCGTCGCCCTCGGTGAGCGCGATTGCTCTGTCCAGCGGAGGCACCAGAAGATACTCGAGGAGTCGCCGGCGCCGTTCCTCGACCCAGAGGTCCGAAGGGACCTATGGAACAAGGCGCGCGAGGCGGCCGTTGCGGTGGGCTATCGTGGTGCCGGAACGGTCGAGTTCATCTTCGACAACGACACCGGCGAGTTCTTCTTCATGGAGATGAACACCCGCCTACAAGTCGAGCACCCCGTCACGGAGGCCGTGACAGGCACCGACCTAGTCCACTGGCAGATCCTCGTCGCCAGCGGCCTCCCCATCCCCACGCAGGAGGAAGTAGAAGCCAAGATGTCCGGCCACGCCTTCGAAGCCCGCATCTACGCCGAAAACCCATCCAACAACTTCACCCCCGACTCGGGCTTTCTGCAGCACCTGCGCACCCCCGCCGCCACAGACGACATCCGCATCGACGCCGGCTTCGCCCAGGGCGACACCGTCTCCCCGCACTACGACCCCATGATCGCAAAGCTCATCGTGCGCGGCCCCACCCGCGACGCGGCGCTCGCGAAGCTGCGCGCTGCTCTCGAGCAGTACGAGATTGTGGGCCCGAGGACGAATATCGAGTTCCTCAAGCGGCTCGCGGCACACCCGGCTTTCATCGCGGGTGAGGTCGAGACGGGGTTTATTGACAAGCACCGCGGGGACCTGTTTGCGCGCGAGGAGACGCCCGCCGAGGTGTTTGCGCAGGCGGCGCTGGCAATGGTGGTGCGCCAGAGTGTCCCGCAGAAGGGGAGCGACCCGTTTAGTGTGTTTGGCGGCGGCGGCGGCGGCTTCGCTGGGGGTGTGCAGGCGCGGGTGGTGGAGTTTGTGGAGGGGGAGCGGACGGTTAAGGTGACGCTGGTGCAGACGGGGAGGGGCGTGTATGATGTCGATGTTGACGGCACCGTGTACCACGGCGTTACCGTGGCGCCGGTGGCGGCGGGCGAGGAGGGGTCGAATCTCGTGGGGTTCTACCCGCACACGCGGCTGGAGACAACCGTGGTGCGGAGCGAGGACGTGGTTGTGGTGTTTCAGCGCGGGAAGGAGTACCGGCTGGGGCTGCCGCGGCCGGGCTGGTACGAGAAGGCGCTGGGCGTGGCGGAGGTGAAGAATAGTGTTGTGGCGCCCATGCCGTGTAAGGTGCTGCGGGTCGAGGTGGAGGTCGGCAGCAGGGTGCGGAGGGATGATGTGTTGGTGGTGATTGAGAGTATGAAGATGGAGACGGTAAGTGTGCTTGCGGGGGGAGGCGGGGGGGTGAGGGTGGGTGTGGCTAATATTGTGGGGATAGGTGATACGCGCGCCGCATGATGGGGTGGTGCAGAAGATTGTGCATAAGGAAGGTGTAAGTTGTCTATCTTCTGAGTGTTGATTGTCGGGGTGGAAGCTAACATGTGGTGCGCGTATAGGACGTCGTCAAGGCGGGTGTGTCGCTGGTGCTGTTTGAAGAGGAGCCTGCTGGTAGCGAGTAGTTAGCTCTTGCAATTGGCTCTTGTCTTTTCCTGTCTCCTTTTCTTTCTTTCTTTCTTTTAGTCCGCCTATCTGGATCCTGTAGTTAGCTAGTTTCACAAGTGGCCGCGAATACATCTCCTCAGCATCTCTGTACTTTTATAGCATGCACGCGCGCGCTGAAACAATTTCCGCCATAGCTCCCCGTAGCTCCAAAGCTGAGCTCGAATTATTTTTGGAGCTCCCACCCCTGTCAGCACGTTTGCGTGCTAGCGTGGGTGAAGCTTGGGGGTTAGTGGCGTTTAGCGAAACCGATGTGCGGTTAAGCGAGTCCGGATCGGGTCAGGGTTCCCTTGCCCTGGCTGCACGGTGAGATCATTGATCGGCCTCTTGGCTGCTTGGCTGCTTGGCTGGCTGGCTTGCTGGCTGGCTGGCTGGCTGGCTGGGTGGATGGATGCTAACAGCAGGGCAGCGAAGGGCAGAGAAGGGAGGAGAGGGCGGAATGCCGAGATGGGATGCGTCACTGGGGATCTTCTTGTTTTGGGATTTGGGAATGGGAGAGAGAGGGTGAGCTGTTGTTTTTCGAGGCGGGGGGGGATATAAAGGAGTGGTGCTGTCCTTTCTCTGCTGAAACTTTCGGTATAAATCGTCAGCGCATATCAACACCAATAAACAAACAACTATAAACATCGAACCACCACCATCACCACAATCAATTCAAACTAACATCCATCCAAACAACCCCCCCCCCCCCAAAAAAAAAAAAAAAAAAAACACACCCACAATGATCAAAACCACCCGCCCCATCACCACCACCCACCCCTACGGCCTCCCCGGCCTCATCGCGCACAGCGCCCTGCGCACCATCCAGCTCCTCATCGCGCTCGTCATCACCGGCATCTACGGGCGCGACCTCGCCCACGCCAGCCAGGCGCACGAGCCCGCCGACTCGCGCTGGGTGTACGCCATGGTCGTCGCGGCGCTGACGATCCTTGTTTCGCTGCTCTTCCTTGTCCCCGCTGTGCGCAGCGGCCGGTTCTGGCCGGCGGATGGCGTGCTGTTCTTTCTGTGGATGGTGCTGTTTGCGCTCTTTGGGCGGCTGTATATTGGGGAGGACTGTGAGGGCAGTGGCGCGTGCCATAGGATGAAGACGGCGGTGTGGTTTGATTTGGTGGGGATGCTGCTGTGGTTGGGGAGCTTTGTGGGTATGTTATGTGTTTTTCTACTTTGGTTTTTGGTGTGGTTGTGGTTGTGGATGTGGGCTAACGATCTGGTAGGCGGCGCGTTCTTGTTCTGGAGGGAGAAACATAGTCGTACGATTTATACGGGGCGTGGGACCGTTTAGGTCTGCGCTGCTGCTCATGGGCACGTTTTTTGGCAACCCGTAACTAGCGTCGATTCTTGGAGGTACATATCTTTATCTTGGGTGCGGATGGAAAGCATGAACGTAATGGATGGGGGGCTTTATGGGACTTTATGGGGGGGAGTTATTTGGCGCATTCGTTATTGTTGTTTTGTTTCTTATTATTTTTTTATTATTATTTTTTTGATGTGCTCAGCTTGCGTGGGATACCTGCACTGAGCGGCTGCGCTGGTTGGTTACTCATGTTGAATAGGAATTGGGGGGGGGGGGGGGGGTACATATGTAGTAATGGATGTTATCATCTCTGGCTGTGTTTTGTCCGGGGGAGAGTGAATTGAATGCTTTGCCAACCGGGTTGCCTTGCCAATGTGTGTGCGCGGTGAATTTCTAGCTCGCTAGTAATGTCTGCTGTGCATGTGGTTCGCGGTGCATGGTGAGTGATTGCTGGTGACGAGTGTATGTAGGCATTGCGGGCTGGATGGGGCGTCATCTCTCTGTACCTACATAGAGAGCATTACCCCTTCCTCCTCGCTCAACCAGCATCAATCCGACTATCACATAGCCCTCTATCTGTTAGGTACTTAGGTTGTATGTTTTTATAACCACCTTGCTTTCATATACAGAAGCTCTGAGTGATCGATCCCTGCAGCTTCTATTCTACAGTCACGAGATATCACTCACCCCGCATACCAACCATAACTACGAGTGTCTTTTTTTTTTTTTTCGTTTAACCCATTAACTGCATGCGGCCTTAATTAAGGCTATGAAAATAACCATGAGTGCCTCCTCCAGTAGGGCGGAGCAAGGTGCTGGTGCTGTGGGCAGAAACACGGAGACAAACACTACTTATACTATAAAAGAATATGGCCTGAAAGAGTTTCGCTAAACCGGCCTAGCTAGTCGAGACCGATTGGCCAAATAATGAGCGAGAAGCTAAGATAGTTCAATCTGCAATTGTAGGCCGGCCAGAGAGAGCACCAATCAATATCACACATCCCCACTAAGGAAGGTCCTCAGGCCCCTAGGGCCCCCCCGGGGGGGGGGGGGGGGGGGGGGGGAGAAAAAGGGCAATAAATACACAAAAAGTAATGCTGTGGCCATACGCCCCTCGCAGGCTATAGGTGCTAATTTGTGGAAGGACCCTGAGATCAACTACCCGGTATATCGGACTCTACTCCCTGTTACATGCCGTACACCCCAGAGCATTACTCCCACCCCCGGAGTTGATTGAACCAATGACCTATTGATGGTCATGGGGACAATCCACTCGGTGTAGCAAGACGAGGCATCTACCACTAGACTACCCCGCTCACACAACTGCCAAAGGCCGGGAAGTAATACTTAAGGGAGTGAGGGTAAAGTGAGCTAGCTACTTAGGGGGACACCTAACCCTACGATCACAATCCACCACGACCCACTGGCCACCCTCTGGTGATACATGATACAATAAAAGACTACCATGCTTTGGGGAATGGCGAACTGGATAGCTCTCTCGCTCGCTCCCGGCATGCATGTGATCAGCTAACTGAACGGGGATCCTTCCACCTTTCCTAGCAAAGTATTCATCTGGTGGCTAGCCTGAATCGAGGGAAGGGTGGGCTATGTTTACCGATGCAGATCTCCCTATCGATATATGTACCCGGGCCCGAGGACTTCTCTATGTCCAGCCATCTCCAGCTCTCGTGGAGCAAGTCACCATCGCGTCATGCCATATCACTCGACGCTCCGGCCCGCCGCCTGCGGCCTTGGGTGCCATTCTGGTATCTTGAATAGTCGGTATTTTGTCGCTCCTCTTAATAGGATACAAAAAAAAAACATTTTCTTCGTAGGCTAGAAACATCATTTCTTAGTGTATCTGTCTCGAGCCGTGATGTTTGATACCATCGCCTAGAAGCAGCAGCTTCGGCTAGGTACCTTAGAAAGCGAGTAATCCAGTAGTTGTCTTAAATATGGATATATAAATTAGCTAAGTCTCTGATAAGGCAGTAAGAGCCATCGTCTGCCAGAATTACGTAGGTATCTGTTATAGGCCAAGAACATAAAGTTACCTTCACACCTCCCCAGACTCAATGTGAGCAAACACCACAGCCAAGTAGTGTGATGAGGTAATGCAGGTATGGGATGGAAAGACTTTCGTCAGATTGCAAGGAGCTAACACTTTAGCAGCCAGAGTCACCAATGATCACTCGTTTGGATTAGTGGCCTCCGTAGGACTCGAGTCTGGACACCTCTTCATGAGATAAAACAGACTCTCGAAAGTCAAAGCAGACGATCAAGCGGGTTTCTCTGCTACTCGACGAGGAGTTTATGATAATCTCGGCAAGTGGGCCTTTTAGCTTTGATGATGAATGGGTGGCTTGATTTGTGACTTGATTGAATGCTCCGCGCGGGCGTCGTTTTTGTGCGTGGATAAAGTGTGGATGACGCTAGCTATGTTACCATCCCGTTGGATGAGTGTTGATGTATGCATGTCTGCTACTTGCTGTCTGCTATCAACTTTTGTGTTACATATTGTAGCTACTTGTAACCTTCGCTTTTTGTTGTGGTATGGGTACATGTATTAATTGGCACTTGAATATTGCTACTAGCTGCCGCGTGTCTAATATACTCCTGCAAGAGATGTGTATTACGTGCCATCACACTAAATTCCCCCTCCCCCAAGAATCTGCTAGGGCAAGCAGCGGGGCCCTAGAATGAAAGCCCACAATAACCCTCGGCATTACGGCTATAAAAGCTTGGTTTCCGCTTCCATCTCTCTCTCCCTCTTCTTCCTCTTGCTTCGTTCATCGTCAAGGCTACTTACCGGCACTCTGCTTTCTCTTTGGGGAGATGCAATACTGTGAGTGCTCGGAAGTAGTCTTAAATTTCACCTGAGCTCTGCAACCTGTTTTGCAGATCTCTTGAGAGTCTGGTTTTCCCAACTACTCCTGTATTCGGGTAGTAGTTGTGACAACTAGACTCTTTGGTCTTTGGGAGATTTCCGAGGGGCCAATGAATTAACAGCTTTTAGAATTTCTTTATGGATTTAGGATAATATCATCTCTGTGCTTAAGCTATCTGTTATCCTGTGGGATATTGTGTATCTCTATGGGATCTACTCAATTGGTGGTTCCCACGAAAATCATCAGAAAGCTTAAATACAAAACCCCTCCATCCTTTCTGTTGAGCCAAACACATCCCCGGATAGACCCCTAGAACTGAACGCTGACCCGAATCTTCACTAATATTAGTACCCGAATCCGTCCCAAACGAACCTTAAACGTATCAAGCAGACTGTAGACCGAACAGCTCAAGTTGGCGAATCCACTGTGAGTCAAGGATACCTCCCCGAGGTTTTGGCTCAGAAGGAGAACAGCAGAATGTTTTCTCTCCCCCTTTTGTAAGCTCCCCTGCAAGCTCAAAACTTATCTTCCCACTTTCCAAACACCGCTAACCAGTGTGCTCCACAAAGTCAAGGTACCCAATACCTCGCCTTGAGGCAGTCCGAGACATTCCCCTCGAGGGACAGGTCAGTCGATATACTCTCTCCTCCTCGTCTTGAAGATAACAGTGCCGCTTACTGGGCTTCCTCGCGAGTTTGGTAGGTTCCACTACAGACCACAACGATGGGGGACAGTACGAGGCTAGATTTTTCATGAACCCTCTTTGATCTATGTATAGGACAAGCGCTAATGGGAGCTTTGTCTCTGAATGGGCGAGGTTTGAAGATGACTTATATTGACTGGTATTCCCTCTATCTACTTGTGGTCTGAGAAACTTGGTGTCTGGCTTCCTGCCCTAAATATGGGTGGGATAAATCCCATGTCAAGTGTCTGAGAACACCATGACCTAGAAAGACTGTAATAAACGGACTCACGATAAAAATTCCGAGGCCAGGGATCATGTGGGTGTTTGTTTTGAAAAAGGACCGAACGCTCGCCTTTCCTACTTTATGCAGGAATGAACGGGGTTGATTGATTGATTGGTTACTTCATGGAATGAACGGGGTTGAGCAAAGAGTGAAGATCGAAGTGTCTTGCTTAGCCATTTTAGGAGGGCACCGCGCATGAGAATTTTAACAAAAGACTATGGAATAACTGGAGTAGCGCTAGATAACGATAATTCGCAGGATATGATACGTATCAGTATCAAAATGTCAAAGGACCGTGGCGGACCACCTATAGGCCTAACTTGCGGAGATCACTCAGGTTTGATCGGACCATTGGTCGTAGGCTAGCCTACGGCCGTTAAATGCATAAAGATATGAATTTCAAAGCAATCAATACTTACATCAAACTCCTAGCATAAAAGGAGACACAATACAAGCTGCTTTTTCCCCGTATTTGTCTGAATACCGCTGGAAGTGACTGAGGATAAATTACAGGATCAGATATATCATATGGCATAATATGTCATGATATGGAAGGGCTAGTCGGGCTGGGTTGGGCATATTAAAGTCAATTGCCCCAAACCGGACCACCAAGAAGAGCTCAGCTTAATTTCCAACGCAATTGTACGTTACAGTTATTTACGCATTTACAGCGAGAGTGTGTAGCAAGTTATTTTTATTAAAGAATATAAATGATCTACGCTTTGCTACCTTCTAGAACCCAGAGGAGGCACCTGTCGGGCAGGACTATGCTTTTAGATCTTCGGAAAGATCGAGATGAATCTGTCTAGACGGCGATGCAGGTAACCGGTGTATGCACCTATTGAGGCCTATCTTCTGCCTTCAGCTTCTCCTTGAACAAATTTTACTGAGACCATCTGTCTCAGATAAACCAAATGTACACGTGCGATATTGTACTTCATATCGAACATCACAGCTCGAGAATCGCGAGTGATGATACATGATTCACTCACTGCATAAGTGCATGCAGTTTTGACCTCTATCATTGCACCGCAATCCTATGCATTATGCACAGTTAGGGTGTTGCTGGGTGCTATTAGAAGTATCACAATAAGGTCTTTAACGATATCCATAATTTAGGTACAAACCGGATCACAAATCTGCTCCTGCCTCAACCTTCCAGACCAATTTAAACCAACCAGCGGCGCCCGCCGGTCCTCAAAGTGGGAAATTAAGAGCCGAAGGGTTAACCATAGCGAGGCTTGAGCTTGGCGGGGCTTTCCAGAAACACTCAGTTTTCAGGCAACCTAAGCCTCGTCCAATCTCCTACTGCTCTGGCCACATGCAGGTCCCTGAGGGATGCCGCCGTGCAGTTTTATGAGCAAGAAAGCCACCAAACAGAAAATAACCACAGGAAGTCGGTCGGAGTGGGCCGATTGATTTTGAAAGGAAAAACCCTTTGCTGTTGAATTTCTTAATATCCATCACAACAAAAATAAAAAAAAAAAAGGGAAAGAACCGAAACCATCATTTAAACCAAGTTTACACTTTGTATTTTTTTTTTCCAGTTTTTTTCCTTTCAATTTCGCAAGGCTTATTAGGGCAGGTAGCAAATTGGGTACAGCAATTGAAGGGGTTTTAAAAAATGGGGATAGAAGAACTCAAAAATAGGAGTAAAACACTGAGCTACTACAGGAAAATACGGGAGCGAGAAAAAAAAAGAAAGAAGCTTCTCCAGATTCAAAGGATCATCTCCTCGTCCTCATCAGCCGCTGGTGCAGAGATATGAGTATTGACTGCAGGAATTGGAGTTTCTGCACCGGCCTCTGCAAAGTAATTGTTCATCTCCTCGTCCAGCTCCTCTACAGTCTTCCTGGTTCTACCATTTCCAGCACCGGTCCTAGGATTCTCCTTCCTTGCGCTGTTGTTGTTGTTCCTTCCGCCGTCTCGTCCACCGCGGTTTCTCTCGCCACCCCTTAGGGGCTCATCGGCTCTGGCACGCTCACGTCGTCTTTCTGGGGGCACATAGCGGTCGATACCAGGGGGTGTAGGGCGGCGGGTGGGATCACGGCGTACATCCGGACCAGGGGAGGATTTCGCCTCTCGTCTTCCAGATCCACCGCGGCGCATTGGTTCGGAGCTGGAGCGTTCGTCCAATGAAGGGGCCTTAATGCGGTCGAATAGAGACTTAGAGGTTGAGACTGGCTTGACAAAGGTGAGGCGGATTGGCTGGCCATTTGCGTTTGCGCCGTCGAATTCGGCCACAGCACGCTTGGCGTCTTCTTCGCGCTCGTAGGTCACGAATGCTGTGCCTTCCGAGCGGCCGGCACGGTCGTACTGGAGCTCGAGCTTTGTGACAATACCTTGGCGCTCAAAAAGCTCCTGCAAGATGTTAGATATTGCCTTTAGACCATTACCTGAGTTGAAAGGACACATACCATAAGGTCATCGCGTCCAAGCTCGTAATGGATATTTTCAACTCTCAATTTGCCCGAGCCGGGAGCACTAAATCACCATCAATATACTGCGCTCAAAACCTAAGGATATAGAAGAACCAACATTCTGCCTGTCTCTGAAGAAAAGCGTGCATCGGCTGATCCACCGCGCCTGAATACTTCTCCGCCGGAAGCATCGCCTTCGTATTTATCGTGTACCCAAGCTCTAGGCAACTGTTAGCCTTACTCTCCTGTCAATGTAAGCTCTGGATCAGGGAGTTCAAACAGGGAATCGCTGTATCCTCTTGGGTTTCCGGTCTGTCAATTCCAAGCAGAAAAAAGAAGAAAGACGATTACGTTAGCCAGGTTGGAACTTTTTTTCTTTTTTTTTTTCTGCGACAATTGCGTAAAAGAATAAAAGGTGAGGTTTGTGATTTTTTCAGATATATTTTTTTTTTCGCCGTTAATCCTCTCCTGGCCCATATTGCGATTCTTGGGAAGCAAAGAATCAGGAAGGAAGAGGAGTACTAAGACTTATATATAGGAGGATGAGAGGAGGAGGAGGATATGAGGAGGATGAGATCAAAGGAGGAGGTGGTGGTAACACGCCTGTGGCTGTAATGAAACCGAAAAAAAAAAACATCTCACGTTAGCTTTCTCTCTCTCTCTTCCTGCGCGACGACGACGATAATGGGGGAAAGGAAAGGAAAGTTAGGGAAAAGGCATACCTTTCTGACGCCGCCCCTTCGATCTGTCCTACGGCGGCTTCGGTTCCCATTCCCGGTCCCGTTCCCGCCATTGTTTCCGCCATTATTGTTTCCGCGCTTCTGGGGCGTTAGCGGATTGGGTTCTGAGGCAGCCAGCACACACAGAAGAACCTACCGAGCGCTCTCTCACGACGTCGTCAAGAGCTCTATCCATGGTCGCCGGGATGAGGATTAAGGTGGTAGTAGAGTTGCGAGGCGAAAAAGCTACTGTAAAAGGGGGTGGGGGTGAGGAGCAGGAGGAGGAAGAGAAGATATCGAAACTGAGGGTGTGAGGTGGTGAGGTGGAGAGAAAAGAAGGGAGTTGAGCAGAGAAAGCAGGCTGGCTGGACAAGACAAGACAAGAGAGTGAGGTGGGAGGATCAACCAATGTTGCACCTTTACCAAGCCCCCTCCCTCCAGAAGTCGATCCTGAAACCAACGAAGCGCCAAGAGCACGGCTGATGCCTGGGTGTGTATGTTTGCGGTTAGGGGAAAAAAGGTAGGAGCCGCAGCCGCAGCCGCTGCTGCTGGCTTCATGGGGAATCACTCGGGAGACCTTGTTGGGCTAACGGAAATGCTTGGTAGGTTCGTTGTGATTCCATGGGGGTTTTTTTTTATCAAGCCCACCCACAATCTATCCCCTTCGAAGCATTGATCATGATGACTCCATCGCACGTAACCGAAAGCACTGTGCATGCGGGCATAGGAAAGGGTATATCGTTTGGAGGATGTAGTATACTCATAACTTAGAGCTAAGGTCGTTGAAGAGATTCTAGTACATACTGCGGGCATCCCACCATAACGCACCCTCCGCACCGGCCGCACCCCATAGTTCACCGCCCCAACATACCCGCCATATAAGCTGTATGCAATGCCAGTCCCTAGTCTCACACATGTACCTACACCAAAGCCTAGATCCCCAGTCCCAGCCAAAGGCAGCAATATGTCTATATCCAAGACCGAGTTAGTACACAATTAGCAAGCCAGCGAGGTCTCACGCCAATCCAGGCCGGACTGTCCTAAGATCGGCTTCGAGGCGGTGCAGTGCGGGGCGGGGCGGGGTGGGAAATACTAGTAAGTATATACTCTACATGCCTACTCTACACATGAGCTGCCCAACCCGTAGATGTGATCATTGACCCTCTATCCACTCCTCCCTCCCTCCCCCCTCCGCCGGCATCAGTAGTAGTTATCATATCACATCACATCGCACTCAAAACACTCAACCACCTTCCAGTCCCATAAAGCCAAGACACCCATTGTAGATTAAACATTCTCTCTTCCATTTTCTCTCCCTATCAAATATCAATCGGTCCCATCCCATGTTACTCTCCGCAGCCCTTGGGTATCTCTGAACTTGGCCCCATTGTGATGGAGGGGCAGCCCGACTAACGTACCTAGCTAACCCAACCCAATACAACCCCATGCAGCAGCAATACAACAATACAAAAATAAGCTAAAATAAAGAACAAAACCTACAATATACCCCTTGAAGGTGAAGCGGAGGGAAGGGGACTATTGCACGCACACAGAATAAAAAAGAAGACAGGAACAGCAAAAACAATAAATGATAAATGATAATGATAAAGGAAAATCCCGTGCAATACCCCGGATCACCCCCAACTTGACTACCCCCCTAAAAAAACAAAACAAAAAAACAAGAAAGAAAGAAAAAGGTCTTAGCCAACAAATATGCCTAGTTGGGTTTTGTGGTTAATTAAACAATCTCCGTATAATTAGCCGGGAACTGTCCCTTCCGGCCATTCAGCTCACCCTCCCACCAATCTACAACACCCACACTCTATTAGCCACAATCCAAACCACAGCAAATACACGTAGATTCCAAAACTCACCATCAACACTCTCCGTCTTCCTCACCACCAAGATCTTCTCCCCCTCCCTAAAGCTCAAATCCCCCGTATCCTGCCCATCAAAATCATACAACGCCCTCACCCACGTCTGTCCGAGCCCAATCTTCTTCTTCTTCGGCGGCGGCGGTGGCGGCGGCTTCTTCTTACCCGCAATACTACTCAAATCGCTCGCGGCACTCCTATAGCTCGACACGCTCGCCATACTCGCCATACTCGCGCCCGTGGGGTGCCTCGACACCGGCGGCCGCGGCGCCCCGCCATTACCCACCACCTTCTCCACCCGCGCTAGGCTGTTCTGGCCCGCCCGGATCGCGGCCAGCCGCTCCTGCACGCTCCCGCCGGCCTGGAACTCACCCGCGGAGTCGCTCTTGCGCCGCGGCATCTCCGAGGGGAGCTTGGGCGAGAGGTAGTTGCTTGTCGGCGGGTCGACTGCGTGCCGTTGTGCCACTGTCGCAAGAGGTGTGTTGCCGCCGTAGGACCGGCTCCTAACGACGCTTTTGTAGCCGCCGTCTGAGCTGCCCTGCGGGTTTGCTGTCCCGGGCCGTGGGCCCGGTAATGGCGGGGGTGGGGACTCGTCACGTGAATGTGCGGAGAGGTTGGAGTTGGATGGGCGGGAGCGGATACTTGGCCTGCTACTCACCGGCGGGGGTGGAGGTGGTGCTTCCTCCCTGGTGAACTTTGTTTGGAAGCGGTTCATGATTGGTGATTTCTCCTGGTAGCTTGGGGCGCCGCCGGGTGGGTTTGACGGGGGTGGGGGCGGAGGAGGTTTGTTTGTGCGACCCAGGCGAGGGATGATGCTCTTTTCTTGGACGATGACGTTCATGGGCATGGTGATGGCTTTGCCGCGGGCGATGAAGGTAATCTCGGATTCGAGATGCTGCTGGATGGGTAGGAATTGGGACTCCCATTCTGAGATTACGACGGCGCCTTCGGGGTCAGTGTAGCCGTAGTCGTTGGCGTACTCGTAGATTGCGCTGTAAGTGTTTTGGAGTAGGGTGTACTGGGTTATCACGATGAACTCGACGATGCATGGGACAAATTCAACGATCTTGGCAAGCAGTGGGGGCACGAAGGATCTGATGTGCTCGTCGGCATTTTCGTAGGCCTATGATTATATGTTAGCCTGTAGCTAGATAACTGACTGCGTTGGTTTTGCGTACGTTCTTAGACCGCTCGGCATCCATTTCTGCCTTCGATAGGACCGAATACTCCCTATAAAGGTATTAGTAATGTGCTCCGGTCCCAAGCGCGCGACAGTGGTTCTCTCACCTGTCCGACTTGTTCTTCTTTGAGCGCGAGTTTTCAACTTGCTTATTAAAGCGCTCATAGTCTAGCTTTTTGTTCTCTCTCTTCTCAATTGCCTTCTTGACCGGTTTCAGCGCCGCCTGCGTACGAACACGCCTGTCAGCAGTAATTCCTAACCCCGAGTAACACTAATAACGTACCTTAGCCTCTCCTAATCTCTCAACAAGCAACCGATCCACCTTCTCAATCTCGTCCATCATGTCCGCTTTCAGATCATTCTGTGCGGCATGCAGCGTTGCAACACGTCTCAGCGTGTCGGTCGGCGTTTCAAGAACCTCGACCTTCGAGTCCCCGGGCATGGGGATCGTCTTGTAGACATCGTGGAAGGAGTCTGTGAGGTTGACTTGGTTCACGAGAATTGACGACCAGGCATCGCGCCAGGCTTTCGTGTGTTCTAGGAGCTGTGGGGTATTAGTCGTGCTGTGATGTGGGGCCCACGGAAGGGGGTGGGGGCACCTTTCCCAGGAGAGTCTCGGCGTCGTGGACTTCCTTAATGATCATTGCTACGCTGGCCTGGGGAGAGGTTCGTCAGTTACTGCTAATTCACATCTTGGGAGACCAGTTCTATGGAGGTAATGGTAGTGGCGGTGGAGATAGAGATGGACCATACATCGTCGGCGGACCTCTTGCCCATACGCCCAATCTGGCGGTGAATTGTCGTCGTCATTATGGCTGTTTCTTCTGCTGTCAATTCCGAGGATTGTTCATATGCGTCTGTCTGTAGATGTGCCTAATTGCTTCTGTTTCTGGTGGTAATATATGGTTTGTGGTTGCAGAGGTAGTGGTGGTGGTGTCAGTAGCTACTGTCTACATATACATAGCGAGTGAGGAGTGAGTGGTGTGTGTGTGGGGGAGAGAGAACCGGGGGGTGGGAATGATGGGTAGAAGAAGTCTAAAAAAACCACCCTGGTCAAGTCCTCTCTGCATGCATGCACGCATGCAAGCAAAGAAAAAATGGTCTCAGCCTCGTCGTCGTGCTTCAGAAAAACGTCTGGGCCGATGCGCCATTTCGTCTTGGGGGTGGTAAGGGCACCGGTAGAGAGCTGCCGTGGGAATTAAATTTTGGGGTGTCTCTTACCGGGATTTTATTTGGGGTTTTATTACATATTCTGGGACTCACTTTGTTTTAGGCTACATGCTCTGCTCTTCTCTGCCCCGATGGGATAGGGGGAAGGGGAAGTTTAATTGGGACCCGGAGGTCTATGAGCACAGGTTGAGTAGAACAGATACATGTATGTTCGCGGAACATGATGGTACATTGCAGCAGAGTACTCTACTTACATGTAGAGTAGATACAGGCATGTCCAGGGAGATGTCTAATTGAGCCTCAGACTGCGATGGTTAACGTTCGGCAGCATGACTCTGCTCTACATGAACTTGGGCAGCAGATGCAGCAGCTCCCTCGAGATATGCCAGTGGGAGAGAAAAAGGCAGGCACCTTCTCTTACATGCACGGAGACACACACTCTACCTCCTGTACCTCCTGTATCTCTTTATCTCCTCTTCTCTCTGGCGACTTCCTGTTGCAGTATTGCGGCATCAAGAGCTCTCCCCAGGGCGTCTTTCCCGCCGTGCTAACCCACCCCGGCCAAGTGCCGTGGAATGCGGCGTTACAAAGCTGCATGCATGACTCAGCTGCAAACTCTTGGCTGGGACACCTCTGCGTCATTCGTGAACTGTGCGGGAAGCCTGACAGATCATCTCTTTATCGATACAGCAGAAGCCCCACCATCACGGAGTTTCAATCAGCTTAGACAGAGAATAAGAACGTCGTCTCTGGAGACTGCAGTTTACAGAGACTTCACTACGACAGCATCACTCACGGCCATCTCTTCATACTGACAAACCCATACGCAAACCCACAATGGTCAAAGAAGAAGAGGATCTCCTCAAGCGTCCAGTGTACGGTTTGTGTTCACCACTTGACCCCAATATCTTCACATCTAACACTCCACAGTCTACGACATCCCACCAGAGCTCCTCGAAACCCTCACGTTACGGACCGACCAGCCCGCCACCCCAGAGGAAGCCCAACCCACCACATCCACCACAGCGCCGCAAGATGCCGACACCACCTCCTCAACCTCCTGCGCCCTCTGCAAGATCACCAACAAGACCGTCGCCGAGCAGCGCGCCCACGCCCGCTCCGACATCCACAACTTCAACCTAAAGCGCAAAGTCCGCGGCCAGCCCGCCGTCACCGAAGCCGAGTTCGACGACCTCCTCGAGGGCCTCAACGAGAGCATCTCCGGCTCCGACAGCAACTCCTCCGAAGACGAAAGCGGCCCCACCGACCAGCTCTCCGCGCTCCTGAAGCGCAACGCCGTCCTCGCCAACCCGGACGACGAGCCCACCACCACCACCGCCGCCGGCTGGAAACAGGGCGCCGGCAAAGCGCCCATAATATGGTTCAACTCGCCGCTCCTCCCCGCAGAGACATCGCTCGGCGTGTACCGCGCGCTCTTCACCAAGCCCGAGCAGTCGGACGCATCATGGCTCGACGCGCTGCGCACAAAACAGCTATCCGCTCAGCCCAAGGGTAAAGAACCGCACATCTTCATGTGCATGATCGGCGGCGGGCACTTCGCAGCCATGGTCGTCTCCCTCGCGCCCAAGGTCGCCAAGACAGGCGGCGAGCGCTCGGCAGCCATCCTCGCGCACAAGACCTTCCACCGCTACACCACGCGGCGCAAGCAAGGAGGTGCGCAGTCCGCGAGCGACGCCGCCAAGGGCGCTGCGCACTCGGCCGGTAGCTCGCTGCGAAGGTACAACGAGGTTGCGCTGACGGCGGAGATCCGCGAGCTGCTTGCGGGGTGGAAGGAGTGGCTGGATACGGCGGACCTTCTGTTTGTGCGCGCGGTGGGCAACTCGAATAGGCGCACGCTGTTTGGGGAGGGCGCGCCGCTGAAGAGTAATGACCCGCGCATCCGCGGCTTCCCGTTCAGTACCCGCCGCGCGACGGAATCGGAGCTAATGCGCTGCTTCGTCGAGCTCACGCGCATGAAGACCTCCACTCTCACCACCACCTCGCTCTCCGCCCTCACCACCTCCACCACCACCACCGCCCCCCCAACAGCCAAGCCAAAACCCACCCCACGCCTCACCCCCGCCGAAGAAACCGCCCACCTCCACAGCAGCCAACTCACCGCTCTCATCCGGCGCTCCAAAGCCCCCGCGCTCCTCACCTACCTAACCACGCACACCCTCTCACCAAACTACACCTTCACCCCGCCCAACCACCACTCCCCCACCCTCCTGCACCTCGCCGCGTCCTCCTCCTCACCCGCAGTCGTAACAGCGCTCCTCACAAAAGCGCGCGCCGACCCCACGCTCACAACCCCCGCGCAGCCGCGCCCCGCCTTCGAGCTCGCCGGCGACCGCGCCACGCGCGACGCATTCCGCGTCGCGCGGCACGACCTCGGCGAGGCCGCCTGGGACTGGGAGGCCGCGGGGGTGCCTGCCGCGCTGTCGAAGTCCGAAGCGGGGGAGCGGGAGCGGCGCGAGAAGGAGGGCGGGGAGGCGGAGGAGCGTGTGCGGCGGGAGCGGGAGGTAGCGAGGCTGGCGGAGGAGGCGGAGCGGCGGGCGGCGGAGAGTAGAAGGTTGCCGGGGAGGGGGGGGAGGAATCTCGGTGGGACGGTGCAGATGGGGATGGGGAGGAGGGAGGAGCAGGAGGCGGGGCTGACGAAGGAGGGGAGGATGAGGTTGGAGAGGGAGAGGAGGGCGAGGGCTGCGGAGGAGCGGATTAGGAGGTTGGCGGGGTCGGGATAGGGGGTGGGGGTTTGGGTGGTTTTCTCTTTTTTCTTCGTTCTTTTTTGGCCTTTGGTTCGCTTTTTTATGTAGCTAGAAATAGAGCGAGTGATATTTCGTGATCGGATCACTTATTGACATTACACTTGTGAATTATAGACTTCTAGGCATCCAGGACCTTATTCATGGCTATCATCATATGGAATTGATATCTGGTGAAGACTCCCCCCTGAGCCATCCCCTCCGCAGACCTCGTGTAGCTGGGCGAACACCAAGACTAGGCGCAACCCACCGAGTCTTGATATTCACCTAGCCGCACTAGCGCGTGCCGGGTACAGAAATCTCATAAATGAGCCAACAACAGCAAGTCACGGCTAAAGAAGCCCCGCCTCGCCTACTATGGCAGAGCGAGTGATTCCCCATGATCCCAGCCAACCAACCCACCACGAATAAGCTTTTTTTTGCGCTATGTAGAACACAGGAAATAGTATGAGCTCGTTTTCGGTCCTTTTACTTTAATCCTACCGATTGCGGGAGTCGGCGTGATTATGAGTATATGTAGCTTAAGGGTGTTATTCTTGGCCATGGCCCGTGCGTTTGTTGGCTGAGTTTTCCGACTGTGTTTCCATACGTAACGCCCAGGAGTATATAACCCCAGCCCACGAGCGCGCTCGCTTCCAGCAGTGCGGCTATCTGTTCCCGGGATCCCATGTGCCCGCTTAGATAGATCCGGGAAGCGTGCGTCATAGATTCTCACTCGACACGCTAGCTGCTAACACACGCGCAGAGCATGTCAACGACCACGCATGGTACCGGCGCTCATCCGACCACACACCGGTCCGAGCCGGCCTATAATATAACCCGACGACCTAACCTCCCAAAACCGAGCCTACCAAAAAAAAAACCCCGCTCAGCTAGCTAGCCCCCGGCCTTCCTTCTAACCCACTACCCAGCGCCCCCTCCCCCCCCCCCCCCAAAAAAAAAAGAAAAACCTCACCCGGCCCCCAATGACAGTACAAACCCCTTCAAGACTTGCCGGTCGGCGGGGCTCGATATCCTTTTCTACATATGTGCCAGCTTCAGGCCTTGCCGTGGGAGAGATTTTGCCCGAACCCCGCGTCCTGGCATTTCTCGCTGATCCGGCATACAACGTCGGGACAACATGAAAGAAAGCTTTCCGGCGCCTACAAAAACGAGTAAACCATCGCGCCATTCCGTTGGTAAGCCCAGAACTGGGGGTGGGTGGGGGGTAGGAGCGGCGATCATAGGTCATCACTCGGTGACAAGCTACCTACATAACTTCCGGTCTTTTTTTCTTTCTAGCCACCGCTTGAGATTTTAAACGTTACAAGAATCGCATCTAAAATAGTGTCTCTATTGATACTAGTTGAAGATATCAAATCAAAGAAAATGTTTACAAGAAAAACACCCGCCCGCCTACCCGCCACCCCACCCCCACCCCCACCCCCACCCCCGACCTTGTACGCCCCAAAACGCTAACCATGTATAACAGCAAGTAAAATTCTTTGAAAAAAAGGGAAACAGATTTTAAAGCACAAATACAGCACCTTAACCATGTAGTTGCATTTTAACACAAAAAAAAAGAAGAAACGGAGGGTACAGTACCAGCTGCGGTTAGCGCCAAGCGGTATATGAGGCACGCCCTCCCCTCGCCCCGCCGCCCCCTCTAGTAGATGGCCCGTAATTTGGGTTATTCTTGTTCCACACATTATTGTTGTTACCCCTGTGTACTGGCTCAAAGCCTCTGGGCGAATTCATAGCCCCTCTTAGAGGCGGGAATTCTTCAGGAGCTCTGCGCTCTTGCGTTGAGTATTCTCTGTTTTCCCAGTGGCCGTATGCCCCCCTCGGCATCCCACCTTCCCTGCCTGCGAAATGCGAATTTCCATCGTCCTCTACCCATGTCTCCCAGGCCTGACGGCGACCAGAGCCATAAGCCGTGCCGCGAGGTGCCATAACAGGACCTCCACGGTTGGGATAGCCGTTGCCTCTGTTGTAATCAACCTCGTCGTAATTGCCTTGATGATTAATGATATCGTCCTGATAGTTGCTCTGGCCATGGGGAAAGTTGTTTGGAGGGTAGTTTGGAGGATGGCTGTTTCGGGGACGGACAACTAGGCGGTTATCAAGGGAAGGATTTTCCCGCTGGTAATCATCCCGTACATAGTCATCCTGGTAGCTGTCCTGTTGGTAACCTTCCTGTTGGTAATTTTCCCGAGGGTGGTTTTGAGGTGGAGGGCGACCCTGAGAGGGTGGCGGACGGTGTTGAGGGGGTGGTAGAGGCCGGCTCTGCGGGGGTGGAGGGCGGCTCTGTGGGGGCGGAGGACGGCTCTGAGGGGGTGGGGGGCGACTCTGGAGAGAATGGTTACCCTGAGGATAATCGTAGTTGCCCTGAGAGTAGTCCTCCCCTGGTCGACCCTCTTGATAGATTTTCTGGGGGTATTCGTTCTGGGCCCGAGGGTTATTATTATTACCCTTTGGGTACGCAAAAGGCATAGCTCTGCCAGGAATTCCTGGGAAATCATCCCCGTTTCTTACTGTTTGTGCTCGATTCGTTGGTAGCGCAGCTGCCCATTCATCATCAACATCGACAAGCCTAGGTGTAGTGACTTGCGGTCTATCGATACTGGCAGCATGTATAGGAGGCCTTTCTGTTGTGCGGTTTTCAATAGCGGCAACGGGAAGAGTAGGGGGTTGTTGGTCAGGAGCGGTGACTGGATTACTGGAACGACCCGGCGGTGGTGGCCGTGGCTTCTCTGATTCTTTGCCACATTTGGGACAAATGCACTCTTTCGAACAAATATTACCGCACTGATGGTCACACGAAAGTTTTCTTTCACATGGGAAACTACACCGTACGTTATCGTGCGAAAACCTAATCTTCGGTTAGTAAGATTATTGATTTGCTGAAGTCCTATACTCACGGATGGCATCTCAAGATGCAGTTGTGATTACACGGCAATACTTCCTGGCACCATTTACGACAACCTCCATTGATGTCGATCCAGTCCTTAGGATCTAAATTCCCGTAAATTGTTAGATTAGTGATAAACGATTGCACTAAGAATAAGGCATACCTTCTATCGCTATCCTGACTTTGTGTTTCTGACACGTCAAGGGAAGGGAAATTCCAAGTCTTGATGGCGCTGCATTGAGAATAGTTCCGACTTCCCACCATAATTTACTGGCCTGGGTGATTATTGTAGCATTTCCAAAGATGTAGAGGCCGTTCCTGGCACGTGATAGGGCGACGCAAACACGATTTTCGACCTAAACAGTGTCAGCCATTTGTACAACTGGCTAAAGAAGGGGATCAACAATACATCTAAAAATCCAATTTGGCCACGATCGTTACTCCTCACCAAGCTTAGAAGAATTACTGTATTCTCTTCTCCCTGGTAACTATCCACGGTTCTGACCTTGATATTCGCCGCGGTAAGATTTTTATTTGCCCTCAACTTTTGGAGAATCATATTTCTCTGCCCGGCGTAGAATGTGAGGATAGTTATCTCATCGGGGTCTAACTCGTTCAACGCAAGGTATTCTGCGAAGTGAACTATCATTTCTGCCTCATTCTCGTTCACGCGCGAATGGACTTCATCAACACCTTCTGCGTAGAAGTGTGTATACCAATAGACCTGGATACAAAATAAGTACAGGAACGTCTTTAGAAGATAGACCCTTACATTCACATCGCCCATTCCCTGGACTGATTCTCGGCCTAGAACAGTCTTATCATCCACGAGTGTATCCGCATCTACATACCGGCTGGTTAGTAAATCCAAGAAATAGGTTGATATGGAGTATTTGACATACAGATTGGTTTCAGGATTTCGCGAATCTCCCGCCTCATGCCTTTCCAAATTCATTAGCATTCCTCTTTTATTATCTCTATCTGTAGGAAAACTCACGTCTCTGTATTCTTAATGTCTCGTATGGTAGTTCGTTTGTCACCAAACGTTCAAACATTGAGATATCTAAATAGTAGGGATCATCGGAGAGGTTTATATCAGAACAATGGCCCCTAAGCTGCTTGTGATCTCCCACTAGGATCAAGTGCTCGACGCTCGGCATGCATGCGACCACCACGGGTCCTTCCAAAGCCTCTGCTGCTTCTTCAATCAACACGATTTTCGGGCCCACGGCTGCGATCATACTTCTATATTTAGCCAATCCAGTTGTTGTCATTCCGACGAGTTTAGCCTTAGAAATTATGTGAGCGTCTGATTCCAACCTTGATATCTTCAATATCTGACAATAGTGTTGGTATTCCCTGTTGAGATTTATGACTTCATTCCAAATCCTCTTTATAAACTCCGTCCTGAGGTGATGGTATAGGGCTGCTCTCATATAGCCTTCAATATCCCAAACATTTTGTACACGTTTGGCTTGCTGAATTTCTGCCATTGTAACATCGACTGGGTTTTCAACGGTGTATTGTCGACCCATCGCAAACCAATCCCCCTTGAGCCTATCATCTATTTTATCGCCATTTGCCCCAGGTCCCGAAAGAAGGAAATCTTCTTCAAGTTCCTTCCTCTTCTCCGGTTCGATATCGCCCACTTCATAGTCACCGTCGATAATATCCTGAATTTGAATTTCTCTAAAATACTCACCAAGCCATTGGCCAATGATACCCCCCTTTGCATCGGTTTCTTCAGGTACTATCCAACCAGCCGAACGCTCGTTGAAGCTTTTGGCTTGAGCTGCAGTGATGAGTCCATTTTCGTATAAGTCATCTACCGTTAGAACTTCTTGTTTGAGACATTCGAAAAGCTTCATCATCTTGTCCCGAATTCTCTTTAAATTTGCTGTTGCATAGCCATGTTGGGAGCCCTGTATTTTGAAATTTGATTTCATTCTCAGTTCAAATATCGTATGCTCTTTGATTTTGTCTTTGTCCTGTGTGCGACCTCCCATACGCACGACTTCGTCTTCAAATTCAAGGACTTTATTTAGAAGTTGATCTATATTAGAGTTAATTAGAAGCTGAGCTGAGCCGTAGTAAAGGGGGGGGTCTAAGTGTTACCTAGAGCGTGATTTGTTTGACAGGCTATAACGATAGGCGGGTCCGCTGCATCCATATTGTGTAGCAAAAGCTTTAACGCCCGGACACTAACGTATGTTTTCCCTGTACCTGGGGGTCCCTGGACAATCGAAACACGCCTGGTTAAAATTGAATGTAAAGCCCTCATCTGTGTGCTGTCCATGGCGGTCAAGGCATCTTGAGGCCACGCCTTGATGATATCAACATCTTCCAAGGGCTCCTTATCCGGTATATCTGGAAATATGGGGGAGAGATTGAGAAATGGTTTTTGCGTGACATAACGCGGCGGTGGAATGTTTGTGTTAAGGAAGCAAATATGTTCGTGTAAGGGAAAACTGCCGAGAATCGATATCAGTAATAGTAATAGTAACAATGGCTTTAGCGTAAAGATACTAGTGAACTTACTTATGCTCTGTCATCCTCTGCAACGCCCTGAGAGTCCACTTATATGCTTCATAATATCCATTACGTGATTCCACCATGACGAAGATTTTTTCTGTATCAATCTCAAGTTCGGTTTCATTGAAAAGTAGATCAACTTCAGGGGGCCTCATCTCAAGCCCGCACAAAGGTCTGGCTGCAACAGTAGCCACTTTGACTGTTTGGAAGTTATCGGATGAGATGCATACGAGTGTACCAGGAAGCAGTCGCTTTGAGTGCGCCCAAGGAATTTTCTTTTCTGCGCGATTGGTAGAAAATGACACCTTAGTGGCAATTCCCATTTTTGAGAATGTTAGGCCAAGTATACGAACCTAGAAATAACATACAAAGGCTTTAGTATTGAGTGTAAACTGAAGTTACACCATAAAATAGATGAACTCACATTCTCGTAAATGGAGACATCATGTGTTTCCTTGGTAGTTGGATTACTCTTCATAAGTGAAACGGCATCTCTAAGGCATGCAAACGCATCCTCCCTCAGAAGTTCGTAGTGTGTTTCGAGGTAATCGTCGACACTGTCAAAAGCTCTGTCAATGCAATTTGTTGGAAGATCTACGACTTCTCTCAGCAATTCCTCAGTTGTCGGTACGTCCGGGCGTTTACGCCATGCTGCTTCGAAGTGGTCTGTACTTTCTCTCTCGAAACTATAGGTAGAAAGTTTTAGAGTTAAGTCAGATGAGTCTCAAGTGATGTATCGAGATAGGTATTACCGGGCCACTTTTTCGTTCCTCTGTACTCCTGGATTCATTCCTGTAGCTATTTCTCCCCCTCTCCCCCTCCCTCCTCTATGTATCCTCTCAGAGATATCCGTGTGTAACTCTTCTTGGGTGTTGGAAGCTTCTCTATCTCTTATGATTTTGTCCCTGCTCGGCGCGACCATCCCGGCAATCTGAAGCGGTGGAAGATCATGATATTCTTGTCTCCTTCTTCCCCTCTTAAGAACCTTGGGCTTACCCGTAGAGGGAGATTCTGGTCCCCAATTGTCTCCATCGTAGTTTTTTTGTGATGATTCTTCACCGCTATTCTCGGAATCCCGGACATCCTGTTGCGTACTACTTTCACCAAGCTCTTCTTTCATATCATCCCCAACCTCCTCGGGATCCCCAATAGAAGCTTGATCGGCGGTTTTTATTGGGCCATCTTCCTTTGGAACTACAGATTTGCCCTTTGTAAGCTTGGATTCGCGGTTTTTTTTCCGTTGGTCTTTCCGGCTACCTCCATTTGCGCCATTCCTCCTGCTAGTGCTGGTGGGGGTAGACATGTTGAGTATGTATTGGTGAGTGAAGATGAGAGGAAAGAGTAAGGAGGAAACGGTAAGGAGGAGAGGTTAAAGAAATGAGTGTTGATGTAGTCGGGAGGTAGGATGCAATAGATATGTCAAATCATGAATAAAGTTTAAAGTAGGGATGTGATAGAATAGCTTGGTGGATCGTTAAGGCTTTCCAGGCATCCAGCAAAAATAAGTTTGTAGTAGTACCGGGTGCATGTAGTCATCAATAACTTTGAGAGTAAGTGGGGTGTCTTGGCATTTTTTCAGGCCTCCAGTGCAAGGCATGTAGGTAGTAGGCCTGATTGCATATTCACAAGGTTCATTACTATTTGAATTCTAACTTTGTAGAAATAGTACACCAAAATCGACTATCCAGAATACGTCGGATGAAGATGGAATAGATCGGAATACGGCTCGTAAAATCTCGGCAATTGCCGTGGTAGCGACCCTTTGTCACGCATGATCAGACTGGACAAATCTATGATTTCACTCGTATCAATGGCGATACTACATGTACATGTAGGTAATGAGCAGCTTCCTGTAGCTGCAGCTTCTTTCATAACTGTGATTTCTATACTCTAGGTAAGAGGGAAATGTATGTAGATGGCATGTACTCTACAAGTGGAGTTGGTATACATGTAGCTACATGTATATAGTCGACTTGTTCTAAGGATACCAGCTATCGTAGCCTTCTTACAAGGGCACTTAGTCTCTTATTAGACTTCATACATACTATACCAATCTAAAGTAGAAGGTCACTTCCCTCAGGCAAGGGTATCAATTGTCACTGTTTTCATGCCTAAAAGTCGAGTCAGTTGTCCCTACTAGAAGAGTGGGCCCAGATAGGACTTCCCCTACCCAGCCAGATACACAAAGTGTATGACATTGTAGGTAGCATAATTACATCAAGTCGTTTGGTTTTTCCTGAAGGATTTCGTAGTAGTGGTGCTTATCGAATGAACATGCGTGTAGGGTGAGTACTGCATACATACATGTACCTCCAGGATCTTTATAGATTCTTGGCAGAGTGTATCAATTAGGGCAAGGGATTTGGATCGCGTTAACTTGAGGAGTGTACCTACATACACACCGTGAATGCAGATGGGCACGTAGAAATTTATCACATTGCTTTTTCACTAAATACTCACTGGGAGCCCTCACACGCTTACCGCAAACCTCGAAATTCTATCGGGTAGGCTCACGTTGACTACAGTATCCGGAAGAAAAAAAGACGCGATTGGACCAAGCAAGTAGGGAACTAGAATGCGCGGCGAGATGGATTCAGATGATGAACGAAACCATAACGATAATGGTAACTGAAGCCTTTCTATCAAGCTCCATATATCTCTTTGTCTCTTTGATCCGTAGAACCTTATAGGCATATCGCCAGTAGCTTTGGAGAACCAATACTGAACCAACGATTCGTTCTAGCTTCCAACGCCGGATCTTCGGACAATGAGCAGGACGACCACATGGATGACCACGACCAGGAAAACGAAGACGAATCCGATCACAATTCTGACGATGATGACGATGTGGATGGTGACGCTGACCCTGATGGGGACGATCAAAACGAGGGCGATGAGGAAGGCGATGGAGACGGTGACGGCGACGGTAAACTCTCGGGCATCCCCATCACATCCCATATATCTTTCGACTAACCTTTGTATTAGATTCGCAGCACCCGCCGGGGCCTCATCGCTCACGATCAAGTTCAAAGGAGCCGAAGGATGTCCGACCACGCCCAAAGCTGAGAGAAGGTGCTGGAACAGCTTCCACATATGATATTGTACCTTATGTAGCAGCCCCCCAATCTACAAGCATAAACGCTTTTTGCGCAACACCTTGCATGCGGTGGATATTTACAGGAGGAAGCGACGGGTATATAAGGCGCTTCGATTGGTTTGGAAGCATCAACGGGAGGGTCCCCTTGACTGTTGCTCAACGGCATCCGTTTGTTGATAGCGTCACCAGGGTAAGTCCTCTTGAAACATGCAGCATTGTAGGCAACATTTAACGCTGTATTGCTATTGAACAGGCTGGTATCTTGCTATCATACTGGGAGAACGAAGAACCAGTTGGTTCGTCTACCTCATTTAATGAAATTCTACTATGAACTGACACTCATGCAGTCAAATCGGAACATCTGTATATACCGGAAACAACGGATGATCTAAAGCTAAGTCCCGTATACAGCTTGGCAGTTCAAAACCAAAGTCTGTGGCTATTGAGTGGTTTAGAGGTATTTAAAGCCTTCAATTCTAGCATGAGCCGTACTTACCATCGCCCATGTAGAGTGGTGGTATCAATCTTCAATCAGTACGCCATGATGAAGGAAAGATTATCACTACGCTACGAAAACACACTTCGGCAGTTAGTGTACTCACGCTTTCTTCAGACGAAAGGTCCCTTTTATCCGGGAGTTGGGATAGGAATGTCTACGACTGGGATTTAAACACCGGGCAAACAACACGGGATTTTCTTTCCAATGCAGGTCAAGTTTCAAGTATTGCTTTTAGATCAAATTCAGATAATTGGCAAGAGATCAAAAAAGACAGCCTAATAAATGGAGCGTCTGGGGGACGAAGGGGAGATGGTGGTCTTTCTAATGGGCTTAATGGAGCAAGTAAAGACGACGGTGACGAGGATGCGCCAGGAAGCCCGGCAGAGAGCACGAGGAGTTATGGGAGTTTATTCGGTGACGATGATGATGATATGGGCATGGGAGGTGGTGAGGTAGATGAGATGAGCCAAGCCATCGCCAGTGGATCCGGGCTTAATGGTGATACAAAGCTTTCTCAAAATGGGAGTGGGAGCCAAAAAGGCGATGATGACGGGGACATCACTATGGGTGACAGCGGTTCCGGTGGAACAAAAAATAGTGGGGGTTCCAATGGTACCAACGGCGTGCATCATCACGATGTTTCTTCTACCAATCATATTCCTACAGCAGCATCATCTTCAGCCTCCACGACGGACCAAAATGTGTTTCTAGTATCATCTATGGATGGAACATTCAGGATTTGGGATCGCCGGCAGCTCACGCCTGTCGCAACAAGCACTCCATCAAAAGGAGTTCCGCCTTGGTGTATGGATGCATGCTGGAGCACGGATGGTAACTTTGTCTATGTTGGGAGACGAAATGGTACAGTAGAGGAATTCAACGTTCATAAAGGGGTTGGAGAGCCTGTAAGAACAATGAGATTCCCTATGGGGAGTGGGCCAGTTTCCGCATTGGCCGCAATGCCCAATGGCAGACACCTGATTTGGTCAGTATTCCCCACCAAGAACCTTACTTGAGTAGCAATTGATCTGGAAATTAGTGCGTCGTTTGATAATCTACGCTTATATGATCTGAGCGATCAAGGAACAAAGTCGACCGTCCCTTTCTTAATTATTCCGGGACACCATGGAGGTGTTATATCATCAATATGTAAGTCTTCATAAATCTAAGCCCTTCTTTTACTCTGAGGTCTCAAAATTGTAACATCTATGTAGATGTCGATACGACCTGTCAATACATGATCTCAACTGCGGGTAATAGGGGGTGGGAAGGCGCAAGCACAGAGGTACTGCTAGGGTATGAGATTATTATCCAACCTTGAGTCAATTGATTTAATATTTTCTACTTGTAATCCATTTTTTGTTTTTGTTTTTTGTCTTCCCTCATATTTCTATCCTCTTTGATAGTTGCTTGTAGTTGCATGTATGAGCGAAGGGATTTAGGGTTTGGGCTGTTACTTTATTTGTGGTGGTGGGTCTATTCAAATATTTAGATACGGGTTCGGCGCGCTTATTTCTTCATTTCTTTGTCTCTTCCTATTAGTGCCCATATATATAACTACATATGTACATTTGTACATGTTTGAAGGGATTATACCCTCCTTGATTCAAATCGAAAGGTATTGATACATGTACTCTCAAATAATTATAGCCGAAAGTCCTACCTGGTAAGTTCTTGATTGATCTTAGGCCCCTACCCCCTACAATGAGCAGCCTGCTGTTCGTAGGCTACAGGCACTTGACTGTACAGCTGTGTATGTAGCTTCCCCTATATGTATATACGTGTACATGTATATATCATTCATGAAATACAACTTGGGTCATAGCATATCACTCAGCATTGCAATGGCTGTAGCCAATTAGCCAAGACAGAATTAAACAAGCCCGACCAAGATACATATACATTCATGTAGTCAACCCACCACCCCGAGATATATAAACGTTTTGAAATTGATCCCCTTTACATCTAAAGTAGGTAAACACTTTCACGGGGCGCCCTCAGTATTGGGACATATGCCGACGCTTTCCTCAATTGCAAGGAGAAATTGGTGAAGTCAAGAAGCTCAAGAGAGCGGAAGACTGCATTTCCACAGAGAATTAACCATATATACTTAAATGTTCCAGGGTCACTTTCGACGTTATCGGTACGTTGTTGGACCCATATCCCCATGCCCACCCAACCCTGGACAAAAGTCTATACTTACCGAAGTACATGCTTTAGTATCTGTCTCGTGCCCAGCCGATAATTAAATTGATATCATACTGCGCTTACAATGCATGTACAGTTTCCGGTAGAATTATTGCGAAAGTGGGTTTTCCGTGACCCGATAGTCCCATTGGCCCTTAAAGAAGATTTTGCAGTGAGCACGGACCAAGAAACCCACTCTTTTAGCTCTGACTTTCGCAATAATTCTACCGGAAACTGTATATACCTGTATGTACCTACATGTCGGCAAGATATCAGTAAGACATGCCTATGAATGAATACATATACTTTAGAGAACTGCGTAAATGCAATCCAAGGCGTCAGAATCTAACATGCAGATATAAGCATACATGTGTATGCACGGTACGCCCGTGTTTTAAGTGGTTGATTCTAAGATTTTGTTTCATCCAAATTAAACCTTAATGGGAACCACTGGAGATGAGTGCTTGAAATCCTTAATGGCATACGAGTTCTAGCTTGTAAGTATTACTTGGCGCCAAGTCTCCGGACCTAGGATCTGGATTCACAATTCGCGATTCGGATTCGCGATTATCAAACTCCGCTCCTCAAGCTATTCTCCCTCACCGACCCTCTAAAATGGAAGAATCACTATCACTCGAGGAAACTAATAAGCTCCGAATATCACTCGGTCTTAAGCCTCTCAAAGCTGACCCTCCTTCTACAAACACCGCTGCCACCACAGATACCACTCTCGTTTTCGACAACTCGACCGAGTCTCAAGATCGTCGCGCTATCGACAACTGGAAAACCCACCAGTCCACCCTCGAAGCCGACTCCGCACGCCGTGCACGTGCTGAAGGCATCAAAAAGGCACGCGATGCAGCAAAGCGATTTGCCGTGTTGGAAGGCAAGAGACTTGGGGAGGCGGACGAGAATGAGGAGGACACGACAACGTGGGTACGGAAGATGAAGAAGCGTCAAAAGAAGCTAGCAGAGAAGATGGCGAAAGAAAAGGAGGAAGAACTAGAGAGGTTAGCGAGGGAGACTAAGGACTATACAGCAGAAGATTTGAAGGGTGTGAGAGTGGGGCATGATTTGGAGGAACTTGTAATTGTAGAGGAGGGAATGGTGTTGACATTAAAGGATTCAACAATCGGGGATGGTGAAGGTGAGTATATATCGTTGTAACTCAAATAAGAATTGGACTGATTATTTGGTGGGCGGCTAGGGGAGGACGGAGACGAGCTTATTTCTACGACGCTCGCGGAACGCGAGCGCCTTAAGGAGCGGCTTGAGCTCAAAAAGAAAAAACCGTTTTATAATCCCCATGAAGCTGCTGATGGAGAAACATCTATACTTGCCCAATATGACGAGGAGATAGACGGCAAGAAGAAGAAGAGATTTGTGCTAGATGGCAGTGGGAATATCGAAGACATGTCCGACGTTCACCGGAAAGAAATTGCTGAGAAACTCAAGGCAAAGCCAATCACCTTAGATATACCGAGTGAGTATATGTGCGCCCACATTCTTGGATACGAAGAACACAGCTAATTATAAGGGGTCGATATAGAACCAGAGATTATGCCGGATTATGTGGACCCAGCTACCATAAAGATCAGGAAACCAAAGAAGAAGAAGAGCACAAGAAAGAAGTCCGGTGATGTTGAGGATTCACTTACACCCCCACCGACAATTAAAGAGGAGGAACCAGAGGCGGATGGGGAAACTATGGAGGTTGATAACAAACCAACTCACAAACCGAAGAGAACTTATGAAGATGTTTCCTTCATCGACGATGACGATCTACAAAGTTCACTTGCTATGCAACGTAAAATGGCATTGAAGAAACGTAAGGTTTTAAAACCCGACGATTTAGCACGTCAACTACGTGAAGAGAGTAATGCAGAAGATACTCAAATGAAAGGTGAAGACGATGATGAGGTTGGTCTCGTCATTGATGAGACGACCGAGTTTGTAGCGGCACTCAGGGCACCTGTTATTCCGGAACGGAGGAAATCCAGATCTGCCCCTGTTACTACTCCTGCAGCTAGTGCTATGGCAAATTCTCCAGAGCCTGAAGAGCATGATGGAGATATCAAGATGGAAGATGGAGAGGAGGACCAAAAAGATCTAGGTTTAATTGCCCCAGCACCGCCAGAGATCTCAAGTACTGGTCTGGACGAGGAGATGACCATCTCTCGTGGCGTGGGTGCAACATTAGCTATGCTCAATCAACGCGGTCTACTCAAACGGGACGAGGAGGCAGATAATAAAATCAATCTCCTCCGTGATCGTGAAAAGTTCCGCATCGAAAAGAAGATACGTGAACTTGAAGCAGAAGAGAAGGCCAAGCAGCAAAGACTTCGTGATAGACAAAGCGGGAAGTTCGATCGCATGTCTGCCAGAGAGAGAGAGGAGCATGCTAGGTGGGAGAATAGACAGAGGGATCTACAAGAAGCAAGGGAGATGGCGCAAAGGTTTAAGGAGTATAAACCGGATGTTAACTTAAGCTATAAAGACGAGTTTGGGCGAGACATGACTCAGAAGGAGGTATGCTTTATCCACTAAGTTTTTTTGTAATTTATATCCCATCATTACACAACTGACAAACACAGGCATTCAAACACCTATCACATCAATTCCATGGTAAAGGCTCTGGAAAAGCAAAAACCGAGAAGAGGCTCAAGAAAATTGAAGACGAGAAGAAGAGGGAAGCAGCTTCAAGCCTTAATAGCACTTCGGCGACGGCAGTTCAGTCTGCTGCGAAAAAGAGCAAGCAGGCTGGGGTGAGATTAATGTAGGTAGTATTACAGTTTAATTTGAGATTGGGTAGTTTCCATATATTCTTTTTATCAAATTATAGAGCTGCCTCTTCTTAAATCTCACCAGGCAAGGAAAGTAGGTTGATCCAGGACCTCAAAGCTAATAATCAGGCGCTACTCGGCGGACTCCGGCAACCTGGAATGACATACAAATGTGATTTTATATAATTATAATGGTAATTGGTTAATATTAAACATTAGAAGAACCCGATTTAAACAGTACTGTATATATATACGTGGTACTGTACATAGGTAAATTTACTGTCATTAGAGCGTATTTGCCAACCGTCAATTTCAACTATTGACACTTCAAACTTGACAGTTTCGGGAGGTAAAATTGACAGTTCCCCTCAGTGACCAAAATCGATCTGGTTAACGGTGTGACAGAATAAACCCCGAAAACCAGACAATCCATCACGCTACCTGTGAAATACGCTGTTGGAACTGAAAATTCATACCCATGATACTAGCTTCAGTAGTAACAAAACTGGGTACTTGTGATCCTCCTAGTATATCTCACAGCACGCCGCCCCACCGAAATTCAAAATTAACAGCCCCGGTTGCCATTTCGGAGCCCCACAATTTGTAAATTCTTGAAATTGACGGTTGGCAAATACGCTCTATTAACACTGACGTAGATCTATCTTCCCCGTGGTAGTTTTTCGGGCTGTGGTAGGGCATCCAAGTCAGTTTTACAAGTTAATGGCACGAATACAAGAGGCGGTATCGTAGCAGAAACACATACATACTATAATAAGGCGGGTACTTACATGTATGTACCTACATGTAAGTACGTTGTAGTGACAATTAACACCAGGAAATGATCGTGGTCGAATTTGCAACGATTGCGTGCCCTACCGCCAAGCTTTACTCCATTTTTTCCTTTCCGGCCTGCATTAAAAGAGACCCCACTTTTCTTTTCACCCCTCACCCCGCCAAGCGGTGAGCCTCGTTTTGATTTTTACTTAACCGTGCCATCTTCGCTGGTTGACTGTTTCTTTCCCGACGACCCAGCTAGGCGACCATACGAAAGGAAAATCCACAACCTGCCCAAACCATGGCTACCGTAGTTTTGGGCAGCCAGTTCGGTGATGAGGGGAAGGGAAAACTTGTTGATATCCTCTGCAGCGAGGCAGATGTGTGTGCAAGGAGTGCAGGAGGAAACAATGCTGGACATACAATTGTTGTGAAGGGAATTACTTACGATTTTCACCTTCTGCCCTCAGGTTAGTTATGACTCACTCCGGTGTAAAAAAAATTGTTTATCTCTGTCAATATTGCTACAATTGCAAATTGAATAAGGAGACCCCTACTTTGTGCTAATGCAAAACCTTGTCATGTCCCACTACTAATACCTCCCTACCACTTCAGGTCTTGTGAATCCTAATTGTCTCAACCTTATCGGCTCCGGTGTCGTTGTTCATGTTCCATCCTTCTTCTACGAGCTCGAGAACATCCAAAAGAAAAGGCTCGACACCACTGATCGTATCTTCATCTCCGATCGCGCCCATCTTGTTTTCGATCTTCATCAAAAAGTTGACGGGCTTGAGGAGAGTGCCCTTGGCTCCTCACAAGTTGGTACTACCAGGAAGGGTATCGGCCCAACCTACTCTACAAAGGCCGCCCGTAGCGGCATTCGGGTCTACGAGCTCTTCCATTGGGAGACATTTGAGAAGAAGCTGAGAGGTCTTGCAAGGTCATTCAAGAAGCTTCATGGGGATCTATTGGTCTACGATGTTGAGGAGGAATTGGCGCAATACAAGGTCTACTATGAAACACTGAGGCCGTACGTCGTTGACGCGGTTCTCTTCATGCAGAAGGCTTTTGACACCAATAAGAGAATTTTGGTTGAGGGTGCAAATGCCCTTATGTTGGATATCGACTACGGCACATATCCTTATGTCACTAGCTCCAATACTGGAATTGGCGGTGTCATCACTGGACTGGCTATCTCACCATTCAAGATCAAGAATATCATTGGTGTTGTCAAGGCCTACACCACCCGTGTTGGGGGTGGTCCATTCCCTACTGAACAATTAAATGTAGGTTTGCACATGTGGCCTGTAAAAACACCATTTACTCACGGCATTCACACAGGAAATTGGCGAGCACCTCCAGAATATTGGAAAGGAAGTCGGCGTCACTACAGGCCGTAAGCGCCGTTGCGGATGGCTCGATCTTGTGATCGTCAAGTACTCCACTGCCGTAAACCACTATACCTCCCTCAACCTGACCAAACTTGATATTCTCGATGGTCTTTCTGAGATTAAGGTCGCCATCGGCTACAAGTTTGAAGGCAAAGAGCTCGAGTCCTTCCCTGGTAGATTTATTCTCACCCTCTAGCAACATATGATAATCTAACACACACACAGCTGACCTTACGGTCCTCGAAAAATGCGAGCCCATCTACAAAACCTTCCCTGGATGGTCATCACCAACAACTAAGCTTACCTCCTGGGATGAACTTCCAAATGAAGCGAAAAACTACGTTGACTTCATTGAGAAGTTTGTCGGTGTTCCAGTAGGGAATATTGGGGTTGGCCCCGGAAGAGAACACATGTTGACGCGATAGAAAGCACAGATCCTTGTTTTACCTCTTGCTCTTACTTTTGCTAGACTCCTTGTTTTTTTCTTTATTATATCCTTTTCTTAAGGCATAAATTCCACTGTACTTTAGAATATTTCTTTCTTTATACAGGTATCACAGCGTGGTGTGTTTCCGCTGTTTGTCTATGGATATTAAAAGGGATTGATTATAAAGCTGTGGTGTAGTTAAATGACATGCGATATGTACCTGGGTCTAGTAATAATTAACATCAAATTCTCTATTTAGAAGAACTCCACAAAAGAAATATGGCAGGCGTCAATACCCATCTACTATAAGACTCAATTCTGGCAAATACTTTTTTATAATTTTCCTCCACCCTCAAATCCCAGGCTATTTATCAGCCAGCATCTCCCAGTTCTTGCAATCCCAGAAAGCATCTTAGTAGCCGAAACCTTTTTGTGTCCGATCAGGCAACCAATTTGTGCTGCGCTCTTTTTTACAATTTGAGGTGGTCGTCCAGAAGCATTGAGTTGGGGATAGGGTCACATATCAAAGCTTTTTTTGGCTCTATGCGGCCAATGACTACGTCATGTACATGTAACTATCCTTTTGGTATTGGGTTAGGGCTTCTCTGATCCGGCTTGACTATCCTAACAAGGGCCGACGAGGCATTACTGTCACTAGAGAAGTTTTAGCTTTTTGATTAGGGAGGAAAGTCCAGTGAGCTTCCTACATATTGAGTTTTCGTCCAAGTTCCTAACTCTGTCGGATATTCTACCAAAATCGTGCAGTTACAATACTATGTTAAATCATTTCATCATTGATTCGGAGATACTTGTATGTAGCACATATAATTATAATGGCACTAAGGTATTAAGTTGCACAACTCTTACACGGGGCGGGGAATGGGATAAATACCAGTTGATTCAAGTCAACTTATCGGTTCGGTATGTCACGCATTGTCTGGTGGCATATTCCTACTGTATCCCGCTCTTCTCGTTTTGTTCCGTTGATTTATATGCGAGTGATATCAAGTGATTCAGGTGCTACCAGTCGCAGCTCATCAAAATATTGGTCATTGATTCCTAGAACAGTCTTATGTCCTATCCTCTAGAGCTTTTTCCAAGTAACTCTATACGCCCCGGAATTTCAAAATAATTAAAATACTTTTCCACCCAAGACCATTAACATCACTACCATGAAAATCAAAAACCTCAAACAGTGCCCAAAATTACAACACTCATGATCAAACCTTACTTCCTAGGTCCTCTTTGACACTGTTCCTACTTGATTGCATCTCCTTCTCTTCTACCGAATCGTTCACTCCCGCATCTTCTGCTTCTTTTTCTGCCACCCTCTCCGCCGCTCTTTGCTTCCTAGTGCGGAATAGCCAGATCCAGTGCGAGAAAAATATCCCAGTCTCGAGTAGCAGGCACACCAGATAAAGAACTCCTCCCATATAGTCAAACGTCGTCTGTGCCACCAAACTCATAAGCGAAAAAAACGCTCCTGCCCAATCAATAGAAAGAAATATGAAATCTACTCCCCCGTCCTCACATTAGCACATCACCCCAACAACATCACTCTGAAGAATATAATTCACATACCGATTCCAACAACCCTCCCATGCCTTTTCCAGATCTCGAAATACGGCGGTACCAAGCCCGCCGCAAGAAGGATAGAAGCAATAACCCCAACAATCAACATAGGCCACTCAATCCCCTTCTCGTATAATGGTCTGAGGGTAAGTATCAAAGCAGCTTCAGCGCCACTATATATGATGCCCGTCCCCAAGGCTAGTAGGGAAGCAGTCCAGGCTCTCCATCCGTGGGCATAGCAAAGACATTGTGCCCATGAAATGAGGGATAGAGAGGCAAAAACCTGGGCTTGCACCTGTATAGGGATGTTGAGGTTTTGTACAATTGCGTAAGTTCCGAAGGGTACTCCTGCTATAGATTTTCAACCCTTAATAGATAGCTTTGGACGAGATGTGTTCCATGGGAAAACTTACAGGTTGCCCAAATGAACATCATTAATGCGGGAAGGCCTTCGGTGGATTTCGACCGATAGTTTCTCCATATCTGGGGGACGAGCTGGATACACCATAAGATAGTGCCTATAGTGCCGAGCACATTGGCTGCGACAGGAATAGATTCTTGTCGAGGCATTCGTCTTAGTGTTGTTTCTTTCTGGGGTCTGGGCTAATAGAATGCAGTTTTATTCTTCTTTCCTGCTATGAGATCAGAAAGTTTCCAATAGCTATCTGTATCAATTCTTTGTTATATTTATACTCTTCAGAGCTGAGGAGTCTTCGGGTTCGGGTAGTTAATAGCAGAAATTAACTTTTCAAAAGGCCGACGATGATGTCAGATCTGCAGATAAGTAAATAACGGACAGCTTCTCCGTGAAATCATCAAACGCAAAATAAAATAAAGCCCGAATCCAGTTTCTGGTGTGGGATATATGGGTGTGGAATTTCTCCGATCAGAGGTGAGAAACCAAGTGGTGCGATGTGAAAAAGTCAAAGAAAGGATACTGTAATGCCTTTTTTTATCAGGGATATCTATCTGGCTCCTTAAAATTCTAACCTCCTAGGTACATTCGAAAAGATGAACTAAGTACCCGAGATAGGTGACATATTGGGAAAAAGAAGCGAAGATAAAGCCACAACGCTAGACCTAGAATCGGCAAAATATTGTGAGGCAAGCCTTATCCAGCAACCTAGGCTCCGTAAACCACCGAAAGTTGGAGGAGAGAGGGATCCTGTTTTAGACAGAGCCAATGATAAAAAGGCCAATGATCTCGAATTCAACAACTACATATATTATCACACCTAGAGGGACATTTTCCTGAATATGAACTTGCGGCAGCCTTTGTCATGACTTTTGACTTTTCGATATTCGAAACCTGGATCGAAATGTGCAATCTAACTACCATGTTGGGAAGGCCGGGCGAGAGGAAGTGGAAGGTATTCGCGAAATGTTTACGTAGCAAAAATACACGACGTCGCTTGTTCGCTTGTATGCGGCTCTGACCTGAGACGCAGCCGAAGCCGACCGTGCATGTGGCCCGTGCCCAGGCATAGGGCTGTTGATTTATCATCATTTGTACTTTAGGATAACGTGACTTAAGCATAAACTAAATGGGGAATTAAGTCCCACAAGTCATGTCTAGCTAGAGCCTAGGGACACACTCCACCTAACGATCAGTAGAGCTAAGTAGGGAATATAGATAGTATTCTTTAATATTGTTACCGCCGGTGCATCATGAAGCATATTATACCAAGATATAAGGCTAGAAATGCTACATTATGTATATATAAAAACGAGAACAAAAGAGTCTCTATATACTCGCTTATATTGAGTACATGTGGAAAGGACTACATGCATACATGTAGCTGCATATATGTACACATACAGTGACATACTGCTTGGAGAACTTTACCCGTACTTAATAGCAAGTTTTTTCAACCCCGACTAGCTTCATAAGATAGAAAGGGTTCAGTTGTTTGGCCCATCCGAAATCCAATTGAGCTTCGGGATGGATAAGGGGTCGATTATGTATATATATGTGTATGTAGCTACTAGCGCTAGCTATAGGTGGAGGAGGAGGATGGCAAGGAGGAGCAGAACCGGCCACAGATAGTCACTTAGTGCACCAAACCATACATTTAGCTATAAAGTAATGGCGTTCCAAATCATGAAAGATCACTCAGCTAGCATGATGAAGTCACCCCCGTAAGCTCTGTAACGGTATAAGAAGATCCAGAGCCCTTTCTCGTCTGTCCGAGTGGGTTTCACTATCTAGCAATAGAATAATGATACCAAAGCCCTCCTACCCTTGCTAGATTAGATATCTCTTACCAGGACTTATATAATTATTTAATCATAAAATATCACTCGAAAATCACAGGACTGCGGAGATACCCTCCTGCTAAATCCATCTCAGCTCGTTCATGTGCTCTCGTCATGTAACACACAATCTACCTTAAAATTCTATTAATATGTGGTTGGCTCTGTATGTTCGGATCTCTTCGTCGTCTTGGATAGTATTAATCTCATTAGTACCCGTAAATAATGCATGTCGAACTTTAGTTACCTATGTAGTCGCGAAAGCTCCTGGCTGAGACGTCCGGGATAAGAACCTCTATGGAAAGATTTTAAGGATACATATATGTACATAGTTGTGTTACGAACATACACCAGTTCACACCTCCGTACACGTATCCTTTCTTTTAATGTGTCAATAATCACAACTACCCCCAGTGTTCCTATATGTAATTACAGTACCTACATATAATTTTACCAACGAATTCAAACCATTCACCTTCCACAACTAGACTAGCAACTCAGTATACTCCGTCTAACGCTGATAAAGAGGCGCCCTTCATCCTAGTCATCAAGCTAGTCAAACAATCTACGATTCGGTATTTTTCGAAGTTGCCCCAAAACTGACCATAGGCGCTTCAACATTTGGCAGCGACGTTAGTATGTACTATCCATTATGCTGTTAAAGCTGCCAACTTTGCCAAGTATCATGTCTCAATTCTGTGGCTTTCGTGCGAGGTTCGCCTGAGACCATGTCTCATGTTGGCAGCATTTAAGTAACAGCTTAAGGGATAAACGGATTGGTCTATCTGGATTAAAATACCAGCCCGACAGACCATAAACACTCTTCAATGAATCCTATATATCGCAAACATTCGTGACTGAACATTATATTATTATTACCCGCCCCTGGTCCCTGGACTAACCTAGCTTGCCTACCTATATACATTATAATTATTGGACATAAGGCACGTGCACCGTCATCTCACCGAAACGCACAAAAGTTTTGATGAAACGCTCGGAATACGTACATACATGTGCCTGTGAACTAAACTAGACCATTTGAAACCTCTTTTTAAGCTCGAGACTTCCAGTGGAGTTCGAGAAGCTACGTTTAGTAGAAGACAGAAATTTCATTCTGTCTATACATGTAATTGCAGACCTTCCATATGCATATAATCCAATGTAAGTGCTACATGGGAAGCTCTTCTAACCGGATCACACAACTACAAGTACTAGAACTACATGTACATGTACTTACATGTAGTGAATACATGTATCCATGTATGTACATAGACACTAGACCACACAAAGAAATTAAATTAAAGCTCGACTTCACTCAAAGAAATACCTACTCATTTACCTATCTATACCAATCAAAACCACTTCCAGCAATATAAAAGCAATCCAGGCGAACAAAATTCAACAGGGAAAAGAAATTGGAGGCTGGGCTAACCAATGCCACCCAATGATAATACAGTACAATGAAAGGGGGAACGATAGGGCGAACAACGATAAAACAGGAAAGCCGTAACTTTACAGAGCTAACGAAGAAGAAATGGAAAATAACCCTCAGATTCTTTTATAAGCCATAGCACCAGGAATAAACGTACGAGAATACGCATAAAGAGTATATAAAGAAAAGGAAGAAAGCGATAGGCCAATAGCCAATTACCATATCAAAACTGTTGCCTAGCTAGTATAAATAAAGCCATGGCGAAGGAGGATGAAGGGAAATATAAAGGTAATCAAAAAAGAAAAAAACCCGAAAATAGAATATAACCTCGAAAGATGATGGCAAGCTTTAAATCCACCTCTACATCCCAAATCCGCAAATCAAACAAAACCGCACACCGAACCTTACCCACAATGACCACACAAAAGAAAAAGAAAATACCATCAAAAAGCAGGAAGCAAAAAAGGACACCCATAAGCAATGCTCCCCTACCACCAGCCATAACCAGCAACCTCGTTTCTCCATTTCTCCCCGCTTGTGGAAACACGTTCCGCTGCGTTAAAAAAAAAAAAAAAAAAAAAAAAAAAAACTGTATAGTACTCAGGTTTTGGAAACATCATAGGACATCTTTATATCCTCCATTCAAACCTGTAGCTCACCCACATTAGAGGGGAAAGTATTTGACAAAGAAAATAGGCAGGTAATGAGGCGCAAAAACAGAGGAGAGAAAAGCCTTGCCAGAAGTTCAACATTTCTCCACCAGTAGTCTTGCATCATCCAGTCCTCTCCGCATCATTAAATGCTTGCATGGCCACCTCCATTTCCCCGCGTTTATTGGTACAATGGCGAAATCTTACTCACCCATCAATCCCTAGATGATGCCACTTACCTCCCAGAGCTCTTATTCCTATAAGGCCATGTGGAAAGTGCAAACATATATAGGGACGTAAACCGACAAGATGACAGCCATGAGAGACAGATGATATATCTAATTGATGAAAGAGGACGAGTAATAAAAGGGGGTAAAAGAAAAATGCCGTTTTGCCGTGAATCGCTCCATTTCCGTATTAATGAGTAAAAAGAGGAAAAGAAAAAAGTTACACCAAGAAAACACGCACATACACACAAACACTAGTGGTTTTAAAATGAAATAAAAAGAAAGAAACACAAGCATTCTGATAAAACCCCGCCACCGTGAATCCCAGGTATAGAAAATAAAGGAAAAGAAAAAAGGAGAAGATTGATCACAAGGGTCAAAAAAAAAACTGAAAACAAAACAAAAATGGCCTATCCCTCTCCTGCGCCAGATTCATCCCTTCTTTTGTCGTAAGTATTCACAAGTTCATTATACACGCCGCACTTCCGAAAGGAAATGAGAGCAACCGAAATGGCATCGGCTCAGCCACCCTTTCGTTCGATTTCATTCAATGGGACGGAATCTACTGTTTTCTGAACCACTGGCTTTCTTCCCTTGCCGGTATTTCCTATCCGTTCCCATGAGCCATTCTTTGCGCCGGACCTTGGGCCGGCATTTGCTTTAGTGCCACTACTTGCCGTTCCATTCCTTTGCTTCGAACCAGCTCCATTTTTTGAAGTCGATTTTTCGGTAGGAGTTGGAGAAGGTTTTTCCGAACTATTGTTAGATCGGACTGGCTTACGACCGCGCCCATTTTTATGCTGCTGTTTAGTAGGAGCGTCATTCTTGTCGTCCTTTTTAGGTATCGGTGAAGGCGCCAAGACATCAGGTACAGGTGTAGGTGGTACATCAAGTTCCTCTTGGGGCAAGCCGCAACCCTTAGGCTTCAAGGTGTCTATTACTGGGACTCTAGTGTTACTCCAAAGTAACTGTTGAGTAGCTGCACGCTGTCGAAGATTGGGAGATAATCGTGTGGAATTGCTAGGCTCAGTTGTTTCATCATCCGAAATCAACTGTAAAGGGCGGGATTCCGCTTTTGGCGATGATAGAATACTGGGGTCGGATATCGAGGTGTCAATGTGTTGTTGAGCCATATTGGAAGCTGTCGGATCATTCTCAGAGCGACCACCAGCCGCTTGTGTATGCACCTCCAACAGCTTCTGGGCATATAATTGAGTGTGTCCAGAACTTTCTTTAGATTCCGTGGCTGCTACATCTGATGTTCCATCTGATCCATGACAATCTATACTTGGAGGTGATCCATCGTAGGAATAAAGGGTCTCCGATGAGGGTGAGAGATTTGAGAAAGGAGTATCTGTGTAAGTCGAGGATGACACTGGAATTGACCCATTGACGATCACAGGACCACGATGGTCATTTAAACGATCACGAGAAGGAGAGGCATTTTCCAAACCAAGAGCACCCGATGCATCTCGTGACGTTCCTAATAGTGGCGTTGGTAGCTTCTCCTGCGATAAACGCTTTTGCCGGTCTACTAAGCTCTTTTGTTCTAGAAAAGGCTCCTCCTCCTCCTCAACTGAATCTACAACAGCAGGTACATGTTGTAGTGAACCACCAATGTCATAGTAGCCCACATACTCATCTTGTTCCTCTGCTGGAGGTGTTACTGGATTCCCGTTTGAGGAATGATCGGCAAAATCTTCATCCTCCGATCCAGGCGCTCCAACTGTAGATGTTCCATTTCCGTAACCTGGGTTTGGGTACATATCAGGAGGCGGTTGTGATTGCGATCTTGGGCCCGCACTATACCCATTTTGACGCCTTCCTCGACCATGCCCGCTCCTGGTATCGTTTGCAATATGCGGGGACGTTGGCGTTGAAGAGCCTTCGGAATGTAAAGGACCAGGATAATAGAGATTCATTCCCCAGAGCTGGGCAAAATACGCATAAGATGCCAACGGATGTAAGGCAAGAGCGTCTTGGTGATTTTGCGCAGAGCCCAATGAATTAATGGAAGCTGCGGATGACTGTGACTGTTGACCGTACGTCTGAGCGTGGACTTGTGCATGCTGAACAGCCTGTGCTTGAGCAATCGCCTGGGCACGTACGTGTGCTTGGTGAAATTGTGCTTGTAAAGCAAGGATTTGGTCTTGTGGTGTATGTATGTATCCAAAAATATCTTGCGGGAGATATTGTTGAGATAACTGAGCGCCATAAGTCCCATTAGAAGCCCTTTTATTTTGATTTGGCCTGTTGTTGTGGTTGCCATGGCTGTTATGATTGTGACTATTGTGATTGTTGTGGTTATTGTGGTTACTGTGGTTGTTGTGGTTATTGTTGCTGTTATTGTGCCACTGCGGTCCCCTTCCCCTTCCACCATTTCCATTAAACTCACGTCGCTTTATATGGCTCGAGTTACTTCTAGCGATAGATATAGGACGATGTTGGGGCGGATGTGACGGTAACGGCAGATGTGGTTCCTCGGGTGGGAATACAAAGAGTTCCAAGCAGGCAGCTAGATCAGCTTTCTCTGCTAAAATCTGATACACTTTTCTAAATTCTTGATGTAAACCTCTCCATGAGTAATCGTCTGCAGTGTTTCCAAGATTCCGAGAGGTGTTGAATGGTTCCTCAACGCAGAGTCTGTTATTTTGCTTGAATTGCCACTCTTTTTCTTCCTTTGTCAAAAGTTTCCCATGTCTTACTGATATCACACTGGTATCATAATCCAAGTCATACCCGTACTTCTTGAAAAAAGCAAAAATCAATTCGCCAAGGGTTTCCTTATTGTTCATGCCAAACCCCCTCAACGCTTCGATATCATCATCAAATGAGATGTCGACTCCACTTATAGGCGGCCTTTTCTTGTGAGGCCTTTGATGCAATGAAGGGAGAATAGGAGGGTCTCTAGTCTGAAGAAAGTTTAAGATCATGCAAATCCACGTGTATGAACTTAATGTTCCACCGCCAGCTAATATGACATGTTAATTTCCGAAGCCTATATTTGATTCAATAAAAATCTGCTTACCAGCATCGTTCAACGATCTTTGTTTTGTCCAATGTTTGATAATCATTGCCAGGGGGCGAACTCGATCATCGATTTCAACATAGGTCTTGATCATTTTGGTATTGTCCAGGGCAAGTGTGTTGTTGATATTCATGTCGCAGGCAACTTCGTATTCTGGATCCCATACCTTTACGATAGGAACTTTTGCTCCAGGAACACAAACAACTCTTTCCATGCCATCTACCAGGACCGTTAGACACCATAATACTAGCCTCGATCATATGAGTACAAACGTTTAGCAAGTGTTCTTGCCAGCCTACAGACGTGGTTGAATTCTTTCCAAGTTGTTGTTATACACACATCCACTGTACGATGTCAGCAAGATGTTCTTACATAAGGCGTATAAATGTGCTCGGTACCGTCGGAATCGCTCATGCAGAGATGATTTTCTGTTGAGCCAAAAGCGTGCACTTTTATGTCATGGCCTGGCCATTCATCATTCAGAAGCCTTTCAAGCTTGACCAAAAATCGCCTCCGTCTCTCATTGCTCCCACTATCTGGTTTTAGTACTTCAAATAAGTCAAGCATATCCTTTGTTAGCTTAGCCTCCTGCTCAGGAGCCAGCTTTTCCAGCTTTGGCCTCGCAGGAGCGATTTTATCATTACCAAGAGCATAAGGCATCCGCCTACGTGCGTTGACCAATGCAGTCTCATATATACACCCGCTAACTGGCGGTTTATATGGGGTTACTGTGACGGGTTCTGATAGTGCTGATCTTGGGGAATCAAGAGGGCATGATGGCGAAGGACTTCGAGAAAGCCCGTTCGACTGGCGAGGATTATGATTGGGCGTTGATGGCAACGAGCTTGATTGAATTGACGAATTTGATCGATTGTACTTCAATGAAGGCCTCTGAATTGCTATCGACTGTCCTCCTTCATTCCTCCTTCCTTGCATGGCCGGTGTGCTATGTTTTGAGCCAGCTGTTTGATTGTGGTAACTCCTTCGCCCATTCCCTTGTACCGTCCCCCCAGTTCCTCGATTTCGCTCTGGTGACTTTGAATTTTGCCGTCGGCGAGCGGGAGGGTAAACTTTGCGAGATTGAGAATTGACTCTAGTCTGTTGAGATTGTTCTGTCGAGAAGCTACGGGGCTGGATTGTAAGCTCTTGATGTGGTGACAGTAAAGGAAGAAATTGTTGTGAGGGAAATGTTGGAGCGGGCGAAGCAACAGGCTTGATAGTTGAAGATTTGGGTGAGCCAACTGTATACCGTCTCAAGGGACTGCTTGGTTCAAGAATCTGAGGAGAGTGTGTCTGCTGCTGATGAAGAGACGGGGGAGCACCCGTTCCAACGTTCAACGTCATAAAACTTCAGGGAGTTGAAGGAGTTTGGGTTGTAAGGGCTTAGTATGGGCACTGCCTTGGGGACAGAGAGTCAATAAGCCCTTCGGGAATAGTGTTAAGGCCAGCAGTGAAGATTGGACGGTGGCGTAGGGACGGTTGAATACGGTATCACGGAGCAAAAGTCCCACACCCAGCTTCAGTAGGAGAAGCAAGAGTAAAAAGAGAGGGAGATTCGGCCAGCGAAGAGGGACCGAAAATCTGGGACTTGACAAGGTATCTTATATCAATGCCGATGAGGGGCAAAGGTATAGGCGTATTGAGATGGGAAGGGGCGAGGAGGGGCACCCAGAAACCAGTAGAAACAGAAAGGGACTACAAATTTCAGAGCTTCAAAAAAACAGTTGACGTAGTTAAAACGGGGTACCGTAATAGGAGAAGTGTGATGGAGGTAAAGGCAGGGGGTTAAGAAAGAGAGGGAGGGCAGTAGGAGGAGAACGGAGGAGAAGGTGGAAGGATATAGGGCGCAAGAGAGGGAGAGGAGGGACAAAAGGGTAGCGTTGGTGTGGTGAGCAACGGATTGCAGGCTAACTCCTAAGTGACGGAGAGGGTTTGTTTGGGAGGAACGTAGGGCGACCTAGAGAGCGGTGTGGGAACTAAGAGCGAGGGAGGGTGTGCGTGAGTGGAGGTTGTTAGTAGAGAGCGCGAAGTTGCTTGAACGCTTGAACGAAGTAGCACGGTGTGCACCGACAGCAGAGAAGCAAAGGCAGCAGAGAGCTGTCTGTGCTATGTAGAATCGTTGTTCAACTATCTGATACTACATGTACATATTATACATACTCCCATCTTTGTCAGAACAGTAAGAATTCAGGATCAGCTACAACATGTATCTACACGTAGCTGGCAAATCGATGTCTGACAGCCCCTGCGGTGTTCCTGTTCCTGACCCTGCTGTTATTTCTGCTGTTCCTGCTGTTCCTGCGACTTGTCCTTTTTCTTTTTCCCTAGGAATTTATTTTCGACCTTGATTTATTTTATTCCCCCTTTTCTTGTCCCCACACTTTCCACGTTGCCCACCAGGATGCCTAGGTCATAAACACCCTCTGTGCTCTCTTTCCTTGTTAATTACAGGAGTTAGGAGGCAGGTTCACCATATGCTAGAAGAAATATAAAAGTCCTTTCGATATCAGCTACTTACTTGAAATATAACTTGATCATTTACGTCACAGCCGACCCAAGTAGGATCGTACATGCACACACTAGGGAAAAAAACCAAGACAACCAACGAAATAATTAAAACCGAAGGAAAGATAGAACCAAGAGGAGACACGAATCAAAATACGAGTATTAAAAAAAAGGATTCCGTATCCCCGGGCACTGGCCATAGGTACATGTATCTGGCCCTGGCGGATTAATGGGTTGAGGTTGACAACTTTCCCGAGCATCGCTGCACCCCGGCCTGCAGTCAGGCACACTCCGAAAACAAATGACTGTCGAACGCAGGGCCTGGTGGTTACTATGCAGAAAGAGTAAAAAAAAAAAGTGGAGAAGTGTGTGAGGCATTCCGAAATAGGTGCACAGAAGACAAAACCAGATCCAAAGGTACAACGTAATAGCATCAACCTTGTGGTAGACTTATTTCTAGATGCTGTATTCTGTCTGACGCCTACTGTGAGTATTACTCTTGAAATATTCTGGCCGATTGATGAAGAAACATTCGACCAGCTGATTCTCAGCTAGGTTCAACTAATGCTTACAGATTAGAGTTCTGTTAATGACCATTCAGGGCGAGATGCAGTTCTACAAGGCCAGGAGTAAATGGCCTTCTTATTTGCTGTCTCTTGACTGCCGTTTACAGATATCTCTCTTACATCAAGTGACCTGGAAAAAACCAACTTCATGAGAAATCCCGGCTTTTGATGCGGTGTTCCTCACGGTTCAGAAACACCTACATTGGGCCTCGACAGAACCTTCCATCTCTTTATGGTTGTTTCCAGAAGGACTATAATTATACTCATAAAGAATAGTGCCCGAGAAGCTAAGAAAACAAATCAGGGCTGGCACCCATAAGCCATGATATTTTAGAATCGCGGAAGCTGAGAAGTGCACTCTCGCTGACAAGAGGACCATCTTAAGAAAGCGTGGGGCCCGGAACTGCCGTGGTGAGATCTCTCGATGACGGGTGAAATCCGATGGACTTTGGGGAACAGGAACGGAGAGCCAAGTTTACCCAGCCGGATAAAAATGAGGTTATGAGGTTTAAGGACTGCATGTAGCGAACCAATGCAAAGGATACTGTTACAATTATCTCATGGAAGGAAAGACGCCAAACAAAAGAGAGGCCTCTTAGCGATCCCCTCACCCTCAGCATGGACCTACGACATGGGGTGGTGCAGGTTGTACAACATGGGAGGGAGACATGACTACTCTACTCGTACATACATACTGTGCCAGGTACTCGACCGACAGTCTACACCACATAACTTATCACATATCGTTTAAAAGGTGCAATTGAAGGGAGGTTGGCCGGCCACGGGATTTCGCAGACAGGCGCTTACGCCCAATGAGAGTTGTACGGGCGGCCGAGAATCAAACCCTGAACCTCCGCCTCTTGTTTTTTTTCCCTCGAACATTTTGTGGAAGGATGAACGGAGGTCGACGTGTCTGATCCTACAAAACTCTTCTCATGCCCGCCAGTTCTCCTTGTTCTTAGATCCCTCCTCCTAGCTTAGATTTTGCTCGTCTTCAGGCTCCTCAGTAAGAATCCCACGGTCACAGATCCATCCCATCCACTCGGCTTTGATTTACTGCACATGCGATACCGGTCGATTACAAATACTCATTGCTGTCAATAGCTGCATTTACAAACAGTCAGTTCCTCGAGAAAGCAGTCCTCTGTTACTCCAAACCGTTGCCAGCCAGATTTTATTGGTCGCAGGACCCCGGCCTTCCCCTCCGCGGACCAATCGTTTCCGGATTCCACGACCTTGCGATTACCGAAAGTGAAACTGCAGCGTTGTTGCTGCTGAGAAATGCTTGATCGGATCATCCGGAATACGTCAATCTGAGCCAGGCTAAAAAATCGCTACATCATAACCACACGGTCCGCCGCTGCACTCTCTCAGAATGGGGATGACAAAAGCTCAAACTTCTCTCTTCCTCGCTATCTTCTTTGCTACTATAATACTCTGCGCTGTCGTCATTTGTACTTGCTTCTACTGTTATAAACCGAGCTTCTTCCTTGGTGGTCGACGGAGTAAACCGCCAACGGATTCTTCAGACAGCTACAGCAGCAGCGATAGTGGTGGTAGTAGCGAAGACGTCGAAAAAGCACCTCGTGGAAGGGTAGTTGGGTTAACAACTGTAAGTGCACAGATATTCCGTTCCTTTTCTTTAGATATCCGGGTATATTCCCACATATTTGTATATGAATCAGGCTGATGAGAGTGTACCCATAGGAAACGGCGGCAAGACATCCGTCGGACCATTCAGACTACGAGGCCGAGGAAATAGAAGTTCTCGAAGTAGAACCTGAGGACGACCACGGCCATCATCATCATCATCACATCCACGGCGAGCACATCGACATCATCGACGCTAATCCTCATTAGACTGGATTAAGCTTTTTTTTTTTTTTTTTTTTTTGCGGGTAGAGGGTTTTTAGTACATACGACACTGTCTTTATTTTTTTGTTTTATTGCGGGATTGAATTTGGGGGGAAACATTATATTTCATTTCTCAGAACCGGAGAATTTATTTAACGGCCGTCTATTTAATTGCGATCTGACCAGGATGATATTGAAACGACTTCGGTACGTGCATCCGACAGCATTCTTCTATCCTTGCCCTAATAACAAGTGGAATATTAATATGCTAATAACTTCATAGCGGATTTACTATTGCTGTTAGCATTTTGGCGTTAGTTTCAAATGGGCTTTCTGCTTGCCTTTTTCACAAATTATCGAGCGATACCACCTATCGAAGTTCGGATAGCCTCGCATTGTATACATATTTTGCTGCATTCATTAGCGGATTGGGTGTATATGGCTCCATAAGAGTAAGTGCAAACATGTGTCTTCCTTCCCTCCCGCCATTCCACTAACCCTTGCAGCAACACGCCTACACATTATCAATATTCGCAAATTTTTTTATTTTAGACACCGTTGTTTCAGTATTTTCGCGTTTTGTCCTGCTTTTTATATTTTCGACTTTCCGCGACCACCTCTGCGATGCAGAATCTCCTAGCTCAGGGCTACTTTCTTTAACATTACCCCATGGAACTTTCCACACAACCACGTTCAACCATATCAGCGATATTGTCGAAGCTGCAGGAGTAGATGGGGTCGGCCTTGGGCCCCCGGTTCCTAAATCGGAAGCATGGGGCTGTTCGGAGATGATGCAAATTTCTATCATGGTTGGGTGGATCGGGCTCTTCACCTCAATGTTGGTGCAGATGTTTTTCGCCATAATGGTGAGACACTATGCGATATCATTGTGGAAGACTGAGGATGGTTACATACCTTTGGATAATGCAGACTTGGAGGAGGGGAGTATTAACGATGAATTTAGGAGGGCGGGAAAGGCTTCACATCAGCTTGAGAAAGTCTGTTGACCTGTGAAATGATCTTACGTTTTTTAGTGCTACAGATTGATTAACATGTACGCAATCTACGAGTATCTGATTAATGATTGACGAATTTCCTAAGAAAACTGTAAATAACTATTTGTGCGTCCGGGCGGTAAAATTGTCGGAGCCGGAGTTCTCTAGTTTATTCTTTTATCCTTTTCTATACTCACATCTCTGAAACCGATGTTGTCTTTGATTCCAGATCTCGACAATCTCAAAGAGGTCGTCGACATGGCTCGCTAAATGTCTTAGCGTCTGGGGGTGGCGCCTTCGTTGCCGTGAGTGATCTGCACCACCACCACTCCTATCACACACGCCCAAGGACTTGCAGGGCCCAAAAACTCGGAACCTACATCATTTAGTGCAATATGACATCCACGATACACACGCCCCGGGGTTTATGTTTTGTTTTTGTTTTGTTTTGTTTTTCCTTTGCAGAAACGCCCGCAGGACTCTCGTCGGATACCCCGGGTTTAACCAAAGGAAGATGCGGCATGCGGTGTATTTAGTATCCTGCATGGCGTTGCTTAGAGAACGAAGCCCCCAACATTCGGTGAAACATCACTAATCCGGTGCTCCACCAGAATGGCATATATAGTCACATGTCGTTATTATAGATCTCAGCTCACGGTAGTTGAATAAATAAATAGTGCCACGAGTGATATCCTGTGATCATGATGCACGGCCTGCAGAGCTGGCATGTAGATACATATATATACATACATGTATCGCACGTTCCGGGTTTACTAGAACAAATTGCCTAAGGCGAAGATATTTGGAATGATGCTGTGGCGTTTAAATAGCTACCGATGACCTCGATAATATTTTCAGAATACCTGTGTGGAATTGTACATACCCATATGCATCTTCGTCATTACTGGGAGTGTTTCTTCTGCCTTGTTGCTAAGGAGCTGAGACTACATGAATTATCAATTTCGCCGAAGTACCCTAACCCTGGAAACACTCTAATATCTACAGGCTACCCGTATAAACCTGTTGAAGGTCAAAGCACCCATATCCGAGATTGACACTCGCTATCAGGTGCTGTAAGAAGCCTTGGCAATTTTAAGAGCCCAATGGCAATGAGTGCAGCTCGTGATTACTTATCATTGAGACGTTTGCACTAATAATGACTTGCGTAAGTACCTAGAGTACATACATCATGAAAAGGGGCGGTGAATCGGGTACGGAAACGGTAACGGTACTGAACCATTACTATACCCCCTCTAATCTAAAGCTTTCCATTCACCTCCGTGATGATGTTGCGGATAATGATTTCGTACATTACCCCGTTCTTTCGTACTATTGACGAGTCCTGGCTTGGGTGATATCCATCTACCTTTCTCGGCCCAATGTACCTTGTCCTGGTCCTCTTTGCGGCCCGGATACCCCTTCTAATACTGGTAAACCATCCTGGCACAATTGACCTATGTGCTAGATACCACACTCTTACAAAGAGGCATGATAACTCCAATTCACTTCATTCCTCTAATATCGATATAAAAACCAAATGTACGAAACTGCAGTCCTGTGCGATCGGTACCGTGATAAGGAGTCCAGAGAGAATAACTATTTCTATTCCGGCTCTCAAACACGAGCAGTTGAAATCTCTCCATCACTATGATTGCTATAACATTCAAAACATATCTTCGTACCCCTAGGTAAATTAGTACATACCTTCTCAGGGAGGTCCTCTCGTTCACTAGAAACCTCAATTCTAGGCACCATTGGACTCCTAGAATGTTTAGTGGTTAGCGAAATGTGCATCAGCCCCTCTATCACCAGCGCTAAGCTTCAGGAGATTGTGATAAAGTAAACACCAATTAAATGTGATTCTGCTAGAATCTGAAGGAAAGACAATCCCGATCGACTAAATCTAATTAATCGCAGTACTTTAGAATTCACACTAGTATCTTTTATCTAGATTTGTGTTCAGGAAGTTGAAAAACCTACTTCATTAAGTTAGTAACAAAGTCATCGGAACAATGTGTATCATCAAATTCGTCATCTTGTGAAACACGCATAATCGAATACATCAATGATCAAGATAGCAAGATTTCAACTAAAATATTACTAGTGCGGGTATCCCTCCCAATACAGCCAACACGTGATCACCTGCTCTAGCTGCATAGCGGCTCTGCCAACCGCAGAAAAAAAAGGCTTAGACAACCCAACCCACCACAACCCCCAGATTAAAAAATCACCCCCAGACTACACGCAATGGCCAAAAAGAAGTCGTCCGGCTCCTCCACTGAGACTGCACACCAGTTCGCCGCAGCGGCGCAATGGGACCTCGAACAAGACTACGAGCGCCGACCGCGAGCGCTCAAGAAGCGGACAGCTGAGAAGGAAAGCACCCGGCTTCCCATCAAGACTCCTGGCGGAGCAGTGCTGCAATCTGTGCTTCCGGAAAGGGCAGACGACAGCGAAGGAGAGGGCAAAGAAGAAGAATGGGCGGGAGTTCAAGAGGAAGAAAAAACCCAACCTGTGATAAAGGAATTAGAAGTCCGCTCGAAAGTTTCGGAGCGCCAAAGGGTGATAAATGCGAAGGAGGAGCTCTCAAATGCTGCAATTCTTCTGAATGAGGATCCAGAGGAGAATGTATGTTGTTTTATAAGAAGAGGAAGAAGTTTGCTCGGACATCTCGCTCATCGAATCTGTGGTTTAGGTTGGGCTACTCAAGAGGCTACGCGAAATATCGGGGGATAAGAATGCTACGATACAGAAGCTGGCGTTGGCGACACAGTTGGCTATATATAAGGATATCATCCCTGGGTATCGGATAAGACCCCTGACGGAAGAGGAGCAGAACTCAAAGGTTACAAAAGAGGTGAAGAAGCTCAGAGGCTTTGAACAGTCCCTAGTCGCAAACTACCAAGCATATGTTGAAAACTTGGCGGACCTGTCTAGAGGTATAGATTTCCTGTCTTCTTGGAGCCTCTCGGAATTAATCGCTAACCTAAAATAGCTTCCAGAAATGAGCATTCACCCAATGTTGTTGCTGTCGGAAAGATCGCTGTGAACTGCGCCTGCGGGCTTATCTCCACAGTCCCACATTTCAACTTTCGCAGCCAGCTTCTCAAGGTCATTGTTGAGCGTGTCAGTGTCAAGACCTTAGATGAGGTATTTATCAAGTGCCGTACAACGCTGGAGGATCTTTTCCGTAATGACGACGATGGCGCAGCTTCCTTTGAGGCAGTCCAACTGCTTGCAAAGATGCTCAAGGCCAAAGGTTTCATGGTTGACGAGTCCGTACTAAATACCTTCCTATCGCTGCGTTTGCTCTCAGAGCTCGACGTGAAGGCTTCTCTAGAAACAGTTGAAAATCCAAGAAAACGCAAGAAGAAGGACCGCCAATTCAGGACTAAGAAGGCCAGGAAATCAGAGAAGGAGAGAAAGATCTCGGAGAAGGAGATGGACGAGGCAGACGCAACAGTTTCGCACGAGGAGAGAGAAGAACGACAGTCTGAGACTTTGAAGTTGGTCTTTGGAACTTACTTCAGAATCTTGAAAGAAAGGCCGCCAGGACTTATGGGTGCGACATTAGAAGGATTAGCAAAGTGAGACTTTTCCGTCCCCTTGATAATGGGCTACCAGGGCTAATAACTGGATATGCAGGTACGCACATTTAATAAACTTGGACTTTTTCGGGGACCTCCTTGTGGCCTTGAAGGAGCTCATTGGAGCAGCATTGGAAGACGAGGAAGAGGATGACGATATCGAAACCTCAACGCAGCGCAACGCCACCCGGGAAGCGCTTCTCTGTGTCATAACAGCATTTGCCCTGTTATCTGGTCAAGGTATGCTTTTCTACCAGTCACATCCCCTCGGGTGGAGATTACTAACCCGCACATAGGCGAAGGAATGAGCATTGATCTAACCTTTTTCACAACACATCTCTATGCCACATTACTACCTCTCTCTATGTCCCCCGATCTCGAACTCTCCACAAAGTCTTTGCGACTCCCCGATCCGAATGATGCCACCCCGCCCTCAAAACGAATCAACGTATCTACCGAGATCGAGATGCTGATCCGCGCCCTCAACACAATCTTCTTCCAGCAAAATGCGAACAAGTCAAACACACCGATACGTATTGCAGCGTTCACAAAGCGGCTAATGACGTCGAGTTTAAATATGCCAGAAAAATCGGCATTAGCAACACTAGGGATGCTGAACAAAATGGCGAGGAAGCATCAACGCAGACTTCATGGGCTGTTCTCGACGGAGGAGAGGGTCGGTGATGGAACGTATAAAATGGATATCGACGAACCGGAGATTAGTAACCCATACGCTGCGACGATTTGGGAAACGGTTTTACTGAGAAAACATTATTCTCCAAAGATTTCAGAGGCGGCGAAGGAATTGCCAAAGCTATTTAAAAATAATCGGTCTTGATCTGGGTTGTTAGACTTCAGGGGAATTGTCTTTAAACGAGGACGGAATAAAAGCTTGTTGCGAATTTAATTCCCTCCCCTTTTTTTTTTTGACAAGATAGCGGAAATCTGGGAAACACTTAAAATCAATCTTCGAAAACTGTTTAAGCATAGAAAATCACTCGAAGTCTGTCCGAACATTCACAGTTTATCACTCGCTGAAATGTTAGCAATATATGACCCGTTACCAAACTTGAAGTTTGATAAGTCAGCCCATATAATACCTCTCCCCCACTCTGCTCACGCGGATGTGACGCTCCAGGTTGCAATCGATACTAGTTCCAGTAAAGTTTGTGGGTATATGTACACCCGCAGGAAAAAAGTGAGGAAACAACGAGTGCAACCAATCCGAACCCCAATGAAAAAGTGAAAATGGAAATGAATAGAAGTAATATGACTACACAATGAGATACAGAATAGATACTACGGCCTCTGAACTATATTTACCACTTTTTATGACTTCCCTTGTTCTTTACTACTGCTGCAATTCTCTTTGGTATGCTGTCAATGATTTTATATACATTTTCCCAATCTAGCCTTTCCCACTCTTCCCTAGCTTGGGCTTCAATAACTTTTATGTTTTTATTCAGAATAGCCTCTCTTCGCTTTCCGGACTTGTCAAAAGGCATGGCTAGGGAATACTCGTGGGGCTGTATTGCGGGTGCGGGGATGTCAAGTTAGACGTACTCGTTGTCACGCTACTCGTTGTTTCCTCACTTTTTTCCTGCGGGTGTACATAGTTCCCCACTTCAATATCGAAGTGTGTGTGTAAGCATCTGCATTACCGATCCCAAGAGTTTTACCTTAAGCTCAAGATCGAGGTCAAAAGGAGGGAGATATGAGGCTTGTTAATGCCGCCTGAATATGTAGGCACCATTATCCTTACCCGCAAATTAATCCTTAACGTCTTATCAAGCACTAGCCCTAACCCTGGCGTGCTAACCGTAAAATGCCAAGACCGGTTGTGCGATACCACGTGAGGATGCCTAACAGCAGCGAGCGAAAGCTTCAATTAGACGGAGTACTTACCTGGAGTTACTCAAGTCCATTGATTCTTCTAAGCGCCTATAGTGTAGACTCCCTGCGTTGGTTAAATATTTGGAAACGTCTCGTTGCAGAGTTGCGTAAATGAATGAGGCTCTGGCAAGTTTGGTATTTCCTTTGGCCTTGTCGGGCCAACTTTATTGTCTTCCGAGTCCCGCACGCAGAGGCAGCCAACAGCTAGTTGCCTTTTCTGTTTCAGGGGTTTTCAGCCTCCATCCTGCCCGCCCAGTGTTTTTGCGCTGTTCTCCGGGCCCACCAAGATGTCTGGTGCTACAAGCAATATTGTGCTCCTGTTGGAATATCAGGTGGGCCCGGGAAATGCTACTTTCCAGTTGTCGGCCCACCTGTCCAAGGACCCGTGCGGTCCGAAAGAAAGACACATATGATCTACCACTCTCCGACTTTTTTTCATAGAGTCTATCCATTTTTACATACCCATAGGCGCGCAGTAGTATGGGGCATGCAGATGATAAAAACAGTATCGGAAATTGTCCAGGAGCTGTGCTGTTGGTGATGATGTTTACGGTATGTCTGCAGTGTGACTTCTTCGACATGATAAATTGACCACAAATTATACGCTACTGGGGCATGCTACATCCCGGGCCCGTGTCTACTTTACATATCGCTGGCAAGCGCAAATACAGGCAGGTACCTATGATTATCTATGTACATGTATTTTGTGGTCTCGGTTGTAAGGAGTCGACGGGAATCCTGTCTTTCCCGATATCCCGAGCGAGGACTATTCCGGGGACCAGTGAGCGGGGATGAGTAAACTGGGTGCTCCCGGAAAGCAATATTTTCCAAAGCGTGGAGAGGTAGAAAAAGAAGATCGACTGATCCTGAAGGCGAACGTGCCGGATGAGAGCCCGTGTGAGATGTGACGATGCATAAACATAGGCTTTCACCGCACACCCTTTTTTTTTTTTTCCTCTCGAAGGATTTCCTTGAATGGCTATGGCGTCACTGAGATTCCAAGAGCCACAAAAGGGATCGGCGGCTTTGATTTTGTGGCCACTTTTAAATTTTATTTTTCATCTTTGAAGATAGAGAGACCTTCCATCCAGTGTTCTTTGATGGTGGCGGTTGAAATCGGACGTTGATCTCCCTACCGTTTGGTAATTGGGGCGCAAAGTGTTGGATGCCGTAATCAGTTGCGCAGGGTGCATCACGGGGTTATTATTCTGGAAAGGGCGTCGAAGCGAAAGATAGACAGGATCGTCCTCGTACACGGAATCTCTTCGTTTTACCATGGTACTTCTTCGACCAGTTTGATAAAAGCAGGTGTTCTCAAGATATCCCAAAACCTGAAGAGCTTTAGATACCAATCTAAGAGTGTAGGTACTCCTACAGTAGGTAGGTACATATTGTGTGATTTATCTTCTATTTTTTGCTTTTTCTCACTGCCCTATGGGCTTAAGGCAGCATGTAGAGACTGTGTTCCATGGCCTAGGCTTAAGCCCTGGGAAGTATTCTAGATAGAGCATAGATACTGTATTTCCAGTTGAGGCATGTACACAACTTCGGCGGTGTTCCACTGGAGGGCACATGTCTGCCGCCGATAAGTACTGTAGGTATGTCATACAAGTTATTGGGTCCATGCCAATGGAGCTCTTAAACGCAATAAGACGCAAAGGTCATCCACTTTAGGCCGTGATGTGGTGGATGTCCGAAAAGGGCATTATGGACCTTCGTTCGGTGTGGTATTTTTCGTCCGTTTTTATGTTTCCTAGTGTGATTTGTTTTAGAACATTCCATACAGACGTTCCTCGTGGTCTACTTGTGTACGCCGCAGTATCAAAAAGTCTTAACTGCAGACCAGTTTGGGTTTTCGGAGCCACCAGGGTACGGCGGAATAAAACCCTAGAGGCCGCTTTATGCAATTGATTTTCGACCTTGCAAAAATCATGTCCTGTTACACATCGCAGCTTGAAAGGAGGATATCATTATTTGGGGTTTCAAGTCGTGGACAGGACACGTTCGCAGCTGCGGAACCTTGAGAAAGACACGAGAAAAAGGGTGACTACCGAACGATGCACATTACACCAAGAAAGTGAGGAAGTGAAGAGCCACCACCGAACCTGCCCAATCCAGCAGCGAGTAAGGGTCGGTCACAGCATATGCTCTATACCCCACAGGTAGCCAATGGACAGACTGGCACTGCAGCGGCCCCAACGCTGGACTGGAAGACTGGGAAGCGTGGAGCGATATCTTCCCCCCATCCCGCACATCGCTCGACCAGACTTGGCCTCCTTACTTGCGGTCCCTTTCTGTCCAAACTGTTGCCTGTCGTGGTTGCCGGGATATCTTCTTTCGGCGTTTGTGGAGTCGGCGCTGAGGGAACGAGAGGTCTCAAATTTTCCAGTTGAACAGTATTTATCCTCTTTCTAAATACTAGGGATATTTTATTTATATACATTTTCCCTTCCCTTTCTTTCCATTTTTTCTTCCTCTCTTCCCTCTCTTCCCTCTCTTTCCCTCCTTTGCTGGCTTCTGCACACGGGCCCTTTCCCTTTCCCTTTTCCCGCACAACCCCGTCATCACCAGTTTAACCCCAAAAGGCTAACCCCCAACCCCGAGGACTTCCACACCCAACCTCTCATATCCCCCTCTTTGCTTCTTCGACACAAGAACTCCTTCTTTCTTCTCCCTCTTCTCACTCTTCTACTCCTCTCTCCCTCCTGCTCCTCCTCTTCAACATACTCCAGTGGAATCCTGTGGACAACTCCTTTTGTGTCTACTATTCACCCGCTGTGCTAGTGGTATGTGAATTTTCCCTCAGCTGTTGCCGTTGTCTTGCATACGTTGTTGTTGTACCCCATTTTAGCTGCACTTTTTATGTACCGAAAAAAAAGCCCTGCTTCTATCTCCGCTGTTCATCCTCTTATCCCTCGATTCCTCACAATGCTATTGGCCAGTCAAAAATCAAGAAAACCCTTCACACTATTTATTGGCCTCTAACTAATCCACTTCGCCACCATTTAGACAGGACCCAACCCATCCCCCCATCCCCTCTTTCGATTACAGTGTGGAATAGCCATCTAGGCCTTTTTTCGCCTTAGTAACCACTGTCCGTCTTGTTGATACAACTCCCTTCGCTTCATATCTTGCAGATTCAATCATGTCATACTACGAAAATCAAGCCCAAACCCAGGCGTCAACCTGGCAAAGCTCTCGCCCCAACTGGGAAGGCCGGGCTGGTACGACTCCTGTTCAGACGCATTTTCCACGCTCCCATGCCTCGGATCCTTCGGATCTGACCGCACGGTACACAGCTCAAATGAAGCCTGAAGACCCCGCTGCCTTTGGCGCCCAGATTGATGGTAAGCGGTTTATAAGCAGGATTAATTCGGTTTTGTATTACAAAGTATTAACATCATATATAGAGGTTGATCGAGCTGTTGATAATCTTGTCAAGAGTGGAAAGATGTTTGCCCCTCAGCGCCGTGATTCCTTGCCAGTGTTGAGCCCCCGTGGTTTCCCTGAACATGGTAAGTATTTCTGGATATAGTTTCTCCATGCCCTTTTGGGACTGAAATTAATCATCCAGTAGGTTCAGAAACGCGCATGGGAAACGCTTTACCGACTCGTCACTACTCTGTTCAAGATTTTGACGTAATGCGTTCCCAATCTGCTGCGAATCTCCAGAACTTTTACGCCACTCAGCGCTTTCAGCCGCGTCAAACAGAGGCAGAACAGATGATGCAGGCAAAGCGAAGGTTGGCAGCTCAAAGGGAGCGTGATCTGCGCAACTATCATCAGGAGCAGCAGTATAATAGGAGTATGTCTTCGAACACTCCAAATCTTGGGAGAGACCCAACTTATAAAGGCCCTTTAGCATTGTTGGCCGAAATTTCCACCTACGGAAAGGATCGTGTCATGAGTCCTAGCGCTATGACCGAGGACGAGCGACGTGATCTTATTGCTCGGCAGCACCGTGCTCTTTATGCCGGAGGCCCCGATGGCCATGCATCTGAGGATGGCCATTTGGATGAGAATACTGTCTCACGAGGCTCTAACATCCACTCCAATGGCCCCTCGGCACCGGGTTCTAATGCTGGTGGTACACGTGGTCCGTCTCCTTCGTCCGCGTTTGACCCTTTTGGGAATCAACAGAATGGCAACATTGATACTACTCCAGTTCAAACTCCCGCCACTGAGCAAGGTCAGCATGCTGGACAATCTGCCGTCGCTTCGCCGACGCGTTCACGCACAAACAGTGCGTCTTCGCCATCGTCGAAGTCTGCATCATTTAGCTTATTTGAGAATGCAGGTGCTCAAGCACAGTCCAGCCGGACTTCCGCCTCGTCTCCTGGTGGCTCTCCACCACGTGCACAGCGTGCACCTACAACACCCGTGACTTCATCAGGAGTCGCTCCCATTGGGACACGCCCGACACAGGGTCAGAACCCTGCAGTGCAGAACAGCAAAAGGTCAACAACACCTTTGCCTTCACCCTTGAGCTATGGATTTGCACAGGAGAGCGACCCGTTTAATAATATTTCAAAGGAGAGGTCTTCACCTGCGCCTTCTAATAACTCCACTCCCAACGGTCAAGGTTCCGATGGACTTGGCTGGAGCAAGGTTTGGGGCCCTAGCAACAAGAGCCTTGGAACTGTCGCTAGCGTTTGGGGTTAAGTCTTTTTATGTTTTATAGTTGGGTTCTCTTTTGTTTGGGGTGTTTATTCTTGATACTTCGGGGCGCTGTGTCTTGGGAGGACCTGTTTAAACTTGCTTTTTGTTGAGTGTTTTAAGTCTTGTAATTGTTCATTGTTTTTTTATTTATTTTTCCTCTCTCGGGTCGGGGTATGGATACCTACAGGTGGGCAGAGGGGTTTCAATCAAATGGCGAAGGCATTTAAAAAGGGGTTGTTTTTTTCCTGTTATTTCCTTTGTATCTTCCTTCCGGTGAAGAGCAAGAGTTTCTGGGAGGAAGAACTCTACTGGGTACAAGCAATTGGGGTTTGGGTTGTTCGCAAAAGATGGGGTATATTGGATTTGGGGTTGGTTGGGGGGCAAAATATCGCACGTACAAAATGTGGCATGGTTGTGGGGTTGGGTCTGTTTTTTTTCTCTTTTTTTTTTCTTTTCTTTCGTTTTTTTTCTTTTTCTCTCCTTCAAAGTCGGCTTCGCTGGGATTACCTGGGCTCAGTGTTCATCCGGACACGGCAATCTTATTTTCGGCATTCCCGCATCAAACTGGGTTATCACGGCGAAGCACGAAACAAAAAAAACGTTGGTATTAAAAGAACGGGCTAGGTGCAATTGGTGAATTTTTCTATATGAAAGGATATGGGTCTTTTTTTTTACTTTTACGAGTCGTCTTTTTTGTCTGTTTGTATGGGTGTCATTGGGTTGGAGTGGAATCGATTTTTATATCTTGGTCACTTTTTCTCCTTTCAGATGCATACATGTAAGTATGCATTCTCGCCGTGTCGTGTTGTTTATATTTGTGGTGTAAGGTTTGGTTTCTCACTTGACTGGATCACTTTTCTGGTTATGTCCCTTTTTGTTTGCCCATTTTGTAGTCCCCCAACATTAATTATCCCTGTCATTCGTTTTGCTTGCATTTATTGCTACCTTCGGACAAAAGGCGCTACAGTCTACTTATACCCTCTTGGCTTAGGAACTTGGTTTTTTTTTCCCTTCCTTTTTCTTTTCCCCCTGATAAAGCTCAGAGGGAGGGACAGCACGGTGCGATGGATCAAGCTTTTGAAATTAATTTTTGTTATCTTGATTCTCCAAATTTTCAGGCTCAGTCTGGTGGTGCAACCAGTCGTATCTAGTTGAAACAGAAAGTTTGAAACTAAAAGACGGTGGGAAGCAAAGGTTCTAACTGTAGAGTATTCGTTGGAATGAGGGTAAATAGTGAGATGAGGAGCTTTGACTTCAATTGCAACTTGAAATTTTAACTTCAAGCAGTATAGTCATAGCTAGAGAGAATTATATTTGGTTTCTAAACTTTGTGCACTAGCGTGTTTAGTCAGGAAATATCACTCGACACCTCGACAGGTGTTGAAGATCGGTTTTGCGTCACTTCTAACCATGCAAGTAATAATGTCTGAGCGGGAGCTTAAATTTTTTTTCTGCTCACGGTCGGTTGTGTGGGGATAAAGCTTACTTTGCCGTTGTCACACCAAACCTCATGAGCCTTACAAGGGCTCTTTTGTCACCAATCAGCCGTCGGTAGTCTTGTTTTAAAGTCTTCACGGGTTTCATATATTCCCTAATAGCCCTTGTAGGACCAATGTGGCTGACGGTTCTAAATGTTTATGGCCTTGACAAAAACGTGTTGCACATATATCAAGCCACCAAGTGTTGGTCGCAGAGCACATTGATAGTAAAGTTGGCAATGTACGTATACATACATATTAAAAATTTAATAATGTTAGATATACATGTTGTACTTTATACATGTAGTGAGTGCATATGTAGTTAATTACAAACAACACATTTGGGGAATTGGTCTAATGACTTCAAAACACCAGGTTCTCTCAAGGCGAAAATGGAACCCGAATTGAAGGGGTATATTAGAGGCATTACTGTTATCCTTCTCCTTGGAATTGAATTGCGATATTCATCATCGTTAGAAAATTCGATTTGGTATTTCCCACAGATGTAAATAACTACATAGTGCGTTCCTTGGAATGTTGCTCGATACTCTTCTATGAAATCTGTAAGTATTACTCTGATGATTGAACCTAGGTGCTGCATTGGTTATATTAGACCGTTATTGTTCTGTGTTTGCTAGCCCTTGGTATCCGTGAGCGTTATTGAATACATGCATGTATGTATATGGAGACAGCGTTTAATAGTCCACCATTCAGTCAAATGATATTAAAGTTCGTAGTAGTCCCAATCATCGCTTGTAGATTAGTGACTCATGATGATTGGATTGATCGAGACCAACCTTGGTCTTCTCGTTCGATATCTGACACCTTCTCATATAATCCTCTCTGTCCCAAAACTAGTAGTCAAAACACGTCCTGGAACCGGTTGCATCGGGTGCCTGCCCAGCCCTTCCTAACTTCACCACCAGTTCTAAGCTTCACGGCTCGACCCGAAAACGAAACGGAAACCTGGGAAGACCCAGCCCGGTACTAAGCTACCTAGGTAATTTGTTTACTACCCTTTTCTTAACCATCAATATCAGCAAATATCTTTAAAGCTGGCTACCATCACCCTCTGGCCTTAACCTGCGCTGTAGATCACAGCCCCTCACTCACCCACCACATCGCATCCTCATCCACACATTCAATCCCTGCATCCGGATTCCGAAAAAAAGACTTTAGTTGACATGACAGGTGTCGTGCTGGTTGGAACAAACCCAGTCCCCAGGTCCCCTGACGTCATAGGCTACCGCCAAGAAGCCAAGCGCATGCAGTAACACACACCCTATGCGCGATACATACATGTAAAGAAAAAATAAATAAGAAAGTGGTTGTCTCGGGAAGGGAAAGTGAGCGGGGTAAAATACAGCACCCATCCCGATGGCCCACCAATCGCTGCATAGCGGCCATGAGCCAGGCGAGGCGGGCGGGCAGGATAAGAGAGGTAGGTGGAGTGTGTACAGCATAAAGTGCATTTCCTTTTCGAGAGAGCTGGAATGAAGCTGAGAAGACAGGTGGTGTAAGGTACAGTTCCGATTCGGATACTCTACTATACTCTAAAGTAGAGTACTGTACCTACAACGGCCCATGATATCCTAGATCATGCCACCCCACCATGTATTTTCCCCTCACTTGGGAGCAACTTTTGCTGTCCATCAATGGCCTAAATGTTAATCAACCCTACTTGCTCCGGGCCCGCATTCCCGAATGCTAAGGACCACTGCGTACCTTTGTTTTGAGGTGTAGTCCAAGTCAATCATAACAAGATTGTACAGATTTTCGATCCGCCTGCACACCTACTAAATAAGAAAAACTAAAACTAGGAAGAGTCAACGCAAAAAGAATCAGCCAAAAGAAGAGTTCCGGTCCCAGGAATCCGTGGACTTGGGCTGAGATCCCAGAGATTTATCACTTGGGGGCGGAGATTTTCCGAAGAAGGAAAAAAAATGTTGATAAATATACAGAAAAAAAGGAAGAAAAAAAGGTCATGTTTTGGCCGTTCAGCCCGTTTCAAGATACGCATATATTCTTCGCCCCAAGCATTTACTGTGGGGTACTACTCCTTCTCGGATCACATAAAAGCAGGCGTTGTAGATATGGGAAGGGCGTAAAGCAACATGGACAAACAGAAACTCCAATGGGCACCGAACTGATGGAAGAAAACACAATCCCTTGAGATAATAATAACAATAAAAGCACCAGAAATAAAACAAGTACTCCGGCCCCCAATTCCAGGTCGCCGCCCAAAAACAAAAGACAAAAGAAAGGAATGGAAAGGAATGAAGCGGGAAGACTACAATTAATCTTTTGAGGGAAAGCAAAAACACCAGCCGACATCATGGAACCCATATACAAGAAGAAAGTAGAAAAGAGACTCGTCAGAAAAAAGCACATTCATATCTTTTCCCCATAGTGTTGTTGCCATCGATTTATTTTACTCGATAACATTTCCATCATTTCTAACGCTCCCGGCTGCATATCGCCAACCAACATCTCGGTTGCTTTCTCGAGCACCTTAACAGTTCCATTGTTACCGTTTATTTGAATTTGTGGTAGATCTTTGCTATCAGGGGCGGTGCCTGAGGTTGGTGTGACTGCCTTTGATGTGTCTTGCGGTGTGCTGAAATTGCTAACAGGGGTACCTTTCTCCTCCATCCAAGATAGATATGCATAGATATCGCTTTGCCTCGAGTTGGCCATCTCAATTTGTGTACGTGTGATGAAATCTGAGATTCCGTTTACTCGCCTCTTCATCTCGTTTATGCTCATCCTAGCCTGAGGTATTCTGGGCTTTGTTGGCTTATCGAGGATGGTAGTGCTGGGGTCTGCCTTCTGGGCCTGGGCGCCCCCAGTGGATGAATGATCTCTCGTCATAACATGAGGAGATGTGATGCTGGCATCATTGGGGTCCTCAGATTGGCGATGGCGATAGGCTCCACGACGTCGAGAGGTGCCACCGTTTGTCTGTCCGTTACGCCCACCACGCTTAGCTGGTTGTTGTGGGGTGTCTGGAACAGCCTCGATAGGCGGCGGCGGATTGATCGCTTCTTCTGTTGAGGGCTTTTGAAGATTGCGGTTATTAGAACGAGGTGGCGGGTATTCGTCTGAGTGCTCAGAATCTGTTTACAAAGCATACCGTTAGATATGCCATTTGACTATGATTCATGCTTCATTGGAGAGGTATAAGGGATATAGGAGAAAGAACAATCAGAAGATACCAAGACATACCTTCTTTTCTCACTTCCTTATTCTTTTCTCCACCTCTGTTTCTAGTGGAGGTCCGTTTTCCAGTCACAGAAGAGCTAGTAGTGGTGGAGTTACGGGCGGCCGCACCGCGTGATTTTTTAGTCGAGCATGGTGCAGCAGCCGTCTTCCCGTGCTTTTCATCTCCTGAAGAGACGGGTCCGTTGGTGGGCGAATCCGGTGAATCGGAAGTTCTCATTCGTTTCGAATCTTGCTTTGGTCTACCACCCCAGCATCAGCCATCCCGTCCTGCCTTTGAAATGTTACTGTTTAGATGTGGCAGCGAAAACTCACTCGTCGGATCCCTCGCTGGTGCCTCGTTTGCGGCCTCTCGAGCTTGTTCCTCGCGTAGAACTTCCGGACGCTTTGTCGTGTTTGCTCTCTTCGAGCACCTTCTTCAGAAGGGCATCATCATATTCGGCATCACGGGAGTTCATAGTAGTCCGCCGTTTGTGAGATTGCTCCTTGCTATTGATTGGTGAAGTAGGCTCAGATTGTGTGGGGAGATAAAGGGAGGTCCGCATTCTGAGGTAGACAGACACGTTAGAATTTGATCGTCAGGTCATCTAACAAGCCAGATGAATGAAATGGGTCGGAGAATGAAACTCACCCAGATTTACTGTGTCCGAGCTTATGCAATTCTGGCTTACACCTTTCACAGTAGTAATTTTCTGGGGTGGACGCCTGGTCTGTGATGCCTACACAAAATCCGTGTTGCCAAACATGGCACTGATCACACTGGATGAAGAGACCATCCGCAGAATCGGCTTGTTCATCGTCACTGCCCTGGTATTCCTGATGGCCACAGATGCATCTGGTGATCTCATCCTCTTGCGAAGTCTCATCGACTTCCTCATCACCGTTACCGTTCGTTTCTGTGGGTGCTTCAGGAAGCGATTCAAACGCGGGCTCTGGGTGATCTCCACGTCGAGAGTAGGTAGTTTCAATTTCGGGATGGGATTCGTTCTCCAGATGCTTCTGGAGGCGGCCACGATTGGATGTAGACGATCCCGAGGAGGACGAAGAATGGGACACTGGCGCTGGATTTGCTGTAGAGCGCGCTCGCGAAGAGCGGCGGGGAGAAACCATGGTGAATAATGGATCTGCTGCGATGTGTGGTAAGGAGTAGTCGTGATGAGAGCAGCGTGGAAAGGATAGGGAGAAGGATGGGGTAGAGAGGAATAAAGGATTGAGGGGAGGAGGGTGCGAGTAGAGGAGGAAAACCCGAGGGGTGAGGGGTGTTGGGAAGCAGATACAATCGAGCCAGAGAGTGATTAGGTGCAATGGGGAGGGGATGAGAAAAGGTTAGGAAGCGTCTTAAGAATGGTAGAGAAGACTAGGACGACAGCGGCGAAGGAGGAGGGGGAGAAACAACAGCTTGTGCATGGGAGGATGGAGGAGGAGTAGGAAGAGCAACACTTGAGGAAACTGAGCGAGTGTGTGCGTGCCTAAGTGTAAGGGAGGGCGAGCGTGAGTGACAGGAAGATGGACCAGTGGGAAGCGGAGAGCGGGTGGTAAGGGCGTGTGTGCGTTGAGTGACGAGCCCAGTAACGGAAGTGAGAGACTCAGAGTTTCTCTTCTCTCTCTCTCAGCAGCGCGAGCGACGGGAAACGACCGACAGCCATAATACTCCCATAATAGGACACAAAAAGGAACTAGACTAGAACTGCGGCCGAGAGCCAAAGTGGGCTGGGCCTGCGAGTGGAAAAGTGCTGGACAGGCTAAGCCGGTTTGAGCTACCTGCAGCCACTGCCAATCAAGACAAAGTGACGCTCCTTGTGTGGTGTGCACTGCTTGTTGTGCCCGCTGCCTGCTGCTTACTACCCCCCTCCCCCGCTCTAGGCATCGAATGTCAATTTTTGTAAAATAAAATCTTCATTTATATCCCCAGAGACAAACTCACTGTTCCCCTGCTAACTGTCATCGTTATGGTTATTGTTACCATACTACCTATCCTATGTTGGCTTGCGGGATGCAAACGGAAAGGAAAGGTTAGTTAGTAATATCGCCGCATCATCAACCGTTGTTTTCTCCCGGCGCAGGATCGGCTACTGAGGGCCGGCATCTCGAGAGTGTAAAAATAAACACATATTCAACTTGGTGGTGAAATCGCTGAAGTAGTGGTAGTAGACTATTTGCATAGATCAAAGGAGGATGAAGAATAAGGGACCTGGATGGATCTGTTATAAGAGAATCTATTGCTGAGAAGGCGGCTCCTTAGATGTTGTCGGGAAGGGAAGGAAACGCTGGAACCACGATGCGGCGTGCATGAAGTCTTGGCGGTGACGCTGTTATGAGAATAGCAAAGTGCGACATCAAGTACTCCATACAGGCCACAGCACAACAAACATGTACATCTTCAAGTCGCTTACGAAAGAGATGGGATATGATTCAGCACTCCCTGGAGCTGATGCGCATCAGAGATGAGAGGGTTCGTCTCCAGATTTCCAGGATGGTGAGTAAATCCTATGCGTAGTGCACAAAGCGTTCGTTGTCCTAGAGATACTAGCGTCGTGTATGTTGAATTCATTCATCCAGACGATTCTGCTTTGACAGCTAATACGATGGGAGAAGAGTGGTGGAAAGAAGAGATGCCCCCAGAAACCATGTGGGTTGCATCTCCTAGAAAGTCTGGACAGCCTAGCAAAAGCTACATACAGGTATGTAAGTAGTCATCACGGATATCCCAAGGCTTTGAAAATAAGCTACGGTCCAGAGTGCATTGAAGTACTATTGCACCCAGTACCGTTATGATCTGATACCCGGTCCAGGAGCATCTGATCGTGATTGCAGTAATGCACAAGCTGCAGACTGCGTTGGATAGACTTCACCAGCTCCTATTCGTCACGTTTTATATCCTATCTGCTATTGTTCTTCTATGATTTCTGGTTTCTGCGGAGCGGTGGATTTAAAGTGCGGGGTATCAAAGTCGCACTTTAATTGCAATACATACATAATGCTTATAGATTTGTGAACTCCGAACATACGGTACTCTGCGGTGTCATGTAGAATACGGTGGAGTAGAGCCGCCTGTACTTTAGAGGGCAGCTTGGAGTTTGTATGTTGTGCCTTTACCTTTCCCCATTGGCTGTAGTATCCCGCACCACGCCCCAGGCACTAACAGCGGAACTATCCTTTTCCAGTCTAAACGTCTTGAACCGCTCAGCTTCTTTTGTCCGTTGGAAATCGTGACTGCTATCAGCCAAAGAGTTTGACGGTACGAGTACAGTATTGTTGGCCGTATAATGACCCGCGAGAAATGGCCAGTTTAGCCGGTTCTGATTCCCGAGGGTCAAAAGAGATCAGGTACGAGCCGGTATCCTGAATTTGTGCTTACAGCAGAGTATTTACATCTTTGAGGAAAGAGTTGACTGGGCGCGGGGATATCGATAAGCACTTATCGGGAGATCATATGTACATGTACCTACATAACATGTACATACATATGCTATACATGTATATACAGAGGAATCGAAGAATTGCTTAGAAAGTAAAACAAAGTAAAGTATCGAGTCATTAGGATGTGTTGTTTTACGTCTGGACGTTTATTATGGACGATATCTTTTCGTATGTGCATACATACCTGGAAAGACCATCAATTTAGACTTAGACGACTTTACGACATCAATCATTATGAATCAAAGCAACCCAAGCTTCGGGGAAAGTAGATAAGGTGACGATCAGGGCAAGTCGACATTGGATATCGGCGGGTACGCAGAGCCATTGGACGGGGTGTGGGACCAGCTTGCCCTATCGAGCCCCTTCAGTGAGTGCCGAGATGCAGCGCAAGGACTCCAACCAGCAAGTCCCACCTCACTCACACACTCCCTTACACACACTCATCCACATCTCGCCCAGATACCATCGTCGTTCTCGCCATCGGTTTCTAAGGTTTAGCTACTATTGTGTGTCTATACACAGAATCGCCCATCTCCGGTGCTGATATATTCGGTCTATTCTGCAAGGCAAGTGCCCCTCGTTGCTTCTTTGTGTGGGCAAAAGGAGGGCCATGTGCTGTGTGTGGGGCAGTCAATTTCCATACATAAATATACTCCCATTGTCCCTGGGCCTTCGTCACCATTCTCTTACCTGACTGTTTTTATTACCTGCAGAGTGATTTCCTCCAATAATATTGACAATCCCATATATACGCTCGACCACGATTACTCCATTTACCCCCACCACCAACCTAAAACACACCATCCAGAGGCATCTCCAGTTAAATCTTCCCGGGAAGCTCCTTTTTACCAGCCACGATGTCTGCCGCTGTGGGTATGGATCTCCCCATCCCACCCTATCCCCTCTATCCTTGGGAACCCTACACACGTATCCCCCACTCTTTGCCCTAGATCACCATCTACAACAGTCCTATATTCAATGCATGAGGAAATCAGGACTCAATAAAAGATTGTGGGGAACAGCAGATAGTAGCTACAGTTTGGTGCACGGACGCCCCATTAGGCCCCTCCCGAAACGTCGACTCCGTTCACGACTGTCCGAGGATGCCAGTGCTGCTCTGTTCGGTCCTTCGCAGCAACCAGCTACCCCACTATTCTACTTTCCATACAGCAATTACGCTGGAGACACTGCTCTAGGTGGTACCGGTACATCTATTGGCTCCGGTACGGGGAATCATAATATAGGGGATAGCCTGCAGGACTCGTCGGATGAGGAGGATAACTCCAATGCATCGGTTTCCCGTGGTGTCGGGAATGATGGTTCTGGTGTAACGGAGGGTGCTGCTGGTCCGACAGACTCCTGTGAGTGGTCCGAGAATACCAATAATAAGAAGAAGCGGAAGATCCCAACACCTGCAAATTCGGGGGGTACATGTAATGTTGGAGGAAATGGGCCCGGCGGGGGCGGATCTCAGTCTTCTTCCGGGTTTTCACCTACCCCAACTTCTACACCTCGGAGCCGTTGGAAATCGAGTGGTTCTACACAGAGATCGCCGTTATCTACTATTTCTTCAGCGAACCACGCATCCTTACGGAGGAATTGCCGGAGATACTCATCCTCACCGTCAACTGATGCGTTCGTTAAAAAGGCAACTGGCGGGAAGTCTTCTGGGGATGAACCTGTGACTCCCTCAAAAGCAAGGCGTCGGGCTGAAGATAGTGGTAATTTAGCTGGGTTACCACCACCGCCGAAACAAACTCAATTCACTTTTGTTTGTGAATCACCGGTTTCCGCAAGCTTAGCGTTTTCCACATCTTCTCTCCATAACTCTACATCTGCCGTCAGAGAAACGGTTATTGTCGGTCCTGGATATCAAAAATCAATGCATACAATTGGGACACAAACATCCCCTATGTCAAATCACACTGCCTATCCTTCTATACCTCAACAGACAAAGAAGAAGCCTGGCAATCGAGCTCCAAATTCTAGACGCGAATATGCCTTCCAGCAACAGCGAAGACGCAGACAGGAAGCAATGGGAGGAAGTGGGACTAATAACGGGGAAAATTGGGTCTGCGAATTTTGCGAGTACGAAATGATATTTGGTGAAGCTCCGGAGGCACTTATACGACAATATGAGATTAAAGATCGTAAAGAACGGCGAAAGATGGCGGAAAAACGACGGCTTCTTGAGAAAGCTAAGCAAAAGGGAAAGAAGAATTCTGGAAAAAATTCTGGAAAGAAGGGAGGCGGTAATACTCATCATAACAATTCAAACTCTACGGCTCCTCCTCCACCTCCGCCCAGCACAACGGACTCCCAAGGAACTCAGAGTGACAATACACCCCTTGCCAGTGCGTCCCAAACTCCAGCGTTGAGGCCGCAACGACATAGCCAACAGGTGCAGACTGAATCCTATCTGGAGGAAAGCAATAACCATGTGAGTACTGGTAGGGGCGCTGGGGGCGGGGGCGGCGGAACAAGGGGCGGAGTCAGTGCCGGAGGTATTGGAAGTGTTGCAGGTGTTAGTAGTGGTGGTGCCTCGTCTTTGTAATATTTTATTTTTCTGATTCTTTTGTTGGCTTGGTCGTGGGTTGCTTTTTTTTGTGTGTTTAATTCGGTCTACTTTTCGTTGGGAGCGAGAAAATAAGCCATGACATCTAGTGGTGTTTATTATACTGGTCTGTTTTTCTTGTTTTCCTGTTTGCAGTTGGAATTGGTTTCGTTTACCTCCCCTCTCACAATACCCTCGCTTTTACTTAAAATTCCACAATCGCTACTGTTGCTCGCTGTTATTTGGATGAATTATTTTAGTCCCATCTAAAATGTTGAGCACACCATGAGGAGGCGCCTGTGTTCTATTCACACACTTTAATTACCTAGCTACATTCTTGTCTTTTAAACCTCGACTACCTCTTCCACATCACATATACCTTCCATCATATTCTCTCCACTTATCTAAGGTGTTGTTACCTTGGAGGATACTTATTATCCTTTAGGTGATTTCTGTCATGTGTGTGGTGACATTTCTCCCTATGGTAAATAGCATTTCCCATCGGGATATGGGGATATTGAGCACAAATGAAATGATGACTACACCAAGAAAAATAATAAGGAGCATTTTCTTCATTATTTCTTGTAGTCCGGTTTAATAACAGGCCCTGGAATTTCTTTTATAACGAAATGAGTCTTTTCTAACATAGTACTATCATGGAGTTGGCCTTGTGATGAGCTAGGATCGGCCTATAACTCATGATGTAGGTTGAAGCTAGAGTTTAAATGATAATAGGCTTACTTGCAGAAAAATCCCAGCTACGAGTCCAATTTCTAACATCATGGCGAATACTAAATCACCCCATCAAATCATTGGTCCATACAAATGGAATAAGATTTTTTGGATTGAGGCGGCGCACGGGCCATTTAGTACATTTATTAGCCACCGCCACAGTTCAAAAAAGTTCGCGGCTCCTGTTATCCACGACACCCCTCCACCTCAACAGTTCAACCCCACAACGCCAATTTATTGTCACCTATCAATCACGAAAGGTAACTGAATCTATCTATCTTCACTGAAGCTTCCCAAAATAATCAGTGAAGTAGGTTGCTAACCATCATAATAGATAGCTTCTTTCTTTCTCTTTCTGCCCCTCGATCCTTCGTTTCCAACCCCACCTCTATTTGCTTCATAAGCAGCCATGGCATTTAATGGGCAAACTCCCACGATTATCGTGCTGAAAGAGGGTATTTAATCCCTTTTACTTCATACTGATTCTTAACCTGACCCGCCCTAGGGCAAGGAAAGGTCTGAAAAGCTGATTCGGTGGTGGTCCTTATGCAGGAACCGATGCCTCCCAGGGTCGTGGTCAAATCATCTCCAACATCAACGCATGTTTGGCGGTTCAGGATACCATAAAGTCTACATTGGGACCCTATGGTGGAGATTTACTCCTCGTAGATGCGAACGGACGACAGACCATTACGAATGATGGTGCTACAGTCATGAAGGTATGTCTACCTAATCGAGACTTACTACGTTAAGACCACAGATTTGTTAAGACATAGCTATGCTTCTACAGTTACTGGATATTGTACATCCTGCCGCCCGGATATTGACAGATATTGCTCGCTCCCAAGATGCTGAAGTCGGTGATGGAACTACCTCGGTTGTCGTCTTAGCTGGGGAGATTTTGAAGGAGAGTAAGCAGTTTGTGGAGGAAGGAGTTAGCTCACAGGTCATAATCAAGGGATATAGAACTGCTGCTAGATTGGCCGAGAATAAGATCAAGGAAATTGCGGTTAGAATTGAAAAGGGGGACAGGAGGGATACTTTGCTGAAGTTGGCAACAACCGCTATGAGCTCGAAGCTTATCAAGAGGAATTCTACCTTCTTTGCTAAGAGTACGAGCTGCGCTTTCTGATCGTTATGTAATAAGTACTAATATTTAATCCTAGTGTGCGTGGATGCGGTCATGTCATTGGACCAAGAGGAGCTCAATGAAAGGCTTATCGGAATGAAGAAAGTACCCGGAGGTGGTCTGCAAGACTCGCTATTTGTCAACGGTGTGGCTTTCAAGAAAACCGTAAGTTTTGAGTCTCATTTATGGGAGCCCTCTATTATTTCGGAATTTTAACTGAGTTGAGCCCTTAGTTCTCTTATGCCGGTTTTGAACAACAACCCAAGTCCTTCAAGAACCCTAAAATTGTGTGCTTAAACGTTGAGTTGGAACTGAGTGGGTCTATCTTCAATATAAATTAAACAACTGTGCTAATACAAGTCGTAGAGAGTGAAAAGGATAATGCCGAGGTTCGAGTAGAGCAGGTTTCGGTAAGTAGTAACCATCTCTCAAGTTTTTACATACTAACAGAGACTTGTAGGAATACCAAGCTATAGTAGACGCCGAATGGCAAATCATTTTCCAAAAACTCGAGGCACTGGCGAATACTGGGGCAAAGGTCGTTCTCTCAAAACTGCCAATTGGAGATCTTGCCACACAGTATGTAGTAGTCACGGCTCAATGCTTGCAAAATGCTAAATGTTGTGTAGGTATTTCGCCGATAGAGACATCTTCTGCGCTGGTCGTGTCACTGCGGATGATATGGATCGCGTCGTCAAGGCCGTCGGAGCCAGCGTCCAATCCACCTGCTCAGATATCCACGACAAGCATTTGGGAACTTGTGAAAGCTTTGAGGAACGCCAAATTGGTGGTGAGCGTTTTAATTTCTTTGAGGGTTGTCCTGCAGCCAAGACTTGCACTCTGGTTCTTCGTGGTGGTGCCGAGCAATTTATCGCTGAAGTTGAACGTTCCCTCCACGACGCTATTATGATTGTTAAGAAGGCTGTTAAAAACGACTACATTGTCGCTGGTGGTGGTGCCCTTGAGATGGAAATCTCCAAGTACCTCCGCGAGTACTCCCGCACCATTGCTGGTAAGCAGCAGCTCATTATCGCTGCTTTTGCAAAGGCGCTTGAAATTATTCCCCGACAATTGTGCGATAACGCTGGCTTCGATGCCACTGATATCTTGAACAAACTTCGTATGCGTCACCATAACGGCGAGACTTGGGCTGGTGTCGACATCGTTAATGAGGGCATCGCAAACAACTTGGAGAAATTTGTGTGGGAGCCTACTGCCGTGAAGATCAACGCTATTCAGGCTGCTACTGAAGCAGCTTGTTTGATCTTATCGGTCGATGAAACTGTAAAGAATAAGGAATCAGAACAGCCGCAAGGCGGTCCTCCTGTGAGTAGTATTATTCTTACTTGAAGTTCCGATTGCTAATACAATATCCACCTTCATAGATGCCCCGTGGTGCAGCCCAGCGGGCCATGAGAGGGAGAGGAAGGGGTATGCCAAGACGATAAAGCCCCAAGTATGAAAAAGGGATAGTCTTGGAGTAAAAGTAAATTTCTATATCGAGGTAGATGAAAAATGCATATTCATGATCAATCATCATGCACTAAAGTCATGCTCGGTTTATAGATTTTGACCGAACTAAATATCCTTGCTTTTTTAATAAGTAGCTAATTTGGCTATATTCTTGATACCTACTTTTCTATTCACGCGGTACACAGAATGTGCAAATTATCGAATATATATTGAGATCCAGGCTTGTATAATCTGTTTTCGTCATGTATCAAAGTTTAAAGAATAAAGTATTCGCAGAGGATATCCTAAAAAAGAATGCGCCAGCTTAGAAGCTTCTATTCGATTGATCCATAGCTTTTGTCAATCTACGACGCACCCAATTTTACCTCCCCCCAGCTTTCTTGCCCCGATCTCGCCCACTAACTACCCCGATTACTGTAAACTTTGAATCAATGATACATTATCGCCTTTTAGAAGTATTTGGCCTAAAGTTGTGTTAGCTTGCAAGTAGGAAAGTCTCGTATAGGTGTTCTCCTAAAATCCGATAACGGAAACATACCGAGCTCCCTTCTACTTTCTGCCTCCTCCTTTGTCGCTATCTTGACCTCAACCGCGTCGTCGATTACGAGATTCATGAACTCGTCGAAGCCCTATACCATTAAACATGACATTAGCAATCCGAGCGTAAGATAGCGCGCGGGACGATAACACGACAGCGATTGACGAAAAAAAAAACATACTCTAATCTTGCCCTCGATACGAATGCCAAGCTGCTCGTAGAGCCAAATCTGCACAGTCGAGTGCTGTTGCAAGAGCTTGAAGATGAAGTTGATGGGGGGAAGGAGCACCCTTCTACCACCACCGCCGCCGCCGCCTCGAGACGCCATTTGTATTTCTGGTGGTTGGAGGTGTTGTTTTTGAAGTGTTGGCGGGATGAGTGGGGCTTTTGGTTCGTTGGTAGTTGGCGGGATAGCAGTTGTAGTGATTGTTGTTTGAGGGATGTCGTTAAAGGTTGCACGAGCCGCCCAAGGGCGGACGTGTTTTACTGAGTTAGGTGGAGTGGGCCTTGGCGGAAATCATGAGAAATGGTTCGGTTTCCCTAACCACTCAGGGTTGTGATACATATGGTCCTAATTTTCTCCGGCTATGAAATTTTGAAGCCAGCTAAAGGAACCAGAGGAGAAACTGGGTATTTAAATTCTTTTTTTTTATGTTAGTGGCACTCTAGAATTGAATTCAAGGAACATATGGTGTTTTGATCTTTTGTCATGATATGATACATGTATACAGTCGTTAAAAATAATAGCCCCATGGGGAAAAAACTAAAGAACACATCCAACCCAATATTCAAATACCCAAACTCCCGAATAACACCAAAGAAAAGCGTCAAAGCGTTGCACGCATAAGTGTAAACTCCATTTTAACACCATAACCATCAAAGCACTACATATTTTCGTCTTCGCCGTATTCATACCACCAATCCACTGCCTCCTCCCACGATTCAAATTCATCTTGATCACTCCTCGATCGATTGTGCTTCATACGGAATGGATTGATTAAGAATCCAGATGGGAATCTTTTCTCTATACGGATATGTTCCACCTCGCCAAGAGTACTCGATCCTGAGCTGAGAGGTCTTGGAGTAGGACCAAATCTATTTTCTCCCAGTGGTGTTTTCTCTGCTAGTATAGAAGAGGGTTTAGGGTTTTCTCCGCACCACTCGTAGGGGGGAGCGGGCTCGACATTACTTATGAGTACTATTCTACTAGATTAGTCATGATAATACAGATGTATGGGGAGAGGATCCTACCATCAGAAGACGTATGTAAGAACAGGGACTTCTTTAAGGACAGGGAGGAATGGCAGTGCTCTAGTTCTTGTGACGGCACTGCATGGGCTTGGAATTGTTCTCGCGTATAAGTGTGGGTACTTTTGAAGGAACTATCACTATGTCTCCGTAGTTGCCGGCCGAGTTCCCATTCATGGCGTTGTGAGTTTCGGGAGTCAATAGTTTGGGAGAAGTTGCTAATTGGTTGTTCTACAGGGGTAGCAATAAATTGAGATTAGTACTGTCTTTACGGAGTTTTCCAGAAAGATTGCCTGGATCATAAGACTTACGGTATGAGGAATACGCTATTGCTTTGAATACTTGCGCCACATCCTTTGGGCTGTCGAAGGAAGAAGCCTCGGGTCTATTTAGTTGTTTCTTGATCTTCCTACTAGAAAATGTGAATCTCCGGAACTTTTCCGACCTCGGCGACGACGATCCAAGTCTCGAGTCTGTATCGCTTGAGCCCGAGCTTCTCTGGCTTCCAGGGCCTCGACGTAACGAAGAAGCAAGCTCATTAGTAGAAGGTAACTGTTCGCTTTTCGTATAAATAAATGCTCTTGGTGGATTTGAAGCATAAAGAGTGTACGAGTACCAGTGGTCCATGTTAATGTTGATAGTGGTGCGATTTCCTACGAAAACCGGGCTGGATCATTTGCTCGGGGCCTGCGATGACCATAGGCGAACAGCAGCGAACACATGGGGTACTTTGATTGAAGGCCCGCGCTGGAGAAGGGCAGGCATCATGGAGGGCATACTTATTCAAAAATTTCTCACATATAGTAAACGCAAGGCATCAGAGCAACACAAGCGTTCGATCTGACACTAAAAGATGCTAGATACACTTAGGAAGAACTCGGGGTGCTAGGTGTGTACTTGCATAGAATGACAGATTACAGTTTACAGATGACCGGCTGGCATCGATTAATTCCCAGGGACAGGATTTTGGGGAAGGCACATGAGCAATATTTGGGCAAATCATTTCCAAACCGAACGAAAGAGAGAATTCGTATATTGGGTACTCAGTTTTCTGACCAATAAGCGTTGTGCCGCGAATAAGAGACGGGAGGTTTTGTCCGGAATATCACATAGTACCTGCAAGGATTCCCCACTTCTCCGCTTCTTTTGACCCCAACCTCGGCCTCCAAACGATACAGCCCGGGGTAAGCCCGGTGCTGAATCCTTAGCTTGCCAACTGCCTAAAGGCGAACTGAAACGACTGTTTATGAGCTCTCAATAAACGAGCTGACGACGCCATGAAATAATGGGAAGTTCGGAATACTCGAGAGTTGGAGCGTTTACTAAAAGTATGTCTACATACGTGTAGTATTGAACACTCCCTCCAAAAAACACAACTTAAATAAAAGAAAGACACCAAGTTACGTAGGCTGCAGCACCGGCACTTATGTCGCTAATAAAAGCTTCTGCCGTCAATTCCATGGACTCATAGCGATCCTTCGAAGAGCACATATTTCTTTGAATTAGGGCTGCAGATCTTGCACACTGCTCTCGATCTTGTCAACCACGAACCTTCATAGTATATTTCGCGGACTCCCAGCCGGCAAAAGGGACTTTTGTACTCAAGGGCAGGACAGATTGGTTTAGGTGTGACCTTTCGATCTCTCCAACCACCGGATAGATGGGATTTTTGAGATGAGGCATATACCCTGTATATGCTCCACCGCATGCACGATGTACATACAAACTCAACCTCCTTTCTTTTCTCTATTTGTGACGAAAGATGATACATGAGAATGCGATAATAACCAAGTCATTAAATATTGAACATTGCCAAGGAGTTTTTAACTTCAACTTGCTGTGTTGAGGTTCGCATGTCAATATACGGTTGATGGACTGAGGTTCCTAGAGTCAATGATATGCGTCAAAGCCTTTGCCGAGTGATATCGATCCTAGGAATTTCTTCCGCTATTGCCGGGTTAACGAATTACATTAAATGGCACACTGTGCCCATCCTGTACCGGGTGTGCACGTAAAGTACGGAGACACCCCCATGTCCATTTTTTCATTGGTTGATTTTTGTGTCAACGCCATGGGTAGCAACCAAAGCAACCAATGGTGCCGGATGATTTTTACTGAGACTTATGTGGGGAAAAAATACCGAGATGTTCTCATATATTTTCATTTAAAAAATCGAATTTAATCGTTAAAAATACAAACAAAAAACCAGTAGTATCTCCCCTGCCTACCGCGTCATCTGCATATCATTTCAGGCCGCCAGACTCTGTTGAGGGTTGTTATTTGGTGAAATTGTGGTTGAACAGGAGTCAAATTGAGATGATGGAGGTTGCGTTGCAAAAGCTGGCAACGGGCTACCTCAAATACTTGCTTGGCTGCCAAGTGTCACTTTAATTCATATCAGCCCAATCAGAGTTCTTTCCAAACCCTCATTTTTAAAAATTCCCCAAAAAGGGGTTCTCAGTACTTACCCTTAACCCCCGGTACGTACGCGCGCAGGTGTAGAGTAGGTACCTGATCTCACATAACACAGAACTGTGATGATGATGGTGATGTAAAGATCGAGTGATGGGTGGTGCAAAGGTCGGTAGTGAGCTTCTCGCGCGCCAAGTGATACCGAGACCGAACCGGGTTTAGAGTAGGTAAGTACTTGTATCTATGTATTCATTTGAGCAAGTCCATTGTTTGGTGTTTCAAAAGTTACCGGGACATACCTGCACTAATATAGAAAGCAAGCTTTACAGAGTAACGTGGCGTTAGTACCTCGGATCATTCCGAGAAAGATGCACCGAGCCAGCCCTATTCGAATATTCTATTTCCTTTAAACGTGCAGTGCAATGAAGGACAGGCCGAACAAGCGAACAAGCCAGCCGAATGCAGTAAATATCGCGTATGATTAACTATAAGGTTTATAACTGTAAAACTACTAATTTACCACGGGAATATCGGCGCTCACTCGGGGGATATAACTCCTGGGGAAACACCGGAACATTCGGTATATGCTATCATCGTCCCTTAGAGTAGGATGAGTATATATTAAGCTCTATAGCTCTAATCATTCCTTTCAAATCCAGCACCATCTCTTGCCAGGCCATTTGAGTTGTAATTGTCTACATCCCAACATGCTTTTCTCTGCCGGTCTTCGCGGCTTCGCGGTATCATGTCTTTTCAGCTTTGTTGCTCAACTTGCAACCGGGGCAACGTTCACAAATCCACTCAAAGAAACCAATGGCAGTGACCCCTTCATGGTATATACTGCTGGTTATTACCATCTTTTGACCACAACATGGACCGATATCGAGATCACTCGAGCGACTACTTTAGAAGGATTGAAGACAGCAACACCAACCGTTGTTTGGACAGACACAACCTCATCCCGGGCTGGCAATTTCTGGGCACCTGGTTAGTAGTTTATGACCTGACCCTTTATTGTAGTATTACTACATGTAGTTATGATGTTTACTAATAACTGCTTCGGGTTTAGAGGTTCACTGGATTGATAATACTTGGTGGATTTATTGTATACACACTATACAGCTATATCTATCGGTTTCTCTTCACTTAACTCTAACAATCCTCTACAGATACTGCTGGAACTGAGACATGTTGTGATGGCCAACGTCTACACGCATTGCAAGGTAACTAACACCCACCACTACCGAGGAAAACAAAGCAAGAAAAACAAGGCAATCCTAAATACTCATTCCTCATCGATGGCCTATTTATACGCATCTATCTCTAACATCAATCAACTATAGGCGGTACGGACATTCTCGGAACTTACACCTACAAGTCCCAGCTCAGCTCTGAGTGGGGCATTGACGGCACCGTCCTCCGCACCACCTCAAAGAACTACTTTGTCTGGTCCCGTTTCAGCCCAAACAGCTTGCAGAGCTTGTACATTGCTGAGATGAGCAACGCATATACCATCGGGACGCCATATCTGCTCTCCGAGCCCAAGAACTCATGGGAGACCGTAGGAGGTGCTGTCAACGAGGGCCCAGCTGCGCTTTACCATGGTGGAAAGACTTACTTGACTTTCTCTGCCTCGTACTGCTGGACTACTAGCTATCAATTGGGACTTCTTACTTGGGACGGTAGCGGTGACCCATTGCTATCGAGCTCGTGGACGAAGAGCGGACCGGTGTTTAGCAGTGCGAATGGTAACCTTGGGCCTGGCCACAACGGGTAAGCTCAACTAGATATTGGCTTTTAGATCTGGGGCGGGATCCTTTTGACTAACACTTCACGATTGGTAGGTTTTTCACTAGCCCCGATGGTGCGGAGATTTGGAACGTGTACCACGCAACTTCGGTTTCGACTGGTGCGTGTGATGGGAATAGATACACAATGGCTCAACCGGTTAACTGGAATTCTGACGGGTCTCCAAATTTTGGGTCACCGGATGCTCTTTCCACGAGCTTGAACGAGCCTTCTGGAGAATAGATTAGGAGTTACATGTAATTACTTGGAAAGTTTTTAGGGAAGGTTAAATTTAGAAATATACTTTGGTTAAAGTATTGTTTGAGTCTTAAACGTTTTTTTTTTTTTTTATCAAAAGGGAAGATTCCGGGTGATCAGCTATAGTTTAGATTAGGATAGGACTTATGCCTTGCCCAATTAGAAAACAGTGGGGTTAGATAGGAAAGGAGATCGAAAAATAGAGAAGGAAATCATCTAGTAGACTCTCATCTCAATTGCTTGGGAGATTTTGGCTTAAACTGGCCTTGAAGGAGAATTTTCGATTCTTTCTCCACCTAGTGCAAAAATAAAATAAATCTACAAAAGAAAACCCTAACCCATCATTGATCGCTCCAACTTTAGCTTCGCCGGCCCCCGTCCCCTAAAAATGGGATGGGGGGACTGGTAGAAGAGCTATGTTCCCAATTCAAAAAAATTTGAATATTTACAGTAATAATGATATACCGGGATGGGTCTGTTTGGACCGCCCCCGCTATCGGGACAAGCCAGTACGGGAAAACTTAAGACTTTCGTAGTTGGCGCCAGCTGTAAGAAACAGGAATAAGTATTCCAGAGAAATAGCTTCTTGATGTTTTTGAAATGAACTGGATCTTGGTATATAGACCTAACCCATTCTAAATATATCAGGAAAAGATGGTTATAGGGCGAATAAGTACAAGTAGATGCTTCCAACTGGTGAGAACTGGGTTTAATCACAGAAAATCACTCGGGCATTGCCAATACACAACCATGGCTATTGATTGATTGATTGATAATTCATTAATTGTATGCATCCCGGAGGCTATGAAAAATATGTGACATACCAAAATAACATGAAAATGAAAAAAGCTAAAATAGAAATCTGACAATCCAACCAAAGAAAATGCGTATCCGGACATAAAACCTTTGTAGCAGTCTCTAACCTTCCATTAAACAATATATCCTTTTCCTTGTTCTAGCCCAGTGTCATTCTTCCCTTAGGCTACCCCGCCCCATTTCCAGCTCTCTTGGCTCGCTTCGCGTCTCGTTGTCTCCTCTCTCCAGCTAGTGTCTCCATCGTAGAAATTGGCTCTAGATCTTTTTTGCGATAGGGATACCCGTGATAGTCCATAGTAGCTTTTCCACAGTATCGTGGTGGCCGTTGGCTTGCCTGGCTGCCTCTGTTACGGGACATTCTGTCAGGATATGGTTATCGTTTTGCACTTCCGCACCGCACTCGGATTACAATCATGGCTCACATCCGAGTCCCGACTGGAAAATCATAGTTCTAGAGTTGGCTCTGCCTTGGAAGTTTCAAATTCTCGAGGTATCTCATTGGGCGGAAACCAGTCAGTCACTCATGTAAGGGTTTGTCTGAGGGGTGCATCATGGCGATCATTGGTGTCCTATGTAGAACATTTCAAAATGCGATTACTAGTGGAGTCTATCAATGGCGAATTTGAAAAAGGACTATCGTATAATATGGCTAGAACCATCACCTTAAAGACTGATACATAATTCAGGATTCGAAACGGTTGCAATGCCTATCATATTTTGAAGTCATATAGATCTGATCTCGATTGTAGGCCGACGTTTCATCGTACATAGAACAACGACATCTCAAGAGATCATTATACATAGAGCTTGGATATTGGAAAGCGGCATAGGCAACGCTAGTTCCATGTAATATTAAAACACCTGCAACACCTGATAAACCCCATATAAAAAGTAGTAAAAAGAAAAAGAAAATGCTGGGAGAAGAAACACAACTAATCACCTTTATAGTAATAGGGATTGTAAACATAATCATACGCATAAGTCCAGACCACAACTATTCCCATTGCCGTCTGATAACTGGTCTCGCCGGATCCCACGGTCCATGGATTTCACTAACGCGCACAACAAGTCAGCATATAGAATTTTATCTAAAGCGGAATCATAAAACCCGTACTTCTTGTACTTCTGCAGCCCAATCAGCCACCATCCGCACCCACCCATTCCACCAATAACACCACACACCCAAACGACCGACCATCCCCACCCCACAACAGCACCGAGCCCTCCCGCCGCGCCCAACACAAGCACGACTGTCAATAGCACGTGGAGATTCCAGCTCACATGCTTTAGATACCGCCTGAAGACGGGGAACAGCCCAAACACCTGTATGCTGAATAGGATTAGTGAGAACACGTGTGTGGTGTCCGGAAGGCGCGATGCAAGCACTACAGAGCTCGTAATAGCAGCATTAGTGGGTAATGATGCCGGAAATTTGACTTCAACACCGGACCCGTAGTCGAATCCGAGACAGTTTGCGAGGAAGAGCCATGTCGCGATGGCCCAGATGCTGTCAACGCTTATAGTGGTTGTTAAACTGCGGAGTATGGGGGAGAGGCCGAGTAACGTAACTACTTTGAGTAAGTATCTAGAATATATGGGGGTCTATGTGGAAACCTACAATATATCAAGGCGGCCGATTTCGCAGTTGTGAGTCGTCGAGCCCGCTGCGCATGCTTCATATGTGCTTTGTCGATCTCAGGACTCACTTCTGGAGGTGCCTTTTTGATCGGGGATCCGCTTTCGCCGCTGGTGCTGGCCGGGTATGGCGGGAAATAGCTCCCCGCCGCGCCTGACGCACCATTACCAGACGGCGTGCGCGAATGGAGTCCTCCCGCCGTACCTCCAACTAGATTCCCGGATGGAGTTCTCGAGTGTGGTGCCGCGCCCAGCCCAGCCAACTGGCGCATATCCGTCGCGGCCTCCCTCTTCTCGTAGCCCATATCCCATATTGCCCATCCCGCGACGGTCAGCGCCGAGGACGCAACTGCTACCGCAACGGGGGACACGCGCTCTGCCGATATGGCGATGAAGGACGTAACGAAAATGACGACAGAGGAAAGGTGCTGCACGATCACCGTGGAGTCGGCGACGAGGGAGTAAAAGTCGTAAGGGTGGACATTGATGTTTCGCTGTAACTGGGAGAGAAAGGTAGGATCCACCCAATTGTCGGGGTAGTCTTGCTTGACCCAGAGGAGCTTGCGCCAGGGCTTTCGTTTGCGGGAAGTGCTTCTGCGCGGGTTTGGGGGGGGGTGACGAGGGGGTTGGCTGCTGGGCTGGGTAGGGGGCCAGGGCTGGGCGGGTGGAGTTGTGAGAAGAGGCGGCGGAGAGGGGCGGTGCACTGTTGTCGGTGAAGGCATGTGGAGTTGCGGAGGAGGAGGAGGTGGTGGTGGTGGTGGTGGTGGTGGCATTGTGAGTTATTGGGAGTACTTTAGGTTTTCGAGGTTTGTCTGACGTTGAAATTTACAATTTAGATACATACGTGACAGATGACGTCGCGACGGGATCGTCCGTTTAGGGGTTCTAAGGGGCTCGATAGACCCTTGCTGGAATGGGCCAATGATTGACAGACGTCACACTCAGAAAGATCTTGGGTATAAAAATAAGTCATGTAGGTTTCATCTTATTCGAACTTCTCATGTTCAACGTGCATATAGTTACGCATCAAGGGTAAAATTTATAACAGTAAGCTGCTACAACCACACCAAATCACCAAATCAAAGTGTCAAGAGCCTAAACTAACAACGCACAATTGCGATGAATGGCATATCAAAACTCCAAAGCAGATTAACACCAATCAAATCATCAAAAGCCACTACATTTGCCTAAATTCAATGTGTGCGCGCAGACGCAGAACGCATAGCGAAAGCAAGCAATGATAATGACGAAAAATCAAGAACAAGCATATATTTTTATAATTTTTTTTGTTCCTTCGAAATTCCCTTCACCAGGAAGACCTATTTCTATCATATTTTCGTACAAACAAGATCAACTAACTTACGATGAAGCGTTGATCTTTTCGGCGAGGATTTTCCTCAAGGTAACGGCATCGGCTGTGTAACCAATTAGCATTCATAATCATAGGACGATTAAAGGTAGATGAATTTCTACTCACCGGCAAATGCCCTGATACCTTGACTCAGCTTCTCAGTGGCCATCTGGTCCTCGTTCAAGTACCACCTGAATTCAGGCTCGTTGTCAATGTAAGACTCCTTCTTAATGTCGAGGTTAACGGCATCCTCCGCCGAGAGCTTCTTGGGCACAGTGGCCTGGCTGTTGTAGAGCTCCTCAAGAAGGGCGGGTGAGATGGTGAGGTAGTCGCATCCGGAGAGCTCAGTGATCTCACCGGTGTTACGGAAAGAGGCACCCATGACTGGTTCATCAAATAAGCAACTAGAACAATTATATCACTGAAAAAGAAGACCCCAATACGAACCAATGGTTTTGTAGCCGTGCTTCTTGTAGTAGTTGAAGATGCTCTGGACAGACTTGACACCAGGGTCTTCCTCTGCAGTGTAAGTCTTTCCAGTAGCGGCCTTATGCCAATCCAAGATACGTCCAACGAAGGGCGAGATCAGGAAAGCGCCAGCCTCAGCGGCAGCAATGGCCTGGACAAGCGAGAACATGAGAGTCAAGTTGCAGTTGATACCGTGCTTGCTCTGGAGAACCCTGGCGGCTTGGATACCTTCCCAGGTTGAAGCGAGCTTAATGAGGACACGTTCTTTCGGGATACCAACTGACTTGTACAGGTCAATGATGTGGAGGGCCTTATCGATGGAGGCCTGCTTGTCGAATGAGAGACGAGCATCGACCTCGGTGGAAACCTTTCCTGGAACAATGGCGAGGATCTCCTTGCCGAACTCAACCAAGAGACGGTCAAGGGTGGCGTCGACCTTCTCGTCGATAGAGATGCCCTAGGGGATATGTTAGATGAGAGTGAGTTAGAGCAGGGTTTATGATCATGTACCTTGGCCTTACCGTATTCGACGGCAGCATCGATCAGTTTGGAGTATTCATGCTTCTTTGCGGCGGCGAGAATGAGGGAGGGATTGGTAGTAGCCTATCAATTCGAGTATTAGGGTATGAGCAGACTTGAGAGCATATCTGGCCGGAAAATTACATCTTGAGGCTTGTACTTAGCAATGCTGGCGAAGTCACCTTGAGTAATTGGTTAGTATTAATACCACAACGACGATAGTCTCAATATTACTGGCATACCAGAATCGCAAACAACAGTCTAAGGAAAATTTTGCGGTTAGCCATGTAAGTTCCAACGCAATAGGGTTTAGAATTATAGTAGTAGTAACGTACAGTGCCGGACGCCTTGAGCTGATCGAGAGCGGAAGTCATTATGTGATGTATTCTGAATTGTGAAGGTATCAAATAGAAAATCAATAGCAAATAATGATGACGATGGCGGAGAAAGCTGGTGAGATGGAGAGTAGAAAGAAGGAGAAGAGGAGAAAGGGGGATGGGCAATGCTTTTTACGTAGATGCCGCTGTCGCTAGGTTCTGGGTTTTGGTCGTGGCGGAGCAGCGAAATTTACCAACCCAAACTCAGTTGAGGTGGGGGAGCTCATGGTGGGGCGGGTATTACTTTACTTGCAGTGAGGGGTTAACCTTTTACTCTTTACCTACCTAGCTTACTGCCTTATGCTCTACTGCTCTAGAAAGCAAACCCTTCCGGAGAGGAGAATTAATTGATCAACATAGACACAGGTCTCCTTTCCCTGCTTTCTTCCTCCTTCCTCGCCGCCTTCTCGAACAAGCAGCCACACCCACGTTTCGTCATGGTTTGCCTGTGTTCGCTAGGTTGTAAAGGTTGTAAACCAAAAAATATCGTGAACGTCCCCAACCATAGGCAAACAAAACAAAAATTCTTTCATAATGTGCGCCTAACTACGTAATACCCTTTTTCTTCTTTGCCCGCTGCCGCCGCCTCTACAAAAAAAAAAAAAACCGGTACTCGGGGATATCGATAACGGGCTTTTACCTTTCCGTAATTCCTCGGAGGTTTGGCGCCGGAGGCGGACAGGGAATTTAGCCTGATCTTGGATCTGGTCACCAGCAAACAATTCCGCACCAGGCGGGCTCTCGGCATCGAACGTTGCGGAATTCTTTGTTTCACCGAGAGACAAGGTCCGGGTAAGTAGCTTCGCGGGGCAGTCAAGATCATTTGCATTGCTTGAGGCCCTGGACCGGCCTCTGATAGATCAGGCAGAAAGGAATAATATATTCTTCTCCTCTTTATCATGCAATTGTAGGTGCATGTACCTACGGCGAGCGATTCTCCGGGATTCCCGCGGTGTTGTGCTCCCACATACTGCTGCGAGCCACCTACGGTTTCGTACCCCGTTTAGAGTAGATATAGAGCTCGAAGGCGACGAGTTTCTTTTATTTCATCCCATTGCTCATCTCTCTCGATTGCCAAAGAGGACCCTCTATTTTTTCTTTTTTAAGGAAGCTATGCCGAAGTGGGGGTACGTGCATACCATAAGGCTAGCACCTTGTTGGGAAAGCGGGGGGGAGGGACGGGTCCCCTCTATCATCAGGCTCTCTGAACCGCAAATGAGGACTTGAGGGTATCGTGAACAATTGACAAGACTAATTCCCTCATCGATTAGAATTACGCCGAGAGGGTTGGGACATTGGACCAGAGCTTTCTATGACATTGTGTTGAGCACCCTGAGCTGCTGCTTGAGAGCGGTCTCGATGACGATCCTTGGTAATGCGATGGATGAGAACAGGCGCAATTCGAAGATGCCACTGTTCAGCCAGGCAGACACGTGCCTGCTTGCATGTTACTGAGACGTTGAGCTTCACTTCTTGTCTTACCAAACATCCGGACAAAGAAATTCGAAAGGTAGATTGCCCATCAGCGAGCGTCCACCAAACTTTGGTGGGTGGCAACCGTTGCATCCTGGGGGTAGCGGGCAAAATAGCGGGCAACGCTCGCTGATAGGCAAGCTGGTCTAGGTTCGGGCTAGGTATTCGTAAACCGGATAAACGTTCTCCCGAACTGCTCACTCCAGCGAATACATAGACCCAACAAACCTAATATATCGTTATTTATTTAGAGACGGTGGCTGAATAATTGGCCTGGGGGCAGGGCGACTATTCACATTAGCATCCTTTGGAGCCAGGCACAGTGACTTGGAGACCTCTACTTAAGACCTACATTATCCGCTTCAACCTGTATTTGTGGAGTGATGGGAATTGGTCAAAAAACCCGGGCAGCCCTCGATTACAAGAGCGCTACACAGATTAAAGCACTAAATTGAATGCTGAAAACATATCCAAGGATTTACAACGAATATGATCTCTAGTCTTAGGCCCATTCCCCAGTTCTTTAAGAGCTCTTTAGTTTTGGTAAAGCTTCATAGTAAGCTCGATTCACGTGATCACCCCTTGAACATGAATATTTTACTACAGATTTTTTTTTAATCCAATGGACCAGTGACCAGCCAAGATATATCAAGGTATACTGCTTCTACCCAATGATTGGGCAACTCAAAGAAATTCACAAAATTCACCAATTTCAATGATAAAACTTACAATGGAGTGCAATGTGATAATGGGCCCCTCAACAAGCGCTTGATTTATTGATAAGGAACCTGGTAAATCAAATCATGCAGTATCGTTTACCATCACCTAAACGGTCTGCGCTCCGTAGCCCCTGATGCCCTCGGCGAACTTCCAGCTCTGGTTCTCCAAAGTGATATTCCTCTTCCACTCGACATGTACCTTCTCCTTCCCTTCACCGCTCAAAGGAACCTGTTCCACACCCTCTCCGGTGATGACAGCCATCGAGTATTTGTTCAATGACCTGGCATCACGGTAGAACAATACCTTCATGCACTCCTCAATAGTCTCGATCGCTTTCTCCTTCGTGAGGCTCTTAACAGCGTTTTCGTCGGGGCAGACACGGCGAAGAAGCGGAACCGCAAGATGCGCACCAAACCCGGTAGCAAGCGCGGGAGAAGAGAAGGTAGTGCCGAGAAGATCAGCAGATGCAAGGAACCTAACCACAGTTAACTAAAACAATACTCTCCACATTTCAAACAGCGCGGGGTAAACTCACGGTTTCCCATCATCCCATCCCGCCACAAGGATTGTGTTCCAGAGAGGATCAAATTTACAACGGCGATGGTATAATACCCGACTGAGGTACCTGTATATGTGGCTCGCACGAAGGCTGTGTCCATCGTTCTGGTACTCCTCCTTGATGATCAGCGAGTCTAGAAGCTTCTCGTACATGTGCTGCATGTCCGACATGTCACCGCCGGCACCGACGACTGTATGTGTCCCGACCTGCTTCAGACGCTCAACGTCGGTGAAACGTGCGAGAGAGCCGTAGGACGCTAACAAACGGGGAAGATTAGTATGGGGGAGGTATAGTTGATAACTAGATGGGAGTAAGGAATACCGAGATTATCAGCAGCGATTACGACCCCGCCATTGAACTTGAGTGCGACAACACTAGTACCGGTGACGATCGGCTGTTGAGTGTGCTGCATCGGGTGAGCGCCCTGCAGGTAGGAGTGATCATAGGCACCGTAGACATCGTTTCTGGGCTTGAAGGGTTGGATATGTCAGTTAGGGTGTTGCGGCGGAAATGGTGGGGGATAAGCGTACTCTACCCCAGCCTTCGGGAAGGTGATTCATTGTAGGTGTTGTGAGGAGTTAGCACCGGTATATATAACTCAGGGGGAGTATAGGCAAGAGCTCGATGATGGTGATGGATGAATGATGATGGATGGGTTGACGGTCCAGGGTAGTCTGTGGTTGTTGAAGTTCAAGCAACTTGAAGCTCGCGGGGACCTTTCTGCTTTGGGCTTGGCAGAGATTATGTAGCAACAGAAACCCTAACCCACACAGTTGTGTGAGAGTGATGGTCCATGATTGGTAAACTTTACGACGTGCGCAAACCTTATCCAATTATAAATGACCTAATTAAATTATTGGCAAAGGACTTCCATACCACGAAGGTTACTATTAAAGACTCGGATACCATGGAATCTGGATTTCAACTACTTGTAGTGTCACATGACCTGGCAGCCTGCAAGTTAGACAAAGTTGAACTTGACGAATAGTCCTCTTGCGGTACTGGAAGACCCTTAGCTTTTCTTTCATAGACCAGTCCTGGACGCATTTTTGAAAGCATCGAAGTTGAAAATACATGTAGTTGTCTATTAGAAGGCCTCCTTTGAGGGACAACAATTCACATTATGGACCTTTTGTGGAGTAGCGCTTATGAATGCTACCGGTGTCCAAGGTTTCAAATCTTTTCCGAGTAGTATACGAGTTATTTTTCATCAAAAAATGGTATCGAAGCCCTTTGACCTTAAACTATAGAGTATAAACCCTCTCTTAGATGCTTGTTTGTTGTATAAAAGGCAGTAAAATGAGTGAAAGCCCCAGATTATCATCAGCCTAGCTGGCCAAGTAGAGAGGTATTGGAGCATCTGACTATTTATCTTTGGATCCCTATTAAAGCACGAGGCGAGTTATTTGTCTCTTCAAGTATGGTGAATGATATCCAGACTCCATATCTCCAAATGCACACTCGATTTCTAACCAATCAGAAGAAGGCTGGGCACGAGACAGGCGGTGACTCCATTCATGCCAAATATAAGGAATTGTTATATCTGATTTTTATTTATATTCATTAGTAGCGATATGAGATTACGATATATATTTGACGAGACTAAAGATCCACTTTATGAGCTTCAGAACTCTAGCCTGATATTTAGTCCTAGATTCCGATCAGCACATTTTGAAAAAAGCATATCTAAGAGGAATTGGCGGAAACAGTTTGGTTTTTCACTTGGTATAGTCATAGGAGAACTAGTCGGCCTTATATATAAGGCTGTCGTGGAATTTCCATAACTTGGATTGGGTTATTTGATTGGGCGTGGGAGAATCAAATGCACTGTAAACATAGCTGAAACTGATAAGACCATTAGCTCGCGTTTTGAACTAATCTCCACCTCGAAAATTGCTTTGCTATAGCTACAGATGCTGCAGACCATTGAGGTAAGTGTAAAGCGTGTTGAAGAGTTATGTATCGTTTACTTAATTAAATTGTTGTGGCTGTTTATGTCAAGCTTAAGGTAAACGTACCGTGTAATAACAAGCCACACGCTCTCAAAGCTGAGCGTCTATTAATGTATGAAACACTGACACTAATGAACACACATAGGGGCGATAATTACATGTGGGTACATATATATATTCGTATCGACAAAATATGTGCAAAAGGTCCTAGAATGCGATTATTGATCTAGCAGCGGTTGGTAGATACATGTAGTACACGTGTATAAATCCTCCGCAGTCATGGCCATATTGTAATGCATATGGGAATGAACGCTTCAGACAATGTACATGTATAAAACACATGTATATATCTCAGCGGCCAGTCTGAGTACAGAAGATCTTCTTTGCCAAGAACTTAATCCCAACAGGATGGTTAGCTTCTAATCCAAGAAACCGGCCCATATGCATGCAACTACCCTACTCTATGTACTAAAACCACCTCATTTTTTTCTTTTTCTAAAGTTCTAACGCGTATGTATGTGAGCAAATATTTGCGCAAGTTATTTTCACAGGGTCACAATCGCAAAGAAAGATGTCTCGAGTCCGGGGATACATGTATGTAAATACGAAACATTGAAGTCAAGATTAGGGAGCCGGGAGATCTAGTGGCAACTGGTTTAAAATAGATACGTATGCATGTGTATATCTGAAGGTTGAATTCCCCCTCTGCACCCGGGGCCGATATCATTTGGAAGGCAAGTACATGTACTTGGTCTTTTTCTTTCTATTGGACCTAACCCTCACTCCGTGAAACTCTTTTCGCTGTGAAGCCTTCACACAGTTTATGATTCCACCTCTGCCTACTCTAACGAGTTTGCATCTAGATCTCTGGCTATTAGGGCGTCGCCATGGGCCTAACATGTTGTGATTACCGGGAACATACAAGGGACATAGGTCACATATTCTCGTGATGATTAAAGCGGTTAGAATGCGAAAGAATTATGCATAAAATAAAAATCTTCTCATCAAGATTTAGCTCAGCTCAGTATCCGAACTTCAGTGTAGCATACATAGCTCAAGATAAAGACTATAAATACCCTAGCTTCCTGGCCCTTGATATTATACACTATATATTTTAAGACATCTCTCGGAACATCACCGTCTTCCCCGATCCCATATATATACTCATCCACTTCTTACTCCCCAAGCTCTGTCACGATGGACCACAGCACCATGAGTACTCACTCTATGAGCTCAAATTCAACCTTAACACCCACACCAGCAACCTGCAAGATATCCGTATGATATCCCCTCCCGTAGCTCGTAAACAGAACTAACCAAGGCCTCTCCAGATGCTTTGGAACTGGTACACAATTGATTCCTGCTTTATTTCCCGTTCGTGGCACGTCAGAAGTACTGCCATGTTTGCCGGCTCCTGCATCGGTGTAAGTAAAAGATTAATCAAGGAACTCACTTATCACTAACTAAGTCCATGACCACCACCCTAGGTTTTCCTCCTTGTATTACTCCTAGAATTTCTCCGTCGCACTCAGCGCGAATATGATCGCTACATCGTCCGCTCAGTAACCTCTAAGATATCGAGTGTACCATTGGAGAGAGCGTCGGGTTGCATTACGCCACTGAGTTATAGGCCAACAATATTTCAGCAGGCAATTAGGGCGGGGATTTATATGCTTCAATTTGGCCTTGCGTGAGTCGTAATCCCACTTTATTCCTACTACTTTCCTTTACTGACTGGCGGTGTAGCTACTTTGTATTTTGCACCCCTTCCAATTGACATCATTCATATTGGTATTGATCTAACGAGTATACGGTAGATAATGTTATTGGCTATGTACTACAACGGTACTGATACCAGCATCTCTCGATACAAAGCTATGGCTAATAATGACTTCGGTATATAGGTTATTTTATTATTTGTATGCTGCTTGGCGCATTTTCGGGCCACTTCTTGTTCGGGTATGACAATATCACTATCGGGTCCGTAATAACCCCCTCCAAAGTATTATTACAAAATGACGGCTAATTCCTATGAGACTAATGGCCAATAGAGGGGGACATGAGAGTGAGACTGCATGCTGTTAACCGCATTCATGGTTGCTCTATTATAGCGTCTTTGATAGCATCTTCTTTATATCATCTTACCTCCAGCATCCAACTTGTATTGATTAATACTCATCCTCACGTTGAACCAAATTGTATGTGGAATTGAACATGTTCTTGTGCCCCATTCTGCAGATCTGGCCCCTAGCTCTCTTACAAGTTCATGACCATATCAGCGAGTGATAAACCGTGAAACACTATCTTGACAATAAGATAGGAGATTTACTTTCAACCCCCAACCGACTTTATTTATACAAGAGCAATTGAAATTTAAAACCCCAGCTCCGGCCGGCCTTATATCTATAATGCTCCTTTACCCACCAATCTAACCCGGTATATGCATACATGCAAAAGAAAATGATATACTCCGCTCACCCAATATGCCCTATTTACATACATACATACCACTCACTACTCGTGCACAGGACAAATACCACTACAATGTACAACACATATAAATCAAACGAAAACAGTGAGGAAAAAACCCATGAAGACAATCCCTCCAACCCCAGCTAGTTATGAGCAGATAGATATAAACATCAAATAAAAAGCAGCAGAGCAACCAATCCAATGTTTTTCGCTAGTATTGACGACGCCCTCCCCCCTGCGCATCCTTCTTCTTCAATACGATCTTCGGCTTCCCTTCCAGTCCTTCAAAGAACTGCAGAATCTCTCGTGCCTTGTCGTCTGCCTCGCGCTCCTTCAGCGCCTCCCGGAGCTTTATACATCGCACAACGAGCCACGATATGAAGGCTTCGTCTTCTTGGCTTTCGGAAACTTCTTTGGCTCGCCGGAGATATCGCATGAATAGCCTATCGGGCATTTCCTGCTGTGCCTCCATCGTTTCCACAACCCATTTCATTCCCTTGAGATCTTTGATCAGGGTGTATGCATGCAGTAATGTTGTCAGTCCTACAACATTCCACTTTGAGCCCCAGTGCGAAGTGCTAATTTTATTCATTAGGAATATAGCGCCGTGGGGATCGCCGGATATCGCAAGTTTCCATGCTGTCTTGACAAAGATATAGTGGCTGATTGGTAGACAATGTGAGCTCATGAAACTGTAGGAGGTATGGAGTTGCTGCAAGACGGTATTCAATTGTTCTGGTGAGGAGGGTGAGGAGGGCGAGGAGGAATGAAAACTGTCTGATGACAGTATGCCTAGTACAATATCATTGATACGGGCACCGCGCTTATGGGCAATATATAGAAGGCGGGAGACGTTATCGTGTTCGGATGGTGGAAGTCGAAAAGCGGCACGAATGGCGGAAGCAGTGAGGAATTCTGTGGGTTTTAAGCCTTGGGCTAATATGTCGGTGAAGATACAGATTGCATTATATGGGCGGCCTGCGTTAGTTGCTGACTCCATTTCCTTTATTTCTGGCAAAAAGATGTCGTCATCTAACCGTGGAGACGTACGACGGAGGTTTGCTCGGCGCTCGTATGCGAGGGAGTCTTTGAACATGGAGTCAAGGAGCATCATTTTGGTCATGGTGTTGACGAGATCTGGGTTTATGTCGAGGACGGCGTTATAGATACGGCGGAGAACATATGGTTGAGCTTTGGTTTTTCGAAGCTCATGAAATAGGATATTGAAGGTAACTGCATCTGGGAGGTGCCCGGCTAATCTCATACGCTTGAACCATCGATGCTTGGCTTCTTCATCTTTGGCGCGGCAGGAGGCATGAATCAAGATGTTGTATGAATACCGGTCTGGGACTATGTCGAAGGATAGCATTGATTCGAAGAAACGCTCAACCAAAGGCAAATCGGCCGCACGGGCATATGAGTGTAAAAGGGTGTTGAAGCCCTTAACCGTCAGCTTTATATTAAATTCCTTCATCCGCTGCATCGTTTTCGCAACGGCATCCCAGTCTCCGGCCTTGGATTGTGTGCTGAGAAACAGAACAAAGGTTTCGAGATTGTATCCCAGCCCGTTTTCTACCATCTCGTCCGCGTATTTCTTTGCAAGGCCGTACTGGCTGCAATCCAATGCCATCTTGATCATGATATTATAGATTGGGGAGTGTGGGCTTAGGTAGGTAGTTTTTATCCAGTCAAATACCCTCGTCATCTCCGGCAAACTCTCGGTGATTGCCCTCACCCCGTGCATCAGTAGCTGAAACGAATGGCGCGTAACAGGCCCACGCGACTCCATGACAACCTTCAATAAATTCTCCGCTTCGCTCAATTGCCCCATGGCAATAAAGTTTCTTAGGATGATGTTAATCGTCACATAGTTGGGCTTGACAGATCCTTGGTATTTCCTATATACCTCAATTAACTTGCTCGGTCGATTATTTAACAGGTACGCCTCCATGCAGAGGTTCAGACAAGTGGTATTGATCGATTTCGGGTCCGTGGCAGCCATTAGATTGAATATATGGGGTGTCCCTCGTGATCGTCGGTTCCGATTGAAGGCCTTCATCAACGTTATCCCCAGTTGTTGTACGTCTTTCTCATCCGCGTAATTCTCCTTCGCATCAATCCATTTGTCCACAGCCTCGTTCAATCGCTTCTGGTTGATGAGCCGAGAGCTGTCGAATGCCCATGCCGTAGGACTGTACATTTTTTTCTTTCTCCTAAACTTGATCCTCGTCTTCTTCCACCTCGTCTTCTTCCACCTCGCTCTCCACCATTTTGTCTGGTTCGGGGCCGATGCCGGATCCTGCAGAACAACCCGCTCAGCCGGAGGCACCGGTGGATACTGGTGAGGAATCACCACGGTATTCTCTGGTCCTCTCACTTCTCCCACGGCCCCCAATGCCCCACCGTGAAAGCCTCGTTGCGGTCTGAAGAGCCCCCTTCCTCCCCAGGGGTGATGATGATGGATTCGAGCACAATTGGCCGCCATGGTGGGGCGGTAGTCGTAGGGCCTGGGGAACAGGATTTGACGTAAATAACGGAGGGCGCTCTGGGAGGGCGCTATGGCGTGCAATGGAGCTCTCATCGTGGTCCGTCATCATCGTGCACGCGGAATCGTTACGGGTTGACGTCGCGCATTATGCGGGGGGCGTTAATGGTGGGGGGGGTGGCCGACGACGGGATACAATTCGGTAGAGGGGCGGATTTTTTTCTGGTTGTCGTCTGATTTTGTCACCCGATGGGCTAGCTTCGCCGAGCAGCCCTAACCCTAACATGAAGGATACATTATATGTAGGTATCATTCAACAAAAACTCAAAGAGCTTGCTCGACTTCTGTGGCAAGATAATCATACTAAACTGTTGCATGCTTTCTAACGATTTCAAGAGCTCTCGAGGATGTGGGGTGATGGTGTGGGCGGTGCCCCACCTACCCAACACCATATTGCATACCCCTCCGATTGACTCCCTACATGCACAGCAAAGATTCAAGATGGCACAATTCGGGGATCAATTGATTGACATCACGATAGGATTTCAGAGTCTTTCAGAGATTCCAATGGGACTCGAAAGGGTCAGCTCAGCCAGCCCATGAAAGCCGATACCAAGCCCGACCCAGGGAGATTGCATAGAGCTTGGTTTAGGACTACCCATGGAATATAAGACAATATACAAATGGCTTTCGTAACATCTCCTGGGATCGAATAGATCTGGTTATAAAGGTTGAGAAGATTTTATTGGATCCTGTGGGCTGGCCCAGACCATCAGACTACCAGGACAGAGGCCACAATTGAACATGATAGAATCAAATGGCTAACCCAAAAGACCTTGCCATTGATCATTATTAGGTTCATAAGACTATATCTGCAACCCCTAGGCCCGGTATCATCCCAAACACTCGGCCTTACGGGAAGCAGCACTCTCATATATATATCGACTTTGTTATTTGCGTCGACGAAGTTGGGAATCCGGATATTGTCAGTTATGTCGAGATAGGGATCGGTATGCCTCACAGGGCATGGGAAATTTGTTCTGTTCTTATCGAGCCAGCATTAGTAGTAGCTGGGGACGGACCTACCATGCATTCATACTCCGAGAGTTCTGCAATATGAATATTATGCATTTATCTATGTATAAGGGTTGTGTTGAGGACGAATAAACACCACATATATTCACCTATCCTTTAATGCCCGATTCCTGATCCCAAAACCAGCTAAATTACTATCCTTCCGTATCGTATTTGGAAACCACAGTGGGTCCACCGCAATATCCCCCATTTTCGAACTGTTAGGAAGTCATGCTTTTACTTTACTCGGGCCGCAGTATAAAGAGACAGATGTGGTAGAGCATAGAGGCCAGCACTATATTTATCCGCATCTCAGCGGGCCCCATTAAATGCGATAGCGCTAAGTTCAAACGTCATGAAAGATACATATCCCCAGTTATGTCATGGTAAGCAATTAGATACAGCCCTGAGCGAGCTCCACCACCTAGGGAATATAAGACAACAGACTACACCCCAGTATCTTTTCACCCCCGCAACCTAGCTAGGTTTCAAATTCCCGGCCCTGCCGGCTCTGCGTCAGTCTCGGCATCGAGTGATATCCCATGAAGCAGCTGCGCGGGGCGATACCGCTATGCCACTCTCCCGGCATAAACAGTCGGACAGCTGTATGCGCTTTAGGTGGATAGATATCTGATATGAGCTTGATCGAGTGGGTGAGTTGATGGAGTGAGCGTTGAATAATGACCCGGCTGTACCATTTGCTTTCTAGTACACCGGCCGAAGGAAATCACACCAATGCTATCGACACCTCCCGGCCCGGGAAACGGCCCTCCCTAAGAAAATAGAGAATACTTCCTTAGACGGCCGCAGCGATCAAGTGAAGTGCCCCGCACTTGAACCAGCGGTGTGTGACCCGCTGCGCCTGTACCGGCGTCTACTGAACGTTCGTATCTAGGTTTTAAATTTTCCTTTGCAGTCACCGGTTTTCCCCGCGGCACTGATGAGTGCTTGTATCTCTATCTATAGTTAGCTAGGCCCGGGCCCGGCTGAGACCATTCTCAAGAGGATAACACCGCCATCTACCGGGAGATATATTAAACGGAACTACAGATACATAGAAACCCTCCACCGGCAGTCAACAGGCTTGGCCGGTCAGATGAGTACTAGACTACATGTAGATCTTAGGGCTATAGTAGGAACCATTCGCAGTCTGGAACACAAAAGCTCTGTAGGTTGTTAGGCCAATTGTGCACCTCGCACAACCCATTGATTCCTCGCCGGTTGGCCTTGGTGGTGTACAAGGCGTGGTGAACTTATGACTCCGGGGGCAGGTTGGGTTATGACGCATATGTGCATGTTGTGTGTGGGACAAAATTGACCACCATCGGATATATCATCTACACGATTATCATACATATACCCATCTGGAACATTAAATCGCTGTCGCAAAGATGTTTGCGTAATTATAATTGATTATATAGGTTTCGCGACCATCTTATTGCCCGGGCCCTGGTAATTTACCAACCAGTGGCCATGGGGATCCGGTTCATTGAGACTAGATGGATCCTTGCCACACTGTAAACAGCAATTCTATTCATGATTACTTGTTATTTACATGGGGACTATTGTTATTGGATAAGTTTTCCCAATAAGTGGTTCGAATTAATTCTATTCGATCATGAGATAGCACTCGCATTATTACTTATTCCCAGTGTCAATGATCAATCGACTGCTAACTACTATTATATACAAAAAAGCTAACTAGTAAATTAATCTTCATCCTCCTCGCCCTCCAGCACATCAAAGTCACCCTCCTCCCCAACGTCCTCCAGATACCCCTCATACCCCGCATGCTCACCGCCCTGCTTCAGCAGCTCCATCATCAGCTCCTCCACCCTCCCATCGACCCTCTGCTCCTCCGTCAGCTCCTCCTCCCACTCCCCATCATTATCCGCCGCCTCCTCCACCGCCTCTGCCTCTTCAGCCTCCGCCTCAGCCTCCGCCGCCTCCGCCGCCGCCTCCCTCCCAAGCCTCCTCATCTTCCTTGCCGCGCGCTCCGCCACCTCGCGCTCCTTCCTCTCCTTCTCCTCACTCTCACTCTCGCTCTCCTGCTCCAGCACATCCACAAACTCACTATCCGCCGGCACCGTGCCCTCCGCCAGACTACGTATCTTCCCCCTCATGATCGCCTTAATCTTCGCCATGGTGCTCGCACGGTACCACCCATCCCCCATATCGCACACGCGCCGCACCTTCCCCGTCTCAATCAGGCTACACAGCAGCGGGTCCGTCACATCGCACAGCTGGAAGCAGCGCCCATCGCGCACTAACTGCTTCCCGTCAAAGATGTGGCTGTTGCGCTTGCGCGCGTCGTCCTTGCCCTTCTGGCTCTTCTCCGTCTCGACCTGGAAGAACACGCTCTGGTACTTGCGGTACTCCGGGCTCGACCGCGGGTCCAGCCCGTAGATGACGCAGGTGTCGCGCCAGGGCCCCGCGCGCCACATGTAGGCCACGTGCACCATGGAGAAGCGGACCAGGCTCTGCAGGTTCTTGGGGAAGTGGTTGAAGAGGGCGCGGCGGGTCCAGATGGGGCGCTGCGCGAAGAGCGCGCGCAGGTGGTCGACGCACTTCTTGCCGGCGGCGTCGAGCGTCTCGTAGGGGCGGATGTCGAGCGGCTTGGCGGGCAGGTGCGGGCTGCTGATGTGCACCATGGGCGTGAGGGTTTTGGGCGCGGCTTGTAGGTTGAGGAGCGCGGGTTTGCCGGCGATGAGCGCTTTCTTGATGGCGGGGTTTTGGCGGTAGTAGTAGGTGTGCTGCATGACGGTGTTGGAGAAGGAGGGCGGGGGGAGGATCTCGAGGATGGGTTGGTGCCCTTTGCCGGGGGAGAGGGCGAACTGCTGCAGGGAGGGGTAGGAGCAGTCGAGTACCGTGGACTTGATCTTTGCGACGAAGGGGGAGCGCGAGGTGTTGAATTGGTAGTTTGCCATATCTGCAGCCCGGTCAGCAAGTCTTCGTCCACACGCTCAGGAAGCGGATATGATATATATACCTCGAAACCGCACCGTGCGCTCAATCATCCCCACCGTCTCGACCTTGTACTTCCCATTCGACTTCCTCAGCTTCTCCAGCAGCGGCGGCTCCTCCACCGGGCGCGGGTCCACCACCACCCGCCCCTCCGCATCCCGGCGCTTCTTGCGCCGCCGCCGCCGCGGGACAGTGATCTTGACGAGCACGCTGTTGCTCGGCACCGTGCGCGACTGGATCGGCGGCTGCATGGGGTCGTCCGGGCGGAAGCGCAGCATCAGGCCCGAGTTGCCGTTCGTCGATGCGAGCTGGAGTTCTATTAGTTTACCGGGGTGGCAGGGGAAATTGGGGGGGGGGGGGGGGGGGGGAGTGGGGGGGGAGGAGGGGGACAGGAAGGACGGTACCTTGACGAGCGCCTTTTCGCCGCCGAGCGTGGCGATGCCTTTGTCGATGTTCTGGATGATGGCGGGGTGCTCGATGCAGATTATGCGCTGGTCGGGGATCGGGATCCACGGGCAGGGCGGGCCGTGGCGGCTGCTGTGCGGGATGTGCTGTGGGGGGAAGGCCATGATGCTGCGAGTGTTTGCAATTGGGGCTGTCGGGATGATGGTTTTGTAGTAGAGTTTATGTGCGCCGGGCCGCGCTGCCTTATCGTTATCGAGGTGAGACAGCCAGTCAGAGGGTGTGGTATGGGCCGGGTAACTGGGATTGGGGGTGAGTGCGAGAATCGCTGTGAATTGGGAAGGGCGGCGGAGGGGAAGGTTGGTGGTGGCGGTGGCGGTGGTGGTGGTGGGGGTCGGGGATCTGGGGATGCTGATCATTGACAGGTGGGTGGTGCTGGGTGCATCGCGGCGTGGTGCATGCGCTGTCACTCGGGCGAGTGAGCGGTAGTGCGGCAGGGTGCGGCAGGTCATGTGTGGATGGCCCGGCAGACAACTACGTGAGTCAAAGAGTAGCTCAATTTCTGTACTGGAAGGGTGCTTTGAAGACGCAATGGCATCCAGAGGCTTCTCAATTGCTACAGCTAGACATCTAATATATATAGCAAACATCACAGACTACGGCAATTGAACACCCAAACCTCTAGACACAGCAATGCTTGTAATTAGTGCCCTCTAAGCTCCCCAAACTAAAGAATATGATACAGGCAAAGAACTGTACACCCCCATAACCCCCCCCCCCCCCAAATCCCTCCCCCCAATCCCCCCATCTACAACCGTCTAATCGCCCTACTCCTCGTCCCTCCAAACTTCAACCTCGACGCATCCGTAACCCTCACCACACTCTCCCTAATACTCTTCCCCTCCTTCCCCAGCAGCACCTTCGTGAACGCATCCCTCCCCGGCCCAAAGTCCCTATACACCACCTCGAGGTGCTTGGGCCGCAGCCCCCTCTCCTCCATGCGACTAAACATGACACTGGCCAGCTGGTACGCGGCCTCGAACGTCCCGCGGTTCGCCTTCTTGAAGCCCACGTTGCCGCACGACAGCGTCAGGATCACGTCCTTGTTCGGCTTCGTGAACGTGATGTGCGTGTTGTGCTTGGTGGCGTACACATTGAGGTGGTGCATGTTGTCCTCGGCGCCCGTGCCGCCGCCGCCGCCGAACATGTCGCTGCCCGTGAAGCTGGGAAACTCGGGGGTCTCTGCGGCGGCCGCTGCGCGCTGGATGCGCGTGCGGCTGAGCGTGCTGCTGTCGCCGAGGAAGCCGTCGAGCGTGCGGGGCTGCGGGGCGGGTGCGGGCGGTGGGGTGGTGCGGGGGGTGTCGCTGCTGTTGAGGCGGTGGAAGATGCGCGGGAGGGCGGCGGGGCCGCGGGGGAGGGTGGAGAGGCGGAGCAGCGGCGCGCGGAGGGTGGTCATGGTTTGTGGTGGGTTTTGTGTGGTGGGGGTTGGAGGTGAGGTTGGGTGTAGTTTGAAGGTTTTTGCGGTAGGGTAGGGTAAGGGTTGAAGTGGGGTCAGGTGACTGGATCACGAGAATGTGGGGTTTTGGGCTACGGGGAGCCGAAGCATCGTTAAGTGGGCTACGGGATCATTGGCTTTGTCGATAACGGTAGGACGAGTGATGATACGATATTCTACGTCACTTTTAAGGTCACAAGAGTGCATACTACAAGCAACCTCGGATGCATGTGATTATGGCTCTCTCAATTGAGTTCAAATTCATGATTACCATCAGTCTGATATCACCTTTCCAGCTCGGAACGGGGAGGAAGATTCGGAGGACAATGTTAACACCCAATGAAATTCCCCTGGTATCCCCAAGATGCGCCATTTGAAAAAGTATGTAGTTAAAAAAAAGCAGAAAAAAGAAGAGAACCGGCACAAAAAAAACTTTTATTGATTGTATCCGTGCTAGAAAACCCGCATTTACTCCTCCTCCTCCTCCTCCTCCTCGGCCTCAATGGTGGTCTGGGCAATACCTGTCCACCCGCAACAACAAACATTAGCACAACCCCGACACCAGCCCCTCGTCCAACACCGCTCATATTCCCAGCGGCTAGAGGGGGGACGGGAGCAAAAAAACACAACCACCCCGGGGGAAGAGCATCAACTTACGGTCCAAATCACGCTGGCCAGTCTGGGAGATTCTGCGCCCGCCCTTGGGGTTGAGCTCAACCACACCGATCTTCTCGAGGGCCTGGAGCACCTTGCGGTCGACGGAGCCGGAGGCGTCGACGTGGTGGGAGGGGCGCGAGCCGCGGTTCTTCTGGCCACCGTGAACCTTGCGGAGACGGCCGACACCGACGGACTTGCGCAGGTAGACGTGGCGCGCGACGGCGGCGGCGCGCACGTAGAACCAGTCGGGGGACTGGGGGGGGAGCTCCTTGAAGTGCCCGGTCTTTACGGTGTCGACCCAACCGGGGATGGCGAGCTTGCCCTGGCGCTTGAGGAAGGCGGCGTAGGACTCGATGAACTTCTGGGCATCGACATCGCGGACGGAAACACCTGGCATGATGGGCAGATCTGAGGGTTGGGGGTTAGTGATTGCGTGTCTTTGTGGTTCTTGGCGGGTTGATGGGGGTTTTTTGGAGAGCTCAGCGATTTATCGTGGGGTAACGAAAATCGTGGAGTCTCGCCGGAATCCATCAGGGATTCATTTATTTTGTGGCATTTTTTTCAGGCTACTCACTACTTAGGATGAAGGATTGACGGGAGGGTGTTTTTTTTGGTGTTTAATTTGGTCGTTTGCGATGGGCGTGTAATTGTCGGCGGCGGGAGGTTGAAAAAGTTTCTGGATGGCAATCGTGGAGTTTGATTGTGTGTGGTTGGAAGCTTCAGTGTGCGTTGACTGGGTCTTAGCGCGCTCAAAAAGACCGTCACAAGAAAGGTGTCTAGCCCTGAACCGGAGCTTAGTCACCCTGGCTGCAGGGCTGCAGCAGCGCAACATCATGGAACCTCACTCGCGAGAAAAACCCTCCCCTCCCCGGATTCCGAGGACCCTTGCAGCGTGGTCATTTTTGTCTACTCGGCAGAAAAAGCAGGATATGTGGAATCAAGCCCCCCAAACCAAAAGGCTTCGCGTGGCGTGCTGCATGTTTTCAAATCATATCTTGCTTTGCCTACAGACCCACGATAAGAGCTCGCGTGACAGATTACCAAATGTGGCCCATCCCCATCATTATTAACCTTACCTACCACAAACCCCAACCACCATCCCTGCCGCCCGACCCGGGACTGAGCGCCTGCAATGGGGGCAAATTGAGTCTTCTTCTCCGAAACCTATACATATGGGCGATAGGGGAGGGCCAAAGCTGGAGAATGGGGTTCCACGGGATCACGTTCGTACCTACATTCTATATATGTAGGTCCCCCCGGATTGTTCGGGGAGAGAGGAGGTGGAGGGGATCTGTGTAACGCGAGGAAAGGGAATGGGCCATGGATTCTTGTTATCTAGTTCTCGCAAGCCTGTGTGTGGTCCGGTGTGCGCAGTGTAGAGATATAAGATGACGAATGTTCCACTCCCCGCTACCTGCTCGTGTGATGAATTCGCGGTTTGATGTTATTCACGCCCCATGAGAGATAGAGGGGGCGGGGGGAGGAGGGAGGGCTTGCTGGTTATATAGCTGAGAGAGCGCGGCCCTCCCTCATTCGCTCGTAGATTGTTACCTCTTCCTCTCACCACTACCGGGCAGCTCAGGAAAGAGCTTCAGGGGGACCAACAGAAAGACAGCTCCCAGAACGTCAGGGCCGTGTTTTAGCGCCCGAGATCTCTTGGTGTCCGAGCTCTGCTAGCTCTCTTTCTCTGTTTCGCTGTTTGGCATTAGTCAGCTCTGTTTTCGTGGGGCCACGCTTCACGCTGGATCACTCGTTGTTATTTTGAAGATCTGTCTTTTGGTGTTGTTTAGAGTTTAAAAGGTGGCTTGAGAACTCCCCGCTCTTGATTTATTCTATTTTTGATTGTCCGTTCTTCTTGGTTCCTGTTTGATACCCACATTATCAGCTGAGATCATACAATCGATTACCACCACTGTTGCTTGTTTAAATGCCTTCGAAGAACTCCCACCCACGGGAGAGTGAATGTGCTACTGGTTCTTGCTCCAAAGGATCGAAGTCGAAAGGCTCGAAGGGTTCGAAGGGGCATGAACATGGCCCTTCGTGCTCGAGAGAAAGAGAACCTAGTCCCGAGAGAAGGGTAAATGAACACACGCCGTTGCTGCAACAGGTCCAGCAGGAGCAACGTTCGGGTCGTGATCCGGGGGAGGAGTGTGATACTGATAGTCTTGATGGTTAGTAGTTCCCATGCTGTTGTTGGCTGATGAGTGAGTGCTTACCATGGACATGACAATTAGAGGATGAACTCGATTTTGCGTTTCCTCCAGAAGGATATATCTTCACGGAGATCATCCAGTCCCCGTTCGAATGGATCTCTGATGGCATGGTCATCGTTATACGTGTCGTTATTGCCATGTGCATGACAGGACTGCTGGGTCTCTATTATTATAGGGAGAGGTGCCTTGGCAATGGGAGGATCTTTTTCTTCAGACTGATTAATATCGTATGGGCTACACAGTGTTTCTATATGTGGCTTGTTACTGTAAGTTTCTAATAAAGACTTTCTGAAGAGGTGGAGCACTGTCTGACTTCTCTAGATCTGGGCCGTGATAAATAGATTTGCCGAGAGGAGTCTCCCTTTCCCTAGGCCCCCTCTACATGCACAGACCAATCTTCGTACCCGCCTACTCTCATGTCTCATGCGGTCTCGCTTTCTCCGCACAGGATTCCGCTGCCTTTACACTACTGTCACCGCGATCCCATTTGCATCGTCGTGCTTCTACCTCCTTATCCTCCTGCCCAATATCAACACCCCGTGTTATCCATGGGTAGCACCCGAGTTTACCATTGCCGTCGGTGCATCTGTGATTGCGTTCATAGAGATCTTTGTCCTAAACTCTATTACTCCCGTACCAGGGCGGTTCTGTGGAAGACACTTTGAGCAGGCACTGTATGTGGCTGTATATGCACTGCTATACTCAACGGTGTGGACAAGGGTTGGTATGTGGTATTGTGGACGGAGGGGAGAGGAGATGGACTGGAGGTTGCTGGGTGGGTTGGGAAGCGAAAGGGAAGTGGTAGTTGTAATGGTTATCGTTTCGGTTGTGGTATATACGTATAGCGTGGTAGAGTTTTTGCATTGCTGCAAGTACTATTGCTGTGGTTAGAGGGTGGGGGTATTGGTTTATTGGGTGGCTTGTTTTTCTCATTCGGTGTTTTGCTGCATTTTTTGCTTATGATAGACTTTTTTGCTTAGAAGGTTTGGGGGATAAGAGGAAGATGGAGTTGAAGAGGGCTTGGCTTTGAATACATAGACACTAATAATAATCAACCCGTATTGGTATACAATTGTTTCTTATCACACCCAGCCGGATCGGGACAAAGAGCCTACTAATTCTATTAATTCCACATGTTACTATTTGCTCTGCATACAACTATGACAACAAGGCTACATGTGCAGTATGCTCCTCACAGGATATCACTCGCCCACTTCACTGTTGCAACCAAATCCGGCAACAATTGGCTGCAGAGTCTGCAGGGGTCACCACACCTTCCTTTCCCTACCGTGCTTAGTCTAAATGAAACGACGATTCAACCCCGGTTTGCACTAACTACCGTATTTAATGCAGTGGAGAATTTTAACCGGATGAAGAAGGATATTTGGCCTTTTAGGCAGCGGAATTTGCGAGAGTTTCAAGGGAGGAGCTGAAAAGAGTGGCACAAACACATGACATGATCGCGACGGGGAATTACATAGGCTTTGGGGGTAAAATTGTACCTACATACTTTACTTAATCGTACCTGCATGTGTCTGGATAAGGATAAGCATTGAGGTTTTGGGGGGGGGGGGGGTGGATAAGAGCTGCATTATCGATATATCATGCATGGGCCAGCTGCAGCTGGGAAGCATTGCAGTCACAATGACTGTCCGGGGAAAGAGACGTCTTATGGTGTGCCCTCGGAGAGGTGGAACATGGGCAGGATCTGGAGCTAGAGCTGGAGCGTGTCTAAGACAGTTGGTTTACTACTCGCCCGTCATGAACACTTTTGCGGAGGGGCCGTACTAATCAAGTTCAAAGCGTAGATCACGGCGGAGCGGGGTGAGTTGGATGCCAAATACGCCGTGATATTTTCCCAGATGAAAGTCTTATAATACAGATACATGAAGTAAAAAAAGTCATAACTACAAGCTAAAGAATAGTAGTACCTTATTTGTCTTTGTTCGCCTCCTCCTCTTCCTTCTTCTTCTCGTCTTCCCTCTCTTTTTTTCGCTGTAGCTTTTTCCGGAGGCCCTTCGCAACATTGAAGACGCCGTCTGTCCGCTTGCCGCAGATTGCGCACCCGGGGTTCTTCCTATACCGTCCGATTGCGCAGCTCTCGCAAAAGTAGTGCGAGCATTTCGTTACAATCGGCTCCTTGTAGTCCTTCTTACAGATGACGCAGGCAAAGGGAATGTCCTTCAGCTCCTTCCACTCATCATCGTCCTCGGCATCCTCCTGCTTCTTCGCCTTCCCGCCAGACTTCTGCTGGATCTCCCAATCCCTATCCAGCTTCCAGCCCTGCGCATAGTCCTCACGCGCGTGCAGGAACTTACACGTGTCGCCGAAACCGCAGAAGCCGGTCTGTTTGTAGTCCTTGCACACGTCGGGCGCATAGTCGGTCACCGTGATGGAGCGGATGTTGCTCGGCGCCTTCATGGGCCCCACGGTGCGCGCGGGCGCGTCCTTGGACTTCTTGATGAAGTTCCCGTAGCTGGATGCGCCCTTGTAGGTCCCGTCCGCGACGGGCGGCTCGTCGCTGACGGCGGAGGTGCTGCTGTCGAGCGGCTTCCGCGGCGGCGAGGTGTAGCCGGTGATCTCGTTGTGCCAGTTTGTGGCCGTGGCGTCGTTGGCAGAGGTTAGTGTGCGCGACGCATCGGGGGCATAGGTGCGGGCGACGGGGGCGGAGTCTGTGGAGGTGCTGCTGGGCTTGGAGACGGAGGTGGTGGTGACGGCGTTGGACTTTTGGTTGAGGTTGCGCCGCTTCTTGATGGGTTTTGTTTCGTCGGAGGAGCTGTAGTCGGACGAGTCGTCGGAGGGGGGCGTGGCGGGCCGTTTCCGGATTGATTTGGACTTGGGGGCGCGTTTGAAGAAGGGGACGGGCGCGTCTGGGGCCGAGAGGGGGACTGAAGGGGGTGGTGAGGGCATGGCTGGCTGGTTCTGATTCTGGTTCTGGAGTTGGCTTTGGGGTTTGTTTGGCTTGAGGTGAGATGATGTTTGGTCTAATATCAATGATTGCGATGTGGAGATATTTGAGATTCAGGTTTGATTGTGATGACGGATATTCGAGAGCTTCCAAGATGTTCCGGGAGATCCTCGCAATCTCCAATGTAAGTAATCGGCACGGCACAACGCGTAAGAGGTGGCTTCGGGAGTGGTCAGTGGTGTACTGCCACAGCCTGTGGCTAATTGGTCATTACCGAGGCATTGTCTGAGCCACATAACCTATCGGGTTAATGTCCCAGTTCAGTCGTTACTGTTTGTTGATAGCTTCCGGGCTAGTGCAAAGTGTTGGCTAGGAACCTCTTGCTTGTTGTTTGGTTCTGAACAGGGGGTGAGATGGGGACTCATCCCGTTTTGTAAAAGTGATCAAAACAACCCGAGCAAATATATGAAAGTATCCACCCCCCAAGTACATGTACCTAAGGTATATCAGAGATCATTTGCTCGCCTCCCCGGATGAGTTTCTTTCTTCCCTACCTTTAGGTCGCCTCGCCTCAGTGAGCCCCTCCCCCCCCCCTCATATCACCAATTTCGTGATCATACATATCATATCGTGTCCCTCACTTGTCACTTTCCTTAATTGTTTCCTTTTTGTACGTCCAACAAACAAACTGAAGGGCTTCCCTTCAATTACACTCTCTCTATTAATTTCAATTTCAAGTAGTGTTTGGCTGTAGCCGCCCTCCTCTCTCACATCTCAAATTTATACCCCCCCCTTCACAAATTCTCCAGCCCGCTCCCCACCAACTGGCCGCTGGTACTACCCAAACTCCACATCCAACAATCCCACCCACATATAAGTTCACTTCTCCATATTATTATTAGTATCCCAGTTTGCACAGACTTGCCCTTCGCGTGGTTTTTTTGTTTTTGTTTTTCTTATTACGAGTTTCCTTTCCACACTTTCTCACGTATCCCCCACAGCCCCGCCAATTCAATTCGACAGCTAAAAACGCGTGCAGTAATATTGCGTACACGTGGATCATCGCTGTGCTGGGCGCTCGCGCTGCTGTTGACTTGTGGACGATCGAAACATATAACTGAACCCGCGGCAGCCTTAGCCTCGTACTGCCGCCTGTTGCTATTCGCTGGAGCGCGTCAACGAACAACTGATCGAGACCACGGGTGAACCAGCGCCTCTCTATTCTTCCTCTTCATCCATTTCCATCCACACACCCCACAGGCAGAGGCAGAGTAAGCAGCTCATTCCGTTCATCCATCGCAGCTGCTGCTGCTCCTGCTTGCTTGCCACAGAAACGAACTACATACATACATATTCGAATCTAATCCATTCATCGACAGTTCTGCATTGGTGAAATCTAACCTGAATCCTGGGCGGCTACCCATCTCTACATTACATACTTAGTCCAACCACTGGCTAGCGAACACCGGCCAGCAGAACAATCTGCCAGTCAGTCAGACAATCGGATCTCTCTCAGGTGGACAGGTCATTGTCGGTCTAGAGGAAGGAAATAGAATCACATTTGTACCTCTACTTGTTGTTCCTTTTTTTCCCCCAGCCAGCCCTTTCCTCTCCTTCTCACCCTCTCTCTTCTCTTTCTCTCTTTCCTTCACAACTCCGCGCAGCAGATACTGCCAGCAGCGACGTCAGCAGCAGTTTTGAAAAGAGAGAACTTGGCCGTGTCTCTTAGATATTCAATCAACGTGAACCAAAAAGCGGCCCCTACTCCACACGTCCCATTTGGTGCTCGGTACTTCATCCTAGTTCTGACATCATCACTTCGTTCTCTCACTTGTATCACCATTTTTTTGACGGTCGCATTCTCTTGTATCCCTCTTCATAATAATTTCATCCTTCTTAGAGAAAAGGAAGCAAGGGCAAAGAAAGGTTCACCCCAGTTACAGTACCTAGGTTAGTACGGTTGTTTAAATTTGTCGTTCGTCTCTCTCGGCAAGTCCGCTAGCTCAGACCCTTGACGATTAGCTTCCTCGTTCAGGAACGGAACGTGCTGCAAACTTTCAGTCACGCTTGTTCCCTCACAGCCGTGCCTGGTCCAGGCCAGCCTACTCACAGCTATTAATCTCACCCCCCCCCCCCCCCCCCTCCCTCTTCTACCACGGCCGTCCGACCTTCGTCGCTCGTTTTCTTAAACCCACCCACAAACCATTATATAACAACCTAATAATCTCTCTCCCCCCCAATCCTGCTGTGGTTTACTAAACTAGCACCGGTCCGATTTACTGTGGGCAATTCTGGACCGCCCCATCGACGAACCCCTAACTACGGTTGGAGAGGTTGTCTGCCGAGATGGACGACCCGTTTACGACTCCGCAGCGGACATCGGTCCAGGACAGTAACAGTAATCTCATCGTTCTGCCCACATCGTCACCATCACAAATCAAACGGACGCTGGAGGCACATCTAGCGGAAGTCAGCAAACGCATCGAGACCGCCGGGAACCTGGGACGGGCGCTACTGAAACAGCAACAAGAATATGAAGCGAGGATCAGGGAGCTGGACGAGGCCGGCGACACGGTGGACCCAGAGCTGAAGAAGAAACTGCAGGACTTGGAGAAGGAGTACAATGAAGTCGGCAGAGAGAGCGCAAGGGCGGTATTGACGAACAAGATCATGGGCGGTGGCGGTGGAACGTCGCCGTACGCGGCTGGAAATGTATGGTGTTTAATCTTATTTTCTGCCCTCTCCCCCTTCTTCGGGTAGATCTGCAGATCTCTGTGGGGGGTTTCAAGATTAAGCTAATCAGCTTTTGTTCACTACAGCTCACCCCATCGACCGCAGCAAATCTACAGGCTCAAGGCACAAACTCCCCTTCAAAACCTACATCACGTCGTCAGCGAAATCAGCCATCCCGACAGCACGATCTCGAGTTTGCGGCTGAGCTTGGCCAGGGTCTTCTCGTTGAGGTTAGGCGGCTCCAAGCATTGCTGTCCGACCGCGAGGAGGCTCTCCGGATTATACAGATTGAGAAGGCGAGATTGGAGCAGCAGGCCGAGCACTTGGAGAACCGGGTCCGAAATTTTGACGAGAGCGAGCAGAAATACAAGGAGGAGAACTGGGATTTGGAATTGCTCAACCAGGATTTACTAGCCCAGGCCAGAGACCAGCAGGAGATTGAAGACCGACTACACGCAGAGATCCAGCGGCTGTGCCACGAGAAAGAGGATATCATCAAGGAGCTCGATGAGTGGAAACACCAGAACGAGAAGCTATTTGAGGACCTCGAAGCGGAGCACAAGCATCATGAAGTCGAGTTTTCAACTATGCGGAGGAATCTGGCTACAAATGAAAATGAACGCATTGCGCTAGAGAAGAAGGTGGAGGACTTGAAGCAGGAGCTAGAAGATAGTCATAATCAGAGCAGCCGATTGCGGGCCTCCCTCGAGCACAGAGAGGACCTTGAACAAAATGAGGATCCATTCGTGACGGAGCCCGCTCAAACCACACCAGAAAACTCCCCTCCCACATCTCCCACAAAGCCAACGCCGAGAAATACACATTTGGAAGCCGAGACCCTGAAATCGAGTCTGCAACATGCTCACAAAATAATTGCCAATCTCAAGGGGGGCATGAACCGAGAAAGGAACGAGAAGGCTGAGCTTAAGCGCCTATTACAGGAGGCCAGAGACGACCTTGAGAATTCACGGCTGAGAAGAGATTCTATCGGTGGCCCACCAAGTAGTGCCGACAAGAGACGGAAGGGCAAGGCCTCATTCATCAAGTCCGGAGCTCCACGACCCATCTTCAACACAGCCCTTCTTGGCGGTGCACGCCGCACCAAAGATGAAGTAGTCAAGAACACTCAGGTAGACGAAGAATGGGAGGAAGCACCCGAAGATGAGCCTACTTCTCCCACCAGATCCAAGTTCCCATCAAACTCAATTGTCCTCAGCGACTACACCCTGAGCCCACCTATTAGCGGTGAAGCAGACGAGTCCGCATTTGAGACCGCAAACGAGGCTGCCGGCCTGACTACAGATGCTTTTGAGACCGCTAATGAGCACGACAGCACTGCGACAGAGACAGAAGCCTATAGGACTGGCAATGAGAGCCCTGTGTACGACCACCCAACCTCAGCAGACGAACTCACCGAAACCGAGTCCGGTCCGCACCTAAAGGTCATCAAGAAGAAGACTTCCCGCGCCTCCTCATTTGGTGGTTCTAGACGCCCCGGCCTCAACAGAATCCGCCACAGGGATAGCGTTGCCTCCTCTGCATCTACCGAAGAGGATTCAGATGGCGCATACGAGGACCGCCGCAACCGTCGCGACGACTTCATGACCCCCGTCCCCGGTTCAGGCCAACGTCTCAGGAGCAAAATGGGTAGACCTCAGAGCAGGGGAACCAGAATGCCTAGTCAGAGCAGCATGTTCCGAAACCGTGAGCGCGCATTCTCGACCGGCTCCAGCAACAGGGACAGAGCGTTCTCAGCGGGCTCCAGCGACGCAGGTACCTTCCAGTTCCGCAACGGATCCCCCAGCAGTGTACGTCATAGACCCTCAGGCGCCGGTGAGCGCAAGAGCTTGTTTGCCGAGTTGGGCGATGGTATGTTTAATGGCGAGGACGATGAGGATACTGCAGAGGAGGACGAGGCACCGACTACTCCCACCAAGACTAGCATGCCATACGTTACCAAGGGTGCCATGGTCGATTGCGGTATCATGACCGATGATCTCCTGGACTACCCTGTGCTTGACCGCTCTCGCAACTTCTTGAGTATCAATGATTTGGACAGGCCCCGAACAGCGTTCTCTACAATCTCATCAATGCACACAATCGAGGAGGTGGAAAAGACCAACGACATGGGCGTCCAATCCGAAGATGCGGAGGTTATAGAGATGGGAACCCAATCTGACGCAACTCTAGTTTCAGAGGTTGGCATCCAGTCCGAGGCCACCCCGGTCACTAACATTGGAACTCAATTCGACCCAACCCCAGTAATTGAGATGAGCACACAATCCGACGTACCCTACCCCACCCACCCCGACCTTAGCAAGGAACTCCATGAGACTGAAGAGGAGCTCAAGGCAACCTCAGCGAAGCTACTCGTGGTTGAAGGCGCTGCCGCAGCTGCAGCTGCCAAATTGCTCGAAGCAGATGAGGCTAGCAAAGTAGCAGCCGCAAAGCTTCTCGAGTCCGACGAGGCCGGAAAGGTGGCGGCGGAGAAACTAATCAAGGCAGACGAAGAGGCGAAGCTAGCGGCCGAGAAGCTCCTACAGTTCGAGGAGGGCAAAAAGGTCGCCGCAGCGAAGCTTCTTGCAGTAGAAGAGGAGGCACGAAATATCGCCGCCAGGTTGGCCGCATCAGAAGAAGAAGCAATGGCTACCGCCCATCGACTAGCAGCATCTGAGGAGTTGTCTCATGCCACAGCCGCGAGATTGGCAGCATCGGAGAAGGACGTGGCAGCAGCGGAAAAGAAGTTGGCGGCATCAGAAGAGGATGGAAGAGTGTCAGCGGCGAAACTAGTTGCGGCGGCAGCGGCAGGTGCGATTGCGGCGGAGGCACTACGTGCAGCACAGGATAGCGGTAAGGCAACAGAGGAGAAGTTAAGGCAGGTTGAGGAGGAGGCGAGGTTGGCCGCGGAGAGGCTTGCGAGGGAAGAGGAGAACAGTAGGAGTATTGCGGAGAGGCTTGCACAAGAGGAGGAGAACGTCAGGGCTACAGCAGCGAAGTTGGCCCAAGAACAGGAGAATATGAGGACTACATCGGCCAAGCTTGCCCAGGAAGAGGAGAACTCCAAGGCCATATTGGCTAAGCTTGCCCAGGAGGAGGAGAGCTCGAGGGCCATATCGACTAAGCTTGCCCAGGAGGAGGAGAATGTGAGGGTGACAGCGGCCAAGCTTGCTCAGGAAGAGGAGAACATGAGGGTGACAGCGGCGAAGCTTGCCCAGGAAGAGGAGAATATGAGGGTGACAGCGGCCAAGCTTGCTCAAGAAGAGGAAAACGTCAGGTCAACAGCAGCAAAACTCGCCCAGGAAGAGGAGAGCGGCAGAGCGACAGCGACAAAACTGGCGGAGTCCGAAGAGACTGGACTGGCGACTGCGGAGAAGTTGAGGCTTGCGGAAGAAGAGATGAAGGCCACCGCAGCGAGGTTAGCTGATTCCGAAGAGGGAGCTAGAGCCACCGCAGAAAGGTTGGCGGCGTCACAGGAAGAGGCAAGGTCTACAGCAGAAAGATTGGCGTCATCACAGGAAGAAGCAAGGGTCACGGGAGTAAGATTAGCGGCGTCACAGGACGAGGCGCGGGCCACGGCTGAGAGATTGGCGGCATCACAGGAAGAGGCGAGGGCTACCGCTGAGAGATTGGCTGCGGCGGAAGAGGAGTCAAGGGCCACCGCTGAGAGGTTGTCTGCGGCGGAGGAGGAGTCAAGGGCTACAACTCAGAGGTTGGCAGCAACAGAGGAAGTGGTCCGAACCACAGCCGAGAGGTTGGCCGCATCTGAAGATGAAATGAGGGCTACCGCCGAGAGACTGGCAGCGGCAGAAGAGGAGGCGAGGATCACTGCCGAGCGGTTGGCTGCATCTGAGGAAGAGGCCCGTATCACGGCTGAACGGCTTGCGGCATCCGAGGAAGAGGTCAAGGCCACGGCTGCCAGGTTGGCCGCATCTGAAGAGGAGGCTCGGAATACGGCTGAAAAATTAGCAGAGTCAGAAGAGGAGTCAAGAGCAGTAGCAGCGAAACTAGCGGCAGCAGAGGAAGATGGCAGGATGTCAGCCGCCAAATTGGTTGCGGCGGCGGCAGCGGGTGCGTTGACGGTGGATAGGCTTCGGGCAGCACAGAACAGCGGCGAGGAAACAGAGAGAAAGCTCAGAGCGGCTGAGGAGGATGCAAGGAAAGCCAAGGAGCTAGCGCAGAAGAATGAGCAGGATTTCACCAAGGCTATGGGAGAAGTCAACACTCTCAAGCCCATAATTGTCAAGCTTGAAGGGGAAATCGCATATCTGAAGGCGGAGCGTGATGGCTTCAAGGAGACAGCATCTGCCCTTCCAGCTGCCCAGGAGCTCGCACAGAGGAACGAGGCTAGCTTTGTCAAGGCACAAGAAGAAATCAACACACTCAAACCGATCATCACCTCTCTCGAGGAGAAGCTCAAGAATCTCAAGATCGAGCGCGACAACTTGCAGGAAACCGAACTCCCAGCAGCAAAGGCCATGGCACAAAAGAACGAAGCCAACTTTGCCAGAGCCCGGGAAGAAATCAATACTCTCAAACCCACCATCGTCAAGCTCGAGGAGGAGATCGTGGTTCTCAAGGTGGAGCGTCAAAGTCTGCAGGAAACCGCATCTACCATCCCGGCTGCAAAGGAGATGGCTAGGAAGAATGAGGAGAATTTCGCCAAGGCTCTTCGGGAAGTTAACACACTCAAACCAATCATTGCCCAGCTCGAGGAGGAGGTTAAGACCTTGAAGGAGGAACGTGATGACCTACAGGAAAATGCTCTCCCCGCTGCGAAGGAGATGGCCCAGAAGAACCTCGAGGAGGTCAATACACTCAAGCCCATCATTGTTAAGCTTAAAGAGGATATTGTGGCTCTGGAGGTGGAGCGTGATGACCTACAGGAAAATGCCCTCCCGGCTGCCCAAGAATTGGCACAAAAGAGGGAAGCTGAAATTAACACTCTCAAGCCCATCATCGCCCAGCTCGAGAAGGATATCGATAACTTGAAGGTGGAACGTGACGGTTTCCAAGAAACTGCATCTGCCCTCCCCGCTGCTCAAGAGCTTGCACAAACGAAGGAGGCTGAGATAAACACCCTTAAGCCCATCATTACCAAGCTTAAAGAGGATCTAGAGATCTTGAAGGTGGAACGTGACGGTTTCCAAGAGACTGCATCTGCTCTCCCCGCTGCTCAAGAGCTTGCAAAGAAGAGGGAGGACGAGATCAACACTCTTAAGCCCATCATTTCAAACCTTGAGGAGGATGTAGAGACCCTGAAGGTGGAGAGGGACTGTTTCCAGGTGACTGCGTCTGCCCTACCGGCAGCGAAGGAGTTGGCAGAGAAGAAGGAGGTAGAAATCAATAACCTCAAACCGATTATCGCTCAGCTCGAGAAAGAGGTTGAGACCCTCAAGCCCATCATTGTTAACCTTGAAGAAGAGCTGTCAACTGTCAAGGTGGAACGAGACGACTTGAAGGAGAACGCCCTCCCTGCTGCTAATGAATTGGCTCAGAAGAACGAGGCCAATTTTGTCAAGACTCTTGGGGAGGTTAACACGCTCAAGCCCATCATCGTCAAGCTTGAAGAGGAAGTTAAGATCTTGACTGTGGAGCGAGACGAGCTGAAAGGAACTGCCCTCCCGGCGGCGCAACAGATGGCACAAAAGAATCTCGAGGAGGTCAACACACTCAAGCCCATCGTCGCTAGACTCGAGGAGGAAGTCGGTGCTCTTAAAGTTGAACGTGATGGCCTTCAGGAAATTGCATCTGCCCTCCCAGCGGCGAAAGAAAAGGCCCAACAGAAGGAGGCCGAGGTCAACTCCCTCAAGCCAATTATCGCCCAGCTTGAGCAGGAGATCGTGACCCTCAAGCCCGTCATCGTCAATCTCGAAGAAGAGGTCAAGTCCCTGACCGAAGAGCGTGACGATCTCCAGGAGAATGCCTTGCCGGCGATGAAGCAGATTGCAGAAAAGAGCGAGGCCGATTTTGTCAAGACTCTCGAGGAAGTAAACGCTCTTAAGCCTATCATCACCAAACTTGAAGAAGAGCTCGTAAATGTTAAACAAGAGCGAGACGGTCTACAGGAAGCTCTTCCAGTGGCGAAGGAGATGGCGCAAAAGAATGAGGCTGAAGTCAACTCCCTCAAGCCGATTATCTTCAAGCTTGAGCAGGAGGTCAAGACTCTTACTGTGGAGCGAGATGACCTAAAGGAGACTGTTCCAGTAGTCAAGGAGATGGCACAAAAGAACCAAGATAACTTCGTCATGGCTCTTGAAGAGGTCAATACGCTCAAGCCGATTGTCGCCAAGCTGGAGGAAGAATTGGCAACTGTGCAGCAGGAGCGAGATAGTTTGAAGGAGACTCTCCCGGTTGCCCAACAGTTGGCAGAGAAGAACGAGGCCGACTTCATGAAGGCTCGTGATGAAGTAGATACCTTGAAGCCGATAATTGCCCAGCTTGAGGAAGAAGTTGGAACACTCAAACCAGTCATTGAGAAACTCGAGGAAGAGGTTGTGATTCTTAAGGCTGAACGTGACGACTTACAGGACACTGCCCTCCCAGCCGCACAGCAAATGGCTCAGATTAACCTCTTCGAAGTCAATACTCTCAAGCCATTCGTTGCCAAACTCGAGAAAGAGGTTGGAACCCTCAAGCCAGTTATCGTCAAGCTCGAGGAAGAAGTTGCAGCCCTGAGGGAGGAGCGAGATGTCTTACAAGAAACTGTATCTGCCATCCCAGTCTTGGACATGAGAGACACTGGAGTACAGTCCGATCCTGAACCCGTAGCTTTTGTGGGAACGCAGACTGAGCCTGAAGTTGAGGAGTACTCGGTTGTGTTCGACAAGGTTGCTGAGTTTGAGCCTGTGCCCGAAGTGCCATTGGAATTCTCGGAGATCTCAATACAAGACACAACGCCGATCGAGCCCATCCAGAAATCAGCTTTACCAATCCCAGTTCCTATTCCTACTTCTACCGCAAGAGATGCATCTGTATCTTCAGATGAGGAAACCCCCAAGAAAGTTTCCGAGACCGTGGAGGAACAGCAACAACGCCCGACTACGCCTAGTCCCCAGAAAGCCAGCTCAATTTTTGGCTCGATGTTTGGCGGATGGAAGCGACCTGGGACTCCGGCACAGGAACCTGAAGGCCTTAAGGGTGCTAGCGAACGAACATTCTCAGCTGGTACTTTTGGCAATGGCATGAAGGACATCCCGATCATCAAAGCACCGGCTGTGGATCAAGAGGCACAAACCGACATCACACATGAATTCTTTGATAACATGGCTGTTGCTAAAACTGTCGACAAGGGCAAGCGACCAGCGTTCGCTGTCAATAATCCGGATTCAATGTATCTCGGAGGGGATAGGTCGCGTGCTAGGTCGCCCAGTCTTCGATCTCACGAATCTCGCGACAGTTTTGGTCCCAATGAAGCACGTAGAGGTGCCATCAAGCGCCCTGGAAGCTCTGGAAGTCTGAGAGGCGCTGCTGGCTCTATGGGACCCCCACCACTTCCTTCATCTTCGCGGAACAACGTTTCCTTCAGGCCTAAGACCCCGGTCAACACCGACACTATCAAGGCAATTGCTCCCGAAACACCAAATTCCAAGGCTGGCACAACACCAAGGCCCAATGCCACTCCCCGGTTCTCCGCCACTAGAAGTGAGGTTTCTTCACCTACATCTCGTAGATCATCGATATCTTCATTCGCCTCTGAGATTGATACAAGATTCAACATCATGCCCGAGGCTGTTGCAGGAGAAGCTCAGACAGATCCAAGAATGATCCAAGCCATCACTCAAACCATGATCGGTGAATACCTTTGGAAGTACACAAGGAACGCTGGGCGCGGATCATTATCGCACAGCCGACACAAGCGTTTCTTCTGGGTCCACCCATACACAAGGACTCTTTACTGGAGTGAACGGGATCCTACCACGGCTGGCAGAGCTGAGCTGAGGGCTAAGAGTGTTGCCATTGAGGCGGTTAGGGTTGTGACAGATGACAACCCAATGCCTCCCGGATTGCACAGGAAGAGTTTGGTTGTCATTACACCTGGAAGATCGTTGAAATTCACGGCACCAACAGGGCAACGCCATGAAACTTGGTTCAATGTAAGTAGATCTCTGTTATGCATTGTGATGTGGCGATTGATTCTAATTGCTTCTAGGCTTTATCGTACCTGCTTTTGAGGACCGGAGGAGAACTTGGGGAAGAGGGCGCGGGCGAGCCTGTTAATCATCCCGAGGAATTTCACACAACCCTCGGCAATGGAAACGGAAACGGTGCACCCGGCTCGGTCCGCGGCGGTGCTGCTGAGAGCCTTTCGTCTTACCATACACGAACAACACGAGCGTCATCACCCGCTAGAAACAACTCGTCGCTTTCAAATAGCCGCCCTTCAGATAAGGTTGCGCGTCAGGGTAGCAGATCCAGACTCAGTAACCTATTCAGGCCTTCCTCTGGTTTCGGTACTTTCAGTACCAAGAGCAGCAGACACAACCCCAGTATATATGACCAGAGTGATTTGAATGATTCGGCGGAGGATCTGAGAGAACAAATTGAGAACGAGGATTCGGAAAAGTTGGAGAATGTCAGAGCTTGTTGTGATGGTATGGTTTATCTCTTATAATGGGTTGGGCCCTCACTAACATTGTTATAGGTAAACATGATGTCGGCACACTTCCAAGGCGTGGAGGCCGGAAGGCACAAAGCGTACGTGGTGGTAGAAGCACAGATTCCCATCATCATCACCACCACGCAGACGCTGCTTCCGAACGCGCCCATTCACATGTTTAAGCTACTATTTTTTTTTTATTGCTGAGCATATCTTTTCTTTCTTGCGGGAAACCGCTGCATTCATTATTTAACTTTCTTTTGTGTATTTTACAAATTCCTTATCTTGGAGTCCCTCCCCCCCCCCCCCCCCCCCCCAAATTTTCTTTTTAAATGTTTGCAATAGTTTTTATTCTTTCCTCTTTACTCGAAAAAAAGAAATTGCGGTTTGGTTTTTTCCGTGTTATTTGGTACCCTCTTTATTGTTTCTTTTGTTCTTTATATAAAGTTTCTGGGGTTGTTTTCAGTTTGGATAGGACAGTTGTGTTGATTGCTTTGTTATATCTTGCTTTGCGCTCTTGCCTTCTGGTTACTTATTGCATTGCCGTACAGCAAAACACCATTTTTACCTATACCCGATTCATACTTACTGCACTCTACTGCCTTTTTTCTTCTATGTTTTTAGTTTATTTATGTTTTTATCATGGCGAACAAGGGAAGGGTGTATTCACTTTTATTTATCTTTTTTTTTTACAACTACCGGAGCAATTGGGGGTGGGGAATTGGCCGTTGGGGAGACACATAAGGGGGGCATAGTTGGGAATGGTCATCTATTGTTTCCTTATTTCTTTCTTTCTATTATCATTAGGGGTAACATGAAATTCGGGTCTTCTCTCACTTTCCCATGGGGTTTTTTTTTATCGGTATTTATAATATGATTGTGGTTGTTGCATTTCGATTCTTGAGTGATAGCAAAGACATTTAGGGGGCGAGAACGTTAGATATGCTTTACGATTCTGCTTATTCTTAGGTCTATTATTATAGCCTCTTTAACTCTAATTCATTTGTGTGATTTCACCTATCATGACTGGTTTCTTGGAATACATGGCACCCAGTTTTCGAAGAACGTTACTTTGTGAACCTGCAATTAGCTCAATTTTCTAGCCCAAATAAGATTGCCATCGATTAGATCCAGGTTGAATGACAGTCTTCGTTCATAAATTTTAGGCGCGTAGTATCTTTTTCTAGACTGATGTAAATATCCCATGTCCTGTATTTAAGTAAGTAAGCTTTAGCGTTGGTTATATCCGCTCGTAAACTTCATTGATACACTTTAACAACCCTATGTTGATGATGCAACTTTGTTTGTTCACGGTCCATCACTCGGTTAATTGTCTTAGAATTCTTTCCATACGGTCATATGGATTTTCCTAATACCCTATCCTTTTTGTAGATTACTTGTTCCTCACCTAATGGGTAGTCAGAATAGTTAGTCCATCGCACAATCTTCGCCCTTCTTATCTTACATCGCTAGAAATAGTGAATTAAGGAACCATCCATCTGTGACTATCATGGGGTTTGTTTTGACCACCGTATTTAGACTTTTGCTACGATTTTTATTTCCTTGGCGGTTATGTAGTTGCTATTGAATATGTCCGGTGCTGGTGGACAGGGAGTACCTACCTATCAAAAGATGTGATGGATTTAGGGCCTCCTTGATAATCATAGGACAGAGGATGCAATCTTCAGAGAGCAGACTTTCCCCAACACAATTAGAAAGTTCACATCCAAGAAATTAGTATCTGCACCACTGTAATTTTTCAATGATGCAAACATAAATGGATGAAACAAAAACAAAACACCCCAACAACTCCCCCATTGGGCCGGCGAGTGATAACTTGTGAACATGATTTCTAGCCTAGTTCATGCGGGTTCGCAATCCCATTGGCAGTTTCATCTACGGCTGAATCCTAGCTTACGTTCGGTCATCACGATTACAGGTAAGCTTTTCCGAACCTATCCCAACGATTCTTCGAGCTACTAGCCAATCTAATAGAATGCCCTCGCACACCAGTGAGTATCCCACAACTGTCTAGGAGCAAGTCCTTGCTGCTAGGTGCATGCATTTTTGCATGATAACAATGTAATTATAACGTACTGTGACTCTCAGCAGCGAGCGAAACGAAAGACCACCGGTGGTAATTCGATCCTCCTAAGAAACCCTCGATCCTATGTCCTTCCTTTACAGCACCCTTTATTCCATGTGCCTTACGGGTTTACTCGGTGTCCTCTCCAATACTAGTTCAATACCGATCTCCTAAAACTTCATTCGATTCCTTACCTTCCAGAATGTTCATTCCATATTTCCTAACAAGGCGTTAGTCCCATCTATCTAATCTCGTCCCCAGACTGAATTAATGAATTATCAATCAATCAACCAATCGTCCCTAGACTGTTTTGTTGTCGCACTTCGTACTGACACAAATCTTCAACACAGGCTGGGCACGAGACTACTCTCTGTCCTATAAAACGTCAATCCCATGCTAACCAATGCAAGCTGCCGTTTTATTTTCATACTGTGCCCAACAGTATAATACTGTCAGTGGGGCAGGCTATAGTGCTAAAACATCGGACTTGATGGGTCAAGGTTGGCTCTTCAAAGACTAGATGCTAGATTCTGGTCGTTGACAATCTGCTGGCTGTCAAAGATTAAGGGACGGGTGCTTTGCTGACCTGACACTATCCCTTAGTAATCGTACAGCACAGGAGAAGCTGACTTACTAAACCTAGTGAGATTTAGAGTACGTGTTTTACCCCTGGGATCTACTCACTCAAATGGTTTTCTTATTACACCCCGAGCCTTTACTACACTTTTTTACAACACTTTTAGTACTCAGCATGAGGTACACGTAGATACGTGTATGTTTATAGAACACTTGGTACAGACTTACCTGACAGATTATTACGGCAAAACAGGGTTTTAGATACCCGGTATATGATAATATATGCCAAGAGTTTCATAACAATATTAAAGGTTTCGCCTTAGAACTCGATCCTGGCTGGCATAAGATGATCTAGATGTTCCTCGTAGAAGCTTCATTAACATATAATCTTGAGACTGAAGTTTAACTCAAGTCTTTGATAGACTAAACGACAAAAAAGTTACCGGAATTTTTGAACCTTGATAGACGTGGTCCTATCAAGATTTACCGGGTAGCGCGGAGGGATAAAGTTCCTCCGAGGCGCAGAAACGATAATTCTGCAGATACTGTAATTTTAGAGTTATCGATATCCTTAATGTCTCAAGTAGAGTTACATCGTGTAGCTACGTACCAAAGTTTTTTGAAGAAGCCTATTTGGGGTTCCAAACACTAGTAACCACCATTAGCTTCTACTCCGTGTTTGTAAGCAGTTCAAAAAACAAATTGATGTTTGACCTTGGAATCGCCAGCAAATGGGAACTTGAACCATAGATAAGATGATTATGAATAGGGATGCCACACACGTATGTATGTGGTGCCTTATTCGCTGGGGTTGTACATACATGCCGTCATAAATAGCTGTACCAAATTTGTTCTTCTCGGCCGATTCCTGTCCCAACTCTTTTCTCATGAGTTGGCATCATCATCATCGCCGTCAAGCAAGAGGACAAGCCCCATGTTGACTGAGTGAGGAAACAGGAGGAGAGAATAAATAGATGAAGATCCCCTGCGAGGGGCCTGTCGTTGGGAACCTAGGTACATAATCCTTATCAGCTTCACTTATCTCCATCCCCGCAGAAAGTTAGCGTGTTTGGATGTGAACGCCAGATCCCTGGTAACCTACACTGCGCTAGATTTCATTGTGCATCAGTAAGCAAGCCCGGGGCCCGGTACAGATATATCCGGGCTCGATCATTGGCGAAGCTTTCCCCAGATATATCTCCTTAACCCCATTTATAATTATCACATATTATCTTCGTCTCAAACAACTTCATCTTTGTCGGTTCAAAGATTGGCTTCACCAGTCGAGCCATCGCGTGCAGCCCAAGCACAAACGTACATTGCGTTCAACAATATTATCTATAGTCCGTCAACATGGAACGTGACCCCTTAATTGCACAAGAGTCAGAAATCCAAGCACATCAGCATGGGAGCGCAGGTGTTGATGGTGATGGAGGCAAATCGGTACTATCATCGAAGGCCAACTCGATCTCTGGAGACGAGAACTCGCCACTATTAGGAGCTGGTGAAAGAGACGGAGGAGCAGATATTGACGATTTTGCGGGTCTGCCATGGCACCGAAAGCCATCGGTAAGATACATGTACCCACTCTGTGCGGTCTTGAGTGCAGAAAATTGACGGCTACGCTTTCAGATTTTCTGGTTGTTGCCGCCGTTCTGTTTGTTCACGATAGCTTTTGGAGGGTATGATGACATCAATTTCGACAGAGCCGAGCTCTGTACTGACTGCATGAAGTGTCGCTGTACCACGGTTGAACATCATCCTGGCTCTTATATGCAGGGAATTTTTCGCAGAGAAACAATATCTGCCTGGGGGCATGACACCGGTTATGCCTATTCTCATCGGCGCCCCAAATGAGCAATGTCGAAATCCGGAGGTAACTGCAGTATTTGGCTGTGTTGAAAGTAAAATGCCTAACGTTGCGCGATATCGCAGGTGGCAGCTCTCGTATCGAAATTTACACTTTACATGGGTCTTATTGGCGGAATAATAGGTTTGTGGCTTCCCTAGATCTGCAATACAGATGCTTATCATCATAGGTGCGTTTACATCACCACGCATTGGATCGTTATCAGATCGCTATGGACGTCGGGCCTTCATGGCATGTTCGTCTTTTGGGCTGCTGGCCAGCGAAATTACGACCATTCTCGCCGCAAAATTTCCAGAAACTTTCAGTGTCAATATCCTTCTCCTTGGCTCAGCGGTCGATGGCATCTGTGGGAGCTTCTTGTTGGGTATGGCGCTTTCATACTCGTATGGAGCTGATTGCACGTCTCCCGCAAAACGTGCTATGGCATTCGGCTATTTTCAGGGCTGTCTTTTTTTGGGTATCGCAGTCGGGCCAGCAATGGGAGGGTGGCTGATCGAGGCTACTGGAAACGTTCTTTCCATCTTCTACTTCGCCTTGGTTTGGCCCTCTTTGTTTGCGTACTTGACGTTTACTCTGGCTGACGGGATCAGGGGGCTCACGTATTTTTCATTCTCTATCTATTCTGCATCCTCCCGGAGTCGTTGTCAGATCGCCGTAAGAAGATCGCCCAAGAAAAGCATGCACAAGAAATCCAGATATATGGTGGTACACTGAAATCATGGGTACACACCATGAACCCCGTCAACTTAGTTAGGCCTCTTTCAGTCCTCTTCCCTACCGGTCCCGGCTCCAGTCCCCGACTCAGGCTCAACCTCATGCTACTTGCTGCCACAGACACAATTCTTTTTGGCGTCGGTATTGGTGGTATGACCGTCATCATCTTGTTTGCAGAGCTGAAATTTGGATGGGGAAACTATGAGGTATGGCCCCCCCGGTTCAAGAAGCTATCCACGCAGATATTGATCAAGCCTTTTTATTAGTCGTCAATATACCTATCAATCGTCAACGTAGCCCGTGTAACTATGCTATTCGTGATCCTCCCCGTAGTAGTTCATTACGTCCGTCGCAACCATCATCCCTCCCACCACCAAAAGGGTGCCGATAAACTCGATATTCTCCTTATCCGTTTTAGCATCATCATTGAGGCAGCAGGCTATCTATTCTACGCTGTCGCGGCCACATCAAATGCCTTTACCGCAGCAGGTGTTTGCACTGCTTTGGGCGGAATCGGCTCCCCCACCCTCCAGTCATCACTCACTAAGCATGTCCCTGATGAGAAGACTGGCCAACTGTTAGGGGCGACGGCCCTACTTCATTCACTAGCGAGAGTTGTAGCCCCAACGGTCTTTAATCTGGTGTATGCATACACGGTCGCAACCTTCCCGCAGACAGTTTTTGTGTGCCTTGGGTCGACCTTTGCATTTGCATTCGCTTGTTCCTGGTTTCTAAAGGAGGGTGTGTATTGGGGCGATGGGAAGGGAGGCGCGAATGGTGACGAAGAGGAGGTTGATACTAACTAGAATGATTCCGTAATATGTACACATGGGTTTCTACATCTTTTCTTCTAATCTTGGGGTTTGGTTATGTTTTTTGAATGGATCGCATATATAGGTCAATAATGAAGAACTAGAGGAATAATTCTGCGTCGATTATCAATGTGCTCGATCCCTAAATGTTGGAGCCGGGAAGCTTGCCGATCGAGTGATAGTCCATGAGTGATGCAGAAGGCTCTATCAACCCCTAAGTTACTACAGGGCTAAGGAGATATGCAACGGCAAACATCCCGTATATGTCTGGCAAACTCTATTCCGCACATGCATAGGGCGATCTGCGAACCCAACAGCGGGCATACGGAGCCCGACGGATAGTTTCCTGACTCCATTTCCCGATATCTTTCCAGGTAGTGCTTGGCTAGCGAATTTCGCTCGCTGAGACAAGCGATACCGCCGTACTCACGGAACTCCGGGCCTTTTTCATTTCGCAGGGGGATCAGCTGAAAGATCCACTAATTTACCCCTTTGGTTAAGCCCAAGTTATATATCTGGATGTACACGTAATATACTTGTAGGTAGAATTTGACAATCTGTCCGGGAAAGAACTCTATGAATCATCTCCACTCATAGTCTCTCACACAGAAAGTCATCCCACACACTTAAATTACAGTTCAAAACGCCTTCATTCCAAATATATGTATAATTCTACTCTACCAGAGCCTACCAGAAAAAAGACCAGGTCATAATAAATATTCCAAACAGTGGTACAACAAGACTTTCGAATACTCCACTTGCTTCTCCATAACCCTATTTCCTCCATCTCTGCGCAAAACCATGCATCCGATCCATCAACACTGGGAATACACTAGTGACGCTCTCTTCGATTAGATTTCGGAAGAACTTGACCGCCTCCTCCTCGCTCATCTCGAGATTGAACCTCTCTTTCACCTTTAGCACGGCCTTATCGGGCTCCAGCCTGATGTCTGGGATGTTGGCGTCTACCATGAGCGCGAATAAGTTCAAAATTAGGTTTGCGGACTTGCGCAGAGTTGTGTATGCGGTGTAGCAGTAACTCTTGAAGTTTGCGTAGTTTACTGAGTTCGCCCCTCCCATGCCATCGACCATCTCCTTGCACAGTTTCATTGCTGGCGCGAATGGCTTAGGGTCTCGGCCAAGTATGAAGCCAAAGTCCACGTGGAAAAAGTGGCCATCGGGTGTGAGTAAGAGGTTGTCGAGATGTCGGTCACCAACACCGAGGAGGTAGGTTATTACGCAGTAGCCGGCGCAGGATTTGACGTATGTGTCCATAACCTCTGCTTTCACTCCAGTATCTGTAGTCTCGTCTGGATAGTTGTTCCGGAGGTATGGAAGGACTCCAGCGGCGGGGGCGTGTTTACCCTCCTCGATGCTTTCGAGCGAATGAGAGTCGATAAACTGTACGACACCAGTATATGCCGACGTAGCAAGAATGTGGTATGGCGTAAGCTTAAGGTCAAGGTTCTCCTTGCGTAGGAGCTTGTCCATTAATGTTATAATCTGTATTACGAGTTGATCTTGACGGAGATCATCGCCGGTTTTAAAGATGATTGGATACCGTGCTCCAGTATCTGTTTTAAGGTGAATGAGAAGAGGGAAGAGGGACGATTTGAAAACATTTGAAGCCTCTTGAAACTATTCGTCAGTATCGTGACATCATCATAATGAGGGAGAAACAAACCAGGGAAGCACCCAACTACATTAACCCCAGGGTCCAACGGTAATGGGACCGCCTCAAAACTAACCAACTCATTCTTCGGATCTGCTAGGACTTGCCTTAGCCTCTCGATTTTCTTCGGCCTACTCTCCCGTAGCCCTTGAATCTCTTTAGAGATCTCCCCGATCATAAATACAAAGTCTGCCTGTCGCTTGATGACCGCCCTTCTCTTATCACCATCTTCCATCTTGCCCAATGCAACCTGAAACTCCCAAGCCACCTTACTAAATAACCGCTTATATTCTTGGTTCGTATCCTCCGTTTCGACCATTAAGTACCAATAGAAGAAGTTCCCCAGTGTGATATTCATGCATGCCCTGGAAATTAAAAAGTTCGCCAGTGAACTATCGCGAGATGCATCAGTAGTTGTCGATGGCTTAATACGTTCAAACTTGAGCGCCTGAACGAGCTGAAGAAGATATAACTGCAATTCCTCATCGTCTGCTTTGCGAAGTCGGTCGACAGCGTAAGCTCTAACTGCCATATTGTCGAATCCTGGACCCAATAGCTCAAGGGCATCATCGACGTCGATTTCTGTCCATTTTGGTAGTAGTTGCACTGCTTGCTTACTCTCTGCCGCGTCGTTCCAAGACACACTCTTAAGAAATTTCGTGAGGCCTCTCTTATCCCTTGCTAGTGAGTACCTGAATTTCCATAGCAGATCTTTCTCCTCGCTGGTTAAGTCTTGTGTTGGGGAGTAGTTGAGGATCTCGTTTAGTTCGTCTCTTATCTTGGCGTTCGGTTTCAAATCACGATCTAATGGGCCATTGCGGTGTGAACGAACAAGTCGGCGATGTTTGCTTTCAGCTGGATTATCACGATTCATCTCAGGGTCATAAACCCTCATCGTGAATCCAAGAGTTTTCTTCGCAGGGCCCTCAACACCAGGAACGGGGGTATTTCGGTTTGGTGCTGTTGGAGCAGAGGAAGCTGTCGGAGAAATACTATTACCAGTTACATCTCCCTCAATTACAGCTTCGGTCTTGTAGTCATAGTCGTTATACACGACCGGGAAATCAAATCGCGGAAACTCAATAAACAGGTAATGATCATTCTTCCGCTCTGAAGACGCCTGCTTATTGATACGCTCGATCTGCCGGAACGCAAGATTATCCAGCCAGTCAAGCCGGGGGATCTCCCCCAGCTCATGCTTCTTAAGGAGTTTCTCAAGACGGTCCGTTTCGCTGTTCGATGAAACGGTTGATGGGGTGGTTGAGTCGCTTAAACCGTCAGCTTCAACACCAGGCCAGAGCTTGCACTTCTGGCGGCCTTTCTTGAGATTACTGGAAAGTGTAAGCGTAAGCTAATACTAGTACTAGGGCGAGGATAAGGTCACCACCCACTTGTCTTTCTCAAACATGCTCACAGTTGTTCCCCCAAATGGCACCGCCTTTCCGGGACCAGCAAGGTCCCATACCGTGATCGCAAGTTGTGAGGATAACGGTAAGTTGCAGTACCTTACCGGCACCGTGAGCCACTCCATCCATCTACACAGCGCCCTCTTGTTAGTTCAGGCCCCCACAATAATAATTGGGTGAGTAACCAACGTTCGATTTGATCTAAAAGCTTTATAAGACGTCTGCACGGGTACTGTTAAAGGTTTACTGTCTGCAAACAACTGCACAGTGAGGTAGAGGTCGGAGGAGTTGCTGTCTCGCGGTAAGTTAGCGACTGTAGGAATGCGCGGCGAGGTGGTATGTGTACCTAGCGTTTGAGCCTACATGCTTTAGACTCGGATCGGCCAGCAGGGTTGTGTACGGTAGTGGGGTGCGGGTTCCTTCGAGCGAGTCGCTATAGCTAATGTTTAGCTCTACGGTAAGCTGAGGGGTGGGGGGAGAGGTAATTTACATCCTAACGCTCACCTCCATCTTGAGGGAGCGGGAGCTCGCGAATGTAAAGGGCTCCATGACGGGGAGAGCCATAGTGACGATGGGTGTTTCCTTGCCAGGATAGTGGGATTTCAAAGGCTTCAGATGGAGATGTCGATCAAGCTGTGTTTAGGACGAGTGAAGTCAGTTACTTATCTCACTATCGTTGAGGCTCACCTTGGCGTGTGACCGTAACCGGCGCCATAATGTGACCTGCATGCTTATGCCAAGCTTTCTTCCAATCCCGACACCTTTCAACATCTCCACCACCTCTACAAACACACCTCCGGACAGCTCCCGCAACCGCGCCAAAAGCTCCTCCAACCCCAACAACGACCCGACAAAAATACCACAACAAAATGTCTTTGCTCGACCTCCTCGGCCTATCTGAACTCAAGCGCCTCAACCCGCGCCAGATCCTCTCGCAGGTCCTCAATATCGCCCTAATCCTCTCAACGGCGTTCATGCTATGGAAGGGACTCTCGGTCGCAACAAACTCGCCCTCCCCCATTGTGGTCGTGTTGAGTGGTTCCATGGAGCCTGCGTTCCAGCGTGGAGATCTTCTGTTCCTGTGGAATAGGAATTTAGACTTATACAAGGATCCTTCCTCGTTCGGTGGAACACAGGTCGGCGAGATTGTGGTGTACAATGTGGGCACCGCGATCCCGATTGTGCATAGGGTTGTCAGGAAACACCAGGGAGAGTGAGTATTTCCTTTTGTTTATGCTGGTGCTATAAGTGAATAGGGCGCTGACACCCGTTTGTAGGAAAACTCCCCTTAACCTCCTCACAAAGGGCGACAACAACAATGCCGACGATATCGAGCTGTACCCCCGTGGACAGTGGTACCTTGACCGCGAGAAGGAGGTTATTGGGAGCGTTGTTGGGTACATCCCATTCGTAGGTTACGTTACCATCATGCTCAGTGAGCATCCTTGGATGAAGACCGCGTTGTTGGTAATTATGGGGTTCCTAGTTTTCGTGCAGAGGGAGTAAGGACTCAAAGGTGTTTTTCTCTTTCTTTTACTTTTTTATGAGAGGGATATCTATCCTTGATACCCAAGAGTGGAATCGTTTGGCTTTCAAACTTGGTTGCGGGGTTCGGACACCTGTTGTATTGTAGATCATATGTTTACATCGAATTTGGAGCTTCTGGGAACAAAATAAGGGATCATCTAGGACAAAGAAACGTAAATAACGTGCAAATGTAACCAGAGAGAAAAAGAGGTCGAGAACTTCGTTGCGTTCTTATCATCTTGCAGATAAAACCCTAACCCGCGAACACTGCTCGCCGAGCCCTTCAGCTTTGTCGATCTATGTCCATTTTCTTCGGCCTGTCTATATATATCTTTCGTAAATGTTATTTGCAATCATCAGATATCAGGAAACACTCAAAACTACGGTTGATGTGCACCGAGTGACTGGCTATGATGCACAAGTAATTATATTATCACTTGGCTTATTGCAATTGGATGAGAATTCTCGCTCCTCCCTGGATTAAGTGTATCTGTTGAGTCTCTTGTCTCTAGCCATCTTCAGCCAGAATAGTCTTTTGTAAAGATTGTTCTAGCAACCGCTGCTAGCGAAAAGGCTGCGGTTTCTCCTTCGTCTAGTGCATGGCGCTTTTCTTCCTATATCTGCTTCATTATCCATCACCCCGCATCTTCTTAAATCATACCCAGGTTAAGTGATACTCCTATAAATCACGCGACAGACACAAATCTAACATAGCAGGCCTTCCAACTGAAGGCCCACATTCGCTAAGCAAGCACTCAGAACTGCCAAGTCTCGAGTGATGCTCTGTGAACAATAGTAGTATATTGCGAACCTGTCCTACAAGAGTCCTAGTATATATAAGACCCTAAATTGGCCGGAGTCTTTCCTGACTTAGCGGTGTTCTTGGGGATAACGCGGCTTATGGTAGATGATGGTCGATGCATCGATAGTGGTGCAGATTGAGAGGCCCGGGCCCGGGGCAATCGTAGCGGATCCGGAGTATATGCAGCGGATTATCTTGCCTTGTAGCTGCTGTTTATATAATTATTCGCGCGATTTAGGAAGGCTTTAAACTACACGTACTCATACAAATCTTGCGATACTATTAATAACACCCCAGCCCTATCATAATTACATGTAAGCAGATATCTTTAATTAATGATCCAGACACAGCAAGTAGGTGTGGCTTAATCAAGAGAGGCGGGTAACACAGGGAAGAAATAAACGAAGGAGAAAAGCCCGGAGTGTCAAGAGACGGGTAACGGAATTTTGTTTACTCCACATGTATGAACGTCCTCCACTCTCCACCGGCTAGCTAGATGAGAGACGCGGGCCTAACAGAATACTAACTATCAGCACTAAATGAACCTACAGTGCCAGAAACCGGGCATAGCCGATGCCGTAGCACTGCAATACTACAGTACGAGTTTCTTCCCTATTTCTGGTTACAGAGCTGGTGAATACAACGCCGAGCTCGAACGTTCCCCCTCAACTGGACATACATCACCACCACAGGCAACAGCGCAATCTAGCGTTTCCCTTCGGCGGCTCCCGCTCCCACTCTATCCATCACCCACACTGGTAGCAGAACCCCAACCAACAACATCTTTAATCCTCCCACCCAGGTCCAGGGCTGGGTGGATGATAGATGGCAGAGGCATCCATGAATTACCACTCAATACAGACAGAAAGAAAAGAAAGACTAACCCAGAAAACAACGAGTAAATGGGTTCAAAGTACCCAACCATGGACAGGAAGGCTCACAGGCCCTTGATGACACGATCAGCCCAGGATAGCCCCGGGTCCTTATTACGCCATCAGGAAACATATAGCTGGCCCAGAAGTGGGAGTAACTACCAAGCAGAAAAAATAGCAACAGATGGCACCTAGCAAGAGGTTTCTCGCCAGCTTAGTGAGCCTTGCATAAGCTTCTGATGATGAACAATCACCATATAAGTTCCTATAAGTTTCAGGCTGCAGAGAGCTACTACCTCCGCCTGGGTGCGGCAATATATGGTGCATAGTACCGCATTATGAGGTTCCAACCTAGGCAGCTGCTAATATGCACGAGAAGCACCGGAAGAGGCATCTACACTTGCACTCGGGACTGTAAAAGTCGGTAGCTACACACACACATGCCTCACGGTGGAGGCGAATGTCCAATCTGGCATGGTATTGTGGTCCTAGGATGTTGAATGCGGGATTGGCGCTATCAACCTTTCATATCTCAATACTATCCGGCGCTTGGGCGGCTAAATATACTTACACACTCTACGGAAGGGGCTCAATCCTGGGCCTACATACTACTAACTATGACTCTCTTTAACGAGCGGTGTGATTGTGAGCGGAGTACAGGTTCATGACCTTTGCTTTGCTTCAGGTTTAGGCCCAGTCAATCAAACAGCGCCCTCTAAAAGAAAAGATTTGCAGAAAAGAAAGTTCCGGCCCGACCCTGCCCGAATTTCGCGCCGAGTGATATTTGGTGACCGGGAGAACAAAGAAAGAAAGAGGGGTAGTCATGTCAGTCGGTCGGCTTTCTGGATATCTGTGGTTCTTTCCCCCGGGAAATGGTAGGTTGCGGGGGCGTGTATCTTTGGGTGTATAGGAAAGTAGAGATAGTAGGTAAGTGAGTCAGTAATCCCATTGGCCGGTGAACAATGAGCCGAGTGCAAATCTACTACCCAACATGCAGAATATATTCCAATATAGAGCTGCACCAGCAAAAGAGCAGAAAACAAAACCCCTACAACTCCATTTCCCTCTATAGAAGAGTAGTATCTACTATTTAAAAAAATTCGAGAGGAGGGTACATACCTGTCTGCATAAACCAACCCTCGGAGACTTCATGTGATTTGTCGGGTTTCTTAGGTTTACGCAATCTATTTATATGTCGACCCCGCTCGTGTGTCTTTTTGGGGGCCATAAGTAGTTAAGCCAGTGCACTTGAGGCCAACATTCAACCTCCCCTGAAAAAAATACTTATAAATACCGTTGCCACCCCCCTACAGCCCCTACATACAGATATACCACTAACAGTTGCCAAAATGTCCTCTCCCCCCCGAACCCACTACTTCGCCTACGGCTCCAACCTCTGGCTCGCCCAAATGACACAACGCTGCCCGCAGAGCACCCTCATCGGGACCGGCCTCCTCCCCTCCCACCGCTGGTTCATCTACTCGCGAGGCTACGCCAACATCCGGCCCTCGGCCCCGGACGAGTGCTACGGAATCGTCTACAGCATCACCGACGCAGACATGGCGCTGCTGGACCGCTACGAGGGTGCGCCATATATATACGAGCGTGTGGTGCGCGACGTGCAGATGCTGGATGATGGCAGGGTGCTGCCGTGCGTGGTGTATATTGACCCAATTGTGGAGGAGGGAGTGGTGAAGGAGGAGTATATAAAGAGGATTAATAACGGGTTGGAGGATGCGCGCGAGATCCCGGAGAGGTGGGTAGAGAGGTATGTGAGGCCGTATGTGCCGGCGGCGGCGTAGTGGGAGAGTGTAGTAGTAAAGTGTGGGAATATTATCGTTCATTTAGAGGCTTAAGATGTGCTTATATACGGTGCATGCAATATCGAATCTACATAACCCGTGCCCCACACACACTATGATCAACGCACTCACCCGTAAGTCTTGAGCTTACTTCTAACTACATGGACATAAGCTAGACCCAGGAATAGTCTCGCTAATCTAGCCACTAATTCCCGCCCGAGATCTAAAAGCTTAATTTTCCCAGCCAAGCCTGTGATTCAATTGTCCCATCCATCCCACCATCCCACCAACACTCACTCTACGTCACCAGAGCCTCAACCCCGCCATCCCTATCACACCCCCCCACCATCATCATCATCATATCACAGTAAACAACACACCACAATCCTCACAAAAGCTCATCATGTCCATCTCCGCTAGCAAAATAGTTTCGCAAGAGCCACTCTCCACCCAAGACGCAAAATGGGTCAAACTCGTCAAGTTTCTCTCCCTGCACCTCTCCTCCCACACAGCTCCCCCGTGCTAACAGCTTCAGGACAATCTACACAGACCCCAACGGTACCGAACGCACCTGGGAGTCCAGTGAGCGCTGCACTCGCCCGCCCGGTATTGATTTTGACGGCGTCGGCATCATCGCCGTCCTCGAGCAGCCCGGTTCCGAGCCCTCTCTCCTCCTACAAAAGCAGTACCGACCTCCCATTGGCAAAGTGAGCTCCCTTCCCTCTCCTCCCCTCACCAACCTACTAACCCATTACCACCGTAGGTAACCGTCGAGATCCCCGCCGGCCTCATCGACGCCAACGAGACCCCAGAAGAATGCGCCATCCGCGAGCTCTACGAAGAAACCGGCTACCACGGCGTTGTCGAGCCGGCCGGCGACGCGGGAGAGCGCAGCTGCCTCATGTTTAACGACCCCGGCATGTGCAACACCAATCTCCACTTCGTGCATGTCAAGATCGACCTGGCGGATGCGAGGAACAAGAATCCGAAGCAGCAGTTGGAGGAGAATGAGTTTATTGAGTGCTTTACGGTGCCGTTGAAGGACCTGTATAAGGAGTGCAGGAGGCTTGAGGCAGAGGGGTTGGCGATTGATGCGAGGGTGGGCAGTTTGGCGGAGGGGTTTGAGGTGGCTAGGAGGTGGAAGTTCTTGTAGAGCTCGGAACTAGGATTGTAGGTAGAGTAATTAGAGTGATACCAATGGTGCCGATGGGCTAATTCTCGCCGTGTTATGTTTTTTTTCTTGCTTTTTTCCTGTAACTTTTTGTGATAATTGTTGCCCTACTAGTATTTAACAACTAGGATACGTGGGAATGCTGGGTGTTAGTTAGTAGTCAATGATTAAAAGTACACCATTTGCTTTGCGGACTTGAGGGGGAAGCGGAGCGCCTGGTATCCATAGATCACCTCATCAAAACCAACCAAGAATAGACGACCTGGTATCTCTATTACAGCTAGCTAGGGTAATCTTCTCGCTTTAGTGGTGCATCATGATCCATCATCCACGCCGAGTGAGCCGCTGTGAACGGACACCTTCTTATGTATTTATCCTCATGTATAGTAAGAGGTAAGTTATTAGATGGGTAGGGAGGGAGGGAGAACTTTATGAGTATTTATTAGTTATATATTTACGAAGTTATATTATTATAGTTGATGAAATTACTCTAATTTACAACTCATGATACTAAAGACTTCTTCACAAAGACCAATAAGTACTGTACTGATAATTATAATTATATAGATATATCTATCCATCTACATCTTCAATCCCGTCCAGAGCGCCATCGCACTGAGCGCCTTCGCATCCCTTGTCTCCCTCCACAGATCCTCAAGTCTCACAAGCTTCAACGTAATCTTCTCCCCCTCATCCCTCAACCCCGTCAGCTTTCCCTTCCACTCGTCCAACTTCCCCTCATCAACCTGATGCACATACGCATAGATCTTCATAAACTCATCGCTTCCCCCGGGGCTCGGATACACCGCCTCCTCCAACCTCTCATCCTCCGCCGCCGCCAAGGTCCCCAGCGCCTTCGATGTCAAATCAATCAGTTTGTCCTCCGGTATCTCGATCCCACACTCCTCCTGTATCTCCTTTGCCGCGGCACCGGCGAACGTCCCCGAATCGTCAATCATGCCCGCGGGCAGCTCCACCATCTCGAGCGAGCCCGCGGGGATCCGCGGCTGCACGGTGAGCACGGCCCAGCGCTCGTTCCGTCCCTTAGACTTGGTCTCGAGGACGAGCAGGATTGCGACGCTGCCGCCGCGGAGAAAGACGGAGCCGGGAAGGGAGGCGCCGGAGGCGGATTTGATGTCGGTTTTGAGCTTGAGGAAGCCGATGCGGGAGCCGCCGAAGAAGTCGACGGATTGGATGGTGATTGAGTGCAGGATGTAGGGGTCGGCGTGGAAGGGGTGCTTGGTGTTCTGGGACTGCAGGGAGAGGGAGTGTTGGAGCTTTGAGAGCCAGTCTTTGAAGGGGCGGAATTCGAGGAGTTGGGATTGGGTGAGGTCGGGGGTGAGGTGGACGGTGGTGGACGTGGAGGGGAGGGTGAAGGTTGTCATTGTGCTGCGGCCGAGGAGGCTGTTGTTGGGGAGGGCGAGGCGTGAGCGGGCGATTGAGCGGTAGGAGCTGAGGAGGCTGTTCATGGAGGAGTCTGGAGATACCAGAGACAGCGGCGAGGGGCAGAGAAGTAGGAGGATGGGAATCAAGAGCGATACTATTAGGCTCTGCGCATGCATGTTTGCCGTACGTAGAGTGACGTAAGGGTGCTGTAATATAGGTATAATTCCAGAAGGCTGTCAAATGTGCATGATCATTTCCTTGATAGAGATGGCAACCTCAAAAATAAATTAATTTAGAGTATTTCCATATCATCCCGAGATATGGGATTGGGATTTTTGGAGCAGATAGTGGTCAACCGTTGATTCGTCGTTGTTGGCGGCGCGGTTTGCATGCATGGGTTGGGACGTTACACAAGGAGTTTAGAACTTGTGATCACGAGATATCACTCGTGAGGAATCCATCCCTGGCGTAGCAATGGTGTGTTCGTTAGACGAGTTTGATAATGAGCGTAGTATATTACCGGTGGTATGTTAGCTTTATTGGTTCCATAGGGAACCCTCAAGCAGCTGTAAGCTCTCAATGCTCCGATGTACTGAGCATTCAATCCATAACTAAGGTGATATTAGTGGCAAGCCGCGGAGGAGAAAAGCTTAAAGCCAGCGAGATTTCTGTGCGTCCCCAGCCCTGGCTGCTATGACAACCTCCGAAGGGCTCTTGTTGAAGCATGGTTTTGATCGTACAGTGCTGTCGACCCTGCAGTGAATTCATCCCTTTTGAAAGTGTGTGGCTTCTGGATCGGATGAGAGCGGGAGCGGGAGCGCCGTCACGTAGCCTACATGCCATGCACGAGCATACCTGTACCTACATAGAATAAAGAACATCTCATCGTCAGTTAGTGTTACACGTATACGTAACCTCGACAGCTAGCTAATAGACTGACTTCAAGTCGTCCGTCAACCTATCGGCCATCAGGTCTTTTCTGCGCATCTCTCTCTATCTCTCTCTCTCTCTCTCTGTCTTCGCCGTTCATTCTCTATAGGATATATAATCATTTCATGACGCTTCCGGCCAGCTTGGTCGGTCTACACCAAGAATCCAATCATCATGCAGCCAAACACCGGTCCGGAAACGTCACGAATTAAAGAGTAGCATGAATCCTTCGAACTGATGCCGCATTGAGAGTTCATAAGTACAAACCGTACGGGTATTTCGGCACCTCTTATACATTTTCTCTCATCTTAAAACACGTGTGTTGGTGGAGATGATATGACTAACAGCTCTACTAAACAGATATTCATCAACCTAATCCGTCAATTCCGTCAACGTGCTATGTCAGGTCGACCGGTCTTGGGTCGGCAATCCCGTACGATGGTGCCGGATGAAATTGTACAATGTCTCCCTCGGCTCGTATAGGAACTAGTCTTGTTCCACCTAATTCGTATTCCGTACTCCCTCGGCTCGTATAGGAACTAGCTTGTTCCACCTAATTCGTATTCCGTACTCTCGGTTTCGTCTCGTCCCTTGGATTCTCGACCCACAATATTTAATGGGGCGCACGAGCTCCAGGAGAAGTGTTTAACAAGGACTTAAACCTTAACACTCCTCTGTGCTCCATGTCTACTCAAGGCTCGGGTCTCGCATCTTGTATCTAGGGCGCATCAGTACCGATAGAGTACGCAGATTTAGAGATTTTAACTTTTAAGCCAATTGTGCACGCTGAGATTTAAATAAAGACCCCCGAGGGCATAAGGATAAGGGGTCCCACAACCGATTTAAGCGGAACTATATTCCTTTCGCTGGTTTGGTTGGTGGATTTGGTTCGTTCGGAGGGACCGCAACAACACAAACAGGAGATTACCTACCGCTATGTGGCCATGCCTGCGCCAATCAGTCAAGAGCTCCTTTCGTACCTGATATGCATACATCGAGGCGATGTTCTCAGGAATTTTCACCTGAACACCCTCAGCCGGGTCAGCCCTCGGTGCTTCATCTTCTAACCAATGCTCATTAAAGGCCCTGTACGACTCGCTTGGTTAGCCAATCAGGGCTGTAATATCAACCAGTAAGCCACGTTGTGCCAGAATCATCAGCATTGCAGTGCTGCAAGGGGCAACTACATCGAAACGCGTACTGCCCTGAGATGCTGCTCTAAACAGGCCCGCGAACGTCTAGTTTATCTACACTTTCAATGCTGACATGCCAGTGTGCCAATTTTTACTCGTTGATACATAGGTCTGGAAGATCGAATAATAAACGTTTAAGGGGCATCCAGTAACCTGTCACGCCGATTAGCACCAAACCATATATACACATGTTCTAGAATACTTTACATACTTACTGCATAGCAATCTATGAAGACAGCCTTAAACAGTCATGATAAGACAAGAATTATGAGTTCCCCGCTCTCCTCCCTAACCCACGTGCCTCTTATCAGCATTCTCAAAGGCTAAAATAATATTTGGAAGCAAAGTTGCTTTGTTGGAGTCATTTGATCACATGACCCGCCTATTTCTTCCTGTTTGTCGCACCTATCACGCAAGCCACCTCATGTACGAGGAACATGAGAGGGGGAAAAAGCAAAGCCATATTTGGTAGTTTTTTTCCCCTCATGCAAATTCTATTTACCCTAGTCTATGTAGGCACTTACATACTCTACGATACCAACAGAGCGTGGGACGTAGACGCGTTGTCCTGTGGGGGGCTTCTTTTCCGATTATGTACCTATATTTTTTCCAAAATATCACAACATTGATACATACAGCCAGTCATAGAAAAAAAAGGATAACGCAGGTACAGCTAGCCCTGGTCATTAAAAATTCCGAGTCAATCAGCTTTGAAACCTCCTGGCGGAGCGGGCTGCAAAGACGGCTTGGAATTGGAAAATAATATGATGTCTTCAAGGCTTTGCGCTGCATCTGGATCAACTACATCCCGCGTCATCGAAAAGCACTCGTCCTGGGTCGATCTTTGAACGAGAACTCCGTTAATCCGACGATGGATTTAGCACCTGGAACTGCTCAGCTTGTAATTATGGCGTAATAATCTGATTATCTGTGCAGCGTACCACAGATGGATTTTCTAAGTCATGGTAAGTTTACTACCCGAGACAGCTTTATATTCATTCACCATATATAGCTAACCTTTGCTCAGCTTGCTGAGGGTGCGTGCGCTCGTACTCTGGGTACTTGACGTACCTTCCTGGTTCTTCCAAATAGTTATCAGTACCAGTACGATTTCTATAATTGGCCCATCTTGCACCTTTCATGGTTCAGTCAAAGCACTTGATGCTTGTCGAGTAGGTACCCGAAGCGACGAAAATTTATTAAGTTCTTCAGTGGAATAAATAAAGGGTCTTCTTGCCCGTATTCCAAAGACCCTTGGGGCTTGGCAACCAAAATGGTAGCGCGACGAACTTAGGTTCATCCACGTAAAGTTAGTACATATCTTAATAGGGTTAGGCTAGCGCTTCACATCGATCATCCCGTCTGTGCCGGCTCGCTTGCCGACTACATTCTTCCCATCCCCTGAGTTTTTCCTAATTGGGACGCGCGTATTCCTAACATCGTAAAAGGAGTGTGGCAGTGGTGTGTATGTTCTAGGCCTCTCCACTGCGGAATGTTTACAAGCTTTCGTTGGAGATCATGGATGACAGCTGCGGGTACATACTGAATTTGTTCCCTGGGACCTGAAGGGATGTAAGGGACGAAGGAAGAAAGGAAGAACGGCGAAGCACGAGGAAAGAAGAGCCTGAAATGGTGGGTCTTCTGTAGGGAAATAAGAAAAGAAGCTACTGCGGTTATATCTCTATCCTAATAAGCCTTAAATACATCAGCCATCGTGAAAGTCGCTAATGCAGATGTACAGATGTGTTATCAATTGAAACAACAAGTGTTGTTATTCCCTGGTGCCATGCCATGACGGGACGGTGGGACAAGCGTGAATAAGAGGGGTGATGCCTCTGAAGTAATTATAATCGGATAGGTAGGTAGCCCTTCGAAGACCACCTCCTTCCCCCACGCACTTCCAATATCCGTGATAGTTAATCATTGCATCGTGAAATCGTATTCTCTACTAAGAGTGTACTTTGGGGTGACGTTTATATGTGTAGTAGTTAAGGCAGACGACATCGAATTCTGCCCTACATGCACTTTCCGGTCATGAAACTTATGTATGATGCGATTTCTCTACTGTGTTCAGCTTGGAATTTTCTTCCACCCCATATTGGTGGGGCTACTATTGCCTGCTGTTGCCAATGTGCAGGTAACCTTCTTTAGCGGCATATACCCTGTAACACCTGTGCTCGGATCGCTGCTGTGACACCGAAACGGTGCGTCGCGCGCCTGCCTGGCGCACGCAGAAAGCACTTCTTCTCTAGAGTAGAGTACCCACCCAACGAGGAAGAAACCGCCCTTACACAAAGAGAAAAGAAGAGAAACCGAACCAAACGGAAAAGGACTGACCGAAACTGAAACTCATGACTTCAGGAACATACATAGGGCGTCTGCAAAAACTGCGTTATGTAGGTACAGCAGGCACAGTGGGGTTGTGGGTAAGTATAGATCTCTTGGCTTGCGGTTATACATTCTATTTGGACTGTACCTACGTTGTACCTACTAATGCTTCAAGTGTTTTTCTCTCAGCGCGAGGTTAGATGTGTCTTTGACTCTTGCCGTTTGATTACCTAGAGTACATACGCGCAGGTAGGTTTCTGATATTCAATGTGAGGATCGAGCAATTGATTCGATGATGAGATTTTGAGCTTTCCCTATTATTTGGCTCGCCGCCTATTGGAGTTTAGGAACGGCTAGGTTGCCGCTCTCCTCGCCACCACTATGTGAACCGGCTGGCTGGTGAGGTTCATATATGGTGTCTCAGTCAAGCAGCTGGTAGGGGTAGTGGTAGGGTAGAGGTACGATTCCTAGGCCCTGCCCCCCTTTCCATTCGCGTGTTTCGTCGTCACGGGCGTCTTTCCTCTTCTCTATCAAGCGTATAAACAAAAAATAAAATCTCTATCTTTAGGTACACAATTTCTACTTTCCGCTGGTTCGACACTTAATTCACACTATTTTTTTTTCCTTCTCCGTGTAGGTACTCACAGCCTTTACCTACCTAGTTGTCTCCGCTGCTCATCCACTCTCTCTTTATTCTTGTTCCAACGCACACTCTTTACCTTACCGCCCACGACGATAGTATCAAAGTGGACACTGGACAACCAGTCCTTGTTTATTTTCTGTCTCTCTTTTCACTCTTTTATTCGCTGCACTGGGATAGCTGCCTACTCTCGCTTATCTTGAAATACTAAACCTTTCCCTTATTTGGATTTTTGCCATTTAGGATCACCTCCAATAAAAACCGGGTTGTAGCATCTGCAGGGCCAGTGTTAACCCTCCAGGATTTTTTTCCTACCAGCCTATCCTGTCTTCCAACAAAATCTAAATCTAAAAGGCACCCATACTCCCCCTTTCCCATATTTACTTTCTTCAGTTCCCACTTTTTATCTCTACTTTACAGTTGCTAGGGCTTGACTCCTACTACGGCCTACTACTATTTTTTTCTTTCTTTTCTTTCTTTCTTCTTTATTCGGTCATTCTGAAAAGTCTATTACTTTTCTGTCATTCTTTGGGACCGTTGTTCAAGTTATAAAATCCGGCCTTATTATTATATACCATTGCGGATATATCACTCGTTTTTTTATTTCCAAAAAAGCTTCGTTCGTTAACTAGTCCGTTTACTAAAATCTACTACTACTACTACAATGGGTAATTGGTTTGGAGATCTCAATCTTGGGCTGAAATATGCGTAAGTTTTTGTCCTTCTACTGTGCTGTTTTTTTTTTTTTTTTACATTACATCTATTATTTGAAATATATATATCTAACGGAGAGGGTATTTACAGCATTGTTCTTGGGTCATTGATCTTCCTGGTATTTATTGCTGGGTTTATGAAATTGTTCTATGTCAGGCAGAAGTAGGTACCCGTAATAATGATTTACCGGTTGCGGACGGCTACTAACATTCACCTCCGTGGCACAGGACCAGAAAGCTCATGGCGGTATATAATTACTCAACCTAGAAAAAAATCGTTAATAGACCCATGAAAAACTAACGAACTCCACAGGAAGCCAAAGCCAAAGCCGCCAACGAAGAAGGGAAAGTAGAACAAATTGCGCTCAACCAGCGTGAAGAAGGCGAAGGCGATCTTTTCGGTATCCGCGCCCTCGAACGGGGTTTCTACGGCGGTGTCGCGCAGTCCCGCCCTACGACGCCCACACCCGCCAGCATGTCCGCCAGCACTCTCGTACAATCCGGAAACATCCCCTTCGGCCAGGGCAGCGCCACCAGCAGCGTCATCACCATTGACGTCGGAAACCCCAAGGGCCCCGCACAACTCCCGCCCTCGAAGGTGGCAGTCGATATGCAGCTCAACGTCCCCGACTCCCCCAAGCACCCGCGCTCTCCCGAGTCCCCAAAGTTCCCGAGATCGCCCAGCCCGTTGTCGAGAGGAAGCTCACCACAGCTCGAGTCGGATATCCCTAGTAGTGGGCTCGGCCTAAATAACTACTCGTCCTCCAATGGAGGGCCAAAAATACAGAGTAATATGACCCCGATCCATAAAGTGAAAGAGCCAACGAGAGGCATGACCATTTTTTCTGACGCGGGCTCTGTGGTCGATGAAGACTCTCCGCCTAGCTCCCCTGCGGGAACAAATTTTAGTCGCCCCCCTCCACCGTCGCCACCTAGGCCGCAGATTAAGATTGATGGACCTGTAGATGATGGTAGGTTCTAAGCCTGTTGGTTGTCGGAGTGCGTCCTGTGTGACTTACGGGCGCTTATTATAGGTGATGAGCAGAACCAGAACGAGAGGTTTCCGTCGCGACGATGAGGGGTGCGGGCGCTGGAGTAGGAGCGGGTAGTAGCAGTGGTGGTGGTGCGGGTGGTGCGGGTGGTGGTGCGGGTGTCGGTGCGGGAGATCGAGAGGGAAATGGCGGTGGGATGGTGATGCTGGGTGTGGATAATGGGGACTACAACAACCGGGTTTCGTCGGGGTCTCTATCGGACGTCTATGACTCGTATTATGATGGGAAAAACCGGGACTCGGGTTCCAGTACTGCTTGAGGCCAGCTTCGACCTTAATAATATTCGCCCGAAAGCGGCATTACTTTTACGAACAAAAAAATAATTGATTATTGAAAGTACCCTTTTTTTCACCCGATGGACGACACCAACAAAAAGAACCGAGAGATTTAAAACGGCCCCCAAACTCAACAACAACAACATGCCCCCCCTAACTGTGTCCATGTTCGTGCATACATATTCTTAATATAATGCTGTAACTTGTCAACACATATGCATCATCATCACCATCATCATCACCTTCTCTCTTTCTCGCTCACTTACACTCACTCCCCGACCGATCGATCGCGATGTTTTATATGACCCTTATTTTCTGTCTTTCTTTTTGTTACTGTTTGGATATTTCAACTACTATTATACAATCAATGTACAGGCCTAGCTCACTCATCATGTTCCCAATTGCGTGTATGATGGTAGCGCCTTTTCCGTTATATTCTTAATGTTTTTTTTTTTTGGAATTGGAATATTCCAGGTTCGGATCTTTTATCTTTTTCTTTTTTACCAGCGGGCTTGCGTTTTGCGATTTTTTATGTAAAATGGAGATGTTTTAGCTTGTGTAGAGGGGGAAGTTGAGAGGGGTGGAGAGGAGAGCTAGAGACTAGGGGAGGGAGGGGGGTAAAAGTAATACAGGGAGGTGGGGATTGTGATTTTGTGAGATAGCTGTACTGTACTAGGGAGATGTTCAAGATATAGGTATATATACTTTGCTATATACATACCCCCTCGAGTTGTTATGTCATAAGTAGTTGGTATATTCATGCAATTGTCGTGCAATTGTGGTTAACGTTGTGGCCGGTGCCCTATCTATTTATTCTCGAACCCCCCTAACCTGCCTACTAGCTAGGCAGGCAGGCGGGTGGCCGCAGGCGCGGGTGCGGGTGCGGGTGCGGGTGCGGCCGGTGCCATTGCATTTGTTCTTTCTCGTTTTGTTTTCGTCCCAGCTTACTGTGCAAGCTGAGGCTGGCCGGCCGGCGTCTTGAATAGTATTTATCTACTTGTACTTAATATCTAGACGATAATTCCATTGGCTCATTTTTTGCTTGTCATCAACCTTGAGATTTCCCCAATTTTGCAAGCATCGGGACATCAACCCAATAGTAAGCTTAAGCTCTAAGCACAATTCCGGACACAGACCCTGACGAGGCTAAAACTTTTGGCCCTCCCTGGTAGATGTGGTTCCCATCGTCACGTTGCGGTAATTCCAAATAGTAGTTCTTTCTTCACGTGCAATGGAGTGAGTGATACCCTGTGCGTTACGTAGGGTGAGGAGTGAGAATTGGTGATACCGACGTACATGTGAGTTGAGTCGATTGAGTTGACTGACGAAAAAGGGGGCCATTCCCCGACATGTGAATGTGTGAATGTATCTACTTCCATGTAGATGTGCTCTATCCAGTTAGTGAATGGTTCGAGGTTGGGCGTGGAATGGTTCGAATTATGGTCTGTTTTTTGTTGCTAGGTTTTCTTTTTTCACGTGTCAGACCATTGCAACGTATTTTTACCCCTTGAATTGGAGTTGGTCCCAACCTTCCTTTCTTCCTCCGATTCATGCACCACAACGAGTGTTGAAAGAGAAGAGAAGCTCCCCAGCCAGCCACATCCACATAAAGACTTCCGTTGCTGCCCCCCCCGACTGTTTCTCTTCTTTTCTTTTTCAACCCTTTTGCATCTCACCGGTGCTGCACTCTTGCGTTACTTGCCTTGCCTTGCCCACTACCTACGTATCTATCTATCTACCTATACCGACCTACCCGTAAAGCTTAATACAACACCCAATGGCAACCCAAACGAAACCAAAGAGGCGCGAAAACTCATACGAGGTCGTCATCGTCGGCGCCGGCGTCATCGGCTGCGCGCTCGCCGCTGCGTTCGGGAAGCAGGGCCGCCAGGTCCTGCTCCTGGAGCGTGATCTCTCGGAGCCTGATAGGATTGTGGGCGAGCTGCTGCAGCCGGGGGGTGTGGAGGCGTTGGTGAAGTTGGGGATGAAGGGTGAGTTTTTATATTCATTTTGTTTTGGTTGGCTGGATGGATTGGATTGGATTGATGATGGATGGGGGGATTCATGAGGGAATTGGTGGGAATTGATGCTGATGATGCGTGCGGGTGATGGTAGATTGCTTGGAGGGCATTGATGCGATCCCGACGTATGGCTATGAGTGCATCTACCACGGCGAGAGGGTCACGATCCCGTATCCGAAGGGCCCCGACGGAAAGGCGCCGGAGGGGAGGACGTTCCATCACGGAAGGTTCATCATGAAGCTGCGCGAGGCGGCGAGGAGAACTCCGAAGTAAGTCTGCGGGTGTGCGGGCGGGGGTGTGCGGGGTGTATATGCATGTGTGCTAACCGGCGGGTGAATTGTGCAACAGCGTCACAATCATCGAAACCACCGTCCGCGACGTCATCAAGAACAACGCCACGGACCAGGTCCTCGGCGTCATCTGCAAGCGCAAGGGCGCCGACGCCCTCGAGGAGCACTACTTTGGCGCGCTCACCGTCTCCGCAGACGGCTATGCGTCGAACTTCAGAAAGAAGTGCATCAACAAGAAGCCGCAGGTGCGGTCCAACTTTGTCGCGCTGGAGCTCAAGGACGCCGTTCTCCCGTCGCCGAATCACGGCCATGTGATAATGGGCAACAACCCGCCGGTGCTGGTGTACCAGATTGGCACGCACGAGACCCGCATGCTCATCGACATGCCGAAGATGCCGAGCGCGAAGGACGGCGGCGTGAAGGCGCACCTCAAGAACGTGGTGCTGCCGGACCTGCCAGAGTGCATCAGGCCGTCATTTAAGGCCGCGCTCGAGGCAGATAGGTTCCCGAGCATGCCGAACTCTTTCTTGCCGGCAACGACGAATACGACGCCGGGGATGGTGCTGCTGGGCGATGCGATGAATATGAGGCATCCGCTGACGGGCGGTGGCATGACGGTGGCGTTTAATGATGTGGTGTTGGTCACGGAGTTGTTGAGCCCGATGACGGTGCCGGATCTGGAGGATACGGGGTTGGTGCTGAGGCAGATGTCGACGTTCCATTGGCAGCGGAAGTCGTTGACGAGTGTGATCAATATCCTTGCGCAGGCACTCTACTCGCTGTTTGCTGCGAACGGTTCGTCTCCCCCCTTCCTCCCTCACATATAAACCCTACTAACAAACAGAAACACAGACGACCGCCTTAGAACGCTCCAAAGAGGATGCTTCGAATACTTCCGCGTCGGCGGCCAATGCATCGACGGGCCCGTCGGGCTCCTTGCCGGAATCATCAGGCAGCCGATGGTCCTGTTCTACCACTTTTTCGCAGTCGCCTTCTATAGCATGTGGCTCATGTTCGCGAACAGCGCGGTGGCCAACTGGCCCCTGGCGTTTGTCAAGAGCTTTGGCGTGCTGTATAAGGCCTGTGTGGTACTGATGCCGTATATCTTTTCCGAGATTAGAGCTTAGTGGGCGGGCTCGTGGAGGGGATGGGGAGGGGGATGGGGGGGACTTCTTGTATTATAGACTTTTTTCTTTTCTTTTTGACCTTTTGACTTTATCATTTTTTGCTGTTGTTGGTAAAGCGAGTTGCGTTTTTTTTTTTTTTTAATTGGGGGATGAAGATGTAATTGTAATTTAATGAAGGCTGAAGGGGCTATGATGATGATTTGAGTTGGCTGTTCTGTTTTGTGCTGTTTGTTGAGGAGGGGAGGAAAGGGGGGGTTGACGGACGATGATCTTCTTTCTTTCTTTATTGTGCTTGTTTGCGGAGGTTTGTGGGTGCTTGTGGGGGCTCGTAGTGAGTAGTCGTTAGAGATACTCCGTAGCTAAGTAGCCCTATGGAGAGCATTATCATACCTTCAATGTATCAATGATGGTTGTGGTGGTCGTGTTAGTGTTATTCATGGCAGTGACAATAACCGGAGGAGAGATATGGTAGAGAGGGTACGTTTGATGGGTAGATATAGAAGCCCAGCACGCCCAGGTGTAGTGGGACCGCAGGCGTAGCGTCATGATGTGTCACTCGGCACCGCTATCCGGGGGGGGGGGGGGGATTGTAGGTCCATCGACCACCGGACGATGGTACGGGATGGTCTGTACAGAAGAGCTGGTCTGGTCTACCTGACCGATGGTTTTATATACGCAGTACTCTGGGGCCTCGGTATGTGAATATAGCCAACTAGAAAAAAGTGAAATGCGGCTTCCCGCAACCTGCAAAAACTACTATTCAGGCAGACTACTATTCAGGCCGGCAGCCCAACCGTTCCGCCCCTTTAATTACCCACTGAACAAATCCAAAGCTCTTCCCAGTATCCAGCCCATTTCTCATTAAAAAACTTTTATCTACATACCCCACCCCACCACCACCGAGTGACACGCCATGTCCCACCCACCCACTACATCTATTCCACCTCCTTCCTCCCCGCGAAGAACTTCTTCTGCTCCCTGCACTTCTCGCTGACACACATTGGGCACCGCAGCCCCAGCTGCGTGCTGGTCCTGGCGCCGCCGCTGAGGTGCTCGTGCGCAATGTCGGCCAGCGCCTTGATGAACATGGGGTCGCCGTTGAGCGACTCTGCGCGCTTGATGCCGGGCTGCTTGGACTCTGCGATGATCTCGAGGTCGAGCTCGTGGAGGGTTTCGATGTGGTCGGCTATGTGGGTGTTAGGTTAGTACTGGAGCTAGATTTGGGGGGGGGGGGGGGGGCTTTACAAGTGAAAGCGATAGGGATGAGCAGTAGGTTGGTCTGCCCCTTCTTGACATACTCCTCGACGGTATTACTCGTCTGCGCGCCCAGCCACGGCCTCGGCCCCACCTGCGACTGCCACACCAGCCGGTACGGGTTCTTGAAGCCCAGGCGCTGCATCACCGCATACACCGTCGCCGCGACCTCGGCCGGATACGGGTCCCCGCGGTTCACGACCGACATCGGCAGGCTGTGCGCCGAGAACAGCAGCACCACGCCCCCCCGCTGTCCCTCGGGGTACGTCGCCAGCGACGCCTCAATGTGCTTGGCCACCGTGTCGACCAGCCCCTTGTGCGTCGGCCACCGGTCGATGACGCTCCACTCGATCTGCCCCGCGGGGTCGTACTTCTTCGCCAGCCGCCACAGCTCGTTGAGGGAGCTCCCCGTCGTCGAGCACGAGTATTGGGGGTACTGCGTGAATGCTACTGCGCGCCGGATGCCGTCGGCCTGCATCTGCAGGAATGTGTCTTCGGTGAGGGGCGCGGCGTACCGGAAGGCCACGTACGGCTTGTGTGGTGCGGTGGTGGGGTGCAGCTTGTCGAGGAGCTTGCAGGCCTCGGTGGCTTGCAGCTCGGACCAGCGGCGGATGGGGGAGCCGCCGCCGATGACGGAGTATTGGGCTTCGATCTTGGGGGTGCGGCGGCGCGCGATGAGGGGGCCGAGGTACTTCTGTAGGGGGCCGAGGGGGATGAGGTCGGCGTCGGCCTAGTGGGGTGTTAGCGGTGTGTGTGTGGGGGGGGGATTGGGGACGTACGAAGAGGCGGGAGAGGAAGTCGTGGACTTCGGGGACGGTGCTGGGGCCGCCCATGTTTAGGAGGACTATTGCGGTGCCGTCATTGGGCTTGTGTGCTGGTGATTGGGTGGTGGTTGCGGTGGCTAGGCTGCGGGCTGCGGGGACGGCGATGCGCGGCGAGAAGAAGGCGCTTGGGAAGGTGCTGGTTCTGGCAAGCTGCTTAAGGGGTATTCGGGAGGCCATTTTTTTGATGCAATTGAGGTGGTGATGGATTGTCTCAGGTGGTGATGTAAATGTATCTAAAGGTGTGTGGTGTTGAAGTTACCTTGCACCGCGGGCCTGGCCGTTATCTTATCGATCGTGGCCAGAAGTGGTTGACGGTGGCGATCGGTTGCGCGCATGCATTGTATTACTAACAGATCATGAGCAATCAATCGCTTCAAAAGGGCAGCCAGCCGAGGCCTAGAATGCCCATTTCCATCGGGGGATTGCGATCTGGAAATTCCCTCAAAAGCATCTAGAAACCGCATCGGAGATTTCAGTTGCCGAAGATGATCAAGTGCCCTTTGCTGTATGTACCCACTAGGAGATATTGACAAATCCCTCCCTACCTGATCGACAAACCCCAATGATACGAGGCCAATTTGTAGAGATCCCAGTTAGATCCAGTGGGCTAGCGTAAATACGGAATAGTGCTATTTTGGGGGGGTAGTTGACCGAGATAAACAGGCGTCATGAACTATCACTCGTTCAAATTAAGGCGAGGGTGGGGTTTTGCTCTTGAGAACAATTTCCTGAGCAAAAAAAAACAGAACGTCTCTTAGTCCTACCACATGAATTAATACTAGGTAGTAGAGTGTTGTTATCCTGCCAAACACTATTATCGATGGGGTGGAAGGTATGAACGGGGCGAGGACAGAACCCAGCGAGAGTTTGATATGTGCACCACGACACATGATGTATGTGACCGGTATGCTTAGCCATAAATGAACGATATCTCCGCCAGATACCCAGCCTACCTACATGTACTTACCTACCAACCCCACGCCACGGCGAATAGTGGTGTGGTGGTATCCCTTAAGCTGTCGATGCTGACCCGCCCCCCCCTATAACAGAGGAATTAGATTTTGTATGAGAGATCTATTATTTGATAAGAGAGATAGTGAGATCTGTTAGTAAAGCCACACCAAATTCGGCTTTTTTTTGGGGGGGGGGTGGGGGTGGGTCAGCATTTTCGCGACATAATCCATCCTGGACGCACCTGCAAAGCGCAGGGCCGTCGTGCTGCAGCTGCAGCTGCAGAAGTCAAGGAAACAAACGCGGGGTTCAGAGAGTCCACGGGACCACGGGACCACGAGTAGCTTTGGGGCTTTCCTTTCAGCCAAGTTGGCCTATATAGCGTCCTCTGTTCCCCTCTCGCGCGGCTTTTTGGACCGTATTGTACTATACGTAGTGTTGGAAAAGTGATCAGGTGTAGGAAGACTCAATAGGCGATAGGATGGATGGTTCTATTATGATTACGAAGGAGGATGAAAGCCTATCGATCTACTTATACATGTAAAGGTGACATTTAGTGGGGCTAGACTGTGGGCACCGTTACTGAGAGCACCTTATAGCAGGGTTAGGTGAGGATATGTGCCGCCAATGTTAGAGGTTGTGATAAAGAGACACAAACTAAGGATGGTATTGTGGTAATTTAAAATTCTACCTTCCTGGCCCATGGCAAACTAGGACGATAAGGCAATAGCCACTTTATCTAGAAAGAAAAAAGAAGCTTCGTCTGCACATCCCAAATAGGGCGGTAGTAAACACAGGATCTCAGGACATGTGCATGTATTTACTACATACATGTATACACCGGCCCATGGCCAGCTACATGCACCTACAGCCAAATTATCTAATTGCTACTTTTCATGAATCTTTGAAACAACAGCCCGACGAGAAAGAAAGAAAAAAGACACAATCTCCTCTAAACCCAGCCATAACTCCAAATTAGCCATTTTTATGTTCCCCTCCACCGCGGCATTAGTCTACTAATACTAACTATGTATCTAGCTACTCCCTAAGCTGGAACTTGACCACCTCAACATCCAGCGTCTCCAGATCCACCACCACGACCTCCCCCGTCTCCGCAAACTTCGGCACCAAGACGACTCTGCACCTCTGGCCCTCCGCGCCCTCGACAAGACTGGTTTCGTACCTGTCCTGGTTCCCGATGAAGAACACCTGCGGACACTCCTCAATCACGAACTGGTCTTGGTCATTAAACGGATACGACCCTACACCTCAACATTAGCACTCCTCACCACCCTAGTCACACACTAGTAGAAGTAGAAGCAAACTCACACAACGTATCCGGCGCCGTCGGCGCCACCACCCTCCACCTCAGCAGGCGCTCCGCCATCGCCAGCCGATCATCCCCCTCCACATACTTGTACACATCATCCAGCGTCTGCCCGCTCGTGCCCAAAAAGCCCACACCGCCAATCTCCGCCGCCCACGGGTTCGTCGCGCGATCAAACGTGCTCCCGCCATAGCCCTTCGCGGAGCTAAAGATGGCGGGGTGCAGCGGCTGCTGCGGCATCGACACGTTCGCCGGGTCCGTCTCGCCGGGCATGACGGTGACGTGCAGCGACGGCAGCAGCTGCGAGAGGAAGTTGTCGAGCGCGAGGGCCGGCGAGGCGTTGTACGCCGACGCATCGTACCCGTACTTCTTGGCCTTCTCCTCGCCCGCGGGGACAGGCACGCTGAGCGGCGCGCCGAGCGAGTTGCCCGCGAGCACGAGCCGCACAACGGTGGACGCTGTGTCCTGCTCGGCCTGGTCGCCCAGCTCGCCGAGGAGCCACTCGGCGAGGAGGTCCGTGGCGAAACTCTCCTTGAGCCCGCCGCGGAACGAAAGGCCGCTGCAGAGCACAACCTTCCCCTTCCCCTTCCCCTTCCGCCCCGACTGCTCCGTCTGCGTCTGCGGCGGCAGGTCCGGGATGATGACATCCAGCACCTCAAAGTCACCGTCCTTCGTCTCGCTGCCCATCACAGCAACCACACACCCCGTGACGAGATTCTGCGTGCCCAGCATGCCGCCGACGAGGCGCAGCCGCCCGCTCTCGTCCTCGAGCAGCACGCGGTCGCGCCCCGGGTCCGTGTACTTTGCGCGCGGCGGCGGCGCCGCGAGCCAGTGGTCCTTGGTGATGTCGTCGAGGATGTTGGGCTTCAGCGCCATGTCCATGTAGACCGTGCCGGAGATCCAGCAGAGCTCGCCCTGGCGCACGTCGAGCACGCGGTCGCAGTGGTGCACGGCTTCGCCGGCGATCGAGGTGTCGTCCCAGGCGGACAGCGCGGCGGCGTCGACGGAGGGTTTGAGCGCGGCGAGGCGCAGAAAGTACATGGTGGAGAACTGCTGCTGGTAGGTGCGTGTCTCGATGAGGAAGCGGGGGTTGGGGATGTGGTCGCTTTGGAGGCGCTGGAGGGAGGCATATTTCCGCGAGGAGCTGTGGGGGGGGGGGGGGTCTACGTTAGCTGGCTGTCTGGCAGCAATAGAGCAGTAGAGCAATAGAGCAATAGAGCAGTAGAGCAGTAGAGCAGTAGAGCAGTAGAGCAGTAGAGCAGTAGAGCAGTAGAGCAGTAGAGCAGTAGAGCAGTAGAGCAGTAGAGCAGTAGAGCAGTAGAGCAGTAGAGCAGTAGAGCAGTAGAGCAGTAGAGCAGTAGAGCAGTAGAGCAGTAGAGCAGTAGAGCAGTAGAGCAGTAGAGCAGTAGAGCAGTAGAGCAGTAGAGCAGTAGATAGATAGAACAGGGTGCACATACTCGGGAGCACGCATCAGAGCGTCAATTGCGCCCTTGGACGCACCTGATGATGAAGCCATGTCTGGTTGTTGAGGATTTGTGAATTCTTGCCGTTGGGTTGGGTTGACGCGGTGGAAGGTGGAAGGGGAGGACGCGTCGGGAATCCATTTTACGCGGTACGGGTTACGCGCTAGTCCGCATGTGGGTGGGGGGTTTCATGATCCGTCACTCGAGGGGGGGAAGGGGAAGGAAGGGGAGTCTACACAGGCATTCTTTCGTTTTCGCTGGGAGTGTTTCTATAGTGCGTTCGGTGTATTCGGACAGCATCTGGTGGGCTGGGCAGCTGTTTCCCTTCTCTTGCAAGGCGAGTGATGGCCGATGGTGATGATGGTGATGGTGATGGTATATACCGTGCCTGTACCAGTGAGGGCCGGAGTGCAACACCCCCTTGATTAATCGAGATTCCTTTCCTTCCTCCCGCCCCGCCCCTTGCATCATTACGTGATGCCGGGTCTCTGTTGACACACCGACGTCTCTCTCTCGGGGTTGACCCGTCTGGCTGTTTGCTCAAGTAGGAAAGACCAACCAACCCTAACCCTCAGGAGAGAGCAGGAGAGAGCAGGAGAGGCACGACATATATCCCGGCCGGGAAATAGCCAGGACGACAGAAACCCTGTTTCGGAGCTTCAGATTGATTCATTGGCCGTCACTCGTCTGCGGTGAAACTTTGTGTCGGCGCGGAAAGGATAGGATAGGAAGGGGGGAAGGGAAGGGAAGGGAAGGGAAGAGTGTGAGTGAGACATGCACATTCAATCCTCATCTGAGATCGAGCAGTTAGATACCGGTTCTAAATCTGGAGACTTGGGCAGTAACTTTAGGGAGACCGTCACTCGCCCATACGGTTCAGATTCAGATTCAGAGCAGAGCCCCCCCCCCCCCCCCCCCCCAAACAACATCATGCAGCGTACCGGTAGATAGTAGAGTATGTAGAAGTGAAGAGAAATCGCTTCCATCCCGATTCGCGATTACAAACAAACCCTGTAGACTTGTCTGCCCTCTCTCACGCGAGCGGGAAAGAAGGGAAGAGAAGAGGAGAAAGGAAAAACCTGACACATCCCCCCATCCCAGTCAGCACTGAATGTGAATGATAGCCCGCCCATCACGATAATCACGGTCACCGCGCTGCTCACCCAGAAGGGGATTCCCGCTCCACCTCTGTTCCCTGCAATTAAACGAAACCAAGCAAGCCAACCCTCTCTCCCATCCCCCTCGCCACAGCTGTGCGGTGATGTTTACGGTGGTGGCAGAGAATATTCGAGTGCATGCGACCATCACGATCATCAACCCCAGCTAGTCCCTCCCAGACCTATCGATAAGGCCCTCCCCCCTGCAACTGTATGTAGCTCCTGCAATGCATGCATAACTGCACGACATCCACGAGAGCTCTTCCTGCCTGCTTACCGAAGAAACGAACGAAACCTCCACCAGCCAGCGGAACCCAACCCAGCCAACCAAACCAACCACCACTGACTGCTCCCGATAAACATCGCTCTCACCTTCCACCATCCCCCCCAGACAAAAAAAAAAACAGACGGACCGTCCCGTTCGCTTCATCTTACGCACCGCACCCACCTACAGTCAGCTAACCTACAGCTAGCTACTACATCCACACAGAAATGTCCTTCTCCTCGACGCCCAGCCCGAGGCCGGGGACGTTGGTGTGCACGCACAAGAACACGGCGAGGTGTGTTCTCACGCTGCCTGGGTGCTGTGCGTGTTCAGACTTGAGGCCGCATACGCCGAGTTACTTTGTCTATGTCGACGGTATTGGAAGCGTGCCGCAGGGAACCAGATGGAAGTGAGTGCCTGACCGACTGACATCTATCTCTCCACCTGCTTACTCTGCTTTACCCCCCCCCCCCCCCCCCCTTTCAACTACTACTCTACTTTACTCTACATACCCCAAATACCCAATACCCCCCTTGGCAAGTGAGCTGATTTGGTTTCGGTTTGTTTACAGCTCGTATTGCGATCATTGTAAAGGTACATATCTCCCTTTCTCTACCTCATTCTTTCTCCTTTCTCACCCTTTTTGCCTCCCTCCCTCCTGCCCACACTACGCCTCCCATCCCATCCATATATGCACCTTATATAAACAAAGCTGTCGCACATCACGGCTAAGGAAAGAGAAACACAAAAAAGATCATTTCCCTATAAATATCCTCCTCCCCACTTTGTTGCTTCCCTCTCACCCCCTCATGATGGCTGTCGCCTAAAACCATTCTCTCGCACACAGTCGCGCTTGATAATTAAAACTATCCACACACAGCTTATTGGGAGTGCCAAATCCGGCGCGCCGGCATATCCGCCTCCCTGTCCCGCATACCCGACTTCCCGCGCTCCAGCGCCTTCGACGGGCCCCGCTCCCCACGCCGGACGTTTGCGAGCGCCTTCTCGCAGATGGAGCACTACACCTCGAGCGGGCCCGCGCGGCCCGCAGCCTACATCAGGCCCGGCAACATGCGGCGAGAGGAGCCCTTACAGAGCGTTGAGGGCCCGCCGCCGCGATTGCAGCGGGACAACCACCACCACCGCCACCACCACCACCACAGCAGGGTCAGGAGCGTACCTACATCCCCGGACCCAGAAGCACGGGCTTCGCGGGTCATACAGCGCCCACAGAGCATACTGATAAGCCGAGTCGGGGGAGTGGAGACGCCGCCGTCGCCGGTGAGCCCTGAGGAGCCGCCCCCGTCGTTGAATCACCTTGGCCATAATGACATCATGAGACGGCAGCAGCAGCGACTGGATGCGCTGCGGCATGTTGCTCCGCCTATACCGCGTACTTACAGCGATACGTCGAGTATGGGATCCATGGACGCCCAGGCAAGTACCACGAGCGGCACCGTAGCTGACGATATTGAGATCCCGCCTCACTCAAGGGGGCTGCTCTCGTTCGTTGAATCCCGCGCACAGATCACCGATATCGAGAACCAGCTGGACAGGCTACACGCGCGCATGATGATGGGGACCAGGAACCGCGACATGCCGCGCGACTACCGCGCCAGCGGAGTCCGCCAGGCCACGCCCCGGTCATACACCCGGCTGCAGCACCAGGCCGTCCCGCACCGGCCCAGCCGCCGCGAGACCTTCTCCGCACTCGACGAAGCAGACCGCACCTGGTCCTCCGTCGCATCCGTGACATCCGCCACCACCGACAACTCCCTCGAAGTCCACATCTCGCGCACACCAGACCTAGTCCCCTCCCGCGCCGTCACCGAATACTCCTCGCAGAGCGAAGTCTCCCCGAGCGAGGCCGCACCCAGCGAGGCCCCGCAGAGCGAAGCCAGCACCACAACAAGCTCGCCGACAAACCAGCCGCTCTGGTCCCTCGCCAACAGCGTGCAAGACATCGAGACGGAGCTCGCCCACCTCTCCGAGGGCACCGCACGGCGCTCCGCCGAGCTCGCGTCGCTGTCGCAGCAGCTCGAGCACCAGACGCGGCAGTACGCGGCCGACGTCGGCAACCGCGACCCCGACATCCTCGGCCGCGCCAACGAGGGCCTCCGGCGCCTGCGGGAGCTGCGCGAGCGCCGCGAGCTCGGTGACCCGCAGGAGCAGATCCGCCGCGTGTGGGGCAATGTCGACGACGACGACTACGTCTCGCCCGTGTCTGCGCTGTAAGCAATCCCCGAATCCCCGGATCCCCTCAACCCCAAACGTAAAAAAAGCGGTGGATGACTAACAGCGCACGCAAGGTTCCAAAGATCTTGGGAAGCATACACCCGCCGCCAACAGCTAGAACAAGAAGGGCGGCGCCACGACCCCGTGTCGGCCTGGTTCGACCCCGCACCCGCTGCCCACGACGGCAGCGGCGGCGTGTCGGCGTCGCTCGACCCGCTCGCGGCGTCCGTGAATGAGGTTGTGGCGCTGCTGCGCAACTTCCGCGAGAGCCTGGGCGGCGACCAGGCGGGGCCTGTTGACCGGGCGGTGGAGGTGCTCGTGCAGCTGCGCGGCGAGATGCGGCGGCGGGAGGGGCTGCGGGCGGTGGGGAGGCGGCCGAGAGTCTCGAGGGGCGGGGGGATGAGGGCGCATTGGGAGCCGCCGAAGGGGCTGGATGATGATGAGACGAGGCCGCCGCCGGTGGAGGAGGCGGCGTTGAGGCTGGATTGCGAGTGTAAGATTTGCTTTGGGCAGGTGGCGGATACGTTGTTGTTGCCGTGTAGTCATTTGGTGCTTTGTGGGGTATGTGCTTTTTTTGTCCCTTCTTTCCTTTCGTGTGGTGGTGGTGGTGCGGTGTGGTTTGGGTTGAATTTTTGCTGATGGTGGGGGTGTGCGGGGGATAGTGGTGCGCGAACCAGATGGGCGTGAGTAAGGGGACGGAATTCTCGCCGAGGATGGTGCAGTGCCCCGTGTGCAGGACGGAGGTGCTGGATCGGATCAAGGTGTTTCGGGGATGAGGGCCTCTTTTTTGCAATCTTCAGATATACAAGGATACCTTTTTTTTTTTTTTTTTTTTTTCCTTTTTTTTCCCTTTTTTGTTGCTGGATTTTTTTTTTTGGAACTTTGGACTTGGACTTTGGACTTATATACCCCCGTTTTTTACTTTTTATTTTCTACTTTTCTACTTTTTTTGCTTTTCTTTTCTTTGCGGTCGACACCTACCACCTACCTACACCTACCTACACCTACCACCCACCACCACCACCCATCTACCACTCCATACCCTAAACCCTCCTCCTCCTCCTCCTCCTCCTCCTCCTCCTCCTACTACTACTACTACTACTACTACTACTACTACTACTACTACTACATGTGATATCTTGCATCATATATATACATCTGTACTTTAGCCTCCTCCTCCTCCTCCTCCTCCTCCTCCTCCTCCTCCTCCTCCATCTTTTTTTCCCTCCCTCTTTCCATCTGCGTGGGTTTTTTGCTATGTAGGCGTTCTTTCCCCCTTCCTTCTCCTTCTTGGGCAGTCTGTCTGGTTTTACATTCTGGGCCCCCCCCTTTCCTTGGTTTTTTTTTTTTTTTGTTGCAGAGATCTTGTAGACGATGGTGTGTGGTGTGTTTGGGGGGGGGGGTGGGGGGGAGCGTGTGTAGTACATGTAGTAGTCTGTGTGTGTGTGGCGGGCACTGTCTGTGTGTAATGGAGGTCTACGTATACGGATCGGGCGGGTATTATCTATTGATAGTGAATGGAGCACGAATACGAGTACGGGGGTGGTGGTGGTGGTGGTGGTGGTGGTTTAGAATGAGTGCGGTTTGGGGGGGGGGGGGGGGGGGGGGGGTAATATCAAGATGAGAAAAGACGAGGGTGCTAGTCATGACCAACGGGACCGAACGGTGGCTATTCTGTATATGTAGCCCGCAGCCTGTCCCCCGCCCAGTCTCGCTCGAACGCTGAGCGGGGTCCCCGTTAATTGGACCAGTCCCTGGGTGATACGTTCAGCAATTACACATTTACATCTAGATCTAGTTGGGCTAGATCTCTCTACCGCTGCGAAAGGTTTCTGTTATGTTTTTCATGTGCACGCCGAAAGAACCAGGCATGAACCAACTAGTCGTTTTACTTCAAAGAATACAACAGTTAATACAGAACAAAAAACCCCAAGTCGGCCAAGCCCGCATGGCTACCGAGTGATACCGTATGATCCAATTTTATGCATCGCCCAAAGAAAAGAAAAAAAGAAAAAAAGAAAACCAAAAAAGCTTCCATGCACACCAGCCATTCTACAAAGCTTACGTACTAGGGGTGTAGCGAAAAGTGATCAGAATCAGATAAGACAAATACACGTATTCACCGCAATATTCACTTCACTTATCAGATTCTGATCACGGTACATACATGAAAGTCAACACAATGCATGCTGTGGTCTCTTATCGACGATAGAGCCTACCCCTCGAATCAATTCTCGAACCCCTACCATTCGACCACTCATTGTCGTCCCCAGAACCCGAATACGTGTAGGACGCCTCGGGCCACGCCCTTCCATCGTGCTCCAGATACACTCCTCCTCCATCATCATCATCATCATAATAGTTCTCGCGCGTGCTCTCCGAGCATCCCAGAGATCCCTGGTAGTTTTCACAAACATCCGCCGACTGGTGGGAGCACTGTTCAGAATAAGAACTCGGTGGGCCAGGATGGCCAGTCCCGTAAAGGATCATTTCTCTTCCGCGATGGCCTACCGACGAAGAAGAAGAAAGGACCGGTGCTACCACAGTTTCCTCGGAATCTGAGCTCGAGACCGAGTATGAACTCGAATCGGATAAATGGTAAGAGTTGCGAGATACTTCGTGACGGGAGGTTGAAGATGTGGTCGAGATGGGCGGAGAGTGACGGGAAGGCTGAGAAACCGGGTGGCCGCGGAAATATTCTGAGGCTCCAGGCCTCTCTATGCGGCCGGATCCGAAATCACGAGTGCTGTTATATCCGGGGCCATACTGCACCCACTCACCCCCCATATCATGGGTAGGTTCATGCGCAGGAATTACATATTCATATCCAGCGCCAGTGCCAGATCTGCTAGTAGATACTCTCTCAGGCCGATAATAAGAATCATCAGAAGCCTCCGACCGATGAGAGCTGGACGTAGCACGCGCAGAAGCCGCCGCCCTCGTCGTCTCGGGAGGCGATTGACGAGACCGATCATAAGACCCACGGTCTGCAGCCTCATGCCGATCAACTCCATACCCATCAAACGGCGGTGGCTGTTGTTGTATCCCTCGCATGCGACCACCTCTGGTCTCTCTCTTGTACCCGTCTTCGCTGGCCATGGGTAAATATTCGCCAGGCTGAAGGTACCTCGACCCGGAAACACGCGCTGGCTCGTTGGGCCTAGGACTGCCTATTTCTAGACTAAAATCTTCCATTCGTCGTCCTTGATGGTCTGCCGTGGAGGCTTGTACTCGCAAATCGACCTGATCACAGGTCGAGTTCACGGAGATTCTGGCTCCGCCGCAGTTTACTTTAAGGTTGTGAGGCATTATTGTAGATTGGGTTGGTTGTGAGAATGCCGATGAAAGAATATTTGTTGCTAATAGATATCTAGTATCGATGGGGTATGGAGATGTTGAAAGAATATTTGTTGCTGGTGGGTGTCTAGTATCGATGAGGCATAAAAATGTTGATTGTATGAGTAGATGGTGTGCGAGTCTCTGTAAAGAAACAGGTGAAGGGAGAGCAGTTTCTGTATGCAATATATTTTGTACTGAGTATGGTAGAGTCAGGATCCAAGTAGTGGCACAGAAAGAAAAATTTAAGGCAATACGTCTGATCGTGACTTTATACTACCTCAAATGTCAATGATCAATAATTTGTTCTCCGCTCAAGACCGAACGCCCTATCTATAGAAACGAACCTGAAACGTGATCAACTACATGTACTACTGAAAGCCCCTTATCCTCTCAGCTGATATTAGAACCTTTTCCCCAGTTGTCCGATTGGCTGATGGATGGTTTGCGCCGATCAGGTTACCGGAAAATAGAGTTGGTTCTGTTTACGCAAGGACTCTCTCCCCTATTAGTAGGTAATATAGCTGCCAAGAACAGTTCCTAATGGCTGAACCCCCACCCCTCTGTAGAGTACATACCTGGGACGCCTCAATCCCAGGATACTTAGATAACACGTGTTTTTAGGCCTAGTGTGGTGGCCGCCGGCAATGAGGGCGTCCCCTCGATCGTGGTATATGTTAATTCAGGAGCACTCAGCTCATTTGCCCCATCGGGAGATGCAATGAGCTGGTTTTATTATATAGGGTACCGGATAAGTTTATGTAGTATGGGCCTAGGAACTGGCGGTAGTATACTTATTGCAATTGGAGAACCTATATAACTGACCGTCTTCACGGCGTGATCAGGTGGTTCGTGAACCATAATGCCACAAGCTTGAGTTCCAATCTCTTGAGCTTCCGCTGGGCCCGGCCGCTTGAATGTAGCCCCCCACGCGATGATCGTAGATTAACATCATGTAAGTCTAACTTTATCTCAGAAATGGAATATGGGTTGAAATAATATCTTACTGTGTAGAGTGTAGAGGAGACGGCACTAATGGTTCGTTGCTAGCTATTGCACGGGACTTCCCGTACGAGTGATTATATATGATGCGTATATTTTAGCCTCTATCAGCGTGAATTCCCGAGCTACATATCCACATTCACTGTCTCTCATGGCTGGGGACGCTCGGTAGTTACTTGATAACGCTTCATAGCTGAGGTTTCAACAGCGGCGGGTAGGGAAGGATACAGGATAGTTAGACCCCTCCAGATCCCTGAGCATGAGACAAACCCAAAGGACCTACAGGGGCCTGCACTTTCTTAGAGGGGCAAGAAGATCCGGGTGAAAGCCGTTGTTCAGAGTGTGGTTTATGAGAGATAGAAAAGAATTGTATTGTATGGTTGTTATTATAAGTGTAGGAGGAACAAGCTTGTTTTATAGTTAACAAAGACATTAGAACACGTATGTATCAGACAACTAAAGTTTGTAGGAGAAAACAAGAGCTGTAGGAACTAGAGGAGTTGTGGCATCTCTCGCGGAGTGCGCAGAAATTAAAGTCAGAGGGCACTAGGACCCTCCAACAAAGCTGGTAGGAGAGCGGAGGCGGGGCGGGAGCGGAGGCGGGGCGGGAGCGGGAGCGGGTATAAAGAGAACGTGTGGAGAGGGGAGATCTAATAAATTCTTCTCGGCCCCTCGGACTAAGCCCAGGGACCAATGAGAGGACGCCTCCTCCATGAGGAGGGAGAAAAAGCAGAGACGAGCAGGGGAGGGCGGGACGAAGGCCTAACGTGATCTAAATACCCCTTGATCTCGCCTGATGGAGACCAAGAGATGCACGTAGGAGCAGAGAGCAGACAGCCACACGGGGACCTAGGAAACCCCCCTAGCCAAGGCCACCCCAGCCGAGATCTAATAACCTCCCCATAGCCATAGCCATAGCCCTAGCACTAGTAGTTCTCGAAAATCTTAAATAACCCCCAACCACCTCCCCTCCTTCCTATCTTCCACCAACCATCAACACCTCATTCTCATCATCAATCTCCGTAGATCTTTTCTGTTCAGTCGTTGAGGGCTCGCCATTGTTTGAGGCCGCCTCGATGAGCTGAACAGACTTGATGCCAGGGAGATTTGACGGATAGTGATGGGGTTGGGGTCTATTTGGATACGTGAAGCTGTTATCGGCTCCGTTCTTGCTCCTATTAGAGAACAACTTTGCATGAAGTTAATGAGATAAGTAATAAACTAACCTAATGATTACTATCAATTAACTAAATTTACATGTAGTATGACCAATATAGTGAGCGAGTGATAGCTCATGAAGAAACTACTGTGGCTGTTGATCTCTCTCCCTCTCTCTATTTTGAGTAATGTACTTAAGTGACACGAGTATAATCATGAAGTAAAAATACATGTATGATTTGCTAGGAAGATTGTACCCTTCTTGGAAACTTTAGGACACCTCGCCAATCTTCCCAAAAATCTTTGTGCGGCTAGCTAGAAAACATGTGTATCGTACTTGGAATTAGAATGAAATGGGAAGGGAGAAAGGGTAAATTATTGAGTTCTGAATCATGGATATCTCTGGAGAATATCGGATATCTGCACATTTAAGCGTACGTTCCTCGATGAACAACCCATTGCTAGAATTTAAACCACCAATGCTCTGTGTGTTATGTGTCCTTAACTTGACCTCAATGCTAGCTATTACTACAAGTCTTGCCAGAGAGCTTCACTTCTCATCTTGATACTATCGCAGATCAATACTGCACCATTCCCTTCAAATACCCGCTTTTCACTTGTATCATCGCTTTTGTCCAATCACCTATCCTTATACCTCACTGCCACTTCAATTATCAAGAGACTCTACCACCAGCCTCCAATTCTCACCGGCTGCAATGTCTCACGTAGACAGCCCAAACAGCTTCCTCGGCCCATTCCCCGCCCCCGTCTGTGCCCCCGAATTCCCACCCCCCCTCTTCCGCCAGCCGCCCACCCCCAACACCATCCGTACCGCCTTCTCCAGCCCCCCTTTCAACTGGAACGGCATACCACTGCGGATCTTCCGCTCTCCCACCAGCCTCTCCGAGTTTGCCAAGTTCGAAGAGCAGGGCGAGTTCCTGGGCCGGGAGCACAAGTACTGGTACAAGATCCTCAAGTCAGCTCTGGAGAGTGACCTGCAAGATCTTAAGAGACGCCATGACATTGAGACGAAGCTGCAGCCGTCTCTAAGGGCCATGTTTGAGCGGAAGGAGACGGCGCGGTTCCACGCAGAGTTCATGGAGAAGCTGCAGTGGGGGCAGGAGAGTAGTCCGTTGCTGCTGAGGCCGGCGGAGTTTCTGGATAATGAGTACGGGCAGCAGAGGGAGGATGAGGTGGCGGAAGGGCCACAGGCCCTACAGAACGAGGAGTTTCATACGATCATTATGGACTTTAAGAAGCAGGGGCTGGATACGGAGTTCCCTAGTATTAGGACGTTCTTTGGTGGGTATCCGGGACCGAGTGTAGCGTGGGCGGTGCAGGACTTCTATAGAAGGCAAGAGACGGCGAGGGAGTCGGCAAAGATTGGGTTAGAGTTCCAGCAGATGTGGGAATGGAGTGAGAGGCACTGGAACTTCTTCGAAGCTTCCAGTAAGCTACGCCAGTGGGTGCAGAAGTTAATCAACAAACAGAACCGCCGGCCCACAAGGCTTGTTCAAGAGTACAGCATGAAGACTCTGAACTGGAGCCCCGCCATTGAGTCCCACAAACGGCGACACCAATGGGCGGTGCTGAAGCGGATCATGAACGTGTACGAGTGCCGGGACGAAATCTTCCCTGAAGTGAGCGCACCTGCCGGACGAACCTTTGACCGGTACTTTGGCAGGTATGGGAAAAAAGAGGGATGGTATCCCGTTGACAGAGAGCTGGATTCTGAGAATCTTACCGACAGTCTCATCCTGCAGCAGATAGATGGCGCGGAGAGTGTACTGGAAGCTGGGGGGTCACTGGCTGAAGCGTGTGCCGGTGTCGTGGATGGATGCATGGAAAGCACTTCACGGCGAAGAAGGACCAGAACACCGGCTTCTGCCCCTCCGAGATTGCCGGGCCCTCCAAGAACGCTTGAAGAGGCGGAGGAGACACTTGTCCGGCTGAGGGCGAGCGCAGACCTGCTTTTCAGAAATTTGGTGTCGAAAGTAAGGAACGTTGAGGCATCTAGTGTTGGAGAGTCCTCTCGTGGGGCCGTAATGTCCTCTTGCGGGGCTCATGTAGAGTCTGCGACGGTCGACACTGTAACTGTAGACTCTGTAACCATCTACTCTACAGCTGTGGGCTCTAGAACAGCGGAGTACGAAACAACCGAGGAGCTTCCTGATCCTACGGACGAAACAAATGGGGATGCAAAAGTAAACACAGTAGGCTTCCTGGCAGCCTTGAGACATAAGTTGATTGGGCCCGTAAGCATGCCAAGACCCGCCAGTTGGGTTCAATGATATTTATGCTGACTTTTCTGGTATTAGCCCACTGGGAACCCGGAGAGTGAGCCTCCCGTGGAGGAGTGGCTCACAAGCTGGAGGAACCCTAGGGTAAGTGTTTCTTACGATAATATGCCCGTTTGTCTATGCTGGGCTAACTTGAAATCATCACATGCAGGCTCAATGGCCCAGTGGATTGATGAAGGCTTGATTAGCTTAGTACTTACTGAGTTTACAATGGAAGAGGTCGGAGAGAGAGGATTAGATACGGGTTTTTGTTTATTCATTGGGGTTAATTGCTGCTTTTGGAATTGGCGCAACTTGCTTTCTGTGATGTACTCTTTTTTCTAGAATTACAAGGCCCATCCCCCAGCCCGGGGATTCATTCTCTCTTATACTCCTTCTCTTCTCTGCTAACACTCTCTCTGTTCCAATTTTGAGTCGATAAAAAGGAAAAATAGAAACAGAACAAACTAATTGAAACAAAACCATAAAGTCCATAAAGGTCCGAAGCTAGGTAGCCACTGGCTAGCTAGCTAGGATCATGCCTAATGTTAAAACAACAATAAAAAAAAAGGATAAAGACCCCCACCGACACGAGGGTAAAGAAAATAATGCAAACAAAAAAAGGTCCCTTTTCAATCCAATCCACCCACTATTCCAGCTGAGCGCCATTTAAAGCCACGAGCACAAATATTACCCCCCACCCCGCCATTTCCTTTCTCTGCGTCACCATCATAACCAAAAAAAAAAAAAAAAAAAAAAAAAAAGAGAAGAAAAAAAGAAAAGGAAGATAAAACCTGCATCTAAAACCCACCGCCAGCCAGGATCTGATGCTTCAACATCATAATCTGACTCTGCTGGTCCGCCGGCAACGCGCCAATCTGCTCCGGTGTCAAGCTCAACACCTGCTGTATCAACGCGGCCTTCGCCGGATCCTGCGCCTGCTGCTGCGGCGGCGGTGGTGGCGGCGGAACATACCCCTGGGGCGGCGTCGGCGCATGATACCCACCATACGCCTGCGCGGGGGGCACCACCGGCACCACCGGCACCTGAACAGGCGTCGCGCTCGCAGCCACCACCGGCGGAGGCGGCGGGGGCACGACCGCCGCCGTAGGAGCCGAATTCTCAATCACCTGCGTCAACACGCTCGTGTCAACAAGGTTCATGAGCAGCAGTGCCTGGAAGATAGCGTAGCTGAGCTGGGGTGCCTGTCGCAGCAGCTCCATTGCCTTCTGGGGCTCCGAGGCAATGAGCGACTTCATCTGGCCGAGGATCTCGAGGAGCTGCGGGGGGCTGAGGGCGCTGAGGGTGCGGCTGATGGCGTCGGGGGCGCTGAGGCCCGCGGGCATCTCGACGCCGGGGGGGAGCGGGGGCAGCGGCGTGGGCCCGCCCGACATGGACATGGACATTGTGTCCATGTCGTCGGGGGCGTTGCCCTCGTGGGAGAAGTCGACGCGCAGCTTGCGGCCCATGATCTCGTGGTTGTCGAGGTTGCGGACGGCGCTGGCGGCGGTCTCTTGGTCGCTGTATTCGGCGAAGCCGAACCCTTTGGGGCGGCCGGTTTCGCGGTCGTAGACGAGGCGGAAGGAGAGGACGCGGCCGGCGGAGGAGAAGATCTCGGTGATTTGCTCTTCGGTGAGGCCTGAAGGGTGTCAGTGCTGTGGGTAGGGGGGTAGTGAGGTTAGAAAGAAGAGGGGGGGGGGGGGGTTACCGTAGGGGATGTTGCCCACGAAGACGATCTTGCCAGTGGGAGCGCGGTCTGGGGGCGGCATTGTGAAGTTTGAGAGGGGGGAGATGTCTGCTGGAGGTCTGTAAGTGGTGCTGTGTCTGTTCAGGAAACTCGATGTCGTGGTGAGAGGTTGGGAGAGAGTTGACTTCACGCGGGCTGACTTTAGAAGACAGATTCGAAGGGAGCGAGAGAGAGAGACAGACAAGCAATTTGATGAAGGAAAGGTTGTGACTAAGCCGTGTTGCAGCTGAGCGGAGCCGCGCGCGCTTAAACAGGTGTGTGTCAATGATCTGCACGAGGAATATCACAATGGCATCACGCATATGATCTCATTTATGTCACCTACTCTGCACTCGAGGATCAAACATGTATCCGTGCAGATAATCACCGAGGTTAATTCAATTAAATAGTACCTACTCTACAGTAATCGAGCCAGGCTCAGGCTGTAAGTACGAGTCTACATATATACCTCATCCCAACATCTGGCCTAATAGACCAGTAGCAGTCCGAGGAAACCATTTCTAGTTTGCGAAAGTGATACAAACATCCAAATATCTAATACCGATACACCTCCTACCATTACCACCCGAATTTAAGTCCCAATTCCACTTAACTACCCTACGCCCACCCCCATGCCCCCTCCAAATCGAATGAGTAACCCCCCCCCAAACCCAAAGTGGCTAACCCCTTGTACTTTCTCCGCCCTATCAAAATTCAATTATATAAAGCTTACTGGACCTATTATTAAATCCCTTTGTGGTGTAGTTGGTATCACACCCGGCTGTAATTGCTTGCTTACCGGTTGGTCACCAGTTCGACTCTGGTCGAAGGGAGGTTCTCTTTTTCTCATCCTGCCTTACCACCCCAACTACCAAAAACTACCAGCTCTAACCAGCGCAATTAAGTGAAGGGAAGGTTCCTAGTGACGCATAAGATGTAGTGGTAGTGCAGGTTGTAACTGGCAGCATTTTTTAATTTTTGGAGTGGAGTTTGGAGATTCAATGCTATGATAGTAGTCTATATGAAGCATGTATATCGTAAAGTTGCTTGCTCATAACCCGCTACCGCCTACCGCAAAAGTTGGAGTGTTGCACCCGGGTGTTAAATAAGATCCTGGTAAGTTTCTCTCACCAAAAACTGAAGGATTCGCCACAGTTCGAGCAAAAATTGGTACCATTTATATACCAGGATCTTTCTAACACCCGGGCTTTACGCTCCAAATCTTGCGGTACCATAACGACCACCCACAACCACCTATCGCCGCCAGTCATGCCAATAATCCAACCGACCAAGAAAGAAAAGTGGAAAAACACACCCATTAGACAAGAAACATAAGAAGCAAAAAACACAAAACAAAACAAAACATAACGACGTTACAAACTCATACCATCTATTTACAACCCAGTACACAAAACGCACACTCAAGATATTGGTGTTTCTGTCTACTCACCAACATTACCATACGTCTCTTCCTACCGTAACACACGTCTCTTTTAAGTTCCAAGTCCAAGTACACAAGCAAGCAAGCAAAAAAAAAAAAAAAAAAAAAACGGAGAAACGCCATTGTCAAAAAGATAACTAGATAAAACATATGAAAGCCCCATTCATGATGATAAGAAAATACACAAGAAACAGAAAGAACAGATAGCCTCCCAACGTAATAGTTAAACCATGGCCATGAAATGAATGCACCCAGACAGACAGACAGACAGACAGAGACAGAGAGACAGAGAGACAGAGAAATGAGATACGTAAAGGAGAAGGAAGGAAAGAAAGAAATACATGATTACCACATCACACATCACACATCACACATCACACCACACCACATCACAGCCAGACCAGACCAGACCAGACAAAACAGACCCGAGCAGAGAAGAACAGAACAGGCAGGCACGCTTACTATATCTCTATGACCCCGCAACGACACCAACGATAACATAAGAGCTACCTCCTTCCCTCCTCCTCCACCGTCTACGAATACCACCCCGTAGTACTCGTCAGCGCCTGCTCCTGCACGCGCGTGGGTATCATGCTCTCCGTGATGTCAAAGATGCGTTTCATCTCCTGCCACTCCCACATCGTTATTGAGAAGATGACCTGGTTCCTCATGATGTCGAACTCCTTGTGGTCGTCCTGGGAGGCGGGGTCCGTACAATCTATCCTCACACATTCACACATCAGTCTCCAAGTGCCGAGTCAGCGGTTAGGGGGGAAGAAGGCAAGAAGAACATACGGATCACCGGCAACCCATTCTCCTCATCATGCGCAATCGCAATAAACCCGTCCTTCACCAAGAACGACAAATAAAACATATTCTCCACCGTCTGCCCAAACGACCCCGGATTGACCACAAACCGGAACAGATTCAGCCCCTTCTCCGCCTGCCTCGGATTGCGGCGGAACCACGCCTTCAGGTCCAAATATATCTTCTGCACAAGCGCACTCATCGCGCTGCTGCCCGACTCCGCCTTCTCCCCCGGCTCCTGCGTCACCTCGACGGGCCTCACCAGGTTCGCGTTGTCGCGCCTTAGCCCTTGCCGCCGCGCCTTCATGATGCGGATCTTCTTCGTGACCGACAGCGGGCCCAGGAGGAAGTCCGTCGTGGCCGGGCGCTTGTTGCCCTTGAACGCCGCCATGCGGCCGAGGTACGCCCAGTCCATCGCGTCGTCTGCCGCTGCGGCGTCGTCGTTGTCGTCCTGGTCTGCGTTGGGGCGGGCGGGGCGGGTGCTGCTGCGCATGAAGGCGATGCATTGGCCGACGAACTCGTCGGCGTCGATGGTGGCGCCCGAGTTGCCGTAGGTGAGGTTTGTGGCCTTCTTGAGGGCGAGGTCGGTGGCTTGCACGAGGAGGCGGGAGTCGATGGTGGCGTCGGAGGTTTGTTTTACTTTTTTGAAGAGCTGCTCGGCTTGTTCGAAGGTGCGGCGGATGCCGTCTGAGTGCGGTTGGAGGTATTCGTTTTTGTTGTCTGTGGGGGTACCGGTGGGGGGTCAAGGGTCAGCCTTGTCTGCCAATTATGGGAGGTGGAAGGGGAAGGGGGAACAATCTGGTGGGGAATGATAAGGAGATGTGGTAATTACCGTTAAGTTTCCTCCACAGCTCCCGGTACTGCATCCGCATCTGCCTGCGCTCCTCCGGGTCCTGGTCAGGGTCGTACATATCCGTATCCTCCTGCTCTACCTCCTCCTCCTCTCCCCCTTCACCATCCTGCTCTTCTCCATCCTCCTCGCCGTCTTCCTCCTCTTCTCCCCCCTCTTCCTCTTCCTCCTCTCCCTCCTCCTCTTCTTCCTCCTCTTCCTCCTCCTCTAATATCTCATTCTGCTCCCCAATCTCCGCCAGCCCCCCACCGCGTCTACGGGCCACCTCTTTCCCCTTCCCCTTCCCTTTCGCCGTTCCCTTCCCCGTTGCGTCCCTGTCTGTATTCGATGCGGTGCTACCGACACCTTTCGCCTTCTTCGCGGTGCTGCTGCGTGCATTCTCTTTATCCGACGACGGCGACGTCAGGGCCGACGACGACGACGAGGCGTTAGCACCAGCAACGCGTGAGTCGTCCTCGTCGCTGGAAGAGGGGTCTTCCTGGATGCGGACTGCGCGGGCCATTTTTGCTGGTTGTGTGTGATGTGTGTGGGTGTGGGGGTTGCGGGGGGGGGAAGAGGTGTTTTAGATCTGACCTTCCCGGGGTAGGTAGGTAGGGGTGTGTGTGGGTGATGTGAGATTGTGTTTTGATGTGGGGTTGGATGGATGCGTGTGTGGGTGTCACGTAGGTAAGGTGGGTGATGATAGACGCGACGGTGGATGGATGGATGGATGGATGGATGGAAGGATGGATGGTGAGCGCGTTGAGAGATTTCACTTTCTTTTGGATGCCTGGACTAGACCTAGTTTGACTGGCTTGGATTGGATTGGACGGGCATGGGTGTTGTGGGCGGCGCCAAGACACCGTGAGTCAACCCGCAAAGCTTGGTCCATGGAGAAAAGCTACTAGGGACATGTAGGTACATGTAGCTATCCTGAGTGGCGGGTTCAGCTGGCTTGTGCGCCCATGGAAATTTAACCTTACTTTAGAGACAGGGAAGGGGAGTAGGAGAGAAACATAGAGCACCATCCATACACGCGAAAAAGGATAAACTGCATAAACAGAGATCGACAGGACAGGTTCATCTCACATCTCGAAATCTTCCCCGGCTGTATGTGCTAGCTTGGCGCATATATGATATGGGGGTGGCATGGCATGGGTCCGGGAGGGAGGGAGGGAGTGAAGTTGCACTTGAATTTTTGGGCTGGGGGGCGTGTTTCGAGGGCAGTTGGGGCTGAGGTAGGTAGATTTTGTATATTGTAGAGTACGTACAGGTAGCTACTGTGGATATGGTTTGGTATTGGGTTTAGATTACGATCGAGTAGTACGTTGGTGAGAGATGGTGGTGTTTGCCTGGAGAAGTTTAGATAGAGCTGTAGGATGGTTTTGTTTTGTGTGTTTCGCAGCACTGGCATTTGTTTGATGGGCACGTTGCACTTTCATATATACGTATCTCGTAATTAAACGCATCTGGCTCACTCTACGGGTGTCGAGGGCTTTGCGATGAATTGGAACGTAACTCAGAGAAGATATCAGAGAAGACACGGTGTTTGACCTACAAACAATTGGAAACATCGGATTTCCGAGTACCTCCTATCTACAAGTATGTAGAGTACTCTATTCCAAGCAAGACCAAATAAAGTTCCTCTCCCCACACAGTCAATGATACAGACCACCTACACATTGCATACATGTACCTATTCCTACGACAGGGGTCCAGAACACATGCCATCACTCGACAGCCAACATCAGGCTAATAAAGACCCCAATTACATCATAAACAGCCCCTATCCTAACTGTTCTGTGGTAATGATCGGTGCAGCATGTAATTGCCGAGTGTCATGGCTCTTGGCTCGGGCTTGGTTACGCGTGTACTCGGCATGCACCAGACCGCATCGGACTGCCCAGCTGGCAGGCACGGGCCAATGCAGGGCTGTTGGTAACGGAGCCTTGTGCTGTGTGCGACGTGGGAGGAAGAGAGAAGAGAGAGGCGCCTGAAAGAAGGACAACATTCGTGACCCCCCCTCCTCTGCACCTGTGTAGCCTCAATCCCTCCTCCTCCTTCCACCCCGCCCTCTCCTCCTCTCCCTTCCTCCTCTCCCTTCCTCCTCTCCCCTCCTCCTCCTCCTCCTCCTCCTCCTCCTCCTCCTCCTCCTCCTCCTCCTCCTCCTCCTCTCTCCATCCCCCTCACCACCACCACCACCACCACCACCACCAACAATGTCCACCTCCAGATACACCACCTCCACCTCCGGCAAAAAAAACAGCTACATCCCCTACCAACCGCAAAAGGCCACCCGCCCCTCCCCACCCCCCTCCTCCACGCCCACCCCCGCCCGCCCACGCCCCACCCCCTCCCCCGCCCCTTCCGCGGCAAGCGGCATCAGCCCCAAAACAACCAGCGAGGAATTCACCCCCGCAGCGCTTGCCTCATCGTCAGGCACCGTCGCATCAATGAGCTACCTGGACCCCCTCGGCACAGGCACAAAGCCAGGGCACCCATTTACGGACCCGTCGCGCCCGCCCGCCGTCTCTAGCGGGGGGGGAGGGGGAGGGGGCGGATACCAAGACCAAGGCCGCCACGGGTCGTACCCCCAGCAGCCGTCGCCATACGGCCCGTACGGCCCCGGCCAGAACATCCACACGCCGCCGGGGGCGCCGCCGCCCGTGCCGCCGAGGCCGTATGGGCAGTCCACAACGCCAATGCCGCCGAGTGGAAGCTTCTCTGGCCCCGCGGGGCAGCAGGGGGGTTACGGGAGCTTCTCTAGCAATCCGGGGAGCTTCTCGGGCCCCGCGGGGCAGCAGGGGGGTTACGGGAGCTTCTCTAGCAATCCGGGGAGCTTCTCGGGCCCCGCGGGACAGCAGGGCGGGTATGGGCAGCATCCGGGGAGCTTTTCGGCGCAGGGGGGGTATCCGCCGTCGCCGGCGGGGTATGGCGCGCAGGGTGGTGGGCCGCCGCCGCCGCAGCAGCAGCAGCAGGGTGCGTATGGGGCTCCGAATGGGTCGTTCTCGCAGCAGGGGTATGGGGCGCCGCAGCAGGGACAGTATGGGCAGTCGCCGCATCAACAGCAGCAATGGGGAGCGCCTGGACAGGGGCAGGGGCAGTATGGGCAGCCACCACAACCGCCGTATGGGCAGCAGTCACCGGGGCAGTATGGACAGCAACCACCGCCGGGGCAGTACGGACAGCAACCACCGCCGGGACAGTACGGGCAACAGCCACCACCGGGACAGTATGGTCAGCAACCATCACCGTACCAGCAACCCCCCTATGGCCAGCCCCCCAACCCACAAAGCCCCTACGGCCAACAACCCCCCTACAACCAATACAACCAGCAGCAGCCACCGTACGGCTCCCCCGGTCCCGGGCAATATGGCCAACCACCACAACCGCCCTATGGCTCCCCCGGCCCCTACGGCCAGCCACCGCCGCCCCAGCAGCAATACGGGCAGCAGCCACCGCAACAGCAGTACGGAGGCGCAGGAGGAGGGTACCAGGGGCAGCGGCAGCCGTTCAGAGACTACCAGCTGCAGCCGGACTGCCCGACGTGCCAGAAGTGGGGGGATAGGTGTCCGGATCATGGCCCGAAGAAGTATTTTGTGGCCGTGCCTGGGTGTCGGGGGTGTGAGATGTTGAAGGATTATTGTAGGGAGCATGGGACGGGGGTTAGATAGCGGGGGCTTGGTGGTTGGAGTTTTTGGTTTTTTAAGGGTTTTTATTTTATTTACTCTGCTTTTTTTTTGATAGTTGTTTGGGGATTTTGTTTGGGGATTGTTTGCATACATTGTGTTTTGCTCTACGGGCTTTACGGGCTTTTGGGTTTTGTTTTTGTTTTTTGTCTGGTTCGGTTTTTGTTTGGTCGTGAGTGCATGAATATATACAAAAGTTCTGAGTGCGGTTTTGCAAATAATAAACTAGTAGTACATGTAGTAGGGGGTTAATTGTAATAATTGCGGATACTAATAATTGCATGTAGTGGCTTTTGGGGTGGCACGGGGGGGGGGGGCTGCGGTTAGTATTTAATACATGTAGCAGCAACAGTTAGTAGTAACAGCGGTAGTAGAAGAAAGACGGAATAGGCAAGGCGGAGTCTAGTAATTAGTAGGTACCAACGACTGTTTATTCGGCTTTTTTATTTATTCAGAGAATTGGGGTTTTTGGAAGCATGTGATTGGGTTTTGGGGGTGCTTGTTTGGACGCGTTCTGCGTTTTTTGTGTCAATGGCTCGTGGATGGTGTTTTCGCCCCTTACCTTACGTGCTCAATTGCATCGCTACAATAGATCACTCGAGGATAGCTGGGCTAAACTAAACATACATGTACCTCTAATTCCCAAGTCTCACTGTACAGCTGTGTCAGTTAACCTGCCCCAGCGATCATTGCCCCCACCCCCACCCCCACCCCTACCCCGGCACCCACTGACACTGATACAAACCCGTGCGCGTCACACCTCAGAACCTCACCACACCCACCACCACCACACAACCACAACCACAACCACAACCACAACCACAACAATGCCGCCCAAACCCGGCGCCCCGCTGCCCAACACCGCACTAATACCGCACACGCCGTCGACGCGCCGCCTGCTGTCGCGGCTCACAAAAGACCTGCTTTTAGAGCTGGTGCTGTCCTCGTGGCTGGACCCGGCAAAGACCGAGACCTACCAGCCGAACTTCGCGCCCGTCGAGGACGAAGACGACGACGACGACGAGGACGACGACGAAGAGGGGGGGCGAGGCATCGAGAAGGCCAGAGAGGCGTATGAGGCCATGAAGCGCCGCGCCGTGAAGGGCAAAGAGGTTGTCGAGCGCGTGGTAGAGCGCGAATGGCGGGACGGGCTGAACCTACTACAGATCGCGGAGCTGGACTACTCCTGTACCTCCCCCCCACCTCCTCCCCTTCTTCCTCCATCACTAACAAGCATAGACCTGCTCTCCCACCCCGCAACCCACAAATGGACCGCCTCGACCCTGCACCCACTCAACCGCCCCACCCCCCACACGCCCCCCCCAACCCCCCGCTTCCACGCCCCCACCTTCACCTCCGCCCTCGCCGCCACCCTCCGCCCCCTCGTCAGCACCCACACCTTCCTGACCCGCCACCCCACGCTCCCGCTGCACCTCCTGCGCCTGCAGCTGCACCCGCACCCGCCCACGCCCCCGCTGGCGCTGCCGCCGCCGAAGCGCATCTTCTGGCTTGCCTTCCCGACGGCGGCCCCGGGCTACGTGTACCACAACATCCCCGCGGGGGGCGGCGACGGGCTGCGCGACGTCGTGCGCGAGAGCGTTGCGGCCGCGGTGTCGCGGGAGCATGGGCGGTTTGAGTTACGGGCGAGCGCGATGTGTGCCAGGACGCTTGAGGCGCTGTGTTTTTACCGGGGCGGGGGAGGGGGGGAGGGGGGCATGGTGGGGGTGTGGAGTGTGTATGCGGAGGGGGTGGAGGGGGGGCCGTTGGATGTTTTGGGGGCGAAGCGGGGGGTGGAGGTGGTGCAGGGGGAGAAGGGGGGGGAGGAGGAGAAGAGGCGGAGGGTTGCGGAGGGGAGGTTTGGTGGCGGGGCGAGGGTGGGCGATGGGAGGGGGTTGGAGAGCGTGGAGTTTGTGGTGGAGGATGTGTTTCCCGGGGATGGGGAGGAGGGGGAGGAGGAGGAGTGGAGGCCGAGTGTGGGTGTCAAGTTGGAGGGCGCGCATGTGTTTGCGGGGGTGAGGAGCTTGGTGGAGGCCGGAGTGGTGTTTGATGGTGTGAAGATGCCGGGGTGGATGACGGGCGAGGGGGGGGTGAGCTTTGGGATGGTGAGGGATGGGGTGCTGGTGAAGAGGAGGAAGTAGCTGTTACCGTGGCGGGCTTTCTTGTCGGTGTTTCTGCTTCTGGCTGGCGTTCTGGCTGCTTCTGTAGTTCCCATGGTTTTGTAGGAATATAATCTTTACCCTCTTTATCGTGGTTCCTGGTCTTGTGTTTTTCTTGGTGTCTAAGACAGTAAACTGGCTCTTATTGAGCCTTCGTGATATAGAAAATGCATAGTAGCATTGGCTGCTGAGATTGAACGATGCTATTTAGAGGCAATGGCTGCTATACATATCCGTCATGACGGTAGTTAGGATACTGTTATCAGCCACCCACAATACCCGGATATCAGGTGTCAAGTACCCATGATAAACATCCTGTAGTCCTTATGGTAGGCGTTATCAACACCGAGTACATCCTCCCGGTGGTGTGGTAAGTTTGGAGAAGAAACTCTACCCCCATTGAAACACTATCCACGGATGTTTGTGGACCAGGGCACCCCAGTTGATGGCCGGGGTTGTATACCGTATATATGGCGTGTGGAAGGTTCGCTATAGCTATAGCCCTAGCTTGTAGCATACTGATTGCTGGACTGGAGTAAGGGCGTAAGAGCGTGCGAGAGGCTTTGTAGTCCTCGTAGTTTGGCATCGAGGTATTTATACCCCTCCCTCTCGAGGAGAGCTCATGCATGTAGCTACATACGGGGCCGGGCCGCGGGGAGCTAGGGTCGCTCTATATCGTGCAAACCAATCACCGTATAGAACATATTTGCAGATCATGTATCTCAACCCGGCATAAAACCTTATCCACAGATTGGATAGCGCACACTCTTCCTGACAGCTGACAGGGGAAGTTCGTGGTTGGATCAGATAGGTGGGTGGTGGTGGTGGTACTTAATCATAGATTATCACTCGCCCATATCTGCCGGTGCACATGACGTTCTGGGCCATCTGGGCGTAGATTGCCGAGAAAGATTGGCAGTTAGGGCGTTGCGCGATCCTGGCCTCGGCGCTGGCGTGGGGGTGGGGGTGGGGGTGGGGGTGGGGGTGGGGTGGGTGACGTGACGTGGGAATTAAGGTTTCGGGAGCTAGTGCCGCTGAGATGTTAGCCCTACGTTAAGTGCATGTATGTACTCGGGGTACTGTACCTGAGCATGTGATTTGGTGTGGTGTGGTACGTGGGTTTGTTGCCCTGCGTCTTCCTTTCTTTACATCTTTCGTTTGTTGCTCCTCCTCCTCCTCCTCCTCCTCCTCCTCCTCCTCCTTTGCTTCCTTTCTTTTCTTTCTTTCCTACCACCACTGTTACTCGACGCTCTAAGGTTCCTTCTCGCTGCCACCTCCTCTTTTCTACCGCAACCGTCAGCACTACGTCTTTCTTCTTTCCCGTCTCTGTCGTTGCGGTTTCTTTCCCCTGCTGCCGTTCTTTCACTTCCGTCACTTTACTACCCCCCTTCGTTCTTCACCTGCAGGTCGCCCGCTCCATTCTCACTTGTTTCCTCTCGCTCCCCACACCCCACCCCCCACCTCTTCCCCCCCTCGTTTTTCTCCTGGGTAATCATCCTCTCCTCCGTCAATTGTGCCCCCATAAATCTCACGATTATGATGACTGCCCCTACGATATACAACCCGCCCCCCCCCCCTTTTCCATTTTCAAACCTCCTGTCATGATGATGACAGCCTAGGCTGGCGTTAGGATGTATGGGCTTCAGTCCGGAGTTGCCCATACGTTCAATAGTTGCATGTTGGAAGGCTCGTCATTTAGACGGAGCCGTGTCAATTGGCATGGGAAATGTTTGCAAGGTAAGTCTAGTCTACAACTCATGCCTACGATTTCTCCGGCGGGGTTTTGGCATTGGCTTCGTTGACTTTGTGCCCCCCCCTCCCTGGTCCCCTCCCTATTAGTTGAAGGTGTTTCTTGACGAGTGCTGCTGCTACTACTGACTTTTGCGTTCAACTAACTTGGGGAACGTCTGGTCGGGTCTTCGGGACATAACGGGGGCCTCGAAGACTAGATTGCCAGGAATGTATGCAATCTCGAGGTTCTATGTGGTTTCCTGGGGAATCTTCTTACTACATGTAGCTTGGAGAATGTCTGACCGGGTCTTCGGGACCGATTGTTTTATTTGTAAATGGTCCCTTCTGCGTCGAAGATTCGAGGCATGTGGTTCACTTTTACAACTAAAACAATGGGGGCTCTGAAGACTAGATTGATGGGAGCTAGACAATTCCGAAGTTCTGTGTTGTCTGCTGGCAAATCTAAGACAAAGTACGTACATGTACCTGCCATGATCATTACTACTGACTTTTGTCAACTAGCCTAGAGAACATCTGGCCACGTCTTCAAAACCGATTGTTTTATTTAAAGTAAATGACGGCCTGTTTGGTTTGAACGAGGCAGTTGTTTGCTACAAATAAAATACTAGACGGTTGGGAGTTAGACAATCCCGAGGTTCTGTCACGCAGTTAGGGTGATCTACAACTAGGAACTCCAAGACAGGGTGCTCAGATTCGACACCGCCGGTGTTTCATGGCACATGTGGGGAATTACGTGCCTCCCCTAGTGGCCGTTCACTAACTGCTAAGGAACGCATGCTTGTCGGCGAAGAATTAGGTTTTAATAGACTTGATCCTTACCGTGACTTCGGGCCCTAGTACAAACTGTCGAAAGATCATCCTTGGGGGGTGTAGAGGGTTTCAAATATACAACATCTCATCTAGGAAGTAGCCGTACCATAAAACGCCAAACCCTCATAATTCACCGACGTCTAAATAAGCACCACACCCGCCACGACCGAGTGATATCCATGACTGGCAGCGGCGGTGGCGGCGGTACCAAAGCAATGTGCCCTACCTACGTCACCTCACCTAGCTCAGCCCAACCACAGGGCTCCATATATTTTTAGCCCTATCAACTGTCACCTCACGCGTGAAGTGTGGTTGTCGCGTGTCGTCATGTATCGTATCGCGGCTGAAATTAAAAGCTTAAGCTGTAACCAAAAAAAAAAAAAAAAAAGACCAAGAGAAACAGGCCAGGCACGTTTGGTCGATTTCGAATCAAACTAAGATACCGCCAAAACTCGAGTTATGGCGGTATCTACTTAACCCCCCTTCCCTTCGGATCTCGGTAAGGATTAAGCGATAAACGCGGTGGCCAGCCAGCTTTTATGTATGTGAGGTTGTTCACATACCGGTGCACCTACATCACATTGAAATGTTTATGAGGGGAGGGGGTTTTAGGGGTTAGGGGTTCCGAGAGAGAGAGGTGTTCTATTTTCGGCGCGGATTGGGGTCAGTGCGCTGGAAAGATGCGGCCTGTTTCTGGAAGCTGCATCCCAAATGGGACGAGCGTGCAGGGGCGAGACCCTGGGGAGAGAGCGTGACGCGCAGCCTACTTTTGATAAGATTGGGTGCGGTTTTTGGGGTGAGGAAGCCAAACTTCACACAGATCATGTAGGAGTTTCGTGGAGGCGAGCTGCTGGGCTGGGGAGAAAGGAAATGAAGAAATGAAATTGAAAAGTAAAAAAAAGAAGAGCCAATTTAAGTTTTGATGCTGTGGAGCTCTTCTTTTTCTTAACGACATTGACATTTGGAGTGTAGTTACACGTTGGATGTGGTACAAGCTGGTACTTGCCGATTGACATTGACACCACCGCCAGTGGCACTAGTGATCCATATTTGGGGTGAATATTGCCACACTGTCATGATCCACTACGTAAACATTCTTGTCGAAGATCCCGGAAGAAGAGCCTCTTTTTGTCGGCAGAATTGTCGTTCATCAGTTTTTGTTTCGGGGGTACGTTCCCTACTACGCGAATCGAAGCAGGTATTCTTCCGTGGCTTTCTTCTGGAACATCTTGGTAGTGGGTCTTGTTTCTAGAGCAACTGCACCCAGGTTTCCTTGTTGGTTTTTTTTTTTTTTTTTTTTGGGGGGGGGGGCATTCTATCTGGTACGGTGCTGCTGCTCATGCTGCTGAGCTTGTTTTTATTTATTTATTTTTCCTCTATTTCGAGTCCGAGCTCCCCGCAGAGACGGAGTGAGAGATAGAGCTTGACGGAGTTCGAGTCACCACCGTCGACACTGAGTGACATACATACCGCTTGCACTAGAGTTTAGTAGCTTACGCGACTCCCATTTCTCGCGCAATCAGGGCCCGGCACAGCCCTTAACACTCGCTCCCCATTTGGCTGGCTTCCCCAGCTTTTTTTTTTCTTTCCCTCAAGGCTCAAGCTCCCCCCCTTCCGTTTCCGTTTCCGCTTCCCTTTTTTTCTTTTCGCTCTTTCTCTCCTTCCCCCCTCCGCGTTCCCACTCCCTTGGAACCCAAACTCGGTCCCGCAATTGTTGAGCTAAAGCTGCCTGCTGCTGCTACTGCGAGGGTTCGTTCGTTTGGGCGGTTGTCTCACTCGCATATTATCCTATCATCCTTTTTTCTTTCTTTTTCTCTCGCCATTCCCATTGGCTTTTCGACCAGGAGATAGGTTAGTGTTGCTCGTGTGCTCCCTCTCTTGTTTCTTATATACCCGTCCTCGTTTTTGACCAAAGCGGCGGAGAATATATCCCTAACACGCCAGCAACAGCTTGCTCTTCGAAGAGTGGGGAGAGAGTGTGATAGTGGAGACGGAAGATCTTTTTGTGGGATAGAGGAAAAGAAAGGTAGTGAAGAAGAAAAAAAAAATAGAGAGACGGAAAGAATAGAGAACATTGCCGTGTGCCCTTTCTTTGCCATATCACTCAGTCAATCTTCCGGCGATCGATCGTTGTTTTTAGATCCAACTGACCGGACAAGAGAGGGAGAGGAGCAAGGAATAAAAAGAGAAGAAAAGAGACTGAGGAAAAAGCATTTTGCTAGTACTAGTGAGTATCGAACGAGCGAAAAGTGGTCACTTGTCTAAGTGACTTATCAAGAGCTAGAGAGGGAAAGAGAAAAAGAGGGTGGGAAGAGGAATTCAACGGCATACATACCATACCGGTTCATACGGTAATAATCATTCCAGGGAACACTCGAGGAAGGGGAGAAATCAAGTCTTCTCCTTCTCTCACTGGTAACAGGTGTACCACTCGGAAAAAGGGTTGTCGCCACTATTTGCCTGCTTCAGACTTCATCCCTCCCCCCATCCATACCAATATCGTCCATACATACCCACATTTCACTCCTCAAAAGATCTCTCGGAAATATTCATCAATCTTAACCCACCACACACCTCACATTACATCGTCATCTTCGACATATTCCATCATCGACTCCTTCCCCATCCCATCCCGACCTTCATCTACTGCCTGGCGCTCCCCTCCTTCGTAAGGAGTCAGTCAGCCCCATCGCGAATCTCTCCCCCCACCCTCCACCCCCCAGACGCGCGTTGTCGGCAGCTCGCAGTATCAACAACAACCTAGACGCCCAGGCACTACCATAACTGTGCTCGAGTAATAGAGGCCCCTGCCCGCTAAAAACAACTTCTGGTCTGTCGAGCCTCACTCATCGCGCCAACCGAGACCACACCACAACACATCACGTCCACAGCCCAAAGCTCTCTACAGCCTCGTCAATAGCGAAAACGTTACAACTACCGCTATATTCAACATCCCTCCCAAATATCTGCGTTTGCACCCGTGTTTGGGGGCTTTCTAATCAGGGCAAATCTAGTCTATCTTAGGCGACGAGGAGGAAGGCTACGATAAGTCGCCGCGCTTCCCTCGTCGTCCGTCTTACCCCCGCTGGGAACATCGCCGATCGACTATGATGGCCTTAACAGTGCCAAATCCGCCGACGACGCCGCGACGAGTAAAGGTATATGAGTTGAGGAACAATGACTGGTTCGATAGGGGAACTGGATACTGCACAGGACAGCTGGTTAATGTAAGGATTTTTTTCCCCGGGCCTATCTTGTTAGTGCGACCACGACGATCCCGAAGCTGTTGGCAATGGCTCGAAATTTTTCATCTTGCAATTGTTGGCTTTTTCGTGCCCGGATGGATTGGTCGTCGTTATGTTGTAGGCTATAGGTGGCTGATGGTCGTGGCGCGCTGTTGTAGGACGAACCTCATATACAGGTGAAATCGGAGGAGGAGCAGGACCGGATGCTGCTAGAGACTAAGATAATAAAAGATGATGGCTATCAGAAACAACAGGGTAAGTATCGATTTTATCACATCCCCACGATTCCAATCTCTCCAAGGCACCGGTAAAGTGCAGAAGGAAAATAGGTGGCATGATTCTCCAAGTGCGCCTTTCAGGTTTGCCTCAAAAGTGTCGCTAATACCCCATGACGTAGAAACCCTTATCGTGTGGACTGAGCCGCATGGTACAGACATGGCATTGAGTTTCCAAGAACCCGAAGGGTGTGCAGCGATCTGGTAGGTTCATCTCTAGCTCTTGCACCCGTCGTTATATATACTATTAAAAGTGCGCGGAGAATGGTGATGATATGATGTCAAGTGGCTTGTACTTCGTACTTACGGATAAACGCACTACAGGGAGTTCGTTAGTCATGTCCAAACTCATTTACTGTCCATGTCCGGAACAGGTATGTAGCTAACATCCCCCATCTACCGTCTCTATGTTTGTCCTTGCCGATACCCTTCAATTTATTCGCTATTGCTACTCCTATCTGGAACCATGGGCACCGACCGGGTATCGACAAAGATTCTAATATTTAAGATACAGATGAGATGTTATCAGACGATCCAAACGAAGCCATGATAGCTTCCGTAATGTTGCCTCCCCCGGAACTTGGTAACCTCATGGATATCGAAAATCAGATTCGAATTGCGAGCTCAACAGTGCCGGGAAGAGATTCATTGGGCAAATTCATCCTTAGTGAAGACTACATTGGAAAGCTTATTCCATTATTGGAGGTTGCGGAGGATTTAGAGAGCTTGGATAACCTTCACAGATTATGCAATATTATGAAGATGATGATTTTATTGAACGATACGTTGATCATCGAGCACATTGTCATGGATGAGGTTGTACTGGGGGTTGTAGGGATCCTAGAGTGTAAGTTTAGGAGGATGGGAAGCACAATATGCAGTGCGTCACTTACGCTAACGCCCCTGGCTTGCATGCAGACGACCCTGACTTCCCAAGCCACAAGGCCAATCACCGCCAATTCCTTTCGGACAAATCAAAATTCAAGGAGGTAGTGCCGATAAAAGATCCGGAGATCAAGAAAAAGATCCACTGGACATACCGGCTGCAGTATCTGAAAGACGTTGTGCTGGCCAGAATTCTCGACGATCCGACTTTCTCCGTACTTAATTCTCTTATCTTCTTCAATCAGGTTGACATCCTGCAACATTTGCAAAGCAACCAAGCTTTCCTAAAGGATCTTTTCGCGATTTTTCACACAGAGGGATCGGAACCGTCGAAAAAGAAGAATGGTGTTCTGTTCATTCAGCAATGCTGTTCCATCGCAAAGAACCTCCAGGGTCCTGCTAGAACCCAGCTCTACACATACTTTATTCAGAATGGCCTATTTGCCGTTATAGATTTTGCGCTGCTCCACGAAGACGCTGCCGTCAGGATCGCCGGCACTGAGGTCCTTGTGGCCATGATAGACCACGATCCAGTGATGATGCGCAACGTTATATTCCGACAGATCAGCGACAAGCAGAAGCCATTGACCGACACATTAATTGAGCTATTGCTAGGAGAGCAAGATTTGGGAGTAAAGGGACAGATCGCGGATGCTATCAGGGTGTTGCTGGATCCCGCGACAGGACCGCAACTTGAAGGACTTGGAAAGTCTAGTGATATCACCATGAGACTACGAAGTCATTCCACAGACCATGAGACGGAGAGTTTCTTGAAGAACTTTTATGATGAGTCCGCCAAAAAGCTATTTCTGCCGTTATCCGACTTAAGCAAGAGAACATCACGTAAGGACACTTTAGAATATGGAGGGTGTGTATTGCGGGGGATATGGAAAGAGAGTAAATGACTGACGGAATTTCGTAATGGGCAGTAAAAGGGTTATCGATAGCGGAGGTATCACTGTATTCACATCTTGTGGAGACATTGTGCATTTTCGTCCGACAACACGCATTCCGGGGCAAATACTTCCTATTAGCTGAGAATTTACCATCGCGAGTAGCACAGCTGCTGGAATCGCCGCAGAAACACCTCAAGCTCACTGCACTGAAGTTTTTCCGCGTATGTGTAGGTTTACAGGATGAGTTTTATATCCGGCATATGATCAAGCACAAGTTGTTCGAACCCATTTTGAACATTGTCATTGAAACCATGCCAAGAGATAATTTACTCAATTCAGCTTGTTTAGAATTCTTCGAATTCATCAAACGGGTTTGGAGCCTTTCCCCTTCTGTGGGTATTTTTGGTCATATTATCACGGGTGTTCAGTAGTGCTAATGGGGTTCGAAAATAGGAAAACGTAAAGCAAATTATCCTCCATTTGGTTGAGAATTACCGTGAAAAGATGTCAATGATTACATATGTCGATACCTTCTCCGTTCTAATCTTAAGAAACGATCAAATGCAAGATAGTACTTTGCCGTCAAATTATCCCTCAGAGGTAGACCGCACGCCAAGGTTAGTATTAATTAGCTAGTTTCGTATATGCTGTGCCATCATCAATCCCCAAAGGTTACTGTTACTCACACTCTATTCGTCCGACCTGTAGAAACCAAATCAACGGCGCACGAAGATGGGACGGAATCAAAGAAACAGATCCTTTGGAAGAGGAGTACTTCAACGGTTCAGACGAAGAAGACAACACTCCAGGCCTAAGGCTTATCAACGGAGGTACACCGGTGATGAAGGGACTGGTGGATTATGCAGATGAAGAATCCATGGATGATATCGGAGAGGAAGCTACTGTCAAGAAGGAAGACGAGGGTGAGGTCAAGGTTGAGATAAAGATGGAAGATTCGCCAGTAAAGGATCCCTCATCATCAGCAACCCCAAGCCCGTCAACGTCACCGTCAACGGTCAGGTCAAAATCAGAAGAGCCGGTATCGAGCCTGCCCATGCCCGAGCGACTGGCAGAGAAGAGGAGGAGAGAGGAGGAAGACGACGATGAGCTGGGTAAATTGTCTAGGACAAAAAAGAGAGGCCCAAGTGGTGGAAGTAGCCTCATCCAAATGGGGTCGAGGAAGAGGAGTTTCGGAGGCAGCGGCAGCCCGCCCAGTAAGAAGATTGCTATTAACTTGGCAGTCAAAACCACTACGGCGGGGGACGCAGCTGATGAAAACAGTGAGGAGCCAATCAAGGTGGAAGTGAATGAGGAGGAGGTCCCGAAAGAGGAGGCGTAAATTGCGAGAAGGATTCAATAAATAAATTTAAAAAAGGCGGTGGGGAATCTTTCTTTCTCTTGGCGCTGGCTTATGCGTTTCGCGATAATTTCCTTTTTATATCTTATTTTATACTGCCAAAGGGAAATGTTTCTTATATCTTCTTTTTCTTTTTTTTTTTTTTGCCTTTATTTCTGCCACCGCCAAATCTATTTTTTCTCCCAAATCTCTCTATTCCGTATTGTTATCCGGCGTATCTGCTTTTTTGATTTGTTGACTTTTCTCTTGTTCTCTTTTCTCGTTTCTTTAGCACGTCCCTTGTCCCGGGTCGACAAGGGGGAGGGCTTGTGATGCTTGTGCTGGGATGGGGAAGCATCGGTGCTGCTTCACTATAAGCGCGCCGGCAGAGCGGGCGGGCAGAGGGATCAATCTATGGGCCGGGATCGGGTGATGATATAAACCACGTGAATAGGCACAATTGTACCCGGGTTGTGGGAGAACGGAGGACAGTGAGTGTGGGCCGGCGTGAAGGTCTGGTTGGAGAAACAGGATGTAGAATAAGTAGAGTTTACCTGAGCTGCCTGTCTGCTATCGAGTACCATTAGTCATCGCATGAGCTGACAATTGTTCCTAAAATTCAATGGGGTTGGGGATTTGAGTGGGTGAGGGGAGAGGGAGGGGAAGAAAAGGGAAATTCAAAAGCTCCCGTGTAATATAGTGATTTCATGGCTAGCCTTTTGTTTTTTTTCTTTTTTCAGATTTGTTTTCTTTCTAGCTAGCATACTCTACTCTTGGTTGCTTGATATTGATGAAACTTGCTTTGCATGTGCTGCTGTCAACATCTTCTCGATTTCGTTTCATATCTCTCTTGCTATATTTCGTTGAATTGTTTCCGTTTCGTTTCAGAGGGACAGATATATGACCTCATACATTCCCGGTTGAATGAGGCTGTTGGTCGTTGTTGTCGTCTGTCGTTGTTTTGGACCGGGTTGGATATTGATACTTAACTGGCTGGCAGGTACTGGCAGAAGAAGGGAAGCGAGGAAAAAAAAAAAATTCAATCACGCTTTTTTACCCATACCAACCCAGTAGATATTGGCATATGCTGTCCGTTTCATCCATCTTCCTAATTCAGCCGAATGTAAGCGGGATCGATGGACCAATCGTTTTGTCTCGTGGGAATTCGGTAATCTTGTTTTGGAGAGGGGTTTTGTTTGTGGATCATTGATCTCCTCTACCTACTCTAGGTAGAGTATAGGTAGGTAAGGTAGTTTCATGTCTGGTCATCCAACGTGGATACATAGCGCTGTTTTGGGGGAGCTCCCAATCCTGGTGGATCGTGAGATCGAGATTTGAAACATGTGCTAGACGGGGAAGAGGTGTTCTTGGTGAGTCTGTTAGTAGGTAACTTTACTGTGCCTCCTGCGTGGAGGAATGAGGAGGAGCGCTAAGTATTGATAGTTGGGTTTGGGTTTGAGATGTAATTGCTATATGTAGTAGACTCGTCGGTAGGGTGACGCGCGGTCACAGGTGGTCACTCAAGTCACAAATACTCTACTTGCATACTTATACGTACTTTATTACTCGCGACAGGCATGAAGTACCCGAATATGCAGCTACAAGTTTTTAGTGTATTTTGACTTCTACTCCAATGGAAATTGCAGATTAGGACGTGCATTTTCGGGTACTTGTTACCTGCTGCGAGTACTATTCTACTAGTGCTCTAGGTACGGTTGTCTCTCGAGCTGTCTGTCTCTCCGAGTTGACTTCAGGCCATACCTTGTCTATCACGAGAATAGAACAGCATCAACCTCACCGCACCGGGAGTTGAATATCTCTCAAAGAGAAGTAAGGCAATTGATAACTTCTCTGATTTGCCCTCTTTTGTAATTGGTCCGAGGAGAATAAAACGTTCTGGAAGATCGCATTTCCCCCCCAATTATGATCACCAGCTAATATTCCTATTTGCTCATAGCATCCCACACACACTCCCCAGCTAGGTAGCTGCCTTATGCAACAGCGTCTGTGTGTTTATGCAGAGACTTTCTGTTTAGCACTCCATTCCCAGCTGGATCCGTTCCAATTGCTTTCTCGGATGAGCAATGCCGAACGGTCAACAGCGGGACTACGTTTATTATTACTCTACCAGTGATATTTGCAGTCATGTGACTGTGCTCAACATATCGATAATAAACACACTTCTCTTTTTACTTTTGCGCCTGAGTAAATTGGATCCTTCGGTAACGTAACGGGAATCGGCTTTTTTACTCTTTTTCACATGGGGGGTCAGGCAGAGGGGCGCAGTGTGAAAGTGTGAAGGAAGAGCTCAGAGAGGTTGATCATTCTTGGCCTGCACCTGCAGCAATCACTCTCTCTTCTTTGGTAGGGGCGACTAGAGTACATCCGCTTTGAGTATATCCATACGATGGATACCTACGCAGAGCCAGTAGAGTACCTAGAGTACCTAGAGCGCTGGTACTCTAGAGTAGGTATCGCTATGTCATTTGGGAGACTTGTCGTTCGATTTATTCGTCTTTCCCACCCTGGACCCTGCAAAGTAAGGGTTTTGGCGCTGGCTCTTCTTCCCTCCCGGAATTCCCACCCCACGAGGTCGACTCGCGGTAACCAAAAACTGCATGGGTTGATTTTTTTTTTTTTTTCGTTTGGAGGGGCCTGGCTGGCCTGGCTATGTATGATGATGCTGCCTACAGGGCCTTCCTTTTTTCTTTTTCTGCTGCCTGTTCGTTTCGGGTCTCTTGCTACGCAATGCAGGGTGGCACAGCGTCACGACGATCATGACCATCCCTATCAGGCCGGCCTCAACTTCCGCCCGCGGGTAGCAGTAAGTAGCAGTAGTAGGAAAAATCTGATAAAATAAACGAGACAGCAACCCGGGGGGGGGGGGGGGGGGGGGGGTAAGTAAGGGAAGGCAAGGGGAAGGGGGGGGGGGGGGGGGGGAAGCAGCAAAGCAGCAGCAGCAACAAAAAAAAAAAAAGAAGTCGAACAATGACTTCTCCTTTCCGGCACTTACACTTCACCAACCCCTACTACTACTACCGCTACTACTACTACCCACGACTGCTACTCACCACCAGCAGCACATCAGTTGCTTGAACCTTCCTCACAACCAGACTTGGACAAGAGTCATGATCATGTTAAACACAAACATGCGAACGAATGCAAATACCCACAAGCTCCCAGAGGAGATTCTGGAGCAGATTATCGGATACCTCGAGAAGACGGACCTGGCGCGCGTTGCGGCCGTCAGCAGGACCTTTTGGAGGCTGGCGGTCGCGAAGCTGTATCATGAGATCAGGTTCGATCCCTATGCCTACCGCGAGAGCCAGCTGCGAGTTTTGAAGAGGTGAGTTTTGTGTTTTGCTGCCTCTGCCTTCTGCCTGCTGTCGTCGTCTGTCCGTCTGGGTGGCGAGAATTGTCAATTCCCCCCAAAAAACCAATGCCCGGAACTCTTGGAGGAGAAGAGGGGGTGAGCTCTTTTAAATTCCCTGTCATCAATTGCCATTATCATTTTGCATATGCACCAGAGAGAGAGAGAGAGAGAGAAAGAGAGAGAGAGAGAGAAAGAGAGAGAGAGTGGAGGATCATGATATCTTTTGCCTGCAATTCCTCGAAGGCCCAAATCGCTAAACTTCCCCTCTCCCACCTAGCTCCCCGCATCTCACCACCCTCGTCCGCCGCCTCACAATCGACATTGCCCCGCTGCCCCAATTCCAAGACGAGAACGAGATCCAAGAATTCAACTGGGGCCACCCCCTCCTCAAAGACGAGCCACCGGTCCACACCGCGCGCTCCGCCCTCCTCTCCCTCATCCCGCACCTGCCCTCGCTCGAATCCCTCGAATGCCACGACCTCTCTGGCGAACCGCACAGCACCTCGGCTACCCCCGCTCGCTCCCTCATGCGCACCCTCTTCTCGCACTGTCGCCACCTGCGCAAGCTAACACGCACCGACTGGTGGCGCGATCTCGGCTGCTCGTACGGTGCCGTGGGACCGACGGCGCTGACCCACCTAACCATCAGTGTGCCGGAGAGCTACTTCGCCGTCGACGAGGACGGGCTTGTAGGCGTAGATGAGGGCGCGTGCGAGGAGCTGCGCGCACTGTTGAGGGCGAGCCCCGCGCTGACGTATCTGGACTTCTATCGCGGGCGGGTGTCGATGGGGCTGATATTCCGTGGGCGGCGGGGCGGCCGGGACAGCGACGGTGATATGATGCTGGGGCGGAGCCGGCGCCGGCGGAGCAGTGCGTGGAGCCGGGCGTCGGTGGAGTCGGGGTCCGGGTCGGGGTCATCGTCGGGGTCGGGGACGCCGCCGCTGCTGGACAAGGACGATGAGCGGCCGGTGGTACTACCGAACCTCAAAACTCTAGTGCTTTGGGCGACGTTCGTCGAGGAGAAGGCGGAGGTGCTGGTGGGCGAGTATCTGGCGACGCGGGCGGGCATCTTTCCGGCGCTGACGGGGCTGGAGCTTGTGTCGGTGCGGTGCGAGAAGGAGGGGCTGTATGTGGCGGACCAGGTCAGTGCGCAGATGCTGATGGATGCGGTGGTGACGCTGCGGGACTGCGAGGTGAAGACCATCACGGAGAGGCAGATTTATGACTTTAGTGGGGCGGCGGCGGGCACGGAGGACCTGCATCATGCGATGTCGATGGTGAATGAGAAACATGGGAGGCAGCCGGATCGGAGGAGCCGGTTTAGACAGTGGTGAGAATGAGGCTGGAGATGTACTCTGTGTGTCTCTGTCTCTGTCTGTGCTTATGTGCGTGTTGTGTGTGTGTATTGTGTGTGCCATACTCTTGGGGGCGTGTTTTTCTTTTTCTTTTTTTCGGTGCTTTGGGGTTATTGTTTTGGTTTTGGCTTTTTATTTCCTAGACCTAGCTATCTTGGGAGGCGGGAGGGAAGGGGGGCTCTTCTTTTTTGTCGGTCGTTTTCTTTGGGCTTTTTTTCTAACTTAGCAGGCTAGGTTTGGGGAATAGGGTGTTTGCTTTTCTTTCCAGTGCACTGAACAAAAGGGGGGGGGGGGGGGGGGCTACTACTTAGATCATTTACGCTTGACGAAGTTACGAGACGATGTCTGTATGCTACTTGGTTTTGTCATGAAAAGTCACTCGTACATGTTTTTTTCTACTTACTCTATGTATCGACAATCGTTTACTCTACAAAATACCTACCTTCATGAGGACTGAGATACATGCTCAAATCTACAACACAAAGTGTAGATCGCCGTGTCACACGAGATCGTTTCTGTTTCCTGCCTCCCTCCAGATCAGCCCGGGGATTTCGCCTGCGACCAGTCAGCGACAACCACGTTCGTGACTGATTTGAGAGGAGAAAAAAACCTGGTTTCTTTCTTTGGATGTGGCGTGATGGGGAGGGCCAATCATCACTCTATCTATTGTTTTCCCCTCTTTTAGGGCCGGCTGAGGATCTACTGTAGAGGAGGTACCTAGTCTGTGTCACCGGTATGAGTCTCACTCACTGTCTCTGTACCTATTCTTTGATCTCGATATCGACTATCACGTCACATGTCCGTTGCCAAGAATTTGAATATTGTACATACATAAATGTGCCTGAAAAAAACTTTCTCGTGCGCATTTTTGGGCGGTGGGAAAAGAAGCAGGTTTCTTTGGGCGTACACCAATTTCGTTCCAAGTTTTTTCATGAGGGGGGCCTCTGCAGCGGTGAGAAGCTGTGTTTTTTTTCTTTCTTTCGCCCCCAATTACTTGTTAACCCACCTTCAATTGTCTGTCCTCCCCTCCCTCGCGCCTGGCGCCTGGCAGTTGGCTCTTAGATATCTCTCTCTCGGTAGTTCGTTTCTCTCCCCCGGAGTCAATATCACACACCCCCTCACGTGAGCCCGGCAACTCCCATATATGTACCCCCTCACACAACATGCAGCGAGTGTGTATGTAGAGTGGGTACATGTAGATAGAGTAGGAGGGGCTAGGAGCCTAAACCCTGCTCAGAATATTAGTATCTTCATGTATTCCTCCCCGCAAGTGTCAAGCAAGGCAAGCGCCATGTCGAGTAACTAGGGTAGCTACATGTGCCCACAAAATCTCCCGGCAAGCCAGGATTATCACGGTGACCCATCGTACTTCATGTACGGGCCGGGGGCGGGGCGGGGCGGGGCGCTTGAAGCACTATGTATCTCTCGGCCGCAACACAACGGCTCAGGCACATACACGGTGACGTCGCTCATGCAGCCTGTGTGTTTAAGCTTCCACAGATCTCTTGGCACCGGCCGGCAAGGGTAAGGTTGTGCCATATATAAGGAGAATTTTTCTCACCGCCCCCTCCCCAAGAGATAGAAGGAGGACCCGATGATGACTTCAAAATGCAAGAGGTGATGTTAACCCTGTGTAGCTTCCCTGCAGCTTTTGGCTGCGGGGGAGAAGCAGTGGTGGTTAATGATGGCTGCAAAAAGATGAGAGCTTGTTTTGACTGAGGGTAGTACTACATGTAGTATTCTGGTTGGCGTGGTGCTGTTGTGGGGAGGACAGAAAAATGATTTTTTTTTTTGCTGCGATGCTTTTTTGGGGGTGTTGTGGTTGGGTGGGTGCCACTGGGTGGGTGCGTCTCCTTGGTAGTGTGCGTCGTTGGTAGTGTGGACTCCAAGATCTTCTTGCCCCTAGCACCCTTTCGTCTTCAGACAAGCTTTCCGATAATTACTAAACAGGAGAGAGAAGGTCGATATATGACAAACTATATTGATCAGTGATACAATATCTTCATCATGAGATATCACTCGATGACATATCCACCACCTGAGAGAAAGATTGATAATTCGTTATGCTGAGGGAAGGGGATTGATCGCTCTTCAAAAAGGACAAGCTCAAGCTACAATTAGATAAAGGGGTCAACAGAGCTGGTTACATATGTATTATCGAATTGAACAACCTGTCTATATGATGTGTCCAGTGTGCTGTCCTGTAAGATGAGATGTGTTCCCATCATATGTATATAATTTTAGCTGCTACGAAGTAACTTTAGTAGATACAAGTTCGGTATGAGACGAGGATATAGAGGCCAGTTCTGTGCTAGTCAAGTTTCTGTGAAAGAGGATGGAACTAAGGAAGGAGCAGGAGGGGATTTGTCGACGCCCAACCACATACGCAAGAGAGAAAGCAGGGTAGGGATTTAAGGGACAGATATTGCGCAGAAGCCTCGGCGTAAAGTAAAGAGTGAGGGCTGACCACACGCCCGCATATATGCATTACTCTACCCCTACAGCTAGGAGCCGGAATGAGGTCGCGATGATCTTTATCGTATTTTTAGCTTATTTTTGGAGCTGAAAACCTAGAGGTGGTTGCCAACAATTTCAACGCCGGTGTTGTAAGTTCCAGTCATGAACTATCACTCGCTCATTAGAGGAGTTGGGACTTTTTTTTTTTTTTTTTTGTTTAATTCATTAATTGAGGAGTTGAGACTTGGTGTGCGCACCCCCCGCGGGGATCCTAACAAGCGCCAAGAAGATTTACCGAGTCTACCATAACAGGACCATGAACAGCTTGCAAGCTATTGGAATGTATATGCGCCTTCGCCTCGTATATTTCGGTCATGTGTCCGGAGGCCGCAGCTAGCTTGCTTGCCTGCGGATTGCATCCTCCCGGTGTTTGCTGCGTTGCACCTACGGAGATGGGTGTGAGATTGGTAGAGGATAGCATGCTTACATGCCGTTGCTGTAAGTATGAATAGGTGAATTACGCTTGGAATATTTGGCGCGGAGAGATGCGCGCGCGATTTGGGTCGTTATGTGCTGAAACTCTTCATTCATGGTGGAAGTGGTTGGTGACTAAAGTAAACACATACACATAGGTGCTGTGATCATGTCTATTACTAGCGCAGTATGTATATGTAAACTTCAAAATCTCCCGCACGCCTAGTTGGAGCGCTGCAGATTTTGCAGAGGCCTCAAAGCAGAGTTGATGCTTAACTGGATGTCCACTGCACACGTCGGTTCAAACAAATTTGAAGGCCCATAGGACAACAAACTTCAGAACATAAGCGGGTAAGCGTAATCATCAAGTTAACAAACCTGCGCAAAACCCCTCTAGAGGATATATGACTGCCAGTTATAGCTTCAGCTAGCTGTCTAGGTCAGCACTTAAAGAGGAGGCCATCTACTTATCAGCCTTCGGGTTAGATGTAAGCCAATTCATAGGCGGCGGTGCTATCTATAGATTAAACGTTCCGCCATCCATGAAGTACAAAGAAGCCGTCGAGTTCGCGAAATTACGTTCAGCTTCAGGAAAAATGGTAAGAGTTCTTCTCATTTCGTGGTTCTAGTCGATCTCAGCAAACACTAGAATCTCCGTGCCGAGAAGCTCTGTATCAGAAGCAACGGAAGCAGTGGCCTAGTATCGGACACGACTCAGAGCTTGTTCAGGACGATCCCAAGCTTTGTCTTGACTCATGTTTAGTTGCCCCCCCCCCCCGGGGGGGGTGCCAGGCGTGAGAGGCACATCAGTAAGAAGAGAATTTAGGGGGAGGGTGTAAAGTTTGTCAACGACAGCTGGCAGAGGCCAGTACATGTTGCAAAAGAAACCGACATTTTATTCCGGGAAGAAGAGAAGTGTTGGGGATGTGTAGGTGTCTTGCGTTGTGGGAAGTTGGGGGTGCGGCAAGCCTTTGCTTGATACTGAACTTGATAGGGTTAGGGATTACCACTTATCTTGGCACCGGCTTAGCTGTTCTCTCAAATATCAATTTGGGATACTGTAAAATATGGGTGAGTGGTCTAGTTGGTAAGTCCCCTAGATCGCCCCCGTAACAACACCGTGTGTTGATACCCCGGAGACGTCCTGGCTTCGAACCAAGGGTGGGAGTAGTATCGGTAATTCCGATGCAGTACTTTTTGTGTTTTTATTTTTTTTAATTGTAGAACATCTTGCTCTCACTCTATGAAAAATCTGGAACTGAAGCCAAAAGATCTGGTAGAAGCTGCAAGAGGGGATGTAGAGGGGACGATTGAAAGGAGGATGCTTGATCATACGTATTTAAAATGAAGCTCACCGGCAACAAACAGAATTAATCAAGTGTTCCTACATCCGCTTCTCCCTCGACGACAGCGCCATAACCTTGGGCCATCTGTGATCAAGACAAAAAAAAAGAAGCACGAACCCCAACACCATCATCCATCTTCCCGATATTAAATCTGTTAATTAGGTCCGCGCCGAGGCGTCCCTAATGCAACAAATCCTAAGAAAGCTTAACAGATGGGGAGAGAGCGGTGATCGATAACTAGAGGTAAGGTATGGGAGAAGAGGAGAGGGAGAGTGAGAGGAGGTTGGGAAAGGAAAAAAGGGGGGGGGGGGGTATTGGAAGTCTTCCGGCTATGGCACTGACTAATGGATAGGAGCATGAAGGGTGTTGGTGTCGATCACGAAGTTGATTGCTCACACTACCGGTTCTTGATGGGAACGAGACAACACTCGATTAAAGTAGAGGACAGCATCTATAAGGAAAAGAAAATTTAAAAAGAGAAAGAAAGAGCTTTGATTGGAGCGAGTGATAGCTCATGCTCCAACAGTTGATAACTTAATTTCTTGATTTGGGCTCCTCGGGGCGTGTTCACATGCCCTTCCTTGCTACAAAGCCATGAGCTCTAGATCAGGCTTTACACTGCATTCAAACAGCAAGCCTGAGCTAATGAAGTGCTTTAAACCAATCCAGCCTACTGTAATGGCCCATCCTAAGACGTAGCGAGCCATAGGCGTTTAGAATTGATGTAAATGCGACATTACGAAAAGATGGGCCAGTTACAGTACCAAAAAACGGGTGGGGGTTAGTACGGTAGTACTACGCCATCCCATAAAACCGGGTAGCACTCCGGTTGTCGAGCGAGTAAAGCCGCCTTTCAGCAAATGCTCTATCGATGCCGTATCAATACTGTATTATATAATCTATATATTCCCTGGATTGCGCAGTGTGGGTGGTATATTTATACTGCCCTAGTACTTCCGCATTTCCTAAAATACGGCATTTTTGTGGTATTTAGGACAATGCCATTCCCCTAACCCTGGAATATCATATTTGGTGAAGCAGCATTTCAGAATATTGTTTCATCCACCGATCCATCAATTCTTATCATCCTAGGATGGGGTTTAAACAATTGGGATATACTTTTGAAAAATAAATTTTGGGCTCTTAGGCATACATATACACGTCATTTTAATTAGAAGTTGCGTCTACTATTCGATTATGATACGCTCATGTTGGTGATGATGATGATGATGATGAAGTCGTATAGGTGTGGTCTAGTCTTGTAACATGGTGTCCGAGCCTACATGTAGGTGTGGTCCTGGTCATGGACCTGGCGTACTGGCGCGCTGGACCTGGTGCTGGTCACAACGCTAAAATGTGTCTATATTGCTGTGGTAGTGCTACGGTATTGCTATGGTATTGCTACGGCATTCTATGAAAAATATGCTCCTTGAAATGCCGAAATGATGCAGCAGTCCCGAAAATACCGCATTGTAGCAAGACTACCGTAGCACTAACATACTAATCCCTGCCCCATTTTTGGTATTGTAGTTAGCCTATGGCAATGTGAGAAGCTTCAAGTTATTTTCAAGGTACGACAAGGCAAACGACCCACGGTACATAAGAACAGTAAATATCATTACTATATACCAATCATAATATAAGTTTTTTTTTTTTGTTTAATTCATTAATAGCATGCAACCTTACAGCTATGGCAATTATAATATAAATTACTCTTCGAACGCAGACGAACTTTCTATCCATCTAAAGAAGATTCCACATAACCGAAGCTTGGGGCTCGTCCTAGGCCCCCGTCCTAGGCCCCGTTTCCTCGTCCCTCCCCCCAAGGGCTCTCTTCGCAGTCCCTACACCTGATACACCCTCCTCCTGGTTCTCCCCGAGCCAGGGCTTCTCAGACTCTCCAAGCGTCCCGTTCATGACAAAGTAGATGATCAAACCCAAAATGATCATTACAAAGGCGATCGGGTACCACTTCCCAATTGTGTATCCAAAAACCTGCACTCCAATGCAGACACCCCAAAAGTTTGCAGTGAGGAGGGAGATGTTGAAGAACGCGGCGGATGCCATGCGTAGTAGGATGGGGACCACAGTGTCTATTCCACTTAGTCATCCAAACGTCATAGAAAAAGAAAACACGAGAAACCCGCAAACTTACAGAAGATGAACATCGTCAAGGTGAACCCAGTCATGTACCCGCCAACTTTGGAGTTCCAGTTTGCGGTACGGAAACTACTTCTGTCGAAGATACCAGCTTGGGCGCCGTTGATCAACATTCCCCAGAACCCAATCTGTCCGATGACCTCATACATAGGTTTTTTCGACACCAGGAACTCTTCAAACACGTTGCTGAAACCATAAAATGTTGCTCCAAGCAACATGAAAAGATCTCCCTTCACCTCAGTTGGTACTCCACCGAGTGCACTACCATTTTTGGCATCATTCGCAAGCAAAAGACCGAGACCTCCGCAGCAGATCAAGATGCCAAGGACTTGGGTCCACTTGTAGCGCACATGGAGGAAGAAGAAGGAGATGATCACGACGACGACAATAGCCCAGAAGTTGATTAGTTGGGCACTGAGAATTGTCGTGTAGCGGTATGCAAGGACCACGAAATAATTGCCTTCTACATCAAGGAACGCCATGATTATGTCTGTGATGAAGTGGTCAGTGGGTGCGTCTCATTACGACAAGGCGGGGAAGTGGGGGCGGGTGAGATTACATCGCCACCATTCTTTCGAAACCATCTTGCACCATCCTTTGAATCCATACTTATACAGGGTGTAGGAGGTGTACACAAGGTTGAGCAGAACGTAGTTGAAGAAGGACTGGAACGCGGGTATTGAGGTTCCTTCCATCCCAAGAAGACCGGAAAAGGTGTTTGTAGAGGTGATGCATAGTGATAGTATTTGTCTATATCTTGTTAACTTCCAATATCTCTCCCCATTCTCTTCTACAAAATTATGGGTTATATTCATACCCTATCAGCAGAACCAACCAAAATCGCGGCGACTTGATATAAGCAAATCTTCCTTTGGGGGGAGTATTCTCCGTGCTTGAGCTTTCTACCGGCGACGCAGGTAACTCCGCATGCGGGGAAATTTTGGAGTCGTCTTCGGGATACATCGTGTTGTGAAGGACCTAAGCTAACAAGCTACTGTAGTTGAGGACTTTGGCGAGGCTTTTGTAGTCGCTAGTGGGGAGGGGGTAAGTTAATTAGGTCAGGGTTTCGCAAGAGGAGTTCAATTGTCTGGCCGCAGGGGACCGTTGTGTCTCTTGACTTAACACAGTCTCAGACTGAGCTGCACAGTTGTGAACAGGAGGGTGTGAGGAAGAAAAAGGAAGAAGGAAAAAAAAAGCACAATTTCCAGAGGGAAATGTTACCTGTCTAAATAGTCACCAATCCTAGTAAGGTACCTAGGCACTCTAAACTACATATATCATGCAGCTGCCCGCGATGGCGGGACTGCACTTCATCCCTTCCTGGTCAAGCCCAAGCAAAAACAACCCGTGCTATCTCGTGAGATTAGGCGAGTGCCGAGGGCTAGCTTTACTTTGTCGCCTATCGCTTGAACTATGCCTGGCAGAGCAGTGGCGGGTACGGCGCCGCCTCTTGGGTGAGCATCCGATTCGGAAATATTTACCATGATGTTTTCCAGTCATGTTACTAGAGCTGCTGTTAGGTAAAGCTATGTACGGCCTGAAGACGCTGTCGGTGGCGCATAAAGTCACAAAGCTGTGAACTTCATCATGCAGGTAGATCCTAATATGGGCAACAAAAACCATATTGGACCTACCGACCACCATCAAATATTTCTCGCCTAATGATATTTTATTTCTCCAGTTAAATGTTGGATATTTCGCGATCGTTCGAGGATTTGAGTAACTACTCTACGCCTATCAAATAACGCAAGACATGAGGTTGAATATCGGCTTACTACCTTTGGAGTAATAGGAACACCTGATAGAAAACGCCACAAGTGCCAACCAGCTGGAATGCGCAGCACGCGTGCATGCCAATTTTCGATGCTTCCCTGCTCACAATTTCAAAATTTCAAAAACTGTAACCAAGAACCAGCGTGTAACCATTAACTCTATTCTGGTAAGCGAAGTCGACGCTGCCGGTTGGTTTCTGTTTTACTGCCCCGCATTTTATCCTCTTGCGTCTCGTATGTGTTGAATTTACGGAATGCCCAGATAACTTTACACATTGGAATACCTACCTATGTACCGGGGGTTGAGGGTAAGTACTGAGAACCCCTTTTTGGGGAATTTTAAAAAGTGAGGGTTTGTAAAGGAATCTGATTGGGCTGATATAATTAAAATGACACTTGGCAGCCAAGCAGGTATTTGGATAGTCTGCCCCGCAGCTTTTGCAACGCAACCTCCTCAACCTCTTTTCTACTCTTGTTCTTTTCGAACTTTACCAAAACTTCTTTGATAACTTCGAATCAGTACTCAGGTGAACCTGTGAGCAAGGGCTATTCAGTGGTTATTTTTTTGTATTTTTAGGAAAATATTTGAATTTTTAAGTGACGATAGATAAAACGTCTCGGTACTTTTTTTCCACCATATAAATTTTGAGGCCAAGGCCAAAATTCATTGGCTGCTTTTGGTTACCATGGGCGGTTCCCATGCAAAATCAACCAATCCTTCAAGGCGTCTCGGTATTTAACGTGCACACCCGGTACATTATGTAGACCCCTCCTCAGTAGAGTACCAGGACGTAGGATCGGAGATACCGAGAGCCAAACAAATTTTGTCCCCAACATTCGGGTCTTTGCGGCGTGATAAATATTGTGGATAGGTTATTGGCTATTGTTATCAATCTCTCCCGGATACCGGTGGTGAAGCCCGTTTGATGCGGGTCGCTTGTTAATCACTGGCATTGGGTCAGCGGCACGTGGCTTCGCGAGTGCAAGGCTGCGATTCGACGATTGCGGACCTTTTGCACTTCAATATTGCACATTGTTAGTATGTAATCGGGCTGCAGTCTCATGCAAATAACCAATAGCCAATAGTAACAGGGGGGAGAAGTTCCTAAAGTCCTTTGGGTGACGGGATTGTTCCTGCATTGCTAGTATTCTGGGTCGGTAACAGGAGCCTCCTGGAAAGATTGAAACGATAAGGAAAGGTCGAAATATAGCTATTTTGTCTTCGAGCAGGGTATCTAGAGATCCACCGATGGTGATGGTCTAATAGCATGCCATTCCGTAAAAAGAGAGTACATAGTCCATTACTTTAGCGGGTCTCGTGGTTACTGGTTCCCAGGTACGTAGGAGGTTGGAGGGGAACATATATGGTTCGAGAGAACAGGGTATAGCTAATGGCGTTCACTACATTACAGCGAATGAGTATATATGCGTTGTGCATAGGTAGTAGAGGAATGTTCTTTGGATAACCATTGGTGCCGTAATGGAGTATAAATGGAACACTTCTGTTTGTTGCTTTGTACATAGCTTCGAAGCCTCAGAGAATGTCCTTAGGGTCGGTATCCGAGTATGTAACTGATGGTAGCCTCTGACATCCAGTATGTCAGGCTTAGGAGTTGGACATTAAAAGTACATGTATGCACTCAGCGGAAGCTTTTGGTGGCTGGTATGTTAGAAGTCTGTCTGGATTTTATCAGTATATAGCGAACTAAGTGAAAGGAATATTCTCCGCCGTATATCAATTTATATCCTACAGACTGCTCGAGTGAGTCGGTAGAGCCATAGCATACGAGGAAAGGTTTAATGAGCTTGGGGCGGTGGTGGGGGACCACATCATGACCCCGCCATCACAACAATCCTTGGCAGCCTCACCTCCTACACTGATACGTCCTAGATCTAGCTTCCTTGGTCCTTCTTCCGCGTACCAATACATTTGTGCCAACCGTGATTTCGGTTACAGCCACAAGTTCGACAGCATTGGGATTTTGTCTCCCCAGAAATTTGCTATTATAAACCTTTTGGATTGGCTTCTGGTTTGATGCGAATGGCTAGAAGCTGTGGATACAGATTGTCTCCGTGATTCGGCCTCGAAAGGTCAACTTTAGCCTTTAGTATGCTCGGGGAAGTAATGACACAAACAGGCCCAGTGCATACAAGGATGAAGAGATAGATGTCAATTGGAGACACTGTAATCCGAGGCACATAAATTGTTTAAAAATGTCTGGCTGGATCCAGAGTGGCTCATCAAAGGCACCAAATTGATCGATCGAGTTGTTTCTTTGAGCCTACCGCATGTCAATCACATTCGAGTATCGATATACTTGATCAGCTGCACCCAAGGCGTCAATCCGAACAGGTGTTGATAGGTTGAAAGTGGAGTACCACTAGCCGGTCTACATAGCTGCACAGGATGCAATCAACTGGTAAACATATATTACGAGACATGCACTAGATTTACAAATACACTATCAGTCTAAGAGATCTTGTGCAATTAGTTACCCCGGAGCTCCCGGTGCTCTTGGGTTGTCGAGAAGTAGTTATCATATTGCTTGAAGAAGAAGAAGGCGCATTGATACAGATGTTCCGGAACGGACTGGTTGAGTTAAGAGCGTCCATGGCTTTCCACAACTAATAGCATGTGACCCTATTTTAAAGATCTAGTCGGCTTTCACACGAGGAAAACAGCGTTCAACCCACTAGCTCACGCGACAGAGATTCCAGGACGCAAGAAACGACCACTGTATCCTAAAATCGATTTTTGAAAGCTAAAGTTACGAAAAAGAATTCGTTGTACTATGCTATTCGCCAATCTCCAAATCGTCTTAAACCAGCCCGCCAAGGGCGGATGGAATCGGCCCCGGCAAATTCACATATCCGACATAGGTGAGCTGGTACTTGTTCTTCCTAGCAAAGATATAACCTCAGGTTCTTCAAAATCTTGAGATATTCCTCAATAGTACAATAGAACTTCTGTACGACGTGAAAGTCCCAACTTCTTTTGGGAGTGGCCTGGATTGTAACCCCCCATTACGATTAACAAAGCAGTTGATGGTTGTTATAGTCGGAAAATCCCTCAATCAACCTGATGCCTTGATCCCAAGGTCCTACTTGCAACTTTCTAGCATCTTGCCCACGACACCCATCAAAGTTTCATTTTCCAGCGCACTGGCAACTCTCTCCTTGTCATTCAATTGCTTGTTCACCTGATCCCCGGTTGCATGTGTTCCCTCCCGTATCCTCACATCCAGCCTAAATCGTGGCGGGAGCGCTTGTTCAAGTCTGACTCGTACTCCCAGCCCAATGACCGTGGCGAGAGAACAGTGATTGATTGTTGGTGTAAGTTCAACAAGAACACGTCCTGTCAGGCTTGACGGATCATCGGTGACTTGGATATGCGGAAGATTTACAACTGCGAGTTCGCCGAGAGTAAGAGGGTGCTCGGGGTCGGAGATTGTGGCGATTAGGTCTGGTGGGCGGTAGAAATTAGTATGGGAAAGAGGGGGAAGATGAGAATTGCCCTTACCATAGATCTCCTGCTCGTCAATCTTCTCAACTACTGAGTCGTCTTCGCTTTCATCGTCGTCTGAGCTCGAGTAGTCGGCTCCCGTACCAGTGGCGAAAGGATCTCTGGTGTATGCGGGGACTGTTCCGGAGAGCAAACTTGACGGCGAGGACTTTTTCTGTTCAAGGCGCCGACTGGGGAGGTCGGACACACTGAGAATTGTAGGATTGGCGTTTTGGGTCTCCATGGTTGCGAGGTGAGGGGATGGGGTTGGATGGAGAGATGGTGGGGCTGAGATAAGAGCGTGGTGATTGAGGTCTTGGCAGAATTATGAAACCGGTCTTATAAATTATACTAACCTTCTTTGGGCGAGATTATTACTAGGTAGTACGTGAAGTTAAATTCAGTAATCCAAGAGCAGCCCCGAGTCGCAAATGCAGTTTTTAGAAACGAGCGCTAAGTCAAGGGAATGTCCAATCCACATAACGTTGTCGGAATCTATTAATTTGGGGCGGAATACGATTGGAAGGACTTGGGTGGAATCGCATCCTCATCTACGAGAGTCTAGAGGTAGTGTTCTACAGATCTTACTACAGTAATACTTACTTGGTATATCATCCAGTACTGGCCGCAGAAACAAAAATCTGCAAGCTAAGAAAAACAACAGCCATGAACTAAAATGCACAACAGCATTTTTGCTATCTTGTTGTGAGCCCAGCTAGCGTTGTAGCTATATATATTATCTTCCAATTAGTTGAGTGAACGAATGAACCTCTATATCTCCATTCATTTTCAATACTGCCGTCGAAAGCTCGTGATCATTCTCGGGAACACTAGCATCCGATTTCGCTATGCTTTTTGGCCCGGTAAAGATGATAACTGCCTAAGGTGGACGAAAACTGGGAGCCAGCGATTATCGTGTTCCTATAGGGTTGAATTTCCAACTCTTTCGCTTGAATTGACATCTAGGACTCGCGGAATTGGATTATGAGTTTGTAAAGATCTCGGTGCCGGGGAGCGCCTTATAAGCAAGCAATGTTTGTTCCCCTGCGTCTAGCAGGAACGCACATAGTTATTCTCATCTCGAATAGACTTGTTGAGAATAATCGAGGACTAGGTTGGCCCGTGTTTTCGTCTCTCCTAGAATCCTGAGCTAGCCTACTTTAAATGGTTCCGCGGGCTGAGGGTGTAGGGTTGCTCGGCCTCCTGGGAAACCCCACAAAGGCGTCCGGAATTCGATGAAGCGTGGATATGTTGAGCCATGGCCAAAACATTAAGATTTGTTTGAGATCTTAAGATCATTTAGATTTACTGTGCGCAACGTCCCCGGACCTCGATCAAGACCGAGGGAATATTCAAGATCTTAAACGAACTAGAAATGGAGCTCACACAGAGTCAATTAGCACATGTATTTTTTTACATCTCCAGCGGATCCCTTTGGTATCTATATCTGTTACGACAAGTTATTGTTTACAACCAGAAAGATAGCATATAGCAAAGGTTTTTTGGCGTGGTTTCCAGATCTGATCTGCCGATGTTGCCAAGACACCATACAATCGAGTGATAGACCATGACGCACCATTCCTGTTCGGGGTATGTATGTGCGCAACATCCTCCATGATCAATTAGAAAATCAACGTTGTAACAACAAGATATAAACCGCATCTTTGTTGCGTCTCCTCTAGCTAGCTAGCTACATGTAAACAACTACCTCTATAAAGAGAGTAGCAAACATTGAAGCAACCGTAGTTGTAAAGTACAAAACGCTCATATCCCTTCGTGCGTTTCACGACATGCGGTAATTGGTGGCTCACCATACAAGTTGTAGAAGCTAACAGCAAACATCGGCTGGCGGCGCAAGATTGACCCACTTGTCACGCAAAATTGCTCTATAAGGTAGTTGAGTATACTGCTTTTCGTTAAAATTGTGTCTATCACGGCGCCGTCGTGGGCCTAACATGTTGTGATTACCGGGAACAGACGAAGGGATACCAACCGTGAAAATATGTAAAACCAATATAAAACCCAAATAAATATAAAACATAAGAAATAAGAAGATAAAGCCATACAGCAAGTAGCGTCTTCTCTCCATATATATGCATGCATATATAGCTGGATCAACCTTGGTTGTAGGTGGGTCTAATCTGAATTGTAGTGTAGTATAGTAAGATATAAGAGGAAGAAAGCGAATAGAAGGAATGGAAGATAGGATATGTAAAATGAATAAGGAGTGTAAGATGGTATGTAATCGGGTAGAGGAGTAAGTAAGAGTGAGGTGGTTAATGTTGAAATGGGTTCAGGCAAGAAGAGGAAGTAAGACGATGATTGATTGTATTGATCTATCGAATACAAGAAGAATTAAGTCCGCTATTTTATAGTGTAAACAAAATGCAATTGTTTAACACGTGTATACTGTTCAAGAAGACAGTCACAAAAGAGCTTAGAACACACATAGCTGACGTGACAATACGTTCAGTATGAACAGAATCAACGAAGCAAAGAAACAAAGCGAATATTGTTAAAAACAACAGTTAATATATTTAAAATATATATATGACAACTCATCTCTATAGATGTTTTATTCAATCTTTTTGAAAGAATGACGCAGATGGTGAATATACCGGGATAACACCCCCAAAGCCTATATGTGAAATTTATATATGACAACTCATCTCTTTAGATGATTTATTCAATCTTTTCGAAAGAATAACGCAGATGGTAAATATACCGGGATAACATCCCCCAAAGCCCATAAAAAATAATAAACAAAACCAAAATGAGGGGGAAACAAACGAACCTCCCAAACTATAAACTAGAATAGTTATCAAAAACCACAGAGAAAAACAACGCATTTCCAATGCTTCCCCCAAAACTAGGCACAAGGTAACCTCTCAAGATCACCTTTCCCCTCCTCCAGCCACGTCCGATCAATGAGCTTCGCGCGATCATTGTACAAGTGTTTATACGCATTCCTGATCGTTGGCTCACCCACGCCAGCCACTTTCGATATCTCTTTCGTGGTTCTCGACGTCCCCAACAGATGGCCGATCATATAGATACACGCCGCTGCACCACTAATCGGCGACCTCCCCGCCACACTCCCTAACTCCGCAATCCTCGCCGCCAGGGCCACCGAGACCGCCGCACACCGCTGATCCATCTTCAACGCACTACAATATCTATGAATGAGCTCACACGGCTTCGTCGTCTCCGTAACCTTATACCCTCCATCCCCAGCCCCCGCCTCCTCCGGCCCCTTCCCCTGCTTATTAAAGAACTTCTCCATCACCTTATACACCCTCCCAATGTCCTTCTTCGGCACGTTCGTCATCGCAAACACCTCGCGGAATGTCCTCGGCACGCTACACTGCCTGCACGCCAAAAAGATACACGCCGCCACCACGGCATCCACCGGCTTTCCGCGGATCACCTTTGCGTCGTCGATCTGCTTGAATAGCGTCTTTGCCGTTTCGACGACGACATTCTGGATGCTCATGCCCCCACAGAACGCACCGATACGCTCATAGGCCACGAGCAGTGACTGGTCAGCCTTACTCTCCGCAGTGCGGGCCTGTGCGCGCTGTAGCACCCGCCCACTCGCCCCGCCGCTGGCGGCGGTGGTGGTCTTGGTTGTCCTGGCAGGCTTTGTGTAGGCGATGGTTGTAGAGAGCTGCTCGCCGTGGAGGAGAGGGTTGATGCCGGCGCCGACGCGGCTGGGGTCTACCCCGCTGGTGTCGTCATTAGAGAACGTGCGCCATTCGGAGCGGGTGTCGACGATGCGGTCGCCCAAGACGAGGCCGCAGTCGCCGCAGACGACGTCGCCCTCGGAGTACTTTTCAATAGGGTTGGAGACGCGGCACTCGGGGCAGAAGTCGCTGGTGGAGGTGTCTAGGCTCCAGGCGGCGTAGGTTGCGGAGTGAGATGGGGGGATGTCGATAGTTGGTGGGGTGCTGAGGCTGGTGAGTTTCTCGAGAGCTTCTCTGAGGGCAGCCATTGTGGTGGTGGTGGTAATTTTACGGTAGTGTTTCCTTTTTTGGGAGGGAGTGGTGATTAACAATATATTGATGCAGCACAGTGGCCTGCTTGTCGTTTTTTATATGGCGGGTTGTAGATAGGCCCGAATTGGGGGTGCTAGAGAAATCAGGTTCTTAGCTGGATGCTCATGTTTGCTCCTCAGTGACATATTGGGGATGTTTGCTTGCGCATGTGATGATGATTTGGAAGGAAGAGGAAATTCGAACGAGGGTTGTGAATACATGGCGTTTGCGTTGGGTAAAAGACAGGGTTAGGGTTACACACCGAGTGATAAGTAGTGAAGAATGACGCTGTACCCGCGAGTAGCGAGCAGTGAGTGACCAACCTGATTGAGCTACCCGACGTAAAAAAATAAAAAGAAGAGAAAATGTGAGCGGAAGGTTTGATTATAAGATGAACTGGGTAGGAGATTAAAAGCAGCTATCCTTCCGGAGAGTAATGTTCTGTGATAACAAAGTTTCCACAGAGGTGGTTGTGTGCGAGCAAGATGAAGAGAAGAAAGAGGGAAAGAGGTCCATTCGACGATTTATTTTTCTTTATTGCAACGGCTGAATCATCGCTATCAGACTGGGTGCTTACCGAATTCTGTTTCGCGTATGTTGTGGTTGTGTGGACATCACGATCGAATGACGATGTAACGATGTTTGTTCTCGCCGCTAACATATATATAGCTACTCAGCGACCTCAGTGACCTCATCAATTTGACTCATAAGCTCTTTACACTATACCCTTCTTTAGTGAACATAGTTGTGGAATCTTCTTCCCATTTTACTTATCGAGTTACCGGAATAAAACCTTTTTTTTTTTTACGAGCTCTGGTCCGGCCTTAGGATATATTTGGCAGGTCACGTGCGGATGCGTTCCCATTTCAGTAGATTTTTCCACAGAGATTCAGAGACAAAAGTTCTGGACAGAGCTACATGTAGCTAGACTTGAATGAAGGGATGAGTCTACTTCAATTGCATGAGGAGCGAGGGTGAAAAGGAAAAGCGAAAGTCCGTCCCCGGAAATATACTACCTTGGTCGCGCGTCCAAGTTGCTACGCTTCTACACATTGTAAAAAACTTCTAGTTGACGTCTAATACTGTGTACAAGTGCTCTCGGCGGGGCTAATAGAAGCCCGCGTCCCCTTCCTTCAGAATCAGAATCTCAATGATGATTGCACAAGAAGTTGTGTAACCGACGTCATACACAGACTTTAAGCGAAGCCGAAAATTTCTGAGTGCTCAGACGAAAGACCTGCGGGCGGCCTCGACATTCCACGCAGCAGTGACCATGGGCGTACATGTACCACACCACACATCGGCCCCAAAACCAATACCCCAAATTCCAAATTACAAGCCGAGACCATGATAAGATTTAACTTTAACTCTAAGTTGCATGCATATAAAACAATCATGGTCCTTCGACCCAGCGGCCAAAGCTACATGTAGCGAAAATGACACCAATAACACATGACGCAAGATGCTATAGCCAACTATCATTGACCCCGAGGGTTAGGGATTCTTCTCCATCTTGGCACATAACCAAGGTTCAAGTATCGCTTCCAGCGTAGCATCCACTATGGGCGGGTGGTCTAGTTGGTTAGACTGCCCGTCGGGTTAGACACCGCGTGTTTGCCCCAGGACACACACAAGGTCCTGGGTTCAAACCAGGGGTGGGGGTAGTAACGCACAATGGGTAATAAGTCGTTACAGTACCTTTTGTTCTTTTTTGTGATGAAATAAATTAGGAGGCTATTTTGATATTTGATTTCTCGAGTAGAATTTTTATAGCGAACTGTGTCATTTTGGTCCATGTGTTATTGCAGAGCAGGTATACCGAAAACCGAAAACTGTATAAAAATTAGTATAATTATAGCGGCGTACACAACGTACCCGTCTGGTCTCATGATCGTCCTCCAATTGAAAAGCCATGACAACGCTCCCGCCGCCGGGACTGGCGCACGCATCCACTATGATATGATAGGACGGAAACCATCGTCATCGATTTTTGGTTTTCATATATAAGTTGCTGTTTGGTATCACATAATATCAATGCTATGATTAGCTGGCTGGCTGAATGGTGTCAATGACTTTGGCCCGCAGGCAAAAATTCGCATTGATGGTTAATTTCTCCTCGGAGGGCAGCTATCCACAGACAGGAGCTCTGGTTGGGACGGTTGATATGGTGTTGGGTTGGCTTGGTGCCATTCTTTGCTGGCAAGCTAGCGTACTACTTCGATTGTTTACTAGGGTAGACTTCGTCCAGATGCATGTTCGTTCAGGGTGCATTTCTTCGTTAAGGGTAGCTACATGTACGTTAGTAGCTGTAGCTGGATACATCTCTGGTTCATCACACCTCTGTTGGGCGCCGCCCTTTATAGGATGACTCAGTTCATTTCTCAACACTTAGGAGCATAGCGTCCCTGGACGCCGTTCAAGACCGCCGATATCAGAGACCGCATGGGAGACATTCACTGCAGACCTTAGTCCTATCTAATCAGCACCGCACAAGAACCACGACCCAACCGCATCTCACCTGCCAAAAAAAAAAAATGGTGAATTGACGAAAAATATACAGTACTTTTTTATATCCAACAAAAAGAACTTCAAAAAAGAAAAACTAAAATACAAGAATTACCCCCCCTCCCCTCTCCTTCTAGCCTAGATATTTCTATTTCTTCCCCCCCTTGCTCTTCTTCGACTTCTTACTCTTCCCGCTGCCAATCTCCTGCTCGTAGATCTCCGCGGCGGTTTCTCCGGCTTTGCGCTTGGACTGCTTGACGGTCTTGACGCTGACAACTGTGGTCCTCTTGCCTGCTTTGATCTGCTTCTCGGCGGACTCCCAGTCGGCGGTTTCGGCGGAGGGGATCTCGTATCTGTGGGTAGGTGTGTTAGCTCTGTTTTTCTCGGAAGTGAGGGAGTGAGGGAGTGGATATAGAGAAAGTAATGGTTTGAAACATCATGAATTTCCCATCTACCACTCCCCACTCCCTACTTAACATTCGGCCTAGGGGAAAGCACTAACTTTGACAAATCTAAACTATTGATAACCTCCCTCTTCATCTCCCTCTCCTTCATCTCCCTCATGACCTCCTCCCCGCCCTCCACTAGATCCTCCGCCAGCGTCTGCTCCATCGCCTTCTTCCCCGCCTCCTCCCCATCCCCTTCCACCGCAGCAGCCGCCTTGCCCGCTTTCTCGCTCGGCAGCCCCTCCGCAATACTCTGCGCCAGCAAGCTCCGGAAATACATCGCCACCTTCCTCACAATCTTCTGAAACATGGCCAGCACCTGCGCGCTCGGCAGCCCCAGCTCCTTCTCCACATCCTCCAGCGTCTTCCTCTGCAGACCGATCGCCAGCAAAATCGCATGCTGTATCGACGACAAGTTCACGCCGGCCCTAATCCGCCCGTCAAAGAACAGCTGCGCAATAAGCGGGATCATGTCCAGTATCACATGGTAGTCTAGCATGTTATCGGCATAGCTCTCGAGGCGCTTCAGATCAAACGGCGACAGCAGCTCGTCCAGCTGTCCCTTGGTAAGCGGGTTCACGACAGCGCCGCCGCTGCGCGCGCCCGCCGTCGCGCTCTCGAAGATGGTGAGCGCGAGGACGCTGGGGAACTTGCGGAACTCGTAGGAGAGGAGCTGCATCAGGCGTCTGTGGAAGTCCTTTGCGAAGGCGGCGAGCCAGGCGTTGTCTTTGCCCTCGAGCGTGCGGATCATCACGCACGTGTGTTCGCCGGTCAGCTCTGTCGCAGTCTGGCGGAGGTAGACGGGCGCGAACTTTGCCTTCTTGGCCCAAAACTTGTGCAGGCAGTCCGTGAGGCCGTAGGAGACGCCGAGATAGTCGAGCTCGTCGGGGCGGCGCTCGTTGAGGCGGAGGAGGAGGGGTGGGAGTGACTCGCGGTCGCGTATCTTGATAGCCTCGGTCTTGAGGTCTGCGGCCTCAATCTCCTCGTCGGTGACGCGGACGAGCTCCTCGTTGACGTATGTAGCGTCCTCGCCGAGGGGCTGGAACTTGCCCTCGTAGAAGTCCGTGAGGAGCTGGAGCGCGCGCTGACCGTAGCCCATGCCGGTGTAGTCTGGGTTTGTGGCGATGCGGACGACGCGGGCGCCGCTGAGGCCGGCGAATTCGTCGTCTTGGAACTGCTGCGAGACGAGCCAGGGGATGAGGTCGCCGCCATCGCGCTTGCCGCGGCTGAGCGCTGCTTGTACGGATTCGCGGGAGATGCGGCCTTCGAGCGCGACTTGGATGATGCAGAGGGGGTCGGGGACGCGGCCGTCTTCGGCGACGGGGGGGAGGAGGACGTAGAGTTGGTGGGCAGGGGCGTCGGACATGAGTTGTAGGTCGTTGGGGGAGTTTTTGTAGTGCGAGGCGACGTAGAGCCCCATCATGCGCTGGAGGAAGCGCTCAGAGACCGGGTGGTATGAGAAGAGGGTATCGCGGTTTACGTAGAACAGCTGGCACTTTGCGGGGTCAGGGGTGCCGTGCAGGGTGGACTTGTTGGTGGGGAGAGTGGCATCAAGGCAGAGGAGGTTGTTGAGCCATTTCTCTACGGGGTCGTTGGGGGCATATCTGATGGGCTCGCTGAGAGTTGCTTCTCGGAGGGTTCGTCCACCGCGGCTGATGTTTCCAGAGTCTGAGCGCTTGTTGGCTTTCCCGTCACGGGAGGCGGCCTCTCCTTCTGTGGGGAGCTTGCTGATGCCGCGGGATTGGTCGCGGAGCTGCTGGATCAGCTTGAGGGAGAGAGATCGGCCGGTTCCTTCGTATCCGTTGATTGTAGAGGCCATGAATACCAAGTAGGGCCCCATGAGTTTTCGTACAAGTGGCAATGGAATAGCAGCGGCTTCATCGATAACGACCAGCTCGGCCTGGCCGAGAACGTGAGCATCTTGCGGCTGGATGTACTGGATTGTCTGTCTGTGCTGGCGGTGGATGTTGACTCGCACGATGGCCTTGTTGAACGCCGGGTTGGTAGACTGGATAATATCGTAGTCAAGATGGTCACTGTAGCCCAGCGCATCGAATCCCTTGAATATAAACTCAAACAACGTCTTCAAGTTCTCCGGTGACGGTGAGGTGATAAAGATATTTGAATACCCATGCGCAACCGCCGCCGCAATCGCAACACCCAACGCCGCAGACTTACCCCGCCCACGCCCAGCCGTCAAAGTCACCGTCGAGCGCAGCGTCTTCTCCGCAATTGCATCAATAAACGTCATGACCGCCTTCGCCTGATCTACCGTCTTCGTGATCTCCACCAGGGCCCCCGCCGGCTGCACATCCGCCAGCGACTCCTTCAACTCCTTCAGCTCCGCTTTCTGCGGCGTAATCTCATCCGACGCCGGCGGCGGCAGCGCCTGCACACCCTTTCCACCGGAAATCGGCAGCACATTCAGCTCATCATCGACCACCAGACAGCTCGCGCAGTCACCGAGCGAGAGGATGAAGCGCTCATTGAACCGCGCCACCACGTCGCCGTGGGCCTCCGTGCGGTACCGCGAGTGCACGTCCATGGTCATTGTGTACAGCTGCTTCAGCGACGTCATGGTCTTCAGCAGCAGGATGACCAGGCCGCCGCCCTCCACCGTCTCGATTGTGCGCGCGAGGAGGTTGGGCGTCAGTGCTTCGAAGTCTTGCAGGATGCACATGCCGTAGGTGTTTCCGAGGATCTTCTCGGTCTCTTTGTAGAAGACGTAGCGGATGTCGGTGAGGGAGATGAAAAGCTCGAAGGGGTCCTCGGTGTTGGCTTCCCGGATGCCGCGCTTGACTTCCTTCTTGATCTTTGCTTCGCGCTTCTTCCGGTGACTGTAGAGGTGGTGCCTAGTTGTTAGCATGACTGACCCCCTACGGCGCCGGGAGAGAGAGAGGGATTGAACCTGGTGAAGCCGAGGAGCTTGTGCTTGTATGCCCATAGTACGGACTTGTTCTGTTTCGGGTCCGCACTGCCCAGGATGTAGTGCAGATTGAGGATTACATCTTTCCCACGGTCTCCGACGACGACAAAGAAGGATCGTTTCTTCTCCTATTGGGGTGTTAGACCTTTTTCCACCTCGAGTGCGACTGGAGGAGTTCTCATACCTGGACGCCGTTCCTGATCAGGTCGGGAATGCGCTTATCACTAATTTGCAAAGCACAATTGTCAATTCAAGCCCCCGCAGTCTGAAAGAGAGAGTTTGGGGAGTTCTTACACTGCCTTCTTGACCATCGTTGCTCTCGGGGGTGGGATGGGGATGTGTGGGTTTGGGATGGTTCAAAACTGACTGAAAACTTCAAAGCTCGACGTCAAAAAACTTTTAGAGCCGCATACACCCCGCCAAGGCGCCAAGAATGCACTAACAGACACATGCGCGACATGAACCATCACTCGGCGAGTTATCGCCTCAGCGAAGGGCTGGGAGGAGAGGAAAGTGGTGTAGTGTATGAGATTTACGGAGTCTAGTAATTATAAGTATTACAAGTATTACAGGTATCTATATGAGATGCTATCTAGGCATTGCTAGCCACACATATCACCACAGTGCCTAACGAAGTCTTGGCACCAACGAGTACTGAAAAATTTCCCACGCATCCCTAACAAGACGACTGCTGCTGTTCCTGCTGCTGCTGTACCAACCAACCAACCAGCCAACCCCTTGCTTGTACCACTAACCCCATTGATAGGCCCATTAGTAGCCCAGTAAGTATCACTAGTAGACCTTGTAACTCCCATAATAATAGTACCACCACCACTATGTTCGCCCCCGTCCGTAATCCCCTGATCCGGACATGGCGCATCACCAGCCCATCACTCGTCTCCCTACCCCGACGGGGCCTAAGCACAAAAAAGGCGTCGCCGCCGCTCACCACAATCGAGGGGACCCCCTTCGTGCCGCGGGCAGAGTTTCCCTTCTCGCCAAACCTCATCACAAGCTACTTCCTGGGGCACCACAAGTTGGGGCTTTCTAAGATGAAGCAGATGGTGTCGTCGGTGGAGCTGATCATCGAGTGCAGGGATTACCGGGTGCCGCTGTCGTCCAGGAACCCGCTATTTGAGGAGACGCTGCAGGGGAGGGAGAGGATCATTGTGTATACGAAGCGGGACCTGGCGGCGGGGGTGTTGGATTTGGAGGTTAGTGGTGTTCCTTTCTTTCCCTTTGGGTGAGGTTTGCGAGGGGTAATGATTGGTTGGGCAGGATTTGGGCTGGGTCGTTAACTAGTGCGGGACACTCGATGGTGGCTGTGAACTGACTGGTAAACCAATTAAACCCCACTCCAGACACAAGAAAGACTCCGCAAATGGCACGCCCCGCACACAGTCCTATTTTCGAACTTCAAAGACAAACGTGATGTCCAAAAGATAATAGACCACGCACGCCGTACCCACCCCCTCCACCCAATCTCTCCACCGCCGGTCCACTGACACCCTCGCAGAAACCGCGCGATCAGCAGACCAGATGACCGGCTCCCGCATGCTCATCGTCGGCATGCCCAACGTCGGAAAATCATCGCTCCTAAACTCATTGCGCCACATCGGTACCGGGTCCACCACAAAGGCCGCAATCACCGGCGGCCAGCCCGGCGTGACGAGGAAGATTGCGACGGGGGTAAAGATCTCGGAGGACCCGTTGGTCTATCTGATTGATTCGCCTGGTCCGTCCCTCTTTTTGTATCAGTAGATGTAACTGTAGAAGTTGGGAGGTGTGTGTATGTGCGGATGCTGATTTTTGCCGGGTGGTGGGCGCTAGGTGTGTTTATACCGTACATGCCGAACCCGCGCACCATGCTCTCGCTCGCGCTCGTCGGGTGCGTCAATAACGCGCTTCTCCCGCTAATATCGATTGCGGACTATCTGCTGTTCCACATCAACAAGGTTGATCCATCGATCTATAAGGCGTACCATCCGCCCACCAATGATATCATCCAGCTCTTGGAGGCGACAGCGAGGGCCACAGGGAAGTTGAAGAAGGGAGGGGTACCAGAGTTGGAGAGCACGGCGGCGTGGTTGGTGAGTAAGTATAGGAGTGGGGTGTTGGGAAGATTTATACTGGATGATGTGAGTGAAGGTGCGTGGGAGAGATGGATGAAGGCTGAGGATGGGGAGGAGGAGAGCTTTAGTGCAGCGAGGAGAAGGGTGAAGAAGGAGAGGGCAGAGGCGAGGGTCAAGAAGAGGGCAGCGGGGGATGAATAGTTACCTGTAGTGTAACTATAGGCACCTAGTGAGATGAATAAACGTTCACAGGAAATATGATGTCGGGCGTTGATAACTCGTTGTGAAAGAGGAGGTTGGCTTGCACTTTCGTATTGAATCACTGTCGACGTCCTGGCCAAACAATCTGGCGGTATATAGCTCTGTGGCTTTCTGGCTACCTACATGTAGTATCTGGAAGAAAATAATCGACTAGATCGAACGATATAGAAGAATCCGATATATTGATAAGATAGAAGTCTCGGACTATATTTAGTGGATAAATTGTTGAGCTAGAACTATTAAGATAATGTGTCTTTTACCGGCAGCCAATACGAAAATGCCAACAAGCCACATTTGTGACGGATGCTACCTACATGTATACAAAGTCAACTTAATCGGACTCCCGCCAGCCCCACACTGGCAGTTGACATCCATCATCATAAACTATCACTCGATAGCGAGTGCAGCGGTCAGGGCGCGAGGTCGCGGTAGCTCCTTGCTTGCCCCCTCGCTCAGAAGCCAAAAGACAAGAAAAGACCAGCCCGAAACTCCTGCAGCCAAAGGACCAGCCAGGCTCACGAAAAACCGACGTTTACCAGAGCCCGTCCCGGCCAGCCCCGACTTCGGGTCCCCTCTTTATCAAGGGACGTGGTGGGGCCTCTTAATCAAATCCAAGCCAGGAATTTACTGATGGACTAAGAGGCGGGCGCCTTGATAAACGATGTGGTCGGGCGGCGGGGCAGAGGGAACACAGCTGCGCAAGTTATTGATTATGAGGGGACGAAGATCCTGGATAACCAAGCAAGGGACGCAAGATACCATCTATGTTCGTCGGCCTTTTGGAAGTAATTCCGGACCCCTCCTAGGCCTCCCAACAATGGACCGATGAATCCCACCAGGAAAAATGGAAAAAGATCAAAAGGATACTACACAAATGCTACCTTACGACTCATACGAAAAGGTTAGAATTGGCTCGATGATTTATGGGATTGCAAGCAGTTGTCCAGTCGTTGTAGGAGCAAAACGGCGGAAAATTCTTCTCGAATCAAAAGGATTCTCATGTCCGGCCTTTATATGTACATGTAGTATTAAATAGTATAGACGCAGGGCGCCCAAAACGGCAAAAGATAACCAGTACATCGGATGCAAGCCACACTAGTAGCCACAAGTGACTACAATGATTGATAGGCAAAGTGATGGTTCTGTTCGGGTACGTACGTCTCCCTAGCCTCGCTTTAACTCAAAAACAGTGGCCTGTGCACCTCATGAAGTAAAGGGACTATGGAAACGGTGGGTTTCTGTAGGGCAATTTTGGGCTGTTATACCGGCGCCAACCGTTCTGTTGTGGAGCTTGAAAATTTGGGCCGTAGATTTCACTCCTAAAACTTCACGACTTCTGTTGAGTTAGTTGGTAGATCTCTTGCAGCAGGGCTATGAGCAGCCGCTAAGGCCTTAGGGAGACAGATTCACACGCCCTTTCCCGTTGTGCTTCAAAGGTTCTAATATAACTGCTGGTCTTGAGTTGTAAACACCATTCAAAAAAAAAAAAAAAAAACATTGTATCTTTCTGGTATTGTAACATTTGCGAGTTGATATCGAGGGACCCCGCCTTAGGTCTGAGGTTGTATCATCCCAAAACTACATGTACATGTAGTAAATGCATGCCAACTGAAAAACTTGCGGTGGTTCGAAGTAAAGAAACGTTCGACTGCAGCTGTGAGACATCAATAATAGGTCTTTTAGTACACGTAGCAGGAGTTTTATGCGGCCTTAGAATTAAAGCAAATTATTACTCTAGGTTCATCTAAGTTGAATTCCAACAAAAACCACGGCGAAGTATGCACATACAAGATGTTTCTAACCTATCTTCGGGCTAACAGAACACTCATCAATCCTTGTGTTAATGAGGATCTTTACCACCTCCTGACTTTAGTCCATCCTAGAATTATAAATCTCGGTTTCTTTCGCAATAATTGTTCTCAATATTAACGGGGATGATTAAATGCCTATTTAATGGGATTGTCGAACATCCGGAGCCTTTATTTGTGCTCCTAATCTCACCGACGTCAATGGTTGCTCATCACACTTAGGGGAAGGGGAGAGAAGTAGCTAGGAAACTCGAAACCCAAGTCTATGAGTCGCTTCGAACATCAGCAGAGACCCTCACTAGACCAACCTCCCCTTCGACAATAAATCGTATAAAAGCTGTTGTCCTACCCCGAAGGTGTTTCTTGTCTCAACAGGAACACAGAACAGTTCTTACGACTAGTGGCACACGTGGAGCATCTAGAGGTGAGCCTTCTTCGATTGTGAGGTTTCTGCAAAGCCATATGATCACCGTAGTATTCGTAAGATAGGAGTTAGGGAAAATTATGTTGGGAGGAATCGAATCATAAGCCTAAAAATGCCTAGTGGTCATCTGTGGCAGGACGGCCATTGTTCTCTAGGGACAAACACGTAAAGTTCAATGGGTAGACGATAGAAACCGAAGCGATAACACGCTATCAATCAGTGCAACAAGAGAAGCCTTAAAGAACACTCGGGAGGACAAGGTAACAGATATCACCGTGATGAAGACAGATCTAGAGGGAGATCTTGTTAGTGGTAGTCTCAACAGCTCCAACATGTCATCCACCCCGATCAACTTCTTTACTCCCCAAGAGCCAGCAGTACCATCATACCAGGATAGCGGACTAACCCTCTATCCGAGGGCCATGAGACGGAAGACTGTCACACGACAACTTTAACCGTAAGGCTGACAGTGAAGTTAACAGCAGGTGGGGTCCGGTTCTCTGAAGGTGCATAGCAAAACTAGCAACTAGGGAGCCCAGATCCAAGGAGGGTCCCTGACCCGTGTTCAAGGCCCCTAAAACATCTCGATCTGTGCTTTTCCATTGCTATACAGGATGCTGCGTCCGGAATCTCTTCGGGGTTAAATTAAAATTCATCTCTCTTCTTCTGTTGCAGCTGAGAATTGATCAGTTCTGCGTATTGGGATCGAAGATGGTGAAGAAGGCCCTTCGAAAGGAACAACGGAGGGATAGGCACTTTGCAAACCTTCGAGTGATGTCCTAAGATGCAGAAGAGGGTGACACAATCCTTCTCGTCGGGTGCGGGGTTAGCGGTGAGTTTGCTTCAACCCTACTCGTGGAAAATTTCAAGGCATGAGGATAACAAAAAGTTATTTTATCGAATGAAATAACTCGGGGATATCTCCAAATATAACACGGCCATTATCTATGCGCGTACCTACATAGAAGATCAAATCACTCATAGGATTTCTGGCGATCCTAGTCCATCAATTGGATCCTTTCTAGGATCTCATACTCAAGTGGGCATGTAAAGTAGGTTTCAGTAGGTACAAATCTTCCCACCTGAGGGGAAAGTTAACGTCCTATGCAGCTTATGGCCCAATAACGAAAACTATAAGTGGGGGTTTTCTTGGAAGAGGATATGACCGTATTCTGCTACAATAGACTCGGCTGCAAGACTACCTTCAGGCACCGATTTCCGGCACCGATTTCCTTCCCCGCATCGAATAAATAGGATCAAGTAACCCCAATTAACCGACAAAATCACTTCTCAATTCTCTGCTCTTCTAGAGAATATGTAGCTAGAAGCCCATCCCAATGTGCACAATGTGGTGGTGCCCCTTCTCCTGCTTTGGGGGGAAAAATAATATTGGCGTACATGAAGTGCATAGTATCACCAGTTGAGGTATTCAAGCCTCCCGCTATCAAGCCCGGCCGCGGTGGTTTTTGAGTATTTCCTGGGAATTGGCGTTCTCGCCCAACATTGATAGAGTTGCTAAAACCAGCAGTTGTTGAAGTCTGCCTTGCCAAGACGACGTTACCGTAAACAGGGGTGCCGCCATGGCATAGCTATATAGGGCATAAAGGAGTTGCCCGAGCCGGCCAAATAGATCTGCTGTATGTATATAAACTTTGGATTCCAGGCGTGTTTCTCTTTCCGCCTACAGGCGACGACAAGGCAGAAAAACCAGGAACGAAAACTGAGAGGAGCTTTAGAAGAACTTTCGGTTCGCAAGTCCTCTAAACACGTAATCTTAGCGTTGCGTCGTCATACCTGGACCTAAACAAGAATCTCACTGGACCCAACAAAATTTGCCGGAATAAGGGGTTCAAAGGAGCGGAGACCGAAGGTGAACATATAAACAAATAGATCAAGACCATAAGATGACCACTTCGATATAATAATTACCTTGTTATTGTCAGCTTCTCATGTCGAACAGCAACTTTTCAAGCAAAACCTTACTATCAGTACCCAATCAGCAACCATTGGCCGCGGGTTCTAGTACTACCATCAATAAATCTGGGAGTAGCACCCCCGACGTTTCAGACCCTGAAAAGGGCAGCCCTATGGCGACTCCAACAGTACAAATAATACGAGGTGGCGGTCTCCGAGCTTTATTCACGGGCAATGGAGCGTTAGCACCATTTCGATTGCTCAAAAGTGACTTGAAGGGGAGACCGAAATTGTATCATACCGATTGGCACTTCAACCAACTTATACTCGCGTCGGCCGTGTTTGTCTTCTTTACAAACTTGCTGCCGGGTATCACATTTGCTAGTGATTTATATATTTTGACGGGGAAGAACTATGGAACTATTGAAGTTGTATTTTCAACAGGGTTGTGTGGAATAGTCTTTGCGCTGTGAGTGACTGATTTAATATACTTGAGTATTAGGATGATGGCTAATGAGTGATGGGTTGTGATTGTAGGTTCTCGGGTCAACCACTTACCATCTTGGGCGTCACAGGGCCATTTTGCATTCTCTCAGAGCGTATATACGCGTTATGCCATGAGAACTTTCATATTGACTTTCTTTCCTTTATGGCTTGGTCGTGTATCCACTCTGCTTGGATGCACTGGTTGCTTGCCATTTTCAATGCCCACGACTGGACCATGGAGTATGTGACAACGTTTTCTACTGAGATATTCTCGCTACTTAACTCAATAATATACTTCCACAAGGCGTTAGTACAGACATCCCTGTTATTTAGTTGGAGTTCCCTGGGCTTAGACTCACTTGAATTACATACAGTATCCAAGAGCTGGAGCGATCCCACGCAAACACATCGTTAGCATCTTTCCTTTACTCTATCATCGGCTGTATAGGAACGTTTCTGGTAGCTGTAACTCTCTCCACTGCCAACAGCTGGGCCCCTTTATTCCACAAATATGTGCGAATGGGACTTTCTGAGTACGCAGCCGCTATATCAATTATCATCTTTATCGGCATGCCGCAGATCGGAGAATTGGATAGTCTTGATCAACAGCGATTACCTGTGTCGAGTATGTTATCTAGAGATCACCTTGATATAGTATTGATAAGCTAACAACCCGGCAGCGTCTTTTCGACCAACATCACCGGAAAGAAGCCACTTCATCGTCGAGTTTTGGAAGCTTGATGTATCATGGATTTTCGCCGCAATGATCCCGGGAATGATTATAACAACGCTCTTTTTTTTCGATGTCGAGGTATCTACAATATGTGCCACGATCTCGCGATACAACGTCCGCAAGCCAGGCGGGTATGCATGGGATGTCGTTCTTCTCGGGATCACCACGGCAATATGCGGCATACTCGGTATCCCCCCTGCGAACGGTCTCCTCCCGCAAGCACCGCTGCATTCCGAATCTCTTCTTCATGACGAGGAGGTGAGGGACGAAGATGGAAGCGTCAAGAAAATCACCACTGTCCATGAGCAGCGGTGGAGTCACTTGTTGCACGCGATCGGTATCTTGGCATTCGTGAGCCCGCCGTTGATGCATGTACTGGGATTGACACCGACCAGTGTCTTGGCTGGCCTGTTTCTGTATATGGGGGAACAAAGTTTAAGCGTGAATCCGATACTGATGAGATTTTTCCATATTTTGACGTATGAATTGTCTTCTTTATTATTTTACGGTGGTATTTGTTATTGACTGGACCATTGCGTAGGCCTTCGAGTGAACTGCCACCACTACCCAATGGAATCAAAGGCTACCGCGGAATTCATATGTACACTCTGCTACAAATAGTAGTGACTGCGGGCATCTTTGCGGTCACACTTACACCTGCCGCGCCAGCGTTTCCAGTCATTATTGTGCTGTTGGTGCCAATTCGGCTCAGGATCATGAACAAATGGTGGAACCGGGAGACATTAAAACGTATGTTACTTCCCCCCGTATTCCTGTTTCTTAAAATAATAAATTCCGCCTTCCATACGATACTATTCTCCCTTCTAAAACCCTCTTCCCCGGCCCCCACTTAATATAAAAAACAAGCTTAATCCCTTTTGGCTAAATGCTAAGAGGGCTAAGCTTTTTTATTTCCTTTGTCTTGCATCGTGTGAAACGCGGCTGACGTATGCCTCCCTGCAACAGATGTCGACGCTTGGGCTTGTAAGGAAGGAGAGTTCGATGATGATGACGACGAAAAGGACCAGGTGCGTGAAGCAGCTCGTATTCGTCAGTCCGAGGTATCAGAAGCAATAGTATGAGTTCAATGCCAATGATAGAAGGTCCAACACGAAGTTATGATAATGAACCTATGAATCCGGGAGGTGGGGGAAGGGGGGGAGGGAGAGGGCACGGAAAGAGCCATGCATGTTATATACCCATTTATTAGATAGACCCAATTGATTTTCGAAGAGTAAAAGCCCCCTTATGTCCCACAGCTCCTATCCTGTACAGACACAAATTCGGAACCAGCGGAATTCGACCAACAGCAGGTTGGAGTAGAGCTAAGCTCATGACTGCCGACAATCCGGGTACCGATACCCCGGTACAAGTGCAACTAGTACCGACATATCCGCGGTGCACGTGCAAAAAAGAAAAAAGCTTGTGTCGGACGCGTATATCTTTAAATGATCACCCCCCCAGTAACAACGGTTACGGGCGGTGCCGTCGAGTGATATTTGCGAATCGCGTGAAAATGATTGAATAGATGTTGAGCAGGGGGCATAGCGGCGTTTTCCGAACCCAAGGCAACTAGCTAGCAGAAGCCCTGTTGGGAAGATTGTCGGAGTTTTGCGTTTGTTCTGGACAGTGGTATGCCTGTTTCAAAATAGGCGCAGGTATCGTAGTTGTTCGAGAGCTTTGCAATTTGGTTTGGAATTAGGGTGCTGGTGGAAGACGGTGATCTGGCTACCTGGCGGTTCCTTACGTATACCAGTGTAACAGCATACATGGTGCTCAGTACATGCATGCTTCTAATTAAGGTCTCCCGACTCCCAGTTTCCCACCCAGTATGTATCTGCGAGCTTGTAAATCTGTCAATAGAGATGTTAGACCAGGACCGTCTCTATCTCAATCCCAATATTAGATATCGCGAGGCCACGAATCCCTCCTTCATATCGTTGGGAGTATGTACCTACTTGTACATGTCTCAGGTCCGTGCTCAGTATGCTCCTAATTAAAGTCTCCCCCGACATCCAGGCAGCTTCCCAGTTCCCCAGTGCCCGTAAGCTTGTAAATTCGTCAATGTAGCTCTCGGACCAGGACCGTCTAAGTATATCCCAACATTAGATCTCCACAGCTGCAGATCTAGTAGACAGGCCGCGACAACCAAAACATCCTTCATGTCGTTGGACGTAGGTACATACCTACTTGTACCTATAGTTATGTCTCAGATCCCCATAAAAGCAAAAAAGCTTGTTCCTCCACAAAGCGCATAGAGTGGTACGTACCACCTGCATTGCAAAGCTTATTCCCCTCGTCCCACCATATATCGATAGGCGTATATATGGAGAAGATCGGGCAGCTAAACAGAGCCACATATAGCTCTCGGATCTTTTTAGTCTGATGCTCGTGTGCTTTGATTGGGGAGATACGAAGACGTACGTAGGCCTCCCCCCCCTCCCCCACGAACGAAGCAGGTACGGTAGGGCCATATTTCCCGCATGAAAAACCATTGACAGTACCTACTCTAGCTAGCTAGCTACCTAGCTGTCTGTAGTCAGCAGTCAGCTGCAAGACAGGGCAACGTAAGAGTGCGCTCGCCGCAAATCACCAATACGGCAATATCTCTCCTGATCAGCTTCCGAAACGTCTCGGAGTCGTTTCCGAGCGCCAACAATAGGCTTTCTTGGTTCTCACTCAAACGCAAGGTGGAAGCTCCCTAATCGGGGAAGGCGCGATGGAGCAGCACGCCAACGCCAGCATCCCTGCAGTGTGCAAGCGCAGGGTCCTCGCTAGTTGCGCAGCGGAGCCCTAACCACGGATGGTCTTAAGGGAAGCTATGGAACGCCCGGAGGATAAGTATCGTGGGCCCAGACAGACACACGGAGCAGCAGCAGAAAGAAGAAGAAGAGAGCAACATATCTACAATCGAGGAATCCGGTGGCAGCGAAAAACTTTACTACATTACGGAGCGCTCTCGCTTGTTTGTGCTTCTAGCTTTTAGCTTTTTAGCCTTTGCTTCTAGAAGCGGGATCGGCAGGGGTTTTATGTGGTGGAGGCAGCGAGCGAGCGGAACCTACACCTCGTGCCTGCTACTGCTCCGACTATGACAGCCTGACTTCACTTCCATTCAAAGTCTTTGAGGAAACACTTCTGGTAGATATCCGACTTTCTATTTCCTCCATATCTTGAATCTTACCCAAGCACCACCCCCTCTCTCCCCGCAATTGCGCCGGATGATGACCTCACTTCTATGCTTTGCTTTTTGGGGGGACAGCAACGAACTGAATGCTAACACGGATGGAATGGACGCGAAGCTGCCGTAAGCTAGCCAGCTCAGCTTAGGCTGTTTATTATTCAACCCACCCGCCGATAGCTCCATATATATATATATATATGCCCTACGCCCCCGTCCGTTTCTCTATCCATCGACTATCCACTCCCACCCATCCCAACACCACCTCCAGAAGCCACCATGGACACCCCACCCCCACCCCCATCCCCACCCCCCACGGGCACCAGCGTCCCCAACCCACCACCCTCCTACCCCGCCGACACCAAGCACCCGCACCCACCCCCGCCAAGGCCACCATCCACAGACTCCTCTGCCCCATGGCGCTACTACCTCACTAGTCTCGCCGCCTCCCTCTTCCTCCTCTACCTCGTCCTCCCGCCCACCGTCACCAACACCGCCAGCGCCCTCCTGCCCTCCCCAGAGCCCTACTTCTCCGCAGACCGCTTCCTCGCCTCGCGCCTCGGCTACAAGCTCGTCGCCGACGTCCCGCGCGCGCTGGTCCCCGGCGGGAAGGGCGTTAAGCGCGGTGGTGAGGGGCGCGGGAGGGTCATTATCATCGGGGATGTGCATGGGATGTTTCATGAGTGTATGTTTAGTTTAATCCATCCCATTATCTATCTGACCCGCCGGCCGGCCCGGGGGGGGGGGGGGAACAGCAGCTGACAAAATGAGTGAACAGTGGTAAAGCTCCTCGAAAAGACAAACTACGACCCCGAGAACGACTACCTCGTCTTCTCCGGCGACATGATCTCCAAGGGGCCCGACTCCCTCAAGGTCCTCGACCTCGCACGAAGCTACTCAGCGGGCTGCGTGCGCGGCAACCACGAAGACCGCGTTCTCCTCCACTGGCACGACCTTCAAAAGAAGAAGCGCAAGGGCCGCAAGGGCGGGCGCCACAACGGCAAACACCCGCGCACCGCCGCCGCCAGCATCGACGACCTAGAGCTCGACCCCGAGGAAGACGACGAGGAAGAGGAGACCGTCGAGGTCGCCGACGACGCAGACGACGAGTTCACGACGGAGCGCATCAGGAACGAGCGGAAGCTGGCAAAGAGCTTGAGCCGGAAGCAGGCGGCATGGCTGGACGCGTGCCCGCTGGTGCTAAGGATGAAGAAGGTTGCGGATCTGGGGCAGGTGGATGTGGTGCATGCGGGGCTTGTGCATGGCGTGCACCTGGAGGACCAGGACCCGAAGGCGATCATGAATATGCGCAGCTTGGATAAGAGGCGGCTGACGCCGCTGCCGGAGGGGGAGAGGGATGGCGTGCATTGGGCGGATGTGTGGAATCGGGGGGAGAAGGAGAGGAGGAAGGGGGATGGGGAGGGGCCTACGACTGTTGTGTAAGTTTTATCTTTCTTTTCGGTGTGGAGTTGAGGGAGGGGAGCTAATAGGGATGGTGGGTGTAGGTATGGGCATTATGCGGCGAAGGGATTGGATATTAGAAAGTACTCGAAGGGCCTAGACTCGAACTGCGTGAGAGGAGGCAGGCTGAGTGCGTTTGTGATTGGGAAGAATAAGGAGGAGCTGGTGAGTGTGGGCTGTAGGACCTTTCTGAAGGATTAGGCTCCCGCATCCTTCTCACCCTCCTCCTTATCCTTCTCTTCATGAGTGTCTGTCTGTCTAACCTGTCTACCACCTTTCCTTTTCCTTTCCGTTTTCATTTCGTTTTCATTTCGTTGTTGTTGTTTTCTTTATATATTTTTCCTTATCTTATACACCCCCCCCACCAACCGCGATAGAGTGGAACATCCCCCATCCTCTTGAGTATTATTTCTTTTTCCCCCCTTACCCTTTCCACCCAATAGTTAGATGCTCCTAAGTCCTAAGCACTAGTCGAGAGAGTGTTTTCATTTTCACCGTCCTCTTTCTTAGTCCTCTTTTTTTTATACTTCTTCTTCCGCGGTTGTGGCTAGACAGTACAGTTCAGCCGTGGATCCTCGGCCGTAAAGGGCGTTCTTTTCTTTTTATATTAGTATTAGTTTTTTTTATTTGGTTTGGGTCTGAGTATGGGTTGGGTTGGTGGGATTGGGAGAGCTAGGTACATACGCCTTGGTGGGGTGAGGTGAGGGTGAGGGTGAGGGTTGTTTTGACATGTGCGGATCTAAGAGATCTAGATAGAACCGGGAATGATCAATAAGTACGCATCTGAGTGATCGATGAGTGAGTGTCGCAGTGAAACCAAACGCCGTGACGTTGATGAGGTGAGATTAAGGTTTCCGTTAGTTAGTGTTGGTGTGACAGCCGGACAGGTGGTAAGGTGGCAATGACAGCGGGACCCGGGTGGGTGGGAGTGATACAGATATTAGGGTAACGGCGACCGGCGTGCGGTTTTATACCTATTTACTACATAGTACTCGTACAGACATACATGTAGGTCAGGCGGGTATGGGAAGCAACGGATGGTGGGACCGTCCCCTATCTCATTTATATCCGGTATAACTACGAGGAAGGGGTTACAAGTACGAAATCTCCAAAATCGAAAATCTAGTCCAAATTCTTCCAAAATCCAAATCCAAAACCCAAAACCCCAGAACCCCAAAACTCCAAAACCCAAAACCCAACCCCTCCCACACATGCCAAAATAGCCCATACACCGTCAATATCTCTTCAACTTACTCGTCCACTGTCTCGGCGGCGGCTCAAACGAAAACACCGCCCCCTTCTCCCACACCGACCGCCCCAGCTCCAGGTCCGCAGCACCAACACTGGGCCGGCGGCGATCGGCCCTCGCCGGCTTCCGCCGCAGGTTGATCCTTGGCGCCTTTGCCAGCAGCCATAGTTTTTTGGCGGCGGTGGAGCGGTCGAAGTCGACGAGCCATTGGTCGAGCTGGAAGTAGTGTTCCTATTGTAAGCTAATCTATTTTTGAGACATGAGGATGGGAGGTGGCGGACCGGAATAAACTTCATTAGGATCCAGCAGAAGATGACGAAGACGAAGAGGGAGCCGCCAATCACAAAGGCCCACCACCACTCTGGGTTGTTTTCGAGGATGTTTATGTTCATCCCGAATAGTGACTGGGTTGGTCATGATGGTTAGCGGTCTTGTATATCATGGGGGGTTGCCGGTGGCACGGGGGATTGGCTGCAACTTACCGCGACAAACATTAGTGGGAGGAAGATAAACTGGAGGTATTTAGTATCTCTACTTGTGGCACTAGGTTTGTGTTCAGACATACCGTAATCCAGCTCAGACGTTTCATACTCATACCCATTAATTTTGAAGTCCGGGCCTCATATATAGAGACTAGATTGAACTCCTTAAAAGAATATCAGAAGATTGGTCACTACATAGTTGATTACCTCCAAAAGGCAGTATAAATCACTTACAAGTTCTATCAGCTCACTTGTCTTTTGATCAAGCTTTGTAATCTCCTCTGATACCTCAGTCTCCATCCTATCGATGATTCTTGCTAACTCGTCCAGAGCATACACCTTCTCTTCATCATTTGCTCTCGCCTGATTACTTGTAACGCCATTCCTAGGACCAGCGCCACCACTCCTCAATGGCGCAGAGGACCCGCTCTCTGCTGGCACGATTTCACCTCTTTGTACTTTCAGCAGCTCGGATTCCCTCACTTCGTCACATAGAAACCTTTTCTCTCGAAAGTCTTGTAATAGATTTCTAGCAGTCCGCACATGGAGTTGCAACAGAGCTCTAAAGTTGCTCCACTGCTGCGCATCAATCAAAAGATTATCGATAAAATCTTCGGTTCTGCCCTTGTTCAGCAGCAGGGTTTTGCGCTGCGGTGATACGAGTTACTACAGGCTGAATTTATGAGACGCAGGAAAGATGAAAAATACACTTACACTGTTTGATAGATGTAGCTCTGCCTGCTCAAATATATGTCTCCACTTATCGTGCAAATCAATAAAAAATAAGATGAAGAAGTCCACCCCATGGTCAGGGATCCAACCAATATCAATGGTGCTCCGGTAGTCGATTGTCTGAAATATAGGGCTAGTTTTTGTTTCAATAGGACTATCTGCATCAGGTATAGTTTCAGGCTTTAGCATCGTCCAGGAAACCTCGCTTCCTCTGGTTGTTGTCTGGAATGACTTCCCTACTCTGAGGGCATTTGGGCCGGAAGCCTTTTCATTTTCAGAATCTGGGATATGAACCAAGACCTCGAAGCAGACGTGGCAGGTCACAATCACTGTCAAGCTGATGAGAAATTCTACTTTTGTGATAAAATAAACAGATGAATATAATGTTCATACCTTGTCTATCGACTGCAGAGAATAATTTCCCTACGCCGGGCAGGTTCACTCCAGACTGGTTTCTCTCCGAATTTGGAAATATCCAAGACCAACTCCATTTTATCATCGTGGAATTTGTCCCAGGCATTCTCTTGATTCCAAGCATTTCGACACTTGGGAAAAACTTGAAACGATCAACGAGGGAACCCGTCTGGATGGGTCCCAGCCCAGCTCCAACAGTTGAACTTGTATCAGTAGCAGAACTAGCGCCCTGATTGTCAGCGATTAAATAAGGTTTGAGATAAGAAACCACGCACTATAATCTTCTCTTGATTTTTGAGCCACGACTGGGCAGCTCGAGCGAATAGTCAGTGACAAAATCGATATCGCAACACCGCTTATTGTCGACATGATATTCACTTATTAAGATACTATTATTCTCGTTCAAATCCAGCAGCCGTCGCCAGTTACTCACAGTACGACCCTTGATACTGCAGCCCTTATCGAATAGCGGCCTTGCTAATTTTATAGATGGATTTCCCGAGTCTTGAAGAATCAAGTCCAATGGAGTCTGGTACTCATAGTTTCGAGGTTCGGTATTTGCCCCATTTTCGAGTAGCAAAACTAGGGATTCCGCATTCTGAAACCTCACAGCACAGTGCAGTGGGGTGTCCCCGTCAAAGTCTTGAGCGTGGACGTCCGCACCGTGTCTCAATAATACTCGTACAACGTCAGGATGGCGAAGGTTCCAATGCAAACAAGTACCGCCTTCTGAGTCTTTGGATCTAACATCAAAACCGGCGCTAAGGATAAGCTCTACAACATCTACGTGCCCAGCCTCTGCCGCCGCTCGGATTGCCACCTTGCCAGACACCTCCTCATTATAATCAAAGCCGTGCTTTAACAAAATCTCTACTACTTCGTGGTGGCCTTTCCTAGCTGCTATCCATAGTGGCTTTTTTCCAAAAGATAGCGCTTGTGAATAAAGGTTCCGACCTGACATTGTAGAAAGTAGCTGTTTGGCTATTTCAGCATATCCGCCTGCTGTAGCAGCTTGCAACGCGGTTCGTCCGTGAAATTTTGCTGGGGGGAAGTTGACTTCAGCACCAGCTTTTAACAAAATCGAAACTGTTTTAGAGTACCCATTTTCGGCAGCTGCCTGTAATGCAGTTCTTCCATAGTTATCTGATGGGGTGGCATTAACTTTAGCACCAGCTTCCAAGAGACCTGAAACAATTTCATCATGACCCCTTCCAGCTGCAGCTTGCAAAGCTGTCATACCATCGTATTCCGATGGTGGTGCATTAACGATATCCACACCACCCGGTATTCTGGCCCATGGAATCGTGGGGTTTAAGGTCATTGATATGATATGTGCGTGACCATTTTCTGCCGCTGCCTGTATTACTGTTCTGCCGTGGCTTTCCGATGGGGGGGCGTTCAGAAGTGCACCAGCTTTTTTCAATAAAAGAAGTATTTCAACATTGCCGTTTGCAGCTGCTGCTTGTAAAGCTGTTCTCCCGTATGATCTCGAGGGGGGATCATTGACATTTGCACCGACCTTCAGCAACATCGACACTACTTTCAAGTGTCCACGTTCGGCCGCTGCCTGTAATGCTGTTCTTCCATGATAACCAACTGCTGGAGAGTTGACTTTGGCGCCTGATTTCAACAACACCGAGACTATCTCGGCGTGCCCATTTCCCGCTGCAGCCTGTAATGCAGTTCGCCCAAACGAGTTCTTCGCTGGTAGGGCGTTAACATCGGCTTTGGCTTCCAGTAGCATTAATACAATCTTTAATTGCCCGCCATCCGCCGCCGCTTGCAATGCTGTTCTTCCGTGAAGAATAGACGGGTAGGCATTCACTTTTCCGCCAGCCCTCAAAATCATAGAAACCACCTCCACATTTCCACTCTCTGCAGCCGCCTGTAAGGCTGTTCTTCCACGATGAATTGCTGGCGGGTCGTTCACATTGGCGCCTCTTTCCAATAACTCTGAAACTATCCTAGTATGCCCATTCCCAGCCGCTGCCTGTAATGCTGTTCTTCCTGACTGGCCTTGTGGGGGTGCATTTATATGTGCGCCTCTCTCTATCAGGAGCGAAAGTACCCGGGTATGGCCGCCTTCTGCTGCTGCTTGCAGCGCCGTTCGTCCACATGCTATCCGCCTACACGCTGCGGCTTTCCCGCATTCGTCCTGTTCATACACCTCGGTCATCTTATCTTCTATGTTCCTGCCGCACTTTGCTGGTGGAGCGTTGACATCTGCATGTAGTTTAAGGAGCATCTCAACAGATCCCTCGTTCCCAGCACGGCACACTTCAGGGAGCGCTTCAGTTGCATATAACTTTCGAATCGCTTTGTTGTCCTGCCCCAGAAGAATCCCTATCAAGATATCCCATTCACCGAGCCTGGCTGCCTCCAAATAACTCATTGGAGGTGCTGAAGATCTATCCGCTTGAATGCCCCAGCTGTTGGCGGGGGTGACAAATGGGGTATTGGGCGGGTCCATTGAGTTGGCAGTATCGCTTTCGAGCGAGATTGAAGGTTTTTTGGAAGACGCCATGCTTTCAGTGTGTATCTAGAACTGACGACATTAAGAACTGACGAAATAGAAGTTAAAGGCAGTATTCAAGGGCTTATGTATTCGCGTTGACCCCTTATGGTAGTTGTGCGACAGGGATTAACTAATACACAAATGCGCCAGACTAACATTTATGACATGTACTCAGAAAAATGTACTCTATGCAGGTGTATGTATGTGTGTTAAAAATAAGGATAAGTAACCAGTCGTCTAAAGCCATAACCCTCAAATCAGTTCATGATATTCTATAATACTACCTACTTCAAGTAGGTCAACTAATTTGCACCAGTTTAAAACCTTTGAGGCCAATCAATTGCCAGTACCTACTCGTATGTACTCGCCACAGAATATATATCCTTGAAATAGAGACTGTGTAGCAGCTAAAACATGCATATGATATTAACGATCTGTAATACTTCGATTTGGTTTCCGAAGTTTCTTTAGTGGTAACATATCAATTAAACCGGTGCTGGACATGTGGTCTATTACTGTTAGGTTATTTTAGTTCCCCAGGCTTGTCTTCACGGTCGATTTATGTCTTTAAATAAGTACATAACGTAAATAAATAAAGTTATGAAGTTCCAAGTGTAGCTATTCGAGTGATAGATTATGATTACGTAGAGTGATAAGAGGAGCTTGAGACAATCAAAAGTTGGCAGCCAAACTATAATCACGCTAACACTACACTTCGTAATCAAAAAAATAAAAGCTGGGGTTTTTTATTTTCAAAGCGGAGAGCAACCGAAACAGATAAACAAGCTAGGGACAACTCCCAAGAATTACAGGAAGGAAGAACTGAAGACACAGCTCAAGAAAAACTACTCAAGCAGCAAACGAGGGGAAAAGATTAACATAAAACAAAACCCAATCCTAATACTCCACCCTGCTTATTTCCTATTTCCCAGTAAATGAATTTACGAACTTCTTGGTGCAACCTCTTCATGCCATGTCCTTGAGCCAAACAGTCAGTGATAACTTACGTGTTTTCTGAAGTATACTGCAGCTTCTCGGTCCTTGTTTAGTTATCGCTTGAAGAGTTGAGGATGCGGAGAATACTGTAATTGAAACATGCCGTCAGCACCAAAGGAATCACAGCCATATCACGATATAAGAAACCGGGGGTATACGTACGCTAAGAACAGGTTGATGATGTCCAGATACAAACTGATCGCCGCAGAGATCTCCTCGTCCGCATGTACCCGTCTAAGGATCAACTGAGTATCCACCAAGATATACGCGCTGAATAGCAACGCCGCAGCGCCACTATAGGCCAGTTCAACCCATCCGTTATGAGGGAAGAAGATAGAGACGAATCCGAATAAGATCAAGAACCAAAGACCCCCATAGAGGTAGGTGTACCAACTGCTGAAGTCGTACTTGGTCTGGAACGCGAACAGGGTGAGACCTGCGAATAGCGCGCCGGTGATGATGACTGCTTCGAGGACGATGCGGCTATCGTAGAAGCTGGTGACGACGGCGATAGTGTAGGCTTCCACGAGAGTGAACCCAGAGAGGAAGATAAGGTTTGTCGGGTAGCTCTTTCTCTTCCAGAAGGTCGCTAAGAGAAGCCCGAAGGAACCGAGCATGGCGATGAAAAGCATCCATGTGTTTGTCTGGATCCACCCTTTGAAAGACTCGTTGAAGAAGGAGATTGAGCTAAATACAGCAGTGGCAACGAGCTGGACTGTTAAGATTGCGTAGACTTTACGGACAAAGGCGTGGCGGATATCGATGGTCGCTTCCGCGACTGAGGTAGAGTATTTGAAGTCGTCAGGAATCTAAAGGAAGCTTTAGTATACGATAGCTTTTAACAGAGACATCTGAGGGGCGGACATTATCTTCACTGGTACGGGGTGACCCAAGAAGAGGTGACTGATCGCCACCATAAGCTGGAGGAGGGCGGGTGTAATGCACAGCAGCAGTCCCGTAGGCGGCTGATTGAGAGGAGGCGCTTGGATGAGCCATGCTGTTGAAATGAGAATAGGAGTTCGGTTACTGAAGTTGAGGGAAGTGTGCAGTGAAGGTGAATGAGTCGGTGTGAAGAAGGCGAAGACGTCAGCGATGAGATGTAGCGTGATTTTGCTGCGGTCACGAGATCCGCGATGCATATGGGTGTGGACCTTGTATTTAACACCCAGCCCCAGCGAACATTCTAGCGAAGTGGATACAGAAAACTTTATAGTTGATTTTTTCTCCGCAAACTTTTTTTTCTCGACAACCATTTACTCTACTTAAAGCTCAACAAACCATAAGTTTGGCCTGGCGCTGTCAACAATTGTCGTGTGTTGGTACTTGTATCTATTATTGTCAACATGCAGTCCCGAAATACCATGGTATTAAAACTATGCTCCATCCGATGTACCTACATTGATAGAGCACCTTCATCATATGTCACTCGATATATGGATAGAATTACGAAATGTCCTTGAGTAACTGCTGCCAACTCAGCTCACTTTATTATTTTCCACTTTTTCATCTTTACGATGCAGAAGCGGGCTACGAGGAGAATACGGAGTGGTATGAAGCGACTTTATAGAAGTAAGCTTAGAGGTTTAAGCTCTTCCGCTTATCGACGTCTAGCTTGGAAGTAGATGCATCATCCCTTCGTCTGGCGAAAAATGCTGCCCACCTAATAAAAGCAAATCTTTGTGTGGCTTTATTAACAGATCCTGTACATGTCATCTCTCTTATCAAATAATAGATCTCGCATGCAAATCTAATTCCTCTATTATAGGGGGGTCAGCATCGACAGCTTAAGGGATAGCGCTCTACCGTCAAAACGAACGAAGGGGTAGGAATTGCAGGAATTTCTATTCAGTCGGACCATCAATATAATGCTAGAATGATTCCAAACGCCACACCAAAAAAACTCCCAAAACTTCCACATACATATTTCACCAACACTTCTCGTAGATGATAATGCATCGGAGGATATAGAATCAATGGGAGAATCCAAATCAAATCCTGTATTCAAAAAAATCATTATTAGTGGCCGGGTGGTGTAGGGTTGTTGAGATTCAGCATCTTGGCAGGCCAATTAATTCCGTGTGTCCCTCAACTTCCAGATTTGCAATAACAGACACAATTCAAAATTATAGGGCCAAAGTCTGAAAATATGTAATATAGACATTTAATAACATAGTATTAGTTTCAAGATCTATCTATCGGTGGTGGTGCCAGCTGCAAAAATAAAAAATGTGTGTTTTGGGCGTTGTCCCGTGATTTTTGAACTGGAACTAGTTATATTTAAAATTGCGGGTTCTGCGGCCACTCGAAAAGCCGTTTTTTGCTTTGCGACGGTACTGTACGGTCTAGAGTTAAACAGTGATGCTGCTTCACGCGTGTATAGTAACAGAGGTAAGATCCTTGGCGCCAAGTGATTTGATTGGGCTGCCTCACTGTCAGTGCTGGTAGATTCACTGTGGGGTGTAGATACTGTCACATAGAGGTGAACTGCCCTGTTAAAGAGGTGTACTGTCGGTACTGTCGTTCACGGGGTATTGACCGTGTTGACGGACAGGGGCTTTTTGACCAATAATCGAGGTAAAACTGGGCTTGGCTGTCTCTTTTGGCTTGTCCGTCAACACCCAGTGTCCGTCAATACCCGTGAACGACAGTACATACCTGTTAAGTAGTCATCTGGTGGTGGAGGTGGTTGAATATTTTTGATATGGTAGTAATTTAGCGTAGTTGTAATTTATTGTCCACAACAGTTGGGTCTAGAGTAGAGTACATACAATAGTATCTTCCCGGGCTTTTTGCATAGCAACCGGTTTTTTTCGGGGTTTAAGGTAGCAACCGGGGTTTTGGTAGAGCCACGGGACAAAAGTCGGGGGTTTTAGCGTCAAAGTCGGGGTGATTAGCGTAAAAAGTCGGAGTTCTTCATGCACACCAGACCCGGGGTCGTGCAGTCTTGGCGAAACTGTGTTCGGACACGGCTCAGCGGCTCCGTGGCTGGACCGGGTCAGGCATACCTGTAACCTGCTTAAAACCAGGCTTTGTCTCGTAGTCAATCAACCATCTCTCATCCTACCATAACTCATCAAGATCTGGTCACGAACACGAACAGCCTGAAACCGGTATGAAAATATTCAACCACAAATATTACAGGGCTATACCGGATTAGGTCTAGGAACGAGACTACTAGATTAACGATTTTTCGAAACTCTCTGGTATCTGATTGGTCGAGAACTGTAACCCCTAACCCTCACTGACTCCTGCATGGCAACCAGCCCACCCCACCAAAATCTATGAGCTCTAAAGCGCATAATAAAATTCAAAATGGCCTATGCAAATATAATATAGAGTAGTGAATTTTTATTGAACTATTTATAGGGAGTAGCGGGAGGTGGAGGGGGGGGGGTGGGGTGAATATAGGTGGAGGTGGAGGGCAGCGGGGGGTGGAGGAGGTGGAGGAGGTGGAGGGCGGAGGGTGAGGTGGAGGGCATTGGAGGAGGGAGGTGGAGGCATCAGGGGGTGGAGGGAGTTTTTTTGGGGGGGGGTGGAAAGAGTCCCCTCAATCGAATACCTTCGATACCCAACAACTCGCGGTCGCGAGGTGGCACACCTCTAGTGAGCTGTACTACTTATATCGCCATACTGTTAGGCTAGGGGTGTATTCAATGGTCATGCTAGATCACAACCACCAAACATCACATATCACAAACACCCTTTACTTTTTCTTAACAATACCAAACAATACCCAAAACATACCAAAATCACCAAAGACATATCACAATCACCGAACAACAGAACGATAACCTCCCGCATAACCTTTCTTTTTAGCTGACTCGCCCTATTCAATAGCTCAAGGAAAAGAAAACATCCTTATATTATAAAATACACATTGCATACTCAGTATAGCTATATACTAACTAGATGTACAGCGAGAGGTAGAATTATTGTAGTTTAGGTGGCTGACTCGGCCGATAGGGCTCTTCCCATACTTCTACAGGAGAGACTTTAATGGTCTTTTTGACCGCGAAAGGTGCTAAGGGGACCTTGGCCTGTATATACTCGTAAATAATAATAAGAACCAGTAATCTATATATTTGCAATTGAGGGCGTATTCTTAGGCACGGCATTCAAAATGTGTTCATTAGTTCTAACAAGGCTGAGCTGGCCATGAGGTCCATTTAGTGCTAACAAGGCTGAACTGACCAGGAGGTCTACCTAGTGCTAACAAGGCTAAACTGACTAGGAGGTCCATTCGGTGCTAACAAGGCTGAACTGACCAGGAGGTCTACCTAGTGCTAACAAGGCTGAGCCGGCCATGAGGTCCATTTTCTGTGGGGTCAAAAAGTTAGGCATCGATCCTTTGATGATCAAGGCTGCATGAGATCTAGAGTAATTATCATTTTATGACCATCACCCGTAACGACCGGACCTAAATTACAGGCAGTTCAGTGGTGAACATGTTATAATTCCCTAACCCCGGCCGGTGAACCTCTGTGCGTGGAGTCCCATATTGTGTACGTACATGCAGCTAGGTAGATTTCCTGAACATCTTGGTCACCACACCGTCGTGTACGTACATGTTGACCCCAAGGTAGTCTCGTGCCCAGCCTGTGGTGTGATTCTCCATCTCTGTTTTATCTGGCGGGCTTACGCTGCAAGTCCAGCTTCATCTCGCGCTCGATCTCCACCACTGTAGTCTGCAGAACGAGGAACGAGTTGACAAAACTCTGGGCAGTACGAGACTAACACCCACAGCAATACTACAACTCTCTAGCTCTAGTGACATGTAGAGTCTTCATTCTTCTTTATTTCATTATCCTTACCGGCCGAAATGCCTGCCTGGACATTAACTTGATAATTGTTAGTAGGGGGCCGGCAGGATATTCGAATTTTGGGACAACGATCCTCTAGTATGATCTTTTAGTTAGGCAAGTAACGATTTTACACGACAGGATAATCCAAAAAGTAATTTGTAGAGCGGAAAAGTTGCTTTTTGGAAAATTAAAAGCCATGTACCGGTTAGGTTTGAGGTGATGATATACTTACGGTACATAGCAATTAATCCAATACGTCATAATAGACGGGAAATAAAAAGCACATATATTTATGTAACGCCTGGCAGCCCCCTTACTTCAGTCAATTTGTTGACCTTTCTTGACCTATGTATTTCCCAAGACTGATATTCATGCGTTGGCCCCTTATCACGCATCTCTCGGGTAACGTTGGAAAAAGTTTGGTAATAGAGGGTTTTAGGCGCTACAGAAACTTGGTTGGCCACTGGTGTGCGGTCAACGCCCAAATGAGCTACATACATGTATCTGCGTGGTATCTGATAACTCCAGCGTATTCGGGAGTGATATCTGATAACTCCAGCGTATTTGGAAGTGTAGGACTAACCCTAACCCTCTGGCACAAATGTGCGTAATGAAGGTGCGCATTTTCTGCCTGCGAAGTAATATGCGAACCACGAAGTACCCCGTTTATAAAAACAGTCGATCAACCGCACTAAAAGTTTGACACAATACTATCATCATCGATATATCTCTAAGACCCACAAGTATCAACGACTAGTTTTAAAGTTCCAACTCACCCGCTCGTCTTTATTCAGGACTTGTGATCCCTTCGTGGCTCATCATACAAAACTCAGAGGCTGGAAGGGTCAATATATCCGGCGATACCACAGTACTGATCGAAATTGTCCCTTCGGCAAAAGGTTGTGAATAGTGGGTATAGACGAAGGGATAGTTACAGCAGCAGCATTTAAGGCCTCGCCTGTAATTAAAGTCGGCCGTATCTTTTAGCACTGAAGATTTTTATAACCTTCAAAATGTTTTCCAAATCAATAGAGAGCTTGAGCCCAGATGCACGTACACAGCGGTTAACGACGAATCCTTCCCAAACAGCCACACTCATCACCTCCATACCAGCCACACCCACTGCCATCACACCAGCCACTATAAATCATTGGCCTACAGGTGACGATGGCTACAGCCTCCAGAGGTTTCTTGCTGCCCGTCCAGATGAGGATGCAAACGTAATTTTCGCAAGAAGAGCTGTTAGGGAGCGCTTCCCGGGAAATACCCAAGCTCCTATTAACGAGTCGACTCAGGAGATCCCCTTGCAGCCATACGCATCAGCCACCTGGATGCACGCAAATTCCGTTGATGTGCAGCCACAGCATGCGCAAGCCCTCGAGACTTCTCGGTTCCAAGCTACCGGGGCAGGTATCAGCCCTACGCACATGAGGGATCTCACTGCAGCCACACACACACCCCGCTTGGAACCAGAAATACAAAGCTTGGGTTTCAGTATGAGAAACTTCCTTGCAACCGATCCAGTCGATGATGCCAATGCCTCATATGGAAAGATCGCCTTAAACGAAAACCCCGGAAATTATTGCCCACTCACGCAAATTCTCGAAGACTTCGAAGACGTGATGGGCTCTGATGAAAAGGTGGGCTGTGAGAGGATGAGTTGTGAGGAGGAGGAGGGTGGGTGTTAGGGGTGCGGGATTCGTAGGGTAAGTTTAATCTATTCGAAACACGATCTTTCTTACTAATTGTTCCTAAATAAGCTACTGCCCTACGACAAAAGTGATCCGCAGCACAAAGATGCTGTGACTTTTTGGCTGGACCAGTTGAGGGTGAGTACCTAACCGCGTTGCCGCCACGTAACCGACCTCTGACCCAGTCACACTATGTACAGTTTCCGGTAGAATTATTGCAATAATTCTACCGGAAACTGTAGATAGTATCACGAAAAACGAGACTCTGGGGCAAACCCAATAAATACCCATTTTCTATTCTTCTCGTGCTCTTAAGCGCTTATCATACATTTGTTCATTTTGGACCTAAAAGCTAACGGAGCAACAAAAACTCCTGAAGTACAGCTAGACATTAGTTCACTATTTACGGAAAGATTGGAGATTTTGTTTTCCTTTTTATGGACTTGATTTTTGCACGCAAATCTACATTCTTTAAGCACAATAAATTATTTACTGGACCGGCGATCAATGACGAGCAAATTTTATTACCCTAGCAACCGTTGAACAACACAACAGCATACAAAGCTCCCCCAAACCCACCCCACTACATGCAAACAATACGCCCCACCTACCCCTTATATCAATAGCACTCGTCCCATTTACCGAGGACCCCGTAAACTCCCTGATTATTCCACCTCATTAAACAAATAACATGAGCCGCCTTCCCTTGAGATTTGCAGCATTGATCGGTGTGCCCTTGCCCTGCTCGAATTGCCAGAGCATAGCTAGCTAATCCAGTATAACCCTAGTGTGCTTCTTCACGTTCCTACTATTCTACTCCGGCTGGGTGATACAACAGCGCTCACTGAAAGCCCTTCAGCTCGCCATCAATCCCCACTATGTAAAAAATGAACAATCATCGCAAAAGTCTAGTTTTAGGACCCAGACAGATGGTACTGCAAAATCGGCATGGATATTAGGCAATAAAGGCAATGAACGGAGGCTGGCATATGTCCAATATGTATCCTCGAAAGACGAGCTATGCAACTCTGTAATGATCCTGGCAGAGCTGCATAGGCTTGGGACCGTGGCAGATAAGATGTTGGTATACCCACACTCCTGGATTGCGGATGAGAAGGGGAGATGGAACCGATTGTTGAAGGTCGCAGAGCAGCGGTATGGGGTGGTTGTTAAGGCAGTAGAGCCCTTGATTGAAGGTATGCTCCGCGCACCGTGTTCTTGCATGGTAAGGAGCAAAGGCTAATCGTAATGGTAGCTGAAAATACACCGGCAGTATCACTGCTGCATGCGTTTTCACAAAAAGAATACAGTCGTATCCTACACCTCGATTCTAGAGGCATGGTGCTACGCAATCTCGACGAGCTGCTTTTCAATGCGCCCTCTGCACTCATTGGTGGAGTCAGATCGTACAACGAGGCCACCGGGAACTCACTCTCCGACCATCTACTCCTCATCGAGCCCTCTGAGCACGCGCTCAACGTAGTGAAATCAACATTAACCAAAAACCCTTCAATGGCCCCGATAGATATCATTAATACCCTCTACGCCCCATATGCCCTAATACTTCCACAACACCCTTACAATACCATCATCTCCGAGTTTCGTGCAGTTGAACATGAGAGATATATACCAGAGAGCTGGAGCCCGAGTAAGGTGCGGGACGAGAGCTACTACGTGAACTTTGAAGACGATGAGGCGCCGGGGCCGTGGTATGCTATGCCACGGAGTCTGGTAGATAAGATCAGGCCGAAGAGAAAAGAAGAGGAGAGTGTGTGGAGGGAGCTGTATGAGACTTGGGCTAGGAGGCGGATGGATGTGTGCGGACTAGACTTAGAGCCGTTGCCTTTGGGTACATTTTAGCCGTGTTGTTATTTGTTAGCATTTTGAGGAGTTGGGGATTTTTTTTCTTTCTCTTATAGATCTAAGTTTCTTTATCTCGTTTGCTGGGGGACTTTGGTTTCTGTCGACTCATATTTCCATTGAATCTTAATAGCATCGTATAATCGATCTCGTTTGTGGAAATGGCTCAAGCTTTTACTCCTTTGAGATATCTGACCCCGCCCACGAGCAAGTTGGTTGAACAAGAGGTAAAGACCACGACCGCACCTTTCAGCGCCTGGTCAGATAATCCATAGCTAATCGGTATTGCAAATACGTATACTGGTCAGCAGTAATACGGCCACAATGGCATGCAACCCCAAAGCAGTTTGAACCGATATCATTCAATCACACGCTTACATGTCCAACGAGTTCTGGTGCTTTATGGATCTCGCTCTTGTTTATTTACAGAAGGTGTATGAAATAGCCGGTTGTTTCCCACGGCCCAGAATTAACTAGAAGCACACGCCAAGATCAAACCATTAGATTAGCGCGAGATGAAGCGATGTTGAGTGATAGTTCATGAAGCTCTGTTGTTTTTTTGTTTTGTTTTTTTGTTTAATTCATTAAAGCTCTGTTGTACATATCTAGAGATTTGTGCATGCACCCCCATAACTACAAGTATGGCAGGTGTTCTCAATTTGACCTCTCACCCTTCCATCTCCCATCGACTCTTCTATACAAGGCACCTAAGTTGAGCTATGTAGCTGCGTTATATACAGTCAATTCCTAGCTAGAGCTTAAGGTGGAAAGTTAAGACGCCGTGGTGAATCAGTTCCCCTTGAGGGTCTGCTACATTACCACGCACTTTGTCATATACGTCATGGGCGCTCACAGAACTGATAGGTTGATAAGGCAAGGAAGGTCCAGTCCCCAAAACTCTCAAACCTGACATTTCAAAGTTAGCAGATGGTTTAGCACCATGTTCAAACGGGAACATTACCAACAGATATCTAGCAAGGAATCTAGGAGCAGTTATACGGTTCATCATGATCAAGGGCAATATTCTTGCTTAATTAATTCTCCGCCATTCCGTCTAAGCTGACTTGGAACCTATTGGTTCCCACAGGCGTTTCCGGTCTCCGCGCCGAAGAGCCATATTTGAGGTTCCTGGACTACAGATTGATGCAGGAGCCAGAATAGACATATCCTCATGCTTTAATGCTTACGAAAGTTACTCATGATATGCCGCGCAGGCCGGACGTGAGCGATATTCCAAAATCTCTCTGGATCATTTAGAGTCGATGGATATATACGTATATATGCATGTATATCATATATAACCGGCCTACGGAATAACCAGAAAAACATATCAACCCTGAGAAAGAACGCCAAAGCGCTCAATTCTTATGCATGGATGAAAAAATAAGGTGAATAACGTTTCGAGCTGCACCCATATTATAATGTCCAGAATCCCTAAATACAAGCAATGTCATCGCTAGAGAGGAGGACGTCTCATACCTACAGATCTCTTTCGTTTGTTTAAATCTTCAGGTACTTATGGCCACACATGATATCGTTCCAGCAGCTCATCCAAACCACCCAAAGCTACAGCGGTCTAACATGCTCTGACGTCTTCACCCACCCACCTACTCGCACGTCTCTTCATCCACACCGCAAAGCACCCAGAAGTCACACCACATGCACAAAGCACCTAGAAATCCTCACAACCCACATTCCTGCCAGCACCACACTCCCACCCCGCAATCTACTCTACACCCCGACTGCTACACCACCGGCCATAACCTAACAACCAACAACCCGCCCAAAATACAAATCATCCCGCATCACAACCCATCACTCGATATCCGCAGTCACCAACATGTGCAGATGCTGATGCTGACTAATCCATACCACGTGTTAGATTTTGTCGCACGGGTCACATACTTTATAGGTGCGTATTTATTCAGAGTATAAAAAAGACGAGACTGGAGGATGAAAGGAAAATAAAAGGAAGAAAGAAAGATAGCAAGGAAGAAAAAGAGTAAGTGTTTGGTTTGATTTGATTTGATTTTTGATTTTTGATTTTTGTCCGATTACCTATGCCTATAGAGACCCAACTATCCTGTACAATAAGAAACCCCCTCCCCACGTACCTACCTACAATTAATGTAGTGTCAATGATATCACATCCCGCCGTCCCTCGCCCCTCCCTCCTCCCGCCAGCCCCCCGCACCGCTCAAACCAACACAACAAAAAAAAAAAAAAAGCAACAACACAAAAAAACTTTATAAATGCACCCCAACACTACACCCTAACCCCGCCCTCTCCCACCTTATAAACACCCCACCAATACCCCGCCCTCACGACCCCCAAATCCCACGCCATCCTCAAACTATCCTGCACAAGCCTGACCTTACTGCCGCCGACCTCATGCCACGTGATGGGCACCTCGGCGACCGGAATCCCCTTGTACATGGCGAGAATGAGCATCTCGATGTCGAAAATCCACCCCTCGGTGTGCATGTACGGGAACACGGCCTTGAGCGCCGCGCGCGAGAGGAGCTTGAACCCGCATTGTGTGTCGCGGATGTGGCGGATGCCGAATGTGCGGATGAGCGTGTGGAAGGAGTGCATGAGGAAGTTGCGGATGAAGGAGCGCTGGTTTATGAGAAGTAGTTGTTAGCTATGGACCCGGGGGGTGGTAATGGGGGGAGACAAGACATACCTTGACGACCGCATCGGTGGTGACCATGTGTGCGCGGCTTCCCACCGCGATGCCGTAGCCCTTGACCTCCACCTTCTTAACATCCCTCAGCAGCGCCGCCAGGTCCGCAAAGCGACTTGCGCCATCTGCGTCCGCAAAGATTGCGTATTCACCCCTTACATACTTCATGCCGTGCGTGACGGCGCCGCCCTTACCTCTGTTCTTATCCAGCACACAGACACGAACCTGGTCCTCCTCAACATCGTGCTTCGAAGCCATGCGCTCGCCCGCCCAGTCCAGTGCCACCTTCGCCGTGCCGTCCGTGGACCCGTCGTCGACGATCAGGATCTCCCAGCTGTTCCCATGCGCGGCGTACAGGTGGTCGACGGCCTCTGCCAGCATCTCGGGGATGCGCTCGCTCTCGTTGTAGGCCGGGACCACCACGGAGACCGTCAGTGTCGGTTTCGAGTCCGGTACAAAGACATCGGGCAGTGCGCGGGGCTGGGTGACGGTGCCGGTGCGGGTGACGGTCTTGTAGAACTTTTCGTTGGGTGTTACGGGGCGGGGGGTGTGCGCGACGAGGAGGATGAGTAGGTAGGACTGCGGATGGAGTCAGTTTGGCTACATTGTACAGCCTGCCAGTAGCTTATGGTCGGGGGTTGAACTGACTGCAAATACGCCCGCGACCAGGAGCCCGAGGGCCGCGGTCAGGACGGCGCTCAGAGACGCATGCTGCAGCAGCTGCAGTGCGTCAATTGGGAATGCCGCGGGAGCAGTGAAGGGAACGGGTTCGCCCATTATGGGCGAAAGGGGGGATCCTGGAGCTTCGCCGTTATTGGAGGTTCTGCGGTACTAGCGAGTGTTCAGAGAGAGCGTATATGGGTGAGAGCCTAGATCGCGAGAAAAGGGAGTGTTTGAAGTTGACAGACAAGACAGGCGGGAGTGGAGAGATCGATCTGGGGAAGGGAGGGAGGGAGGTGGAGGAGTGGAGGAGTGGAGGAGTGGAGGAGTGGAGGGGGTGGATCGCTCTCTCGGGGTGAGGAAAGGCCTAGGTGTTAACTTAGGGCCAGCTACTGGGGGAGCCGCATCCTGCATGCATGGCTGGCTTGGCAACGTGGAGGGCCCCGGGCGGTTCGCCGGGTTCGCCGGGTGCTGACGAGTCGAGGCTGGACTTGCGTATGTCTCTCGCTCTCTCTCTGCCATGGGGCGGGTGTGGAGATGCCGTAATTGCATATACACAGCTCGTTTCTACTTTTTGTTTTCTGAAGAACGCATGCTGACAAACCCGTAGAGAAAGCTCGCTCGATGGATTGACAGGGGTCCTTTCCTCACTCGGAAACAAACACTCAGAAACACCCACGCTGCTAAGCTTACTTCTGCAGTAAGCAAAGATACACTTTATACGATGTGCATAGAAAATAATATCTACACTCCCCCCAATCTCGGCAATACAAGCTTTATGGATACGAAGATTAATTGAGTTTGGGTTGTTTCTAGCTCTAGCTCCGAGACCTCCCCCCCCCCCCCCCCCCCGGGAGCTTCTGAGCTTCAAGACAAGCTCTTCCCGAAGGGTGGGTGCATGCAGATATTAGAACTAAAAGATACTTGATCAATCAATGCTCCCTACAACCGCTTGAATAGTAAGATGTGTAAGAAGAAGAAAATTAGTATTCGTTATTCTACCCTCCGCCATCTAGCCACCCAGGTATCCCTCCCCCCACCACCGCCTACAAAAACATCTGCGTCCTCTCCCCCGGCCCCCCAATGCCGCCCTCTCTAGGCCCCGCCGCCTTCTTCCCCCTCATGGGGATGCCATGCTTCTTGACATACTTGTGCACATCCCCATCCATCATCCTCCCCACCACCAACCACACTACGGCTACCACCCACGACAACAACGTATCCCACCACCAGCACCCCCTCGGACTCCCCCCCCAACACGCGGCCCTCATCGCCTCTCCCAACATATTCGTCACAATAAGACTCTGCCCCTTCTCCAATCCCTTCACACACGCCCCGGCCACCACATCCGGCGTCTGCCCCTCATCGCTCCCCTCCAATATCTTCGTCAGCTCCGGCTTCAGCGTCTGCTCCACCTCAAACCCCGGACTATATATCGTGGCCGGAAAGCAGCAGTGCACATCGATATCATACAATATACACTCCTGCCTCAGCCCATCCGCCAGCGTCCGAATCGCCGCCTTGGCCGGCGAATACGCATTATACCCCGCAATGGTATAGAACGCCATGGCCGTACTCGTAAACACCAGATGCCTCCGCGGCACGCCCTTGCGCAGCGGATACCGCATCATCATGTTGATCGCCGCATGCGCCGTATACATGACCGAGAAGTAATTCGTGCGCACCTGCTCCTCGAGCTGCTGCGGGGAGAGGTCCTTGAAGAAGCCCGGGACGGCGAAGCCCGCGCACGTCCACACGATGTCGGGGACGCCGCCCCACGCGCGGATCTCTTCGAGCATATGCACGCACTCGGAGGACTGGGTCAGGTCTGCGCTGACGGCGTGGAAGGTCTGCGTGGTGGGGTGGAGGGCGCAGGACTCGATTTCGGCGAGGGCGGAGGCGAGCTTAGTAGGGTTACGGGCGACGATAGCGATATTGGCGCCCTTTTTAGAGAGGAGCTTAGCGACGGAGAGGCCCATGCCTTGGGAGCCGCCGGTGATGAGTACTAGCTGGTTAATTGTTGTGGTTAGCCCTTTGTATCCGTATCTCGAGGGTGATAAGGATCGAGGGTGCATACTCGGCCCTCGACGGGGAGCTTATTCTCGCCCCAAAACATGTTGTATATTGTCGGCGGGATGGTGACAGCGGCGGCAGTGGCTGCGGCGATTGTGAGGGTGCTTACGGAGGGGACGGGGAAAGGCATTTCTGGCCTTTTTTTGTGTGAGGTGAGGGGGGTGGTTGGTGTGTTGGAATGGGTGGTGATTATTACGGTGCAGGGCGACGTGTAGCTAGGCAGTAGGATTACGCGACAGGGTTTACGATCACGTGGCCGATTTTGCTTGGATATGTGGCATATCGAGTGATAAGTTGTGATTAGGAAGATTGGATTTTTCTTTTATATTGTGAGGGAGAGGGGGGAAGAAGGGTGGAAAGTTTACTGGAAGATGTAGAATTGATGAGAGGGCTTTGGTTGGACGGGAAGTGTCAGGTAATGAAAACCTGTAGATTTTTTCAGGCCCGGACCGAATCGAGAGGCACCAGAAAACCGAATAGCGACCGCTATATGAGTGTCACGCATGCGCGCAGCTGCAAAAGCTTAACGAGACAAAATCCGGCTCAAAATATAAGATGAGATAGAAATAAGCTCAACTTAGGAAACATATTAAACCGCGCCCTATTTCGTCCGGCCCGGGAAAGTTATTTCATTAAGATAGTGCATCGACAATATAGCGCGGAAAAATTTTTCGTCATGAAGCATGATCTTGATTTGATGCTGCCGCCGGATCTAAATCGATGAGACTGTATATGTATACGTAGCTATCCCCTGTATCGTAGCTGGAGTCAGTGAAACCCGCGACGGGCTTCCAAAACACTAGTGTATCCAGTGAACCATAGGGGATTTGGCTGTCCCTTCATACAAACCGGCCTGGCCTCTATAACCTATGCTTGGATTTACAAGGTGAGGTTTTAATGTCGTTGACTATAGCGCACAAATTCCATCACTCGAGTCAGTCAAATCAACCAACGTTGCAACTACGATGCAGCAGATACACGAATCAATTATTCCCGCAGATGGCTAGATATAGGGGATTAACTTACCCGCCAGTTCTAGCGAGAAAAGAGTACTTCGAATTCTCCAGAGAGGCCTAGGACGAAGGAAAACAACTCATCAGAAAGGCAGATCCGCTTTCGTAGCGCGGACCGACCGGCGAAAGGCCTTATAATCCAGTGAGTCAATCGGCAGGAAAGGCTATCTCGAGACTAAAGAGGGGCTTATCGCGAGACTCCAAGTTATATTGGGATATAAAAGGTGAAGGGCCTATTTATGCATGCTAGCTAAGAAGACTAGGAAGTGGTATTAGTGAGATAGACATTAGACAGAGGGTGTGAGGGAAGGTCCCAGGATTTTCTCGAGCTCGCCGGTAGATAAGTACATGTAAGTAGTATATGATTTAATAGATTGTCTGCAATGTTACCAGTGCACTGGAGCTAAGTCTATGCTCAAATCTCATCTCTTCTTATCCCTTCGTCTGTCGATGCTACGCCCCACAGTATATAAAATGGAGCGTCCCAGTTTTGATGAGAGACCAATTAATTCATACGAAAGATAAAGCAATCTATGAGCCAAGTCCACTCTCAAGACGAAGAAATACTGCACATAACCAGAAAATTAAAAGCCCAAACCCATCACAGTACTAAATCACCGACGATCTCCAATCCCTCTCAATTCCACCAGCTAGAAACCCCACCAAATCCCTTCCCAAGAGCCACCGCAAAAGCCCACTACCAAAAAAGTACCACCACCAACGTCTAACAGCCCCCATACCTCCAGATCCAATATTCCACTTTTCCCCTCAAACCCATCCGGGTCGAGTGATATATCATGACGCAATTTCTCCGCACCGCACATTAATTGCGGGTGCCCCACGCGATAGCCATATTTACATAACAGCAATCACCCATCCGCAATTGGCTCGCACAAATTCTACAGCCTTCTTTTCCCCCCCCGATCTCCGTACGCCGCACGCCCCCAACAACGGTTAAACTTGCCGCTCGCTGATGCCTGACCAAGTGTCGATCACATATCACATTTTGAAATAATGCAAACTGGTATGTATGTACGATGTTATTGGCTCAGAGCTTGAGTCAAAAACAGCGTCATGGACTACCGCAAATACTCATCGCCGTTTGCTGTTTTTTTTGGTGTAGGTATCTAACCCTGATGTCCACTCCCAAATTCCCCCAAATTACCCTAATCCATACTAAAAATTCGTTTTCCACCACTGACACCCAGCTTCCCTCAACCCAGTTTTTAAAACTGTCGCTTAGTAACTCAGTTTGAAACTTCCGGGTTCGTCACGGGCCCCTAATGTACAGCGGTAGGTAATAAGTGATTGAACGGGCTGAGACACAGAGATACCAGTTTTGGGTGTTTGCAGGTATCCCTTCGTCTGGCAATGCTGCCCACCCTATAACACATGAATTATATTTGTATGTGAGATCTATTATTTGATAGGAGAGATAACGGGATCTGTTAGTAAAGCCACATATAAAATTTGCTTTTTTTGGGGGCGGGCAGCATTTTTTTGCCAGACGAAGGGATAACTGTATCTCAGGGCGTTCCATCACTTATTACCTATCGCTGTACATGAGAACCCAAGTCCCCTATGGTTGTCAACCTCCTTTTTATTCTGACCTAGCAAACCACACAAAAAGAGCCTTGAACCGTTCCCATATTCCTGTGGCGTGCTGTGGCGTGCTGTGGCTTTCGCGTGAAAAAGGTTTAAAAAGATGGTGTCCCGGGCAGGGTTGACAAATCTTGGCATCGAAATAACGCCGATTTTTCGTTGCAGCGTGCACAAAGGGAAACAAACAAACAACACTTACCAAATGCGACACGTCGATATCAACAGTGATTCGAGTGATACTCTGTGATCAGATTAGTTAGATAAGTACATGTAAGTACTTGATCAAGGGGCGAATATCCCACGGAACGAAGCATCAATCTGGTTGGGCATGTGGTCTAGGGACTAGACCCAAATTAAGGTTAAGTTCACGTAACCCAAATTAATGTTAAGGTCACGTCACACATCTATGTAGGTAAACAATCAATAGGTATCTTGGGGGTTTTTTTTTTTTGTTTAATTCATACCCGTAGGTATCTTGGTTCTGGCATGTTGAGACCAAAATTGTTTACTCAGAATGATTTATCCCGTGTCATGATTAGTCTACATATGTAAGTGGATGCCCAATTGAAGTTTACAGCCAATCAATTAACTTCAGAAGCGAATTAGAAATAGCAAAACTCTGCCCAAACCTGTCGCTGTGACGTTGTACAGAGGTTTCCCCAGCATGTAGCCCCCCAAATAACCACATTGGGTCATAAAAATAAAGAACCAGGGCAGGCAATCCGTCCAAAAACATTATAGCAATTCCCAGATGTTGATGGGAAATGCCGTAAAGTGGAATAGATAAAAGAAAAAGGTATAGCCACACGTACATGCTTGCTGCATAATGCAAAATAGGAAAGGTTAAGAAGAAAAATAGACAAATCGTTAAAAGCGTCAAGGTATTGTAAGTCGTTATCGTAGTATCATCATCATAGTCATTATAAGCCCATCACATAATCATTCATAATCATCAGTCGTCTTTTTCTGCTTTTTTTTTTTTTTTGATCATGGTTCAGACGGCAAAGCTTTTACCGCTTGCTCGCCATATCCCGTTCGGCCTCCTGCAGTCGGCGTCGCCGAAAGTCCAATTCCTCGGGGAAATTTCCGCTCATCGGGGACGTAGGAGCAGTCTCTGGTATTTTTGTTTTTTGTAGTCGAGACCGTGGTTGATCACTATCCATTTCATTTACCTGTCGATTATGTCAACAGTATGACCAACCAGCCCGCCAATGAGCGCACATACCCACGAGAACACATCCTTAACGACAAGACTCCTCACAGCTTCTCGCTGGTCGTCATCAAGGTCGATATCACACATTTGCCCATCTTCCTTCCACCTTGTCTCCAACGAATCTCCTGACCACGCCGCTGTCGGGGGGCTCGACGACGGAAGTACCCATAGTAAACTTCCACTATTACCACTGGTACCCCGTGCACGGTTTGGAGAATACGAAGCCATCCCTAGAGCTGTGGCAGCGGCTGAAAGTGAGAGCGAGAGATCAGCATTGTGGGGTATTAATGCGGGGCGACGACCACGAGATGCAAGGGCCTGCGGCGAGGGTACCGATGGTGGAGAAGGTGATGACTGTTGTTGCTGTTGGGAGATGGTAGCCATTGTTGTAGTGGGGGCTGAGTCTAGGATGGGGCAGAAAAGAGGGTTTTATGGCAGGAGCTGAGATTTGTGGCGGTATTGGGGGTTTGGGGATTACAAGTTAAGTGAAGTCGTTACAGAATGCTGGGCACTTGATCGGTGATGTCAGCTTAAGTCGAAAGGATATGATAAGGAGAAAGAACAAACAAAGATCTCATAGAGTACAGAAGTATAAAAAAGATCAATCAAGAAGATTATTTGACGGTGGAGAAACTCACAATGTCGGGATGAATTCAATTTAGTCCGCACTTCTCTGTTCAATGCTAGCTGGGGACGAGCTTTAATAGAAGGTGTTTGGAAGCGTTAGAGGAACCTTCTATGAGAGATCAACAAAGTGACGGCTCAGGGTGTAGGTATGTAACTGTCAACAAACAAGATACATGTACGTCCCGGGTACGCTCGTTAACCACCTGCCCTGCGCGTATGAGACAGCCACGGTTGTGCCCAAGCCACGGCAATTAGGGTAGTGTGGCTTGACTACCAGCCACCGTGGCTTAACCATTAATTAATGGTACAGTACAGTGGAGCTCATGCTCAATATGCTTGTGTCGAGAACAAATTTGCCTGTACCGACTTGTCCGGGATTGGCCAACTATATGCTACTATCAAGGATATGTTACTATCGAGAATGTTAGTATACTATCGGGATCGACTTCACTCGTGCATGTAGCTTTCAATTCAACTTACAAGTTATGGCCTTAAGCTTCTGGGATCCGGACGTTCGGGGGGCACTTTATAGAAGTCAGAGTTGATGTCCATGTACCTTAGGCCGGCAGAATTAATCAAAATTGTGTTACTCAAATTCGATGTAGAAGTCGGGATATGAAATTTAAAGTCATATAGCTTCTCACGATATTCTAGCTACTAAATATATCCGTGGTAGCTAGATGGCCACCTAGGCGCCGTGGTGAAGTATCTAGATCTTATAATTAAATAATCGATAATTTCTTCAATTCACGAGTATTCTAAACTAGAGGAAAAGAGAGCCTTCTGCGATGTATTGACTACAGTAATTCTTGCCGAGTCCAACTATATGTAACAGCGATCGACTTCATCTCAGCGGTAGCCTGATCGATCATGATGTATGCTAAATTTACCAAGCTGTATACCTCACTCTCTAGCTAGTCTAGTATCTACATGTACCTACTCAGATCCGGCTGGATACCGAACGTGGGCACGACTTTCGCAGAGTTGAGATCAAGCCTGACAGACCAAGGGGTATTATATATATCAAGGTGAATGAGAAACACCTTTGAGGTTTTTATAAATCGTACTGTGACGCTTAGACTAGCTACATACGATATTCGCGGTAGGGCAAGAGCCTAGATAATTGAGCTGCAAGCTAGAGTTTGAAGTTATTCTACATGTACTGCTAGATCATGCAGAGCTCGTTAGCATCAGGTCATTTAGTTCTTCTTACCTGTCTCGAGGCGAAGTTACATGTATGTAGCTAAGAGTAATCTCGTATCCATCCCCTACGAGCAGCTGATCCTAGTACTACATGTAGCTGCATGTGGGTGTAGGTACATATATGTACTCTATAGCTGAATATTGCATACGCTTATCATCAGCTTAAGCATTGTTGCCGGGCAATGATCTTGCTCATGTAGATACCTGGCCGTGGGACCACATAGCAGACAAAATTACTTGTAATTGCATGTATATATAGGTACTACGCGAGAGGCTTACGTATGAGAATTGTTTTTCGTTATTTTTTTATTTCATAATTTCATTGTTTCCATGGTGCAAGACATGTACCTGCTTACATGTATATGTAAATTTAGTCTGATCTAACACCCGTTTGAACATGTAGGTACATATTGTGCTCGCGCCTAAGGTGCTATTGGCCTATTAAAAGTCACTCCGGCCTGCTATGTGAACGAATTTTCATAACGCAGGGATAATTATCCGAGAAAGTGACGAGTCCCTGGAATTTCTCTCTCATTGTATCTGTTTTTTTTTTTTTTTTTCGAGGCTTTTGAAATCATCTGATTGCGTGGTGCAGGATCGAACCAGCTACATAATACATGTATCTGCATACATACATGTACGTTACATTTAGTACTTGATAACCTAAACGTGTACAAAAAGTAAGTTTAGTCCGTAAGGCTGGGTACATGTAGAAATCATGTAGGAACTTACTTGTACCTAAATGTACCTAAGATGTAAGTATGCATCCCAAATCCACTAGAAACTACATGTACGTACATGTATGTATGCATGTACGCGTACGGCCAGTGCTGCCAGGATTAGCCCCTCCTGTCACCATTCTCCTCATAACCAAACTCCAGTTTATCGCTTCAACACGTTCAAATTGCAACACCTAGGTTTTATCGAGCTTGATAATCTCTCTTCACCTTGACATCATCTTGATCTCTCATTAATTTCTCACAGCCATGAAACACCAGTTTGGGTTCCTGTAAGTTCTCTAGCTACAAGCAAAGTGATAGGGTCGTATTTAAACTAAATGGATAAAGGGTTCGGCCCCGTAAATTTGAGAAGAGTACAGATTCCAGTACCAGTGCTGCGAACCTTAAGCCGTTTGAATTATAAGGAGATATGCTGCGGATTCATGTTGGCTTTTTGATTTGCACAAAGATTCATATTAGCTAAAGTCTTTTTTAGCTAATATTGTCGCGGATTATGGTGGGCCCCTCAGTACAGGAATCCAGAAACAGATCTATGATATCCTAAACTTTGAGAATTGTATTCTAACTACTTTGACATGAGTATTAGGCTGGTATTTTACATTACTAAATTCGCATTCTTCTCGTTACTAAACTGGATCCTTTGGCTGTACAGTGGCCGCTATTTTCATGTGAAGTAGTGAAATATTGAGTCCGTAAATGTCACGAAAATGCTGATCCCTGGGATGTGGACTGATTATTCCAGCTTCTACTTAAGTCTTACTCGAGGCGGCTTACGATCGTTATCTCAAGAAATTTCCTATCTACGACTAGGCTACAGAGCCCCGGAATCCTTACAAGCCGACGATACAGCCTGCCCTGAATTTACTCACAAATCTAGCTTACGGATAATTATGTTGGTATTCTAGTTAAGAATCGGATTGTTTGCTGGTTCAGATTTGGGTGTATAATTCTACTTTTTATTAGGTTGGATCCCTGAGGCCCCATTAGCTTAATTAATCAATTTCCTCTCAGATACATGTAGTCTATGCATGCATACTAATAAAAGCTTTGGGATAGGGAAAGCAGCTTCTGCTCCAGGCCTACAGTAATAAACAGACTATTGCCATCTTATAGTTGTTGTTGGATGCAACGATCTAACGTGTTATAGATAATTATTCATGCTACCCGGGAAGAAAAACTTTGTATATCCTTTGTATCTATTACGGGAGCCAGATTGATTTTCAGTCTTTCAAAATCTATCAATTTCTCCTTTAAAAAAAAACTTAGAACTAATCACTCGCCATATCACGGATCGACTTTTATCTACGGATAAATCTACTAGTTCCTCTTTGCTTGGGCTAAGATCTATAGTCATGAACCCTTTACATCTTGAGTCTTCGAGCCTCCTTCTCCTTCTACACGTGGATCATATGTATATGTGTCAACAGGTTTTTAAAAGGCCGGTATGTATTATTACGTTTATACGATGAATACTCGGGTTTAAAACGTTTTGACTATTGCACTAATGACGAAAGTCTGTGATACTTAGTTTAGAGTCATCTCTGCCTTACTTACTTCGCTCTGCCACTAAAGGCTTAAAACCAAAATACCCAGCCCAGTCTTTATGACTAGAACGATATCATGGCGCTACTAGCTCATATCTCCATTTCTAGGGCTTTCCAAAATATTGAAACAGAACGAGCTGCATTCCGAAGTTTACTTTACACATTGTTTGAGATACATATGTTGAAAATTGTTCAATATGGGGTTATAACATTGGTGAGGCTTGGTCATACTCTCTGGATTGATTATTCTATACAAACATGATAAAACTGTTTGGGTAGAATATTGATATGGTGTATAGATGGGTGATCGAAGCCCAGATTCACTGACAAAATTAACTAGCCCGCTATATTCTTGGTCGGTGATATTATAACCCATTCTGACTTTCCGTATTCCTTACGTGATAGGTAGGCTTTCCTGGCTTCAGAGTCAACAATATCTCGTTCTCCACATTCTCCACGCCCATCACGCTCTGCACGCTTCCTCACTCAAGGACCTAACTAGACTCATATCTGGTTCATGCTACCTCAGAAGAGTCCCATACAACCACAGAAACGAAGGGCCCCGTTTCTTAAGAATCTACCCCCAGGTACTCAATGGTGTGACACCAGGTTCCAGAACTGACCTCACCTTTCTTCGTTATCATCATCAATACATCTTATAACGTTTATGATACCTATTAAATAAGAGGGGTGTGGTCGAAATACTGATGCATTACATGAAATAGCTGCTCAGGCCTGTCAGGTTGATCACCAAAGCCACCAAAGCGCCCACATTGATAATGTAATAAAACCAGTCCATGGAACGACGAATACTGGGCGGATCTGAAGAATGTAAGTTATCCACTTTCGCCTCTCAGTTATGAAATGAAATAATAATACTTTAGCCCACCTAGCTACTTGATAGATAGATGTGTGGGGCCCTCATATCCTTCTTGTTACTCTATGGAGTATTCAAGGACAAATACTCGATTGATCATGAAGGGTATCCCTAATCACACCTATACTCGTTTCCACCTAGTATCGGTGCTAGTACATAGTTAGAGCTATCTATAAGTTCTAATAGGAGCTCTTAAGCCTTGAATTAAGCTGCTCGTTTTTAAAAGCGGTAAGACTTTGAGTCGACTAATTTCGCTCACAAGCTTTCAAGGAGCTAGTTCCCTACTTAGACCTGACGACAACATCATGGCCTAGGCGATGAGGATGATGGCTGTGCCATAGTCTTCCTAACTTTGTCGTTTATATGGACTGACCTTTGAATTTACCTAGGCCCGGAGTAACGTCGAAAATAAACGCTATCGAAACTTTGTTCCCCACAGAGCGAAGGAAGCCCTCGATCGCAAAAGTACGTACGTAACTAATGGAATAAGCAAAAAATCAATTACCCAAAAGATCTTTTCTGAGTAATTCCCATCTAGTCGATCGTTGATTAAGCCAGTTTGCTAGTCAATATGTTTCCAAATATGATTCGAATATTCTGGGGTTTTCGAAGATGGTTAAGACAGTATATCGATCGCCTAAGCTGATGTTATCCAGTCCAACCAGTGCTCACTATCGACCACACTTGTATCATGAGTGGAGAGACACGCGTTTTAGCCACGTGCTACCCCGGGCCCGGGTTCGGGATTGGATTTGTCGCGATAGGATCCATACAGTACCCAGCTACATTCTTCATGAACCCAGTGTAGTAAGATACCATTCTAGCACATGCCAAATCCCCTCAACTCTCCAGGCCCAACCTCCTTCAGCCTAACACGCTTGAATTGACGTGTGTGAGTTTCTGAGGATCTAGTTCATCTTGGCGAGACTTGTCATTTCCAAATTTTCAGGTATAGACGAATGAGATAGCTAGATGTTCAGAATGATGAGCAGGGGAATTCCGTGGATCGCCTTCAGCCCCTTCCGATTGGGCCTTTTGATAAATTCTCGACAGCCCCAAAAGGTTACTTCTGGCGGACTATGACGCGACACTTAATCTGCTGACATTCGGACCTGACATTCTTGGTGGGTGAATACGAGGTGTGAAGCATGAATCAGATGTTTAAACATGACATATGTCTGTCCTGGTCTGCTGATTGCTGATGTTGTGTAGGCTTGGTTCTTCCATTATTCTAAAGCTTTCTTTCCAGCTGTTGCCCTAGTCTGTAGCCTCTTATTCGGGCGCAAACGCACTACGATCAGGCTTTTACCATCTCGGCCGAATAATCCTCGAGTCTGGCAAGTAATCCCATATCATGGGAGTTTTGTGAGTCCCATAATAGATACGATATTGTCTAACGGAAAACCTTTGGTGTAGCAGTTCGAAAATCTCTCAATAACGTTGCTAAGTCTCGATATCTACTCTCACTTTGCTCCCTTGACGGTTGAAGAATATGCTGCTTAATTGCTGAATGACGTTCTAGGATGATTAATTGGCTAAGGCATCGCCTATGACGATTAATTCAGTTTGATAATATATTGCAATATATAGCCCATTAGTAGTTGACACTACGCTCCGATCCTCGATAGTAGGTAAGCATTTGCGCTGGTATTCTGTTGGGCTTATAAGAGTACCTAGCTTATATTTGTTATAACTTAGAAACCCTTTGTTACCTTCGTCGAGTTAGAGATCCAAAGTTTAGTTTCTTTTTTATTAAGGTCTGTATATGCAGCCGGCTTCATACTCATCTTTGGACTCTACAAAGCCCCCGTATTCCTATTTTATCACAACAGCATAGAATGATATATTGTCCCACCAACGTACCTTTGCCCTTCGATTTTAATCGGTTTTAATAGTCGATGTCGTACGATGCATACGGGTTGGACATAAGATTATCCTAAATCCACGGCTCCAGCTTTAAAGAAGAATCGCAAGCAAAGGATGTCAGGCAGAAGCAGTGCATTGAACGGCCGGCGGTTGATTTTCAGCCCATCAACCTGGGTGACCGATCCCCAATGCAGCGCGCGGGGACAATCTTATATCAGCTGCTTCTACTGACGGCCGGACATGAATCTCTATATTAACCGGATGCGAGGATCTTTAAGCGGATTGGTGAACCTAACGCTGCGTAGGCGCTCACATTCTTTGTCGATCTTCCGCTTGCAATTCCTACTATCGATAGACGGATCTTATGTTTAATAACGCCACTTTCCATGGCGGGGAATGAAGTGCCGATTCTCTACTTGAAAATTCTAATAAAATGACTTTCCTTGTAAGAACTTGGAGCGCTCCGTATGCATCCGACCCTGAGCATTAATGCGATATAATTCTGACTTCTGGAAATAGACTACTTGCGGTTTACGTTGGTACACGGTGGGAATATTTCTGATCTCTTTATCGACTCCCCTCATCGTCTGATTGACGTCCGTTTGCTGTGCACCCGTACCCCGCGTTTTCATTTTACTGTGTTACAAATCGCTTATACAATGTCTTGCGTTCGTGGAATCACACACAGATAAGCGACGTCTAGATCTCTCATATTTTAATATAGACGAGTCCCTCAACATTTCACTCCCCAAGGTGGCTTGGAACTAACTTATAAGCTTGATAGGTACATATGTACATACGATGAAGACCAAACGCATAGGCCTAGGTCAATGTACCACGTGGGACTTTTCACGATACGATACAGTATTTGTCAAAAATACATGATATGAGATTGAAAGTTGTCTCTACTGCAGCTTCGATTAGCTACTTGGGATGAATTGGGAGTTACCTGGTGGCCTCAAGTCGAAGCATTGATCAGTTCCGATTGGCACTGCTAAATACACAAGTTTGACAAAAGCATATTCTGGTGCTGCTAATCAAGATAATCGATTGAGATTATTTCTTTTTTTTTCTCGAATAATATCGTTCTGGGGTACTCACATAGACGCAAAAATACAGTTGACAAAAATATGCCAGAGAAGAACAATGTTTTTCTTTTTGCTTTCGGAAAGAGAAGATAAAAAGAATTCTTTCATTAGCAATGAATTGAGTCCTCTATATTTGTATAATTTGAGGGACATGGAATCTATATATATTTTCGATTTAGAAGTACATATGTTAAAATATCTGTATTGCTAAATTTATAAAGTTTTATACATCTAGTCGCAGATTATATTGTTCAGGCTTTTACAAATACACCCTATATTTATACATGTATATACATTATGTATCTTCCTATGGTTTATGTATGTAGCTGATACACTCAATAGAGCGTATTTGCCAACCGTCAATTTAAAGAATTTACAAATTGTGGGGCTCCGAAATGGCAACCGGGGCTGTTAATTTTGAATTTCGGTGGGGCGGCGTGCTGTGAGATATACCAGGAGGATCACAAGTACCCAGTTCCAACAGCGTACTTCACAGGTAGCGTGATGGGTTGTCTGGTTTTCGGGGTTTATTCTGTCATACCGTTAACCAGATCGATTTTGGCCACTGCGGGGAACTGTCAATTTTGCCTCCCGAAAATGTCAAGTTTGAAGTGTCAATAGTTGAAATTGACGGTTGGCAAATACGCTCTAATAGTCAATATGTATATATCATGTGATGTGTTACACATACACAGATAGACTATCATAGGCGTTTCTTAGTTATTGTTGATAAAGACAATATAATAGTCTGATGATATTGCTGTATACCAATATATATGTGTAGGAATGACTTTGAAAATGGAAAGTTATCTATGTACTAGTTTATAAAACAATCTTGGCATTAGAGCCGCCTCAATTACAGGCTTAATTCGAACCCGGATGAACCCGCTGTGGGTCCAGTTGGCCAGAAAATCGATCAAGAAAAGGAGAGCGCAAAAATCTCTATGTAGCGAAGAAATGTGTGTTCCCTCCCATGCGTATAGCTGGACATCCCGCGGCCGCAGAGACCAGTCTGTAATATGTAGGCTGTGTTGTGTACTCTATTCTGGCTTACTGCCATAAGGCAGTACTCGGGAACTATAACCAAATTTAATTTCAGGCGTCCCACGAGAGACCTACAGCCGACTTTTTGTACGAGATATGAGAACACTGGTGTTTTCGCACTGGTTTACTTCCGGAGTTTTATCGAGTACCATGCGCCCATGTGCCTTGTTTCACCAATCTAATACATAACTGATCGAATTTGAACCAACCCGCATCCCGGCCCGCCACCTCATTATCGCTTCCAATATGCTCAAAGCTGAGAAGCAATGCGGACAAGTCATTGGCTAAAAGAAGCCACAAAATGTGATCGAAAATTGAGGTATGTGTTGGAACTTCTCCGCTTTTTAAATTTCGCGCGCGCTGCCTGTTCTTCCGGGGAGGGAGTTGGTTCCGTTTTGATTTACTTCGCACATTATATCCTAAAACTTGTAAGATAGATAATTATCGCTCAGAGAGTTATAGTCACCATTACGTATATAAATACTACTAAGAAACCTAACGTGCATTTTAATCCATATATACGAAGTCTAAAAAGTATGATGAAAGGTTTTATTTCTTGTATACATACATGTACATAGATATATCGTATAGCAGCTAGATCATATACCCTACAACAAATATCCTTTTTTTTTTCTACCCCTATACACACGCACACACATTTACTGTGCTTCTAGTTCAAGTTTTCATGATCGATCTACCCGGCTTTTAGTCCAGGGATCTGAAAAGTACAGACCGGTTGTGCGTGGAATTTGTGAGTTTCCTATCATCATGAGAGGTCGGGTGACCATACCGCGTTGTGTTCCCACGTAACGATAAATTGTGCGTTCTTGAGGGTTTTGCAATTAATTGTCCTATCCTGGGAACGCTGAGGAACATGCACGTGCGATCATGAAAGCTCTTTAGTATCACATATATAGCGGGTGGTTTAGACAAATGATACATTGAGATTAATTCAGGAAAAGAAATACAGTAAGAAGTAAATAAATACTACATGCAGGATTCGGATTTCTCATATAAGTTGTTGGTAACACCATTGCATTGGGGCAGTTACGCAGGGGGCCAATATATTTTCTTAGATCTACATACATGTATGTAGCAGTGCTCATTTAATTGGTCGTAGTCGAGTGATAATCTATGACTAACGCGTACGCTATACTTTGGTTTAATGCCTAGACTTCAAGTGTAATTAATTCTGGAACTACTTCCCACTGATATTAGGTATGTATGCTTTATCACAGAGAATGGCACAAATCTGCGTGCATTTCCGAAAAGTAAACTCTGCATAAGTCATTGATGATGCTAGGAGGATCAATCGCTTCCTATAGAAGACACGTATGAGAGAAGATTAGTATTGGAAGCGCATGTTCAATACGTGATTTAGATAGTACTACACCTTCGGGCAGGCCTTCATGCAGAACCTAGCTTAGGGAGTGCTTCTAGAAGACCCCCACTAGTAAGCTGGCCCCTCGAGCTTAAGAATAACCAAGTGCGAAAGAGGGGCCTTGTCGGAGACTAAATACATGTACGTATACAATGCAATGTCTCAGCCAGGCCCCAAATATAAGCAAGGGTTTAGTACTGTGGCTTACTTAATTAGGACTTAGACTACATGTATGTTATAGCCGAAGACCCTAGCTAGAGTAAAACGACAGTAGGTACTCCATGATCGGTGCAAAGTCCGCTTGGTCATCCTATAGTACTAGCCCTATGGTAACAATGAAGCTTCCAGTCGCGGGTGGACGCTGATATGATGATGATGGGGTGCTCGTATCGTTGTATCAATGTACCTACATAGACTGGATACTCAAGATACATGTGTATATATACTCGCAGCAGGTAACAAGTACCCGAAAATGCAAGCCCTAATCTGCAATTACCATTGGAGTAGAAGTCAAAAATACACCAAAACCTTGCAGCTACATTTTCGGGTACTTCAGGCCTGTTGAGAGTATATACCATACGTATACACGTGTATATTATATGTACTTATAGCCCCCGCCATACCTGTCTTACCTTTAGAATACCAAAGCTTAAGCACTATATAGTATGCAGTTACTACAATAGCTAAAGGCGCAAAATTTGAGTGCAATACTGTACTCTACGTCCATGGTGTCTAGGCGCTATAGGCTTAGATAGATCTATGGCTAGCTACATGTACTCTAGATAACTGTACAGTCGCACCTCGCTATCTCGTAATTCGATATCTCGCATCTCTTGCTGTCCCGTACGGATTTGCGGGACAGGTACTGCCCTTCTCCACCAAAAACTATTTGCTGTCTCGTATACTTGCTATCTCGTAGGGGTTTGGCTCCCAGAATACGCTAACAACATAACGAGGTGCGACTGTACATACATGTATTAAAATCTGTACTCTAGCGCATGATTATACACTACAGCGATTCACAGGCATTTGCGAATACACCCATTTGGCGAATTTGTATGTAGCAACCAGCCAGCAACCAGTCAAACTGCGAGTTTGACTAAGATATCCTGATTTCTTATTGGCCGTGACCCCTGTTCGCCAAATGGGTGTATTCGCCAAATGCCTGTGAATCGCTGTACCGCAGTACCCTGTTTGAAATCTAGGCAACAGTGGTGAGCCTCTTTTCTGCCTACTTCTCGCCCCGAGTACCCTTATGATACATGCATGTATGCATGTACATACATGGCCCACATCCCATGTCTCTGTCGCGCATGGAGCTTACGTAACGCATTCATTACATGATAGCTATATCTTTGAAAAGACGAACGTCGTTAACGTTAGATCTATATGTTCAACATAAATTACAAAGCCTACGTGGTTGATCTAGTTCTGCGCATGCGGTTCGACCTAAATTATAAAGCACATGTATCAGCTTGAAGATGATGCATACATGTATTATATAAGTTATCCCTTGGACCGATGAATCTTGTCAAATTCGCGACCTCCTTGCATATACACCTTTCAGCTCTCACTAGCCTACTGTGGTAACTGCTGTAAATTCTTGATTGGCTCTGCTGTTGTTGCCAACCGTAAAAAGCAAGATAATTGCCCTACTAAGTGGTGCACGGTCCAGGTCGCGAATTTGACAACTTTCATCTGTCCAAGAGCTCTAATTAAATTATACATAAATAATCATACAGAAACATATTTCATAGCATAAAACGTGCACGTGCAGGAACAAGATATATATAGATTCATCTTAACGGAATCATGGCTCATGTCAGACAAGGCTGTAAATCCTGAAGTTCTCTCCTATCACCTAGAGTAGAGTACACATATATATTTACTGAGTTCTCAAGCCAGAATCGTGCCTTAAATATTTTAGGCTAGGTAAGGGCGGCAATTTAGATCATCATCATGCGATTAATATTTGTTTCTATGACCCAGTACACAAACAAAACAAGAAGTAATCTTTGAGCTGAATCTTCTCGTAACTCCGATATGATGCCTTAATACGATCTATTGCCCCGATTAGATCAGGCGGAACAAGATGTAGCTGCCTTCTTAATTGTGTCATGACGGGTGAGGCTCGAACAGGGGTTCCAAACCAGGCTGTTTAATCCCCCTGTAGGTGCTGTGTATAAGACACTTATGTAGGTACCACATCATTATGGATACATGTGCGCAGTTGACGAGGTTGTAAATCTGTGGGGTACTTGGGACTGATATTCAATAAGTTGGCGCCAGTACTACGAGTAGCTAGTTTGGGTGCTTTTACTGCCAATAATACGCTGTCGATCTTGTTGGGCGGATGTGGTCATTCACAGCTAGACTTCCCTAGGTTTCCTCCGTAGTACGCCCGAAGTAACATATGACATTCTTCTATTCTGTGCGTCCTGAGGGGATAGGGAGTTAACGGTAGTCTCAAATATGTTGATATTATTGATCACTTATATAATTATGTTCTAGTATATCCTTTATGTAAACTAGCTGGTGAATCAGGAGGGAATTTTTTGATCGCTGTTTGTCCCGCTGCTCCGGCCGGAAATGCGCTCTTCTGGTGTGAGTTGGCTATGGACTTTATTGGCTAAATACTAACTACATGCATTAGTACCAACGTATCTATAGTAATGGACCGGAGTGTATATATCCCCCATTGTTGGGCTGAAATATCCGGTTTGCTAGGTACATGGGTATTCAGATACAATATACTTGGATATATAGCTAGGCATCTGAGCACTCACTTTCTGATAGCTCTATATTGAGCTCAGTCGAGATAAGAAATTGCACCGCTACATGTACATATATATTGTATTTGAAGGAAGTCTGTAAAGTAGGACACTACATGCATGTAAATTTATAGGTGGGCGTATATATATATATAGTAACCTTAGTAGGCCTAGAGTAGGGTATCTAGAGTACAAATCTAAAGTGCCGGGGTAATTAGAAGCCTGTCGGAATACCTAGAGGGCTTTGGCTGCACGAGTTGAACAGAAAGTCGAGCACTTGGACGGAAAGCTCTGCGCAGCTGCATTGTACCTCTTCTTGTGATTGGCTCTCTTTTTGTTGTGCAAATTAAGGTATCACCCAACTATCAGGATTAGCCCAGGTCACACGTACCTGGATCGATAACGCTCTTGCTATTCCACATACAAAAGGCTTGGATACCTAATATTCTCTCTATAAAATAGGTGAACCCATATATGAGCTCTTAGTTCGGAGCACATGTGTACGTACGTACGTGGATTAGCATGACAGAGTGTGTGCGCGTATACGTATCAAAAATTGTCTAAAGGTTTATATATAATTATATGTAGTTAATATAGGCTAGTGCAATAATCACGGCCGAGAAGGTTTTGATGATCGAGGACGCAACCGGAGTACTAAATGCAGCCTTATACGGTACGCAAGGCCGCAGCCATAGGGGTGCGAAAGCATGCATGGCATCATCTATTTCTCTTTCAAGTACTGAGTGCTCTGATCTCCTTACATATATACTCGAACGTATAATTTGGAGTTTCCCGCATATAGTGTCCTAGTTGTTATTGGTACCTAGCTGATATTTCGATTCACCCCTGATCAGAGCTCATGATCAATCACGAGGTCATTCGATTGTTTTCACCCAACAAAAAATTGCAATTAGCGAAGGTAACTCGAATCCAACTGATTAACATGAGCAGAGTTTCTAGCCTAATGTCTAGAATGTAGGTATGGATTATAGGCCTATCTAGTATTCTTTGAGTGGTGGATATAGTTTTACTAAACTTTGAGTGGGAGATACAGGCCAGTCCCTCGAGTACCTACATTATGTACGTATAAGTATAGATAGATTACTTGTAGACTTCATACTGGAATTTGTTATTAAAGAGGTTCATGTAAGTATCGATTTGTATGAAAATTAGGCTTATTTTATCATGTATCTAAGTGCATCTGATAATATAAGTCCTGTCAGCCTACGAGAGTACACACTTCTCGGACGTACGTATATTGAGTTTACGGTATATACTTAAATTATATAAAATGCTGGCTCATTGATATATAATTGTTCTATATATGTATATATCGAGCCTTATCTAAAACTGTAAGAGCTTCCCAATTAAATTCTCTAGGCTATAGGTGTTGATCATAGTAATGAAACAACGTCGTGATAATATAAGTACTGTATTCGAGACAGATCTAGACTGTGTATTATATAAAGATACACTAGGGTATGGCCATATGGTCGGATGAGGGAAAAGACGTTTGCACAGAGCTAGGTGCTAATTGTCGCTGCCAATCAATCTCAGTTTAATTGAGACAAGCGTTTTTCGGCCGGAGGCCGGAGTGGGGGGTGGTATGACATGAATAGCCTGAAGTTGAGTATCTGTAGCTTTACTAACAAGAAGCACAGGAAGCCTTAACCTGCCCTGTGCACTCGAAGTTCAAGACTCAAACAACTAGGTATACGTAGATAAGGTTTCCACTGTTGCTCGACTGACCCCCAAGAAAAGAAATTCTAGAAAGAAGTCCGAACTGTCAATAGTACCGGCTGGCCAAATCAACAAAAGCGGTTGCGGTCGGCATTGGTGGGCGCAATCGGGAACCATGGGAACTTGAACTTGGCCAATCAAAACCTTTAAAACGAATACTGCATGATCTGTATATCTATACGTATTAGATATATTCGTAATATAGTCCCGTGTTACGTATGGATGGTAGTGATATTTGTAGCGAATGTCGAGGATTCCGGACGAAGGGTTTTTTTAAAATTAAATTAGGCTGCCCGCGGCGTGATTAGCTTAACGCGCACCCCAACAACAAATAACAACTACCCTTAGTCTGCTGCGTTGGAATCCATGTTTGATGAATTGGGGTGTAACAAAAAATTATGTATGTCTGCATACATTCTATTGAATGATTCCCAGGGATAAATGATGAATAACCGTGATTTAAAACGCAAGGGGGGAAATGTGCGCACAACATCTTCTATCGATCCTTCGAACTTACATACCGGGTGCGTAGTACTCAGTGGCCTGTGTTCTTAAACCTCTATGAGATTATCGATGGCCAACGCACGCTCAGGAGTCTGTCTGTACTTGACACGACCCGCAGGACAAACCCCATACGATCGCTAGAATAGAGCCTCGATCCACGGTTGACTTGACTACCCGAGTTGAGTTGTGATAAGTGAGTTGTATATCTGCCTCTGTACATAACCGATGCGGCATGATTATGGAGGATGAGGCTGATGAAAAACCTATCAGCCTGCGGTTCTAGGCTCGCCATCCATATTATCTTTTCAACCTACAATCCTATCTTCTTTTCTGGTTGATGGTTTTACGGTGTAGATTGAGCATATGGATTACTCCCCTAATAGGCACTCTACAAAGAGCCACAGAAAGCCACAGGTGAAGGGATATATAAATACTTAGCTGCCCATAAAACATATGAATAATACGTCAGATTTCCCGTCCTCCTGTCCGGCTCATGCGGTTTCAGATCTTGGTATTTGTTTCGACATGTGTGTACATACCGCATTAACTGGTGAGAATAGACATCTATTCTCGCCAGTTTTTTGCCGTGTTCTTTATAAGACGATCAGGTTGGTGTTATGAGCTGTGGTTGTCCAAGTTTAGGTCCACGGTTTCTTATCTTTGCGGTCAACGTGGGTGGGTATATGAATGGCCGAACGAGGTCGAGATGTTGGTAGGGCCGGAAGCAAAAAGGAATAGCCATGGGAAACAGAGGACATATGTATTTAACAACAGTACTCCGTGGGCGGATGCCCGGAAGAAAATTCAAGGCAGAAACTGAGCCTTCTGCGAACCACGTATATATAGGCCATTCATTTGGGTTTGTCTAGATTTTGCTTCATAGACCGGGAAGCGTATTAATTTGCATTAAGTTCGAGGTCTCTAACCGACAGGTGCGGTATGATAGGTCCACCAACTAGCAGGCGTCCCTCAAAACCTCGAAAGTGTGCGCATCGGGACTTCGGAAAATTGACGCTTCGACATTGAGGGAGATATTCATGTCTTAGAATGATTTAAAACTGTACTTGGTGTTTCCTGGTATAATACAAGGCGAGGCTACATTGTACATCATGTACGTAGCGTTGAGTGTATTGTGGCCAAATACGTGTAAGTAAGATACGGCATAGGTAAAACAAACCTTAGGCAATGTGCTTTTGACTTCAAACCTCACAAAGCATAATCATGTGGTAATGATATGATAGTGTGATGCTGACATGGATGAGAAGTTGAGTAACCTGTTCTTTGTTCGCCTGTTGAAATTGCATGTTTAGCACAGCTTATATGTAACGATGCTGCCTAGCCGTGGGAAAATATAAAGCAAAGAGAGGGCTTTTTTGTTCATTTCCAAGCGGATTTTAGACCAGATTGAGCGGCATTGACTTCAGGGCGGGTATACATCGTACCCAACTGTTGGAATGAGATCCAGGCTGGCAGGTTGGCAAATACCTTTGTGTGGGAGTAGTTGGTCTGGTTGGACCAGCTCATGAAGGCAGAAAGGCTGAATATTTAGTTCTCATCCAGCCGGGCTTTTAAGCTTTAGTAGCAATATATAATTCGATAGAACTCACTGAGTGAACTAGCTGCAGCTGTAAAAGAGCCTCATCATCAAAGCCCACAGGATACCCCACCCATAGGAGCGACTAAGCCAAGATGGGAAATACAGAACTGACCTCTTTATCCCTACCGCGTAGCTCCTCGACCAATCATAGCCTTGCTAGTGTCGGGCCAGCACAATCGGAGATATGACTAGAGCCGTGCGGCTCTAGTCCACCGTATGCGAGCTAGCGCTAATTCGCACCGAAAAAAACGAATACAGTCATTTCTGGGTTAATAGCGAACCTGAATCAATTGCAATGGCGAATATAGGTACATACTGTACCAGCCCCTTTACCTTGCTTTTGCGCCCCTCATCAGCCGGCCTAGGAATGACTTGTAGAAGTACTTACATGTATCCCATGTAACCCATTCGGATTTTTGATTTTGTATTGTCCACACTTCGCACAATGTGCGAAGTGCGTCTATGTTTCTGCCTGTGCGCAGTCAGGCGAAGGATGGCGAACCGACAGCAGAGCCGCAAACCCAGCCATAAGTGCCCGCGAGAAGAAGGTTGTAATTACTGTAGTTTTTTTTCCAAAGTTCTCGAGATCTCACACAACTCCTTCCTACGGACTGCATATACCTTATCTAGCCATGAGCTCTCAGTGAAACTGGATTATAATCTATCAACAGAATTCTTAGTTGACAAGGACGGCATTGGTTGACATTGGTTGAGGAACCTTAATATTACAAAGGAAATAAAATTCTCTCAGACTCTGTAAGTGTTAATGAAATGGTTATTGCAGCACGCCACCGCCTGGATAGTGTCGCGATCGGTTTGTTGTTACAAAGAACACGTACTGACCTAAGGACTGAATTCCAAGGTCAAAAATTTCGTCTCCCCACAACCCTCACAAACAACAAGCACACAATCTCAACATGGGCACAAACAATATCCAGGCTACGGATATCAATTCTCAGATAACCCAAGTGATGCGTAATCACCATAGTGCTAGGTTGGTTAAGCTATCAAGCTCCGCCTATGTGTAGTCATGACTTATTATCTCACAATTTATCTAATCTAGAAATACGGGAAGTCCTTCAGCGCGCGCGAGTTCAAGGGTACCAGAAAAAGTAATCGATACTACCACACGCTTTTGTGCTCAGGATTCTGGGGAGAACTCTCTACAGTGGCAGGTAAGGGATCTAGCTCAGCCTCAATCTCGAAAAGTCAACAAGAAGCTGGGACATGGCGCTGCTTGGCCAAGTGAAGGGGAACTTGCAGGACATCACGGAGTCCAGGAGATTGAGCAAAAGACTTCCGGTATTACTTTGGAGCAAGATGCGGATGTCCGAATGTACGACGTAGATCAATCTCAACCAGCACGCTCTCCCCGCAACGGCCGTAAACGCACCGGAGACTCATCTATGGAGGCAATTGGATCGCCAGTGCAGCAAATTCGTGAGAGCCATGCAGTCCAATCGCCCAAGCGAACACGCGCGCAAGCTCCGAAGCGGTTCGAAGTAGGTCGGGGAATCGGAAGCCCAGGTAAGAATTACCCAGTGATTGTAAGATCTGAACTAACTGAACCGTCAAGTTTCCGGGCGTCCAAGAAAAAACCAACCCTTAGATCCTGAGTTTGATCGGTCTCGGTATGAATTTGACCATCCTGGCGAAGATGAAGGCGGTGGGCCCGTTAGGGCGATGCAACAACGGCGCTTGTATGACCCGCAAAGAGACCCGCCCAGCGCTTTCAGGGTCGAAGAGGATTCTTCAAAACGGCTTGAAGATCCCCCTCCTGCAATCCGATCGTCGCAAAATCCTCGTCCTAAAAGAGAAAAAAAGAAAGACAACAAATTGTTCAATCCCAGAGCTCAGCCGCCAAGAAATGTAAATGCGCCTACTCAACAACAGCAGCAGCAGCAGCAGCCTGGGTTGCAAGGGAGTAGGGAAGGTGGTAAAATCATGATCTTGAATAACATGCAAACTCAGACTCAACAACCTCAATCAAGCCATACAGAAGAGGATGATGACATTCCACGGATGGTTCCACAGCCTGAGACAAGGCCGATCAGTCCCGAGCAGTTGGTAATAGAAGTTAAAGGTATATATGCTGGGCTTATGATGGTTGAAACAAAATGCTCGGAGGTGGACAAAAAGCAAGCCGCAGCTGCCTTAGAACCGGATAAACATCCCAAGTTAAACAACGAGCAGTGGCAAGCACTTATAGCACTGCACCGAACGCTCTTACACGAGCATCACGATTTCTTCCTTGCTTCGCAGCATCCTAGTGCAAGCCCTTCTTTACGAAAATTGGCCCTTCGCTATGCGATGCCCGCGCGCATGTGGAAACATGGGATACATAGCTTTCTGGAACTACTTCGCCACAGATTACCGCACTCCCTGGAGCACATGTTGACATTTATTTATTTAGCGTATAGCATGATGGCCCTTCGTAAGTTATCCGCGAGCACCCCCAAGTTCTATTCTAATATTTCTACTTAGTGTATGAAACCGTGCCCGCTTTTGAGGACACCTGGATCGAGTGTCTTGGCGATCTTGGTCGTTATCGTATGGCTATCGAAGACGACGATATACGTGACCGGGATACATGGGCGAACGTGGCGCGTTTCTGGTATTCTAAAGCAGTTGATAAGACCCCCTATGTTGGGCGCCTTCATCATCACCTAGCTATCTTGGCCAAACCTAATATTCTACAGCAGCTGTTTTACTACTGCAAGAGTCTAGGCGTGACCCACCCATTCTCTTCGTCTAGGGAGAGCATACTCACACTGTTCGATCCAATCTTTGCACCTGATAGTAGGCCACAGAGAGCTCAGCCGGTGGATACTGCTTTCATTCAATTACACGGAATCAATTTTACACACATTGATCTCGAGAAGTTTGAAGGTGCGCTTGACGATTTCTTGGGCGTCCTGGACAAACACATCAGCGATCCCAAGTCGAAATGGAAGGTTTGTGTATATACATTCTCTTTTACTTATCACCGCTCCTCAGCTATGCGCAGGTTATTAAATTTGCATAGGTTTCTGGTGCATATATCGCTGTGTGCAATATCACGGGCTTATTCCAATATGGCGCAAAAGACAGTCTTCTGCGTCAGGCCTGGCGACAAGGACGCAAAGCGGAGGAAACAGACGACACTTCCGCCTCAAACACCTCCGGAGATGCCAGCACTGCCGAATTTGACCTTCTTCCACCAATCCCCAACGAGGCCAGCTCTGAGCATGTTACTTCGCTTCTTCAACCCATATCTAAACTAGAGCGCGAGTATCAAAATAAATCTGGGGATGCCATGCTCTCTTCAGGAGGCCTCACAGCCCAGGAGATATCTTTGAACTACTCCAAGCGTTTAGCATACGAGATATTAACAATTGCATTAGAAAGAGGAGAAACAGACGTTCTGCCACATATCCATATCTGGCTCGTATTCATGTTGCACATAAAATCCTCCGAGCCGGCCATCAGATTGTTAGAGAATGACTTCCCCTGGGAAGCGCTAGTCTCCCTACTCAATTCTCTTATCGGCGAATTTGAGACCGACAAATTTGAATCTGAAAATTTTCCAATTCCGGAGCAGGGGATTGGGCGCCCATTGCCGGAGGATTATACACTACGTGGACTTGACTGGGCAAAAGCTTATTTTCCATACGGCTGGTTTGAGGATGCCCAGGTTGATGATGAGGAGAGATTGATGGAATTGCCATCTATGGAAAATATTAGAATTGAAAGGATTCTTTGGATTGCCACGAGGATTGCTGCTGTGAGTGTGGACCAATATAGACGTCATAAATATCCCAGCAATAACTAATATAATCATAGAGCGGTGATCACTTGATATACAGCAATGGGATCTTTTCAGCTCACCCTTCGCTCTTAAAGAGAATTGACGAGTCTAAAAATTATGCCAAACTCGCGCCGTCTACGCCCAACTATCTGTCGTCAGATGGTCTACCAGAACAATCTGAGCACGATTCTGACGTTGATATGACTGCTGTGGATGAAGACAATGAATCTGATGATGATGATTATGTTCTTGTGGGCCAATCCGAAGAATTTCGCCGCCTTAAAGAACAACAACGTCAGTTAAAAGCTCAGCTGAAGTCCAGCTGGACGCCTGATGTGGCACCCGAAGTCAAACATTCTCTCGTTAAGGGCCCAGAAGCGTTAAAGCCGCAATATACTGTGAGTGGGAGCTAAATCAACATATGCTATCTTCCGATTTTGACTTTATTTAGATACTTGTGGTAGACACCAATCTTCTGTTGAGCCATCCCGAGACCTTTAAATTTATAGTTTCCTCGGGTAATTGGGCAATTGTTATCCCTAATTGTGGTATGTTATCTTGGTGTGTCTTGAAGTGTTATCTCGGAGTATCTTAAAGTGTTATCTTGGAGTGTCTTAGAGTGTCTTAGAGTGTCCAGCCTAGTAACTGATTTGTGGCGTATAGTGATCACTGAGTTGGTTGGTCTAGCAAAGAATTCCGGAACTGTACAGAAAGCAGCATCTTCCGCAATCATACTCATCAGCGATTATCTGAATGAAAAGAAAGATATTAAGGTTATCACATCCAAGGGCAATAACGTGACATACACCGGATTCTACAAGGAGCAACTCGGGGGCGCAGAGGATATCCGTAATATAGATGATATCATTATTCAAACGACAAAGCAGCAGGGAGATATTCGGAGGCAGGCTCTTAAGGAGGCGGGAGACGCTGAACCAGCTGTGCTAATCACTGAGGATCGGAATATGCGAGTTAAGGCAAATGCACGCGGTGTTACGGCAATAGCTGCTTCAGCTCTTATGCGCATTTTGTCGCCTGAATGGAGTAAAGAAAAGGATGTTTCATCCGCGAAACGCAAGTCATTCGGTACGCCTGTGAAGCAAAGATTTCCTGATTGGCAAGAAGACGAAGTTTTGTTTGCACCTTCAGAGCCTAAAGGGGAGCCTGACAATAACACATCACATATCGAACCCAGTATGAGTGGGAATAAAAAGCGACAATACAAGCGTGGAAAAATGGGCATGATGGGTGGATAGAGATACGAAGTGTTGGGAACGAAATTCTCCAAAGGCGTGCATTCTAGCGCACATCAAGCTCGAGCTCAATAAAACTTTCTGCGGCAAAGTTCGAAAACATGCAATCATCTACGGCCATAATCTCGACAAATGTTGTTCGCAGGGGTAGGCGGGGATAATACGGGGCAAGGGGGTATACGAAATGTGAAATGGTCATTCATAGTCGGACAGAGGCCCTGGTGGAGTCAGGTCGCCTCTCAAGTAATCTTTCTTTGTGTGCGTGTACGCGGGTTGCTGGTTTATGTCTTTTCTAACTTTCGACTTTCTCGGTGAGAGCATTCGATCCTTCACTTGCTTTGAGGCAGCCGAATACGCCAGACATGTCCCCCTCCCATTTTCTTTAGTTTGGTTTCCATAGTTTTTCTTGTTGATCACTCCCTATGATTTTTCTCCTTTGTTAAAAAAAAATGTGTTATTTTTATAGCGTGTATGATAAAGAATTCCACACATGCGCAATTAGATGTGAACAATCAAACCAATACTAATTGATGAGGACTATGATGTAGTGTTCCAAGCCTCCCCACCAGCAGAGTTCAAAATGGCGCCATCAAGCTGCCAACCTTTCGTGCACCGTCCACAGTGCACCTGAAACCCCTCAAATATACACCGTCTGTACCTACATGTAGTTCTAACAATACAGGCCTCGCCATAGATAGGGCGGGGTGGCCGCTCAAACGTTGGCAGCAAAGGATGGTCGCATGCATGTAGGGGTTGGAACCTGTCTCACCAATTGTAACACATCGGTTCGCCCCGGTCAGTACTAATACGTCTCTGTCAGCCTTGTCTCTACTTGTTATTTTCTCAGCCTTGTCAAAAACGAGGCTAGCGTTAATTGTGCCAGTACTGGGCCCCCGCCGCATGTTGGGGGGCGATTCTATCGATCGGAGTGCGGTTTACATTTCCGCTATGCGAAATATTGGGATTTTCTTATTGGTCGAGACAAGACGCTTCGGACTGGCACCGCGTACCGGTGGTTAGCTTACCGCGAAGGATTAATTGATCTAGACGGCCTAGGAATATTCAGGATTTTGGAGACAGGTAAATGTATAACCAGTCTGAAAACATTGTGAGTAACGAACATGTGGGTATAGCCCTTTCTGGATCAATGTCCAATGGGCGTTTGTGGGGCAGTAGAATCGGCGTAATCTTTATCCTGGCCCTCTTACCGCCCTAGAGTTCTCCAGTCTCCTATGAATTGCTGCCTACTAACTAGTGAGAGCATATTTGTTGTATCTATCTGGTGTTGAGCAAGGTAGAGCAGGCACCATCTACTAAATATAGGTTATAATTATGGGGACCGGTGTGTTTGGCTGACGGTACTTCACCGCACTACTCTGAAGGTGAGGCTCCTAGCCTATGACCCGGCCATTGGTTCGATTGGTAGGTGACAATTTGCATCTGGGGTAAGCTACGCGCATACCACCAACCGGGGTCACTTGATTTCGATTAGACCAAATTCCTCTGTTGGTAAACAGCCTGTATCCGTTCTAAAGTATGGCTGTCAGTAGTATATGTATGGCTGAAAAGGTCATAAACCCTCTTCATCAATTATAAGAGCTGGAGGTAGGTGCATACATTGATCGAATAAAGTGAATTGCGAAGTTATAGCCTCGATTCCCTTTTGATTTTGTTCTGCTTCTAGCGATACAGTTCGATCTTTGCTGGGCCACATGCACAGGTAGGTAGTACCGCACCAAGACTTGCCCAATTGCCCGAAACACGATTAGAAAAACAAGCAGAGCCTTGCTTACCTGTAACTACCTGGAATTATTATATATCATTCTTAAGATCTTATCTTTGCAATCCCATCTTCCTCAGCTTTAAGATTACTTGACCCCTGCTCTTCTGCACCCCTACACTGATTGAAAGCCTGTGGATGCACTGCATACATTCTTTAAAATATCCTAGGGCTCAGATCGATCTTTGCACTCCACCTTCTACAAACCCATGTTCTCAAATTGAACTCTGCGATGCCACACCTAGCATATAGGGCTGCTTGAGATAGTAGTCGATTGACAAGGGATGATCTGTAGTAGACTGTAGAGTGGTATAAGTACACATGTACCGGGGGTTGAGGGTAAGTATAGAGAACCCCGTTTTGGGGAATTTTAAAAAAATGAGGGCCTAGTTAGGGCTCTCTGATTGGGCTGTTGAATTAAAATTACACTTGGCAACCAAGGCGCAAGTATTTGGGGTAAGCTGTCGCCGTCATTTCCACAAACCTAACTTCATCAGAAAACACTCACAACAAGGGCTTATGAGCTCAAAAGATTATCTAGAGGAAGCTGGGAGCGAGCGCTATTCTGTTTTATTTTTAGCAAAATATTTAGATTTTTTGAGTGAAGATATGTATATGAAAGTTCTTCAGACTTTTTTTCCCCCATACAAATCTGGTGCGCTAAGGCAGGTGTGATTGATGATAATTGGTTGCCCATTCGTGGCTCCCATATAAATCCCTACATTTTCAACCAATAAAGCAGAGTTCTTCACATTAATGGTGAACACCCGGTACTCTACGTACTTGGATGCCTACATGTACTTGTGGCTTTTGTCCAATTGGATTGATCCGGATGGGCGATGTAGGTACACAGCGAGTGGTCAGCCTATAGCCTAGGATTGTAGAAACTTGTACTGTACCTACTAGTAGTGGCCTACCTCGCGATCGCGAGGTCCCACCTACATTTAGTACTTTCCACCTCCAGTACACATAGTAAGTATTTAGCCATCTCCAGTAGTTAATATATCCCTTAGCCATCTCCAGTATAGCAGTTGCCCATGGCCAGCTCCCGGAGTTGGCCAGCTTTCCCAGTCGCCCATTCCCAGCTCCATTGCCAGCTCTCGCAGTTGACCATGGCCAGCTCCAGTACTTGTCCAGCTCCACTTGGCCACCTCCGACCACCTCCTCCGGTAGTGGCCCATTTATTTGTGCTCTAAATTACGGTTTCCAGCGAAATTTGATCCTCTCGATCAGTCCAGTGCATATCCAAAATTTAAAAATCACTCCCTCTTACTTTCCAGCTCCAATAATTCTCATTCCCGATACATATAATTGCCTACCTGCCATAGTTGACTACCTCCCGTAGTATAATCGATCCCCTCATACCGTCATGCGCCCAGTCTTGTCGTTTGCGCTTTTGTGCAACTTTTGATGTGTCGTGCTTACTAAACCACCCCTGCACCTTTCAGCCAATCAATTGCAAAGGCTCAAACGTTTCGAAAAACCATAATCCAGGAAAATCATCTGGAGGCTCTTAATTTCAAAAATAAACATTCTAGCATTGTTGGTATAGCATTTTGTTTGGTTGTTCTCTGAAAATGTGCCAAGACCCCAAATTTGTATGGGGTCTTGGCAAAATTCGACCAAATCCCATGGAGAATTTGCAAATTCAAGGCCTCATAACTCTCCACATATTTGATGAAAAGAGCTACAGCTCAGAACATATTTTCCTTTATAGTGTATGTTCCTATACTGAGAGTTCTATGGTAATTGATCAAGAATTGAAGGTTCGAGAAGGTTCCCATTTTTGCCAATTTTGGTGTGTTTTGCTTCAAGACGGTGACTTATATCACGGTACTGTAGATCTATTCCGTTGTGAGTACGTTTCTGTACGCTTACACAGGTCTCGCATTGCGTAGCCCGCAACGGCTTCAACTGTGGCAAAAACACCAAAAAAGGCATCAAGTCTCGCCGAAGCAGATGAAGAACTACGAAGAAGGTTGGAAGAGATTTCGGGAGAGGGAGGAGCGAGCGGTGTAGAAACCGAGGACGGGAGGCCGATAAGTATGAAGCGGGCTGTACGTAATAATATGTTTCGATACATTTAACACTAGTAGTGGCCCACCTCGCGACCGCGAGTTGTATTTTGGATTATGGGTATCAACCAAGTGTTCAATAATTGTGAAAGTCCTTCAATGGGGGGGCCTTCGGCCCCTCCCCCCTCCCACTTCTACTTCCTACTCTCTCCAAATCACAATTATGGAGGACCTTCGGTCCCGTTCAATCGTGAGTGCTCAGAATTTTGATGTGTTGTGCTTACTAAACCGCCCCCGTCTCTCTCGACCAATCAGATTGAATGAGCGTACATGTCGACCGTGATATATCAACATTCCGGGAGCAAGCAGTCACCTGTCTTCGTTACCAACCTTTTATGATACATGTACACATCGGCGCGAAAGACTGGCATCATATTGTTTCTGTTGGGCAGTTACAGGTATCTCACTGGAACCTAAATGATCCCCGCAGGTATACGTACACCATCGGGGATATTAACTGTGGAGGTCAGGGTCAGTGTGATGTCATGATATATCACTCGTATATGGTGCGCCCACTCTTAAAGGTGACCGAAAATTGGAGGGAGGTCGATGGCTAATAACTTTTTAACAAAAAAGTCAAAAGAAATCGGCTCGGTATAATTTCAGTACTAGCAATGAAGTATAACAATACCGAGCAGATTTTTGATATCTGTTCTAGTTGTGAAGTTATTAGAGCTTGAAATTCGGTATTTTTGTATGTAAAAAGCGCCAAGACTGAACAAAGCGGAACAGTATTATACCCATTTATACCCCTAGAAAAGCAAACCTGACTGATCTGTGGCAATGATGCAGCAGAATGGCTAGAAATAGACCCTATTACAGCCACAATTGTTCCACTTCCGTATGTCGCCGTGTCACCTTTGAGAGTGTGCGTACCATATTAGTCATTAGAAATGACGAGTGATATATCATGAACTTAGCGTTCTTTGTGCGGTCTCTTGAAGCTTTATAGGGTTGTTTTGAATATGCACCTATGTAGCTTACCCGTTATCTGATTCTGCGCTCTATGAGTCTCTATAGGAAGACATATGAGTTGGGTAGCTTGGTGATCAGAGCCTGTATGCAAGGCCGATTTGGGTGGTCGTGTGTGATGGATATCACTTGGGTTCTGCGGCCCAAACGTTCTACTTTCAAATTTCATGAATGTAGAGAGTTAGAAGAGTATCGAAAGGTACGTGGTCAGAAATGCTTCCTGGAAAATCGCGGCCTTGTAAAGTGGAATGGTCACTAATGATTACGTAGCTCTTAAACATAGACAATTAAATAGGTGACTCGGCGGTGGATTGGCGTTTTTACCGGTTAGAATCAAGGGATAGGGCTCATTTGGTAAGGGTTGGTAAGGCGCAACAGAAATATAATAGGATGAATATTATACTACTAATTTACAATAACCTAACCTCGTGCACATTCCCTACGAGCTAGCACCAGGCTGGTCACTAGAGTATTACTCTACACTTTGTACTTTGGTCTCGATAAACTCTGGCGTTGAGCGGATTACTTATTGGTGAAAAGGGTACCGCCCATTATGGAAATATGTAATTAGGGTACAACCCTCTCAGCCATGACCCCCGCCCCCGCCCCCGCCCCCGCCCCCCACGCTCAACCTCGACCCCCAACGTAAGAACTCTAGAATCCTTTGCAGGCTGGCGTGGGACTACCTATCTACATACTCTTTTTACCGCACTCACATGTCCCTCAAAGCTCGCTACCCGCGTTGAAGTCTATTACCCACGCGCTCGCCAAGAGATTTAGCGCATCTGGGTTATAGCCCTAAAAACAACCCAATCTAGTGTTGGCTTGGCTAAGAGAGTGCTAATCTAAGGGGATACTGTGCTGAGGGCGGTAGCTCATGAGGTGTTGACGGTAAAAGAGAAAACTCGCACTGATGACCCGAGGGGCCATTGGCAGCTTAATAGGGGGATAGCTTATATTACAGCCATTCAAGTTTCCTTCGCGACGGTGGTTCACTTCAATACATGCCTAACTAATTAAAACACAGTAGTAATCGTGCGGGGGTATGAGAATGCAACTTTGAAGCTTCATAATTTATAGTAAGGCTGTCTCGTAACGCAAAGTCTGCCCTGGAGCAAGTGGTGGGTTTTTCTTCCTTCTCAAACTTTTTTTTTGTGATACTCTTTTGACTCAATTTCTACCCAATAGTGCGTATCTCTGGGCCGGTCATATATCAAATAGCATTGGTGATTTTAACCCCTTCATAGTTGTCTCAGAACATGTCGAATCATCTGCTTCAGCACTCCCCCTTGTCACCCTCGTTGTGCACATAGATACATGCTATAGCTAGTGAACGTTGTTCAGATTTCACCTCAAATCTGCTTCCCAAGTTGAGGCTACATACAGAAGTTTTAGCTACTGTCGTTTACGGGGTGATGACGGACACTAGGTGTTGACAAGAGAGATAGTGATAGTAACCGCTGACAAGCTCAGAGACTATGGTGACAGTAACCGCTGACTAAGGAGTCTTGGCATAATGCTCGGCCAGGCCCAGCATGATTTGGACATATTCTCGATGATTTTCTATCCAACCATAGGCACTAATGATCGCCTACCGCAGAATCTCAGAAATAACTAATCGGACTACTACTTATCCCTTGATCAAGACGTGTAAAAGTTACACTTTGGGCTATCGGATTGAGGCTCAACACGCGCGCATTTGACCAATATTCCCAGGGCAGTTCGATTCGTTATTTCCTGAGATTTTGCGCTACCCTTACATGTACACCTGAGTACTCGCTCGTCTTGGATCCATCGTTCGTATGGATCGACTCTCCATATATATAATGTATAGGCCTATAATGGAGCCTTCCCGTAAGCGATAGAACTCGTTCTATTGCCGAATAGACCAATTTTTGAGGTTCTATATATCCAATAGAACGGGTGATCTATTTGTTTGTTATAGACACCCCTCAGAGGGTCTATTCGATAGATATACTTCTATCCATTTTCCATCCGTTGCGATCGAGAGGACACCTTTCTACACGAAAAATAGTTCCAAAAGATGGCTTCACGATGCCCAATTGGTATTAGGGACCGATTAGATCTTTAGGAATCTATAGCAATCACCATATGCTTACGGGAACCTGATCTATTCGAAAACCGTCCTCTATTGCAATAGAACATGTTCTATTGCTTACGGGAAGGCGTCCAATATATAAACCACCTTTCGTTCGATTTAGGTGTCGGTTTCAACCAATGATCATGAGAAGTCTTTCCTCTATAAGAAACTGGACGAAGAATCAATGGGATAACAGTTGAGACTACATAAAGTACTTAAGGTATAAGACATGTAGTAAATACGTTTACATACAATAAATATATTCATCACTACTCAAATAAGGAGATTGAAGGCCGGCCAGTCAAAAAATAGTATGTTATACCATGGTACCAGCGCTATTCAGCTTGAGTGGTGGGTGTTGTATCAGCAGAATTAAAATTTATCTTCCATTATGTGTAATATTTCTCCTAGGTTTAGATAATTGTGGTACCAGAAATCCCAGAGGACAGTTTGTAGGATCAGGCGCTACATGTAGTTAAGATAATGCACCTACATTCTTGTTTCCTAGGTCTGGCAGCCTAAGAAAATCAGTTCAGGCTTTTCTTCATCTATATACAATTGCCCCCCAAATATATTATGTTTTTAAACTTAGGGACAATTTAGTATTAAATGTGAACATCATCTACCCTAACAATACGTATAATAGAATCGTCCTGACGTTGAGCCTTCAAGTGTACACGTCCACCAGTACGTCTTGACTGCCCGCCCTTCAACAATGCTAGACGACGCCCCCCAGGAACACCACTTGTCCTTCAGTGACGCGACCGTAGTCGTCCGTCAGAAACACTACATGCACGCTCGCCGCGCGCAGCACCACTTGTCCACCAGCGATCATGGTCCTGATGTTTCCTGGTTTGTTCTCTCTTTATAATTTAATGAATTCTGCACATCGATCAGGCTCGTCCCTCTTTCGCTTCAATTCATGGGGCGCAGCAATAAATAATCGCCTAGCTCTTCCGGTCCGCTATCATTAAAAGCACGTGTTTGAGCCCAAGAACATGCATGTATCACGATGCCACTGACATTGACAAAGCTTTTTCTCTACGTAGTTACAGTCAACCAAAGGTTTCTATCAAGTGGGGGGCTGGGTATATTGATCCTATCAGAAAGAGCCACGAGTGAGATACTTGCATTAAGGGGTCCCATTAATCGAGAGCGTTAAAGGTAATCGTGGTCCGGGGAAACCGAAACTAAGACCATTCACTGAGAATCAACATATTGGGGAGGGGGGGAGGCAAAAGACTCTATCGATATATTAGGGGGACCCGGGTTGGAAGACACCTGCGAATTAAAGGTATACCATGAACTCGGCGGGGCCAGTAGGCCAATAGCTGGCCCTATCGCCTGTGGAAATCGAATTGAAATACTGACCCATAAGAAAGAAATCATTAGCAAAATAGGAACTGACGGTTTGTGAAGTAAGTTCTTTTTCATGTCTTTTAGATCTTCTGAATGCACCCACCATACTTACTAATTATCAAGGAATTAAAACACATACATACTATTCAGTTGATCAAGCCAACAATACATTTACCATCTAGATCCAGTACGGTCCCCCTAACGGCCCTAGACAGCGTCAGAAAATGAAAGCAGGCAAGATGTCTTTCGACCATTCTTCGGTGATCTTAGATAGGGTTTCTTTCCAGGAATTCCTGCAGGACTGTCTGGTGGCCAGCAATTAAATAGCCATGGTATTGATATTCTGCGCATGTACCAGCACTGTACTGCGCTAATCAAACGGCCGAGTTTGGTATATAGAGCCTTTGCCCAGTTCTACATAAATAATCCGAATGTAACACCTGATTGGCTAAAATGTATGATTGGCTCTATTTACGCAAAGACTGCCTCTCGCATAATTCACAGCCTTCGTGCAAGGGCTGAACTGTCACATACCAACCTTCTTCTACCCGAACTCACACGCGAGTTCGGCGTGATATCACATTGGCTCTGACAGTTCGTGCCTCAGTGTTTATTTCTTCGAGAGCCAATAAAATTATTGGTTGTCAAACTCGCCCTGTCTTGTGCACTTACATTTCGACACACCGGCTCACTAGCGGAATATCTCATTGGCTATGACACTGCAGCTCGAGCCTCAGTTTTTGCTTTCGAGAAGTAATGGATCTATTGGCTGTTAAAGTCGCCACTTACATCTTGACAGATAGATGGCGGAGCATCTCATTAGCTCAAACACTGCAGCTCGAGCCTCAGTGTTTGCTTCCTAGAGGCAATAAAGTATTGGTTGTCAAAGTCGCCACTTATATCTTGACAGACCAATAGCGGAAGATATCTTTAGCTCTGACAGCTCGAGCCTCAGTGTTTGTTTCATCGAGCCAATGAAAACAAATTTGTTGTCAAAGTCGCGTCGCCATCCACTATATACCTCTTGGACAATAGTCATGAACCAGCGACTAGAAGGCTAGGCAAGCGCACGAGATAGCTATACCGGTACCGTTATTCCAATTGTTTAAATCAGGATCGTGTCTGTGGTAGAAGTCTCGAGACCTTTCCAAGTCCTTTTTTCACAACCTAAATATACATATTCTCCGGCCCCCGTTCAAAAGGTTTTGGATTTTTATTTGCATTAATTAGGATGATTACAGAGCTTTTCTAGTACCAATACCACACGATTAAAGATCTTGAGACTTTGAAGAGACGAGCATATTTTTCAACACTCCATTCAAAGAATACAGGATGATCGCAAAACCGACATCACAAGAGCAACTCAAACACCAGTAAAACTGCGGCCTCCATATACCCCACTACAGGCAGGAGTCTAGACAAGCAAATCTGTTATTGAGCAGCCGCAGCCCATCAGCCAGAAACTGCAGAGTTGGCGAAATATCATCCCCAGAAGGTGTGCGGTTGTTTTAAGGCGTCTAGCGGGAATTAGACCACGGCACTGTTAGTAAGTTTGCCTCGCTATCCGTATTACTTGACCTGTATCCTGATGCAGCTACTAGCAGGCTAGCTTTCCACTCCTTTACTCGAGAGATTTGAGCTACTGTTGGGTCCACGGGGCCAGTTTGGTGGAGAGAAATGCGGCGGCACGACTGCATGGGAGTAAGACAAGGCTTGCTCGAGATGACCTAGAGACTCGGATTGATATTAGTAGCCGTTAACTTGCAAAGGATTAGAGAGTTTAAGCCACCAAATATTTCTGGCAAGAACAAAAAGATCAGCGCAAAAAAGATCAACCCTCGTAGCTCACTTCCAAACTGGTAGTCTTGAGACTCTTACTAGTACTCAATACAACGGTATCAACAGCAGAAATTACCAGCCCTGGGTTAGTTTCTCCTTTGACCCTGGACCGCTGATCTTTTTTGTCCGACGATCTTTTTTGTTGTTGCCAAAAACTCGGATGGCTTAAACTCTATTCCGCGTGCACCGAGTGATGAACTGTGAATATTACTTGGCGCGAGTGATGACCTATGAAAACGAACACTTGCAGCAGCCCGGGCTGGGGATCCGCTTTTTATGACCCCGCCTCGTCGAGATGCGCAGAAAACTGCATATCCATAACGCATGCGACACAAACCAAGCCTCAGCAACCCACGTTTCCCACCTTCATCGGTTGTTGCGCTCGGTCGATCGCGTGGCACTTTCCAGCTTGAGACACAGCTGTCACTTTTGGCTGGTTGGTCGCACAAGGCCGCGGGATGTCTCTGCGGGGCCCGGGCCATCCTAACGTGGGGGACATGCATTATTCAATACTGTTTGTGGGCCGTTCGGTAACCACGTTCTTAGACATGAGAAATCACTCGATACCGTTTTAATCGCGCGTCAATAATCTGGTATCCTCCCATTTCATAACCGGCCACTCCCCCGTTGCTAGTTTGTTTCCCCGTGGCCGGGTTTGGTCTCTGATCTGCCGGTTCGGCCTTACACATACCTTACATCACGTTACGCCGGCCTGTAGCTACCCAGCTCCGTGGGCCGGCCGGACATGCGCCAGTCAGTTGGTAGGCTTTCTTAACCTCCCTCTTTATCGACCGGAATCAGTTCACTGACACGCTTTTCTAGATCTACTAATATCCCTTGCTCGACCGGCACCAGTCCGCTGGTAGGCTTTCTTACCAACTTCCTAAGTTTCCACTTACTCGACCGGAACTAGCTCGCTGGTAGGCTTTCTTAAATCCACTAATATTCCTTTTGCTCGACCTGTACCGGCCAGTTCGCTGGTAGACTTTCCTTACCTCTCTTTTTCCTCGACCAGAACCAGTCCTACTGGTAGGTAGGCTTTCCTATTAAATTCCTTACTTTCTTTTTTACTCAACCAGCACCAGTTCGCTGGTAGGCCTTTCTTAATCTTCTTTCTACTCGACCAACATGACTACTCCTCGAGTCTCGCAAGCTTTTCTAGTTTCCTTTTATTTCGACCGGAGCCACTAGTTCGCTGGTAGGCTTTCCTTATCTCTCTCTCTTTTTTATTTGCATCTAGTCTCTTCAACTACGGCTCTAGATACCTAGTTGCACAAGTGCTCCTAAGCATCCTCTACTCATCCATAAGGACCAGAAAAACACAACATACTATACTAATCCAACGCAGACCCACAACACACGGGCGACGGAGTCTTTAAGACTAGGCGATCGAACGAAGCTCCAAACACACCCCGTCAGATGTGACCAAAGAAGCCGCTATACATGCTGGGCTGCGCATCAGCTCGGGAAGGGCGCTGTTTGTGCTGTTCTGTGAATCTGGGGGGGGTGCATGAGGTAGCCTAGCTATGGATGCGGTCGAGGCAGCAGCTAGCAGGGGATGAGGTAGGGGGGTAGGGGTAGTGAGTGGAGGAGGGTATACATGCAGCGGCGTGCAATGACCATGAAAAAAGGGTAGTCCAGTTGCGGTACCGATGTTTCAGCAAAAAGACGGCGGCCGGCCCTACATGTATGCAGCGGCGGCGTGGAAAAAGGGTACATGGCTAGTCCAGTTGCTGCTGCCAGAGCGGTATCGATTTACCACTATACGGCCCCCCCCCCCCCTTTCATGTGGCTGGCGGCTTCTATGTGCTCTAGTGGTTGGCTACTTGTGTAGCTGTTGCTATTAATTAATTCTCCTGCGCCCTGTGTTGCCGGATGTGGTGTGGTGTCGCGCCGATATATATGTGATCACGTGAGACCGGCGCTGGGTCCGTCATGGTCTGTCACTCGAGCGTCTCCACCTACCCACCCACCTTGGAAATATTTTTTTTTTTTTTTTCCTTCTTTTTTTTTTTTTAGCACATCGATACCCGGCTTAACGCGATCCTGGGAAATGGGGGGGGGGGGGGGGGGGGTGTGACCAGCTCCTCACAGAATCGGGAACAATAGTACTCTTGGTGAGTAAAGAATCGCTAGAGCCTGTTCTTCTTGGATGTGCGTGGAGGTAGTCATTGCATACCCCGCGCATCTATCCGCGCTGTTGGTTGATTGATTGACAGTAGCTAGCCCGCTCGATGGGACGGGTGGGGCATTGGACCGCTGGGCTGCTGTTTGTTGTGGGTGCAAGGGATATTGTAATGGTCTCTACCATGTAGATGGATGGATAGTAACTATAGCAGGATTGGGGGTGTTAGAGGTTGGTGGTGCAGAGGGTGGGGTGGGGTGCAGAGGGGTGGAGGGGGGGATTAGTGGAGAGTGAAGAGTGGACTACATTATTGTTCCGTCAACACCACACTACATTACCGTTCCATTACCATTCGGCTTCGTTTTCTTTGCCCATGCCTTCGTAGACAGCATCCTCATACTCATGCTCATGCTCATGCTCTCTCGACCCATATCTAGACTAACCACACCCCTCCCCCCCCCCCTCTCTTCTTCTGCGCCCTCTTCTGCCACAGACCAATGGACACAGAGAAAAGACAATTGAAAGCAAGCCACGCAGTATCAATTATTGAACCCCGCCCACTACCACTACCACTACCGCAGCTAATCACAAGTGCAAATCCCCCCGCCGCAAACCACGCAAACATACACCCCTTTTCATGACCGCCCTCCCCACAACCCTACATGCAAAACCACAAAACAAAAACATAAGCGTAAAAAAAAAAAAAGTCCACAACAAAAAAAAAACCCACTAATTTCTACCTACCCTACACTCCCCCCGCCACTAAAACGTACTCCCCGCCAACCGACTCGCCGCATTCTTCGCATCAAGCCTATCCTCATCCCCCACGCCCAGCCCCTCCTCCTCAACCTCCTTCACCACCCCCCCCACGCCATTCCCCTCGCCCCCCAACCCGCCCATCCCCCCCAATCCACCTAGCCCACCCGGCACCCGCTGCACCCCCGGCACCCGCTGCACCCCACTCCACGCATCCCCCGCCGGCCCCTGACTCACCCTGAGGCTAGCCCTCCGACTCGCCGGCGGCGCATCGCGCCCCAAGCGGCTCAACCCGCCGCTCGCATCAATAGCGCGGATGTCCGGCCTCACGCTCTCCAGCGTGGCCAGCGTGCGCCGTTCCGCCTCAATCTGGCGCAGGCAGTAGTCGCGGATGCTCATTCTGGTCTCGCGGGCCGTGCGCGCAAACCAGCGGCGGCGCTCGAGGACCAGGTTTGTGGTGACGCGCTTGACCTTGTTTTCGAGGTGGGTCTCGGTGCCCTTTGCCTCCTCGAGGGCCTGCAGGGCCTCGTCGACCTTGTCGCGCTTGAGGGCGCCCTTGGACTTGAGGACCTCGACGGTCTGGAGCCTTGAGCGCGTGTCCTTGCGGGCGGCTTCGAGCTCGCGCATGAGGATTTGGCGGTTGGTGAGCGTTTCTTTGACGATGAAGGCGTCCGAGGAGTGGTAGTTGAGGGGGTCGCCGAGGGTTGTGGCCTCGGCGGTGGCCTGCGCGGCGTGGTAGTCGCCGACGGATTGGATGGTTTTGCCGAGCTTGCGGAAGGCGTTGGACATGCCTTGGTGTGTCTCGGTCTGGGAGAGGGCGAAGAGGCGGATGCCGAGTTCGGACTCGGCGAGGCCGACGCCGCGCCGCGACTTGACGACGCGGTCGACCTTCTGGCCCGTCTCCATGGTGCCCAGGTAGAAGGCCTTGACGACGGGGCGGGCTTGTTCCAGCTCCGGAGTGTCGTCGGGCGGGGGCGCAAACTGCTTGATTACGCGGCGGCGCACGCCCGTGGCGGGCTGCTTGCGGCGGACGACGGGGCTGTAGCCAAAGTCGGACTCGACAAAGAAGACAATCTCCTCGTCGCGGATGAGCACGTCGTTGCTGCAGACGGTGTTGAGCCAGCGCTGCATGGCGGCCTTGACGCGGGCCTCGTCCTCCTCGGTGCCGACGCCGGCGCTGGTGGCGGGCGGCGGCACGGCCGGCACGATGCACTCCGGGTTGCTGCTGAGCAGGTGGTTGGCCAGCTTCTGGAACTCGGGGTGCGTGCGGCGCACGTCGCGGAACTGCGTCGTGCGGAACTTGGGCAGGTTTGTCTGTAGAGATGTGGTCAGATAGTACACGTCATCCGGGCTGGTGATGTGGGGCGGGAGATTGAGGTTCTGGCTTACGTGGACGTCGAATTTGAGGATGAGGTCCTTGCGGCCGGTGCGTTCGAGGGCGGTGATCTTTGCCTGGAGACGGTGCTGCGGGCGGTTCTGCTGCTGGGGCTGCTGCGGGGGTTGTTGCTGCCGAGGTTGCGGGTGCTGGTGATGCTCCTCCTGGTGGTGCTGCTGCGGGGGGTGCTCGACCTCCTCCTCATGGTGGTGCTGCTGGGGGGTCTCCTGCTGCCGCTCCTGCTGCGGGGCCTGGACAGGGAAGCGGGGCGTCTCTGGGGCAAAGCCAGGACTGAGGAAGCCATCGTCCTGATGGTGCTGCTGGGGCTGCCCGAAGCCGCCGTGGTCGTCCATGCTTGGGTTGAACGGGCCCGGCGTGAACGGCGGGTCGGTGTCATCGTGGGGGGTGTAGGAGGCGTGCTGCACGGCAAAGGGCTGCTCGGTGGGGTCGTCCCCGAATCCGCCGGTGTCGGAGGCGAGCGCGGAGTAGTCCATTGTGGGTGTGTGTGGGTGTGTGTGGGTGTGTGTGGTGCGGTGGAGGGTGTGTGGGGATGGGGTGATGGGTAGTGTGAGGGATATGAGGAATGGGGGGGGGGGGGGGGGGTGCTTCAGGGAGTATGGGATGGGTGAATGCTGTGAGGTGAGGGATGTCGATGAATGGGTGTATGGATGTCCGGGGGTGTGTGTGTGAGGTTCCGGACGGATGATCGACAGACGTGGGGTCTGGTGATGGTCAAAGAAGAATGTGTCTGTATCCGCGGTGAGGATGAGGGCGTAGATGTCTCCCCCTTCTTTCTCCCGTTCGTGATGCGTTCGATGGCTGCCCTTCTGCTTCGTGATGCCTTGAGTGTGTGTGTCTGTGTGTGTGTCTGTGTGTGTGTCTGTCTGTCGTCTGTCTGTCTGTCTGTCTGTCTGTCTGTCTGCAGCTCAACGTCTTGTGGACAGGTTGGCTACGGTGGCTGGTGTGCGTGCGTGTGTGCGCCACAGCACTAACCGGAACGGGGGCATCGAGTGATATGCTGTGCTCCTGCCCCGCGGGGTATACGAACGGCATGCATGTGAAGCTCTCATCTTTGTGTTGCGGGGCGGTAGGCTGTGCATTCAGTTGAGGGCTCTCTCTACCTCGTCTACGTCTACGGAGCCAGACCGTCCCCACGACAGCATCTCTCAACCCCATCAACACTCGGGCCCATCCCACCCCATCCCCACGCTGCACCCATTCCACTCCGCTCCGCCCACACTCCACTCCACTCCGCTCCCACTCCACTCCACTCCGCTCCCGCCGAGTGACATCACCATGAATCACTCGTCCCAGCACCCCCCCCCCACCGCGCATAGTTACCCTGCCTGTCTCTCGCTCCCACGGTCGCACACAAACTGAAATCTGCAGCTTGCAAGGCCACCCACCCATATCATATCGCAATGCTTCTCCTCCGCCGCCCGCCCGTATGGCGATGCCGCGCGCCCACGACCCGCGCCTTGGGGCTCACGGCGCTCCCACTACAGAAGGTGCCAATGGGATGCAGGTGCTATTCGGCCAGCACGACAAACGAGCAGGCGGTGGTGCCGCTGGCGCATACGAGGAATATTGGCATTATTGCGCATATTGATGCTGTGAGTTTGTATAGCGCCCGGTTCTGGTTTAATTGGGGGCATTGGGGCACTGGGTTTTGGGGGGGGGGGGGAATTGGGATTGAGGAGTGGGGCAATTGCGCTGACTGGTGGTGAATGGTAGGGGAAAACTACGACGACGGAGAGAATGTTGTATTACAGCGGGTTTACGAGGAGGATTGGAGGTCTCTATTCTCTGTCCTATTCTATGATTTCTATACAGCTGCTCGTGACTCTGTGATGTCTCTAGACTGGGCGTGTCTATACCAGCCCACTCTCGAGACCCCACAGCTTCAGGAGCTCGCAATCTGCCCATACCATTACAAACACCCACTAACCTCTCTCCAGAAGTCGACGAAGGCTCCACCGTAATGGACTACCTCCCCGCCGAGCGCACCCGCGGCATCACCATCACCTCCGCCGCCATCACCTTCACCTGGACGCCCTCGTCCTCCCCCACCCCCGCCACCCCCTCCCCGCACACCATAAACCTCATCGACACCCCCGGCCACGCCGACTTCACCTTCGAGGTCGAGCGCTCCATCCGCGTGCTCGACGGCGCAGTCACAATCCTCGACGGCGTCGCCGGCGTCGAGGCCCAGACCGAGAAGGTCTGGCGCCAGGCCCACGCCTACTCTATCCCGCGCATCATCTTCGTTAACAAGCTCGACCGCGTCGGCGCGCGCTTCGGACCCACCGTCAAGGAGGTCGCGGCGAAGCTGAATGGCTGGCCCGCGGTGTGCCAGCTGCCCGTGTATGACCCTGACACGAAGGGGGGGGAGGACGTGTTCCGGGGGGTGGTGGACGTGGTGGAGAAGCGGGTGTTCCTGTGGGACGGGGGAGATGGCCAGAAGATTGAGCTGCGGGATTACGAGTGGCTTGAGGGGCAGCGGCCGGAGCTGTATGAGGAGGCGAAGGCGGCGAGGGTGGCGCTGGTGGAGCTCCTGGCGGAGCATGATGAGGAGCTTGTCGAGGTGTTTATGGAACTTGAGGACCACGCGCTCATCCCCGCGGCGGCGATCAAGGCGTCGCTGCGCAAGTCGACGCTGAAGGGTGACGGCAAGATCATCCCCGTCTTTGCCGGCGCCAGCTTCCGCAACATTGGTGTGCAGCCGCTTCTGGACGCTGTGGTAGACCTGCTGCCGTCGCCCCTGGACCGCCCGCCAGTGGCCGTGTCGTATAACCAAGGGAAGCACCGGGGCACACTGGACGTCACCGATCAGAGTAAGGTGTGCGCGCTGGCCTTCAAGGTCGTCAACGACCCGAAGCGCGGGGCAATGGTGTTTGTGCGGGTGTACTCGGGCACGCTGACCCGCGCGCACAACCTCTTCAACACGAACCTGGGCGTCAAGGAGCGCGCCACCCGGCTGGTCCGCATGTATGCCGACGAGGCGGTCGACATCGCCGCCATCCCGACGGGCCACATCGGCGTCATCATTGGCCTCAAGCACGCGCGCACCGGCGACACCCTCGTCTCCGAAACCACAGGCCCGGGCACACACAAGTCCAAGCAAAAGAACAGCAAGGCCCCGCAGCTCGCCACCGACACGCTGCAGCTGCGGCCCATCGCCGTCCCACCACCTGTCTTCTTCGCAGCCATAGAGCCAAACTCGCTCAGCGACCAGAAACACCTCGATGAAGCGCTCGCAATGCTGCTGCGTGAGGACCCCAGTCTGCATATCAGCATCGACGCCGACTCCGGCCAGACGCTCATCAGCGGCATGGGCGAGCTGCACCTGGAGATTGCGCGAGACCGCCTCGTGGGCGACTTCAAGGCGAACGCGGAAATGGGCCGCATCCTCATCTCGTACCGCGAGACCATTGCTGCCGCGTCCCAGCCCGTACGGACGGTATTCGACAAAGAGATCGCGGGCAAGCGCGCCGCCGCTGCCTGCACCGTCTCTGTCGAGCCCCTCGACCCCACCACCACCACCGCCACAACAGACGACGGCAACACCATAACCATCACCATCACAACACCCCCCATCACCGACCCCGCCACGGGAGAAAGCACCGACACCCGCCTACCCAAATGGCTGACCACGGCGGAACTCGAAACTGCGCTGCAAAACGGCGCATCAGCGGCTCTCGGCCGTGGCCCCGCGCTCGGCTTCCCCGTGCGCGGTATCGCAGCCCACGTCAGCGTCGACGTGTCGACCGACGTCCTCGGTCCCGAGAGCACCCTCGCCGCGTTCTCGTCCGCGGCACGGATTGCCACGACTGCGGCGTTGAAGGAGGCGGCGGGCGGGGAGAGCGTGCTCATGGAGCCGGTGATGGACGTGGTGGTGACGTGTGAAGAGAAGGACCTTGGTAAGGTCGTTGGCGACATCTCTGGTGCGCGCGGGGGTCATGTGTTGGAGCTTGGGGGACTGGATGCTGAGGCCGATGCTGAGGCTGCAGGCGGTGAGGTGGAGAGAGAGGTGGACTTGGTGAGGGTGTATGCGCCTGGAGTAAAGCGGAGCGTGGAGAGTAGGGATGAGGGCGGGAGGAAGCGGAGTGTGAGGGCGAGGGTGCCGCTGAAGGAGATGGTGGGGTACTTGAAGCACCTGAGGGGCATCACGGCCGGAAGAGGCACGTTTGTGATGAGTTTGGAGGGCTGGGAGAGGATGAATGGGAATAGGGTGAGGGAGGTGGTGGCGGAGGTTAGGGGTGGGTAGGGACTGTATACCATAGATATTTTTTGTGTAGTAGTTAAAGTGTAGATATTGTGTTCTCCCTTAGTGTAAGTTAGAGTCAAGACTGGGGAATTGGACCAGTGCGCAGAGAGGACGCCAAGCTACGAGTGATATCTGATGATTTTGTGCTTAGTAGGAAGCTTTTGTTACGAAAGGTATCGGGTTTAGATACGTACATGTAAGTGATCGATTACGATGGAGAGGATCCTATACATGTTTTGTAGTAAAACAAGAGTTCAGTATGGACTTTGATCCCATGTGAAGCACAGGAGAAGGCTCATGCTCAGTTCATGGAAATAGAAAAGTTCGAGTATTGTATTATGGTGATGATAAGAGTAAATGGAAAGAAAGCGAGACGCAAAAGGAATAAGCGAAGATATACTAACTAGTCCTAGGGACACAGTAGTCTCTGTGACCTGTCCTTTGACCTACCGGATATCTGTCCTCGCATTGACAACTTCCGGGTCGAGCAACCTGTCTATGCCACACCTGTAGGGGCTGCACGTCCTTGCGGCTTTGGGCTATTAGAGATGGTGGGGACTTTTAGTCTGCGCTGGATACATAGTAACTAGAGTTTTGATTACACTCTCATACCATACTACTCCGGAGCTTTTCTGAACAATGGATGGGGCTTGGCGGCCTCTCTTTCGACCAAAAAAATAAAAAGATGCTCTGGTTGGGGTTTGAACCCAAATCTCCCTGCGATTTTATAAGTTTTTAATGTTTTTGGTGAGGGCATGCTGACCAGTTGCACCACCAGAGCTTGAATATATGTGTCTTTGGGTGGGTAATAACCTGGGTTGTGTGCTTTTGGGGTAGAATATTGGGAAGATTTATGGAGGGAATGTGAATTTGAGGGAGGTAGGGAGGGAAAGGAAGTCGGTGCGTGCTATATATAAAGTATCTCTGGAGCTCACTGCAAGCATGTATCAGATACTTTGCGGGTCTTCTGGGCTCTCAAACCCGCCTTACCTTTGGGTTTCTTTCAGTCAGGACAACCTACCCTCTCTTTTTTGCTTCCGCGAGTTTTAGAGAGGTTTTTGGATGCATTTCGTTCCTGGCTATGGATCTATGACCGAGAAACCAGGGCCTTTGTCTTTTTGGTGATTAGTTATGAATGGCTCTTACCAACGCCACCATTTTTTTTATTCGAATCGAAGTATGCTAAGTGTGTAGGTAAATATATCACTCTTTTCCTGCTGATTCGGTTGATATTAGTCGGACCACCCGCGGCTTTGTTGGTAAAACCAGCTGTTGTAATTCATCAAAATATAATTCTGGTTAAGAACTCAGATATATATAGAGGCCAAGTACGTATTGTTCTTGAAGGCCCTTGGATTGTATTGGTAAAGAAACCAATTTGTCTGTTCTATCCCTTCGTCTGGCAATGCTGCCCACCCTATAACACATGAATTATATTTGTATGTGAGATCTATTATTTGATAAGAGAGATAACGGGATCTGTTAGTAAAGCCACATATAAAATTTGCTTTTTTGGGGGTGGGCAGCATTTTTTGCCAGACGAAGGGATAAGGGGATATATGCTTGGATTCGATGCTGAGGTAACCTCGTATGATTCTGCGTCGTTAATAATGTTTAATTTAGGATTTCCCTATTCCCGGCGACCTGCATGTGCGAAATGACTACTCGTAGCTTCATGACGTTTCCGAACACGACTAATATTGCATACCATACAAAAAAGCGCCAAATCCACCTCTTTGTATGTCATGCAATATTGGTCGTGTTCGGAAACGCTATGAAGCTACGAGTATACCGCCAAAACTCGAAAAATTGGCTATCTCCGTCCAGGGATTACCACTTGAGTGATTGGTTGAATGGCATCGATCTGCACCAGAAGTTTCCCGTACAAGTAATTTCGATCTAGCCAATTTTTCGAGTTATGGCGGCATATATGTATACTCGATCTGAGAGGGTGCCGGTTGACTACAGTATTCTCGCTAGGATTCAATATATATATATTTGGCCCACCCACAAAGTATACGTAACTGCATCGACCAGTTAACCTCTAATTAATGGGCCCTAGTAATAATTAACATAACCGTTGACGGCGTCATAGCGACAGGTATCCCCAATTTAGGTAGAGCACATGTAAATCGTGGCATTTGAAGTGTTTAGATGTAGGTATATGTACACATCTAGTATTTCGTTTATATCGCTGTTTTGCCCTAATATCTGCACTCCTCTTATTGGCCCCGTTCGTATTAGACCCGTGCTCCTGCATGACCAGAGCTTCGAGCGACACGTGACAAATTTACCTTGGCGAGCTCTCCATCAAGATTCGCTCCTAGTTACATGAAGACATCTGTATCTATTCAACCTTCTAGCTGTGCACAGAATCCTTCTTTTACGATTCTGTATTTTTGGTAAGGCCCCTCGAGCCTTGTTGCACTATCTACCTGCTCCCATTTCCCTTTTCGTTACGCACTGCCGATCCCTCCCACAACGGTACAGCCTCACCACCGTCTTCAACCCACCGACTCCCCATCGCATCGCAGGGAGTTAACGCACAAACTCCTGCCATCGCGACAACCCTTCCTACAACCTGTCGGCGATCTTCTCGCGGCCTGGGCGAAACGAGTGCTCGGTATCAGTCCGGTGATCTTTGCTACGTACATACGTTGTCTGGTTTTTGAGTGCAGGGCAGCAGCAGCAGTAGCAAAGCCACATAGTAAAGGTTAAGCAAGTCACTATCGAAGGGACCTCTCCAGGACCAGCTCCTTTATTTTCTTCTTTCGTTCATTTCGAATATTCTTCAACAATACCTACATGGACAACCGACGCCAATCCTCAGGTGGTCGCGGGGGTAGTGTCCCCGCCAACAACCCCAGCTTCAGCGGAGGTGCTGGCGCGAACCTCTCGGCTCTCGACTGGGCCATTGGTCTCCGGTACCTGCCTCCCCTTCTTGCATATTTCCTCCCTTTATTCCCTTCATATCTGTAGACGCTCCCTCTTTCAGCTGCACTCGCTAACTAGCACCTCCCATCCCAGCGTTCGTGTCCTCACCATCATTGACGACACTTACGAAGGCACGGTTTACTCCTACGACCCACTTACGTCTACACTCGCTCTTGCGCAGAACCCCACATCTAGTGCCCCCAACTCCCCGGCCGACTACCGAATCCTTAAAATCTCATTCCTTAAGGAGGTCACGGTCCTCGGTAACCCCAACAAGCAGCAACGCAGCAACACACCATTCACAAACGCCGAGCCCAAGATTGGCCCTGTCAATTTGAATATGCTGGGGGGCAAGGAGAAAGAGACTGCTAAGTCTGAAGCAGTGAGAGTTGCCAACATAGGCGTTGGGGTCACCGCGGAGGCGCAGGAGATCTATGATGCTTTGTCGAGGCTGTAGGTTTTTGCATAGAGATGGTAGATTTCTTGCTTGTGCTGACTGGGTGGTGATAGGATGCCTTGCCGATGGCACGAGAAGCAGATTGTCGTGTTAGAGAATGTCATCATCGATGAACCCTATACTCTCGACAGAGTAAGGTCATCGGACAAGAACGCCCTGAACCGGGTCAAGAAAGTTGTGAGTATTCCCCACGCTCTCTGATGCACGGGAGAGCACCGCTAATACATTGCAATTAGCTCGATGGAGAACGAAAAAAGCTTGAGACTGCGCGGAGATCAGCTACACCAGTTTCGGGGGAGAGGAAGGGCGGTTAGTTTTGGACCAATTTTCTTTTTTCTGGGATGTGGGAGAGGTGAGAGGTGATGGGCGGGGAGTGACCGTAACTTCTATCTTTTAGGATAGACTTCTGTAGTGACAAATAAAAAATGGCGTAGGGGGCGTTAGACGGCTTACTACGGTAATTTATAGTAAAAAATCTACTGCAAATTGCTGAGATTGGTTTCTTTTTTGGTTGTGTGAGTATTGTAGAAGGTTATTGGATGGAGTTGATCTATGAGCTCAAGTCTGACGTTATCGACACAATGTTTCTAACTGGTGGATTACGGAAGGGGTTGCATAACATAAGGGAGTGTCTTTCACAGTCATAGGCCCCTTTCAATTTTCCAGCCAATCTAGATTTTAACGTGCGCATATATCCATCCATGGGAAATCACTCGCGACCAATGACTAATTTGAGATTCTTCCGGGTACTCGTAAGCGTGGCCCTGGGAGTGTGGTTCCACTTACTATAATTACAGTACCTATATGTGAGTACTTAGTCTCGTGCCTATCCATACCGGAGGTTGTCACTCGGATGCGAGTTGACTGTACAACGCCTGAAGAAAGATTCACCCGGCGAATATGGGGGTTAAATTCATGGACTTATTAGATGATTCGATTCAGTAATATAGTGAATTCCCAGGGTGGGTTAGCGGGAGATCGGAACTGAGTCCTGAATACATCTATATCATATACTAAGCATAACCAAAGACTGCTTCAAGATTATATACATGTAATAACGAAATTCAGCGTCTGTGATCAGGAAGTCTAGCTCCCAGTACGTACATGTAGTAGTTGAAAAATGCTAGCTACTTATAATGGTGTACACGTATACCACGAACATGATTTAAACAGGGGGGCAGGCCCAAACCTTTTGGATGATTTCGAAGTGATTTCGAAGTGAACTTGTATACAACCGTTACCTGGTCACAGTAACATCATCAAATATTTTGCGTCCCAAACACCGAATCCATGTCGGGCAGGTCACGTCAAGTATCCGCTAAAGGTCAAATTAATTCTCGAGTGATTTCGTGTGATGCTGAGATATCAACAGACTTTGACAACGATTTATTCTCTTTTTTTTTCTCGAACAGTAAGAAGAAGGCCGCAGGATTCAATCCATACCAAATAACCACTTCTTCTCTCACGATATTCAATCGCCGAGTCACGGTCCGTGACTCGACATCTCCAAGGTCAAAGATCCGATCATAACCGCACAATCGACAGGGTAACCAAAGCCTGCACGCAGCCCCACCTTCCCGCATCCTGAAACTTGTATCAACAGCCCCACCTCATCCCCAAAAAACGCAGCTCGCGAAAATCACTTCCCCAGGCATAGAAAACAAGATCACGACGCCCAAGATCGCCGCAACCAGGCCAAAAGAGAGATACTAAAAAAAACAAAATTTTTTTTTTTTTTTTTACAAGAAGGAAAAAAAAAATGGCGACAACTATTCAGACACCCCTCCCGACAGATCCTGAGTCAACAATGCTTCTGCTGGCTGCAACAGACCATAATATTTCCGTTCTAGAGTCGCTGCTCAAGAACACGTCGGCGAATGTCTATGAGCCAGAGACAAGACAGACGGCGCTGCATGTTGCGGTCGCGTCTTGTACGCCAGAGGACTCAGAAGAAGAGCTCAAGGCCGCAGAGGAGACCCTGAAGCTGTTGCTACTCAATGGGGCTATTTGGAATGACTTGGACGTCTCCGGGGAGACGCCAGCGTGTATTGCGGACAGACTGGGATTGAAAAGCCTGTACAATATCTTGGTGGAAGCAGGTGTGAGGGCCGAGTTGATCCTGGGAAGGCTAGGAGGATACTTGCAGCTTAGTGATGGCGAAGAGAGCGAGGAAGAAGAAATTGGAGATGACGAGGAAGCTCCAGAGTTGGTCCAGGAGGCCGACACTGTAGGAACACCGCAAACGGAGTTGACACAACCAGAGCTGGAACCAGAGGAAGAGATCAAGGAGGATGTGAACTCGAAAGATTACCTAGCCTCGAAATTGACCTATCACGACGACAAGCTACTTGATGAGGACAACAACGGGGTTATGATGGAGTGGGAGAGAGGTATCATGGAAAGGAGTGTGAACGCACTCGTCAAGGAAGAAGGGAAAAGAATTCTCAATATTGGATTTGGAATGGGAATAATAGACGGATTGTTCCAAGAAAAGAAACCCAGTCACCATGTCATCGTTGAGGCGCACCCAGATGTCTTGAAAAAAATGAAAGAAGACGGATGGGATCAGAAGGAAGGGGTTGAGATACTCGAAGGAAGATGGCAAGATGTAAGTCCAGCTTTACTAAGAACTTACAATTCAGATCTCTAACAGATAGCAGGTCATTCCTGACCTGGTAAACCGAAACATCACCTTCCACGCAATTTACTTTGACACCTTTGCCGAGTCCTACGATGAATTGCGTCTTTTCTTTACCGAATATGTCATCGGACTTCTTGCACCTCTATCAGAAGGTGGCAAATTCAGCTTCTTCCATGGTCTCGGTGCAGACAGAAGAATCTCGTATGACGTTTACACTCGTATTGTTGAGATTGACATGCTAGAGGCTGGACTAGAAACCAGATGGGATATTGTGCCCTTGAAAAAGGACGACGAAGAGGAAGATGGAATGGAGGAGGGTGGAAAGGTTTGGGACGGAGTGAAGAGGAGGTACTGGATACTTCCAGAGTACAAGCTTCCTATCGCCGAATTCTTGGCATAGTCCATGAGAACAAATAACTACCAGAGTGAAGCAGATATGAGCGAATACCAGGGATAGAGGATTTCCCAACAGGCGGTCGTTTTTTTGTACGGATATGTAAGGAGATTGACATGCATACATAATGCTAAGCACGATGATTTCGAATGGAGTTTGTGAGTAAATCGGGGTTATTTGTTAGTGATATGGTTGAACGGCTCTGGGTTTCTGTCTTTACGTTTCTCTTCCTCAGTTATTCTTATTACTTATATAGATAAGTACATGTATGTTCTTAGCAAATACTTTTGTTTTAAGGTGGTTTCCACACTGGTGATATTTCTTGTCGCATGAGTAGTGAGTACTGAGTGTCTCAGTTCCTGCATGATAACCGGACTTTGAGCTTGTTTGTTTATCCATCCCCAGCTTGGGTTTGGAATTGACGTTTGGGCTGCAGTAGTTATTTTTCCGCCCGTGACTCATCCACATGGCGCGAGGCAGTGCATATGGTAGGCTTGAATATTTTTCGAGAAGCCAATTTCTAGATAACGCGATAAATGTCTAAAGATACGTTCCGCGTCTCCGGCTCACATATTCCCGAGCCGTTTGGTCCTGTCTATGGATGTTCTGGAACCTCACGCAGTGAAGGTGATTGTAGTCAATTATACTGCCTAGGTGTATGTAGAATAATACAATCTCAGGCACCTCATCTTTCTAGGTTTACTACATGTATTCAGATACATGTAAGTCCATTCTTGTAGCCTGTATCGACACGATATGGTTGATGTTGAGACTCTTGTGTCACTAGTGACAAAGCTAACCCAATGCGGGCAAAACAGGTACCCAACCAACAATCAGGGCCCAGCTAAGACTTCCGAGGAAGATTGCTTCCTTCACTAGCGAGTGTGAAAGAATTGTTGACAGGAGGATCTCAGACAGATAATACCAACGATGAATTTCGCTGGTTGAAGTGTGAAGTGAAATCAAGATATCCAATCCTCGGGTTTGGAATATGCAGACAGATAGATTAATATGGATCGGAGACGAGCCATTGGCCAATAGAAAGAACGTTGAACCCGTTCCCCCTTGGCCTTGCTCGGTGTCCACCTCCCCCGCAGTCAAATTACGCCAACCTCGTCCAACATCGCCGCTGGGTCTCCTTCCCTGCAATTTTTTTTTTGTCCTAACAGATCCTTCGTCACCAAGCACAGCCCACATAAAGCCCACCGAATTCCTCCTCCCCCACTTGAGCATATCGCAACATCAATTTGCAAAGAAAAAGGCCTACTTCTGACTGAAATTTTCTTTATTCTTTTCGAATAGCCATCTCCCATCCAACGTACACGTTGGCAAAGTGAATAATCTCAACAGATAAAGCCGTTCGTGTCAATCCTTTCAATTCCTACAGAGGAGATCTCTCGCAAGTGAAAGTCGCCCGTATGCGATTTGTTCCCTCCGTATTCACTTCACAGGTATGTACATGACGAGAAGTTCCGGCCCCACACTAGTTCGTTTTTGCATTGCCCCTCCCCCATCCAGCCGCGTGGAGAAAAAACTTTTTTTTGACATCCACCGTGACCTTTTGTTCCCTTCATAAACCTCTTATGCTTTATTGCAACTGGCCTGTCCTTTCCTCCACTTCTTCCTAAATTTACCCCAAACTCTTTACTGATTCCGGATTCTCTTTTTAGGATTATCTCTCAGGTAAAAAGAAAAAAACTTTCCCCATCAAAAACATGGCTACCCCCACTCCCCCCACATTCAAGAGCCTCAATATATGGTGCACCAGCGACGGGACTAATACAACCTTTTCAATTGTACACAGATCACATCTGGAAGAACAGCTCCTATTAAAAACCTTTTTTGCGCACACAACTCATTGCATCATATTCTCGAAGCAAATCCATCACTCACACCCCCGCTAACCAGCGCATTCCTTTTTCTCTTTTTATATACCCATTGAAATCGCCAACATGTTTGCTCGCCAAATTCTTACCAAGGGCTTCAATGCCACTACTCGCTTTAATGCCTTGAGGCAGGTCAGGAATCTTGCTACCGTCACCGGAAGCGCCGGAAGGCAGATGCCCCAGCCAGAGAGAGAGACTGGCACTCCTATCAGCAATGACAGAGCTACTTTCACCATCAAGGTGGGTTTTATATTCTAGGCTAATCTCAGCGCATGATTATTATATATATATATGGATGTTGACTGAGTACCACCAGAACGGTCCTATCTTCCACGGAAAGTCCTTCGGTGCCCGTTCTAACATTTCCGGAGAAGCCGTCTTCTCTACTGCCCTCGTTGGATATCCCGAGGCCCTTACTGATCCTTCCTACCGTGGTCAAATCCTCGTCTTCACTCAGCCGCTCATTGGGAACTATGGTGTTCCCTCTGACCAACGCGACCAGGATGGTCTTTTGAAATACTTCGAGTCTCCCCATCTCCAGGCCATCGGTGTTGTTGTTGCCGACGTCGCCGAAAAGTACTCGCACTGGACTGCCGTTGAGTCACTTGGCCACTGGTGTGCTCGTGAGGGTGTTCCCGCCATTACTGGTGTCGACACTAGGGCCATTGTCACCTACCTCCGTGAGCAGGGTTCTTCTCTCGCCAGGATCACCATTGGAGAGGAGTATGATGCGGATCAGGATGAGGCATTCGTCGACCCTGAGCAAATTAACTTGGTCGAGAAGGTCTCCACCAAGGCGCCTTTCCATGTTGCAAGCTCAAACGGAGACCTCCATGTCGCAGTCATTGACTGTGGTGTTAAGGAGAACATTTTGAGGAGTTTGGTTAGCAGGGGTGCCAGTGTCACCTGCTTCCCATGGAACTACCCCATTCACAAAGTTGCGCATCATTTTGACGGAGTTTTCATGTTTGTTCTCCTCACCTTTTTCTGTCGAATGAGTCATTGACCTTTGGCTGTAGTTCCAATGGACCTGGTGACCCAACTCACTGCACCCCCACCGTGTACCACCTCCGCAAGTTGATGGAGTCCTACACCGGTCCCATCATGGGTATCTGTCTTGGACACCAGCTTCTTGCCCTGGCCGCAGGTGCCAAGACCATCAAGTTGAAATACGGAAACCGTGCCCATAACATTCCCGCTCTTGATCTCACCACTGGTCGCTGCCACATCACTTCGCAGAACCACGGATACGCCGTTGACATGAACACTCTTGATGCCTCTCAATGGAAGGAGTACTTTGTCAACCTCAACGACGGATCTAACGAGGGTTTGTAACAACCACACCTCATCTTGATAACTTTACTGATTTGAACCATAGGAATGATCCACACTTCTCGCCCTATTATGTCCACCCAGTTCCATCCCGAGGCCAAGGGTGGTCCCCTCGACTCTAGCTTCCTCTTTGACGCCTACCTCGATCAGGTTGCCGCCTTCAAAGCCGAGCAGATCCTCTCTGCCCCCGGACGCGTTGGAAGGCCTAGCCCGCTCTTGGTCGACATCTTGTCTAAGCAGCGTGTGGACGTTGCCCCCAACCACGTCTTGAGGGAAGTTGAGAGGAGGGCTGCGAGCGCTAAGGCTGAGATTGAGTCGAAGCAGGCTGACGCCACCGCTGCCTAAAGAAAGGTAGTTAATTTGAGTGTTTTTACGGGGGTTTTCTTTTCTTTGTTCTTTTTTTTTTAGCAGTACGGAATTTTTTTTTCAAATTTTTTTTTTTTTCGTTCTTTGTATATCAGTTGAATCCTAAAAAATGAAATTGGTGGTTTAATACAAAACAATCTTGATGGCATGCGCATGGGGCTTCTGGCAAATTGTGTATGTGGTGGTTACCCTGATCATGAGTGATAGCTGGTGCTAAGGATTGAAAATGCCAGGGTCGAGTATGTACTTAGACCGCACTTTATCATACTAGATTCAAACCACTACCATTAACCCGTGCCACTACCGGCCCCCAAGGCCGCAAGCAGCGTGAAAAAGAGGCGGGGACTAGTATAGTACAAAAGGTAGCCCGTTGAGGTAGCGCAGCTTCTCATCTTGATTCTTAATGCTGTTTGCATGTAGCTCATGATCTGGTCCATGTTTCCTACTGTATGTATGTATGTATGTATGGCGAGACGAGAGCTCACAGTGAGACAAGTTCTATGATCAGGAACATGGATCATCGTTCTAAGAGCTGTATCAATGATCGCTGTGGCAAGTTTTCCTTTCTTCTTCGTTTCTTCGAAACAGTCGGGGACTCTAGATCTGCGTGGCCGTTAGGATGCTTGATTCGCGCGGTGTATAGGCCGTGGAGGCAGTGGCAACCGCCCTACTCCCAGGTACCCAGCAGGGCCTAAGAACTACCATAGTGGAGAAATAATGAATCTGTGCATTGCAAAAAGAGGGCGCGAAATTGATATTTTTGGCTTAAAAGCCTTTGTGGGGGGGGGGGGGGGGGGAAGGGCTCTGGGAGTTGTTATTTGGACATGGTCTGGGGTTTGGCGGTTCTGGAGTTTTTGTTGTGGATGATCTTAGTATGGCTAGGTCAGTTACATGGAGATGGTTGGATTAGTCCAATGGAGAGCGGCTTTTTTATTTGATTTATTTGGTCAACCCCATGGTCACTTCACTTTTTTTGACACCCGTCAGCTCTAGTAAGTTAAGTTCCACATGCCATCATGATCATGTAAAACATCTTTGAAAGGAAAAAAAAAAAAAAAAAAGGAAAAGAAGCTAGGTAAAAAAAAAAAAGTGATAAAAGAAAACCCAAACCGCCCCACCACTAAAAATTCCCATACCCACCACCCGCATACCTCCTCTCCCCCCTGCGGCCCTCGGACCACTCGCCCATTCCGCCGCCGCCGCCGCCGCCGCCGCTGCGCCCCGCGGCGTTCGCCTTGCCCGTCTGCTCGATGCCCCAGAACTTCTTGCCGACGCCGCGGACCTCCTCGATGCTCTTTGTGAGTGTTCCCAGCAGGGCGACGAGGTGCACGTCGGACTGCTCGGAGAGCTGCTCCTGCCGGAAGCCCTTTGCGTCGGCGGGGGTGAGGAGCGGCAGGCGCGAGTGTGTCAGGGATTTGAGCGAGCGCAGCAGCTGGTGGTTGGGTTCGGGGTGGGGAGGGTTGGAGAGGTAGGTGGTGAGGAGCTTGATGCGGGAGTGGAGCATGCGGATTGCGTTTGCTTTTGCGGTGAGGTTTGCTAGTACTGTAGTGTAGATTATTATTATTAGTAATTGATCTTTTAAATGAAAGAATTAGGTGGTCATACGCTCATCGTTCTGAGTCCCAGCACTGACCACAGGAGCCTCCGGCTCCTTCTCCTCCGCTTTCTCCTTCCCCTTCCCCTGCTGCGCCTCATCCGACAGCTTCACCTTCTTCGCCGCGCCATCCTTACTCTCCGCGGCGCCCGCAGCAGCAGCAGCGCCCTGCGCGGTCCCCTCCAGCCCCGACAGCTCCGCCGCCGCATTCCCGAACCCACCCTTCGCGACAAAGTCCACGCCGATCATCTCGGCCTCGCCCGTCTCGATGGTGTAGTTGAGCGGGACAAAGAGGAGGTTTGGCGCGCCCTCGTCGGCGGTGTCGTCGGCCTCCAGCACGCTCTCGTAGATGGCGAGGGGCAGCGTTCCGCCGCCGCCGACGGACGCGCTGGGGGACGGGTTGAGGCAGAGCAGGATTAGGGACTCGTTGAAGGGGAGGAGCTGCCGGTGGAATTGCACCATCCAGGGTGAGGGGGCGAAAGTCGGGGACGGGGTGGTCGTGAACCAGCCGAGGAGGTCGAGGGTTCCGTGGGTTTCTTTGACTGTGGGGGGTGGTTTGTTAGTGGGTGTTGTGGGGGGAGGGATTGGGGGAGAGAGGACGGACAGAGCTTGAGCTTCTCTATGAACCAGGGCTCGTCGACGGAGATTTGGTCATCTGTGCGGAGGAGGAGGATCTCGTAGGCGTGCTCGATGTCGATTGAGCGGCCCTGCTGGGTGCCGAGGAGGGCGCCGAGGATGGGGCCGGACCCGTTGCGGAGCGTGTGTCGGGTGATGTAGTCGGAGATTGTGAGGAGGGCCAGAGGGTGTAGGGAGATCTGGAGGCCGGTGGTGGAAGGGTGGGAGGAGATGAGGGCGTTTGCGTCTGGGGTGGGCTTTTCGGGGTTCGTCATTGCGGCCTTTCGGGGGGGGGAGTGGTGGTGATAGTTGGTGGTGGGGTGTTGGTTGGAGATGGAGGTACGAGTGAGGTTTGAAGTTTGAGGTTCCGAGAGCTATGGTGGGGGCGTGGGTTAGCCGTGCGTGTTGACTAAGCGATGAGGGACTTGCGCCATGGAATATCACTCGGTGCACAATTCCACCTTGGCGTTGAGAATTGATTTTGATTGTTCTGTTTGCTGCGTTTGGTGTTGGATATTTGGCCATCGAGCCCGTACAGACGAGCTGTCCGAACCTGCCATGTCGACAGTCGACAGCTGTCACCCGTGTCACTCGTGCCATATCGACACTTGTCCGATCGATCCTATATATACATGTATATAGCTAGCTAGGCTTGAGCAAGACCCATTCGAGTTAACTTCCTACTCCCTCACGACCCCACGGCCACCCACCCCACAGCTACAGCCACAGTACCTACGTGTAAAAACTAATTGGGCGTGGAGCGCAGAAACCGGCTGATTAGCAGGTACGCGCCGTGGTCCCGGGACTAGATAAGCTGCTGGTTTGTAGCAAGAGGTGGATGGAAGAGGGGACATGACTGACGGGCCAGGCAGATCAAGGATAGGAAGGAGCTAGCCATGTAGCTTACATTTCCACGGAACCTATCCCGGGTATATCTCTGTACCAGCCATGTTTTGGGTACCCTGGTCGCTGCATAGATTATCACTCGGTCTGCCAAAACTCACCGCAGCTACGAACATTTTAAAAACTATATATATACCTGTTGTTGCAGTTCTATTTCTGTCTACAGCAGCAAGCAAACAACACAGAAGCCTTTGTTTCTAGTCTACTCGACTAATCTAATTTATGGAGCTGAGGATTGGAGCGAATGCAGGACCTACAACGCGCCCAACTCCTTCAACCTCGCAACCAACCCGCCAACATCTTCCACCTTCCCACCGCCCTTCCTCGGCGCCGGCTCTACACCGCCCAGTCAGCACACTCCCCAACCACACCCCCAAACCCCCCCAAAAAACACGGAAAAAGAGCGAAAAGACTCACCAACAACCTTCACCGTCTGCAGCCTCGACGCCACATCCACCCCAAAGTCCGCAACCGCCTTCTTCACCAGCGGCTTCTTCTTCGCCTTCATGATATTCGGCAGACTCGCATACCTCGGCTCATTCAGCCTCAAATCCGCCGTCACAACCATCGGCAACTTCACCTCCAGCACCTCCTCCCCCCCATCCACCTCCTTCGTCACCGTCACCGTGCCCCCCTCCCCCAGCTTCACACCACTCGCCTGCGTCGCCTGCCCCCACCCCAGCAAGCCCGCCAGCATCTGCCCCGTCTGCCCCGCATCCCCATCGATGCTCTGCTTGCCCAGAATCACCAAATTGCGGTCCTCATCCCCGACCACCTGCTGCAGCAGCTTCGCCACCGCCAGCGGCTCCAGCTCCGCGTCCGTCTCGGCGAGCAGCGCCCGGTCCGCGCCCATGGCCATGGCCGTCCGCAGCGTGTCTTGCGCCTTTGGCGGCCCCGCCGAGAAGGCGAGGATGTCGGTGACGGTGTTGGGGTGGCGCTCGCGCAGGCGCACGGCTTCCTCGAGCGACAGCTCGTCGAAGGGGTTCATGGACATTTTGACGCCGGCCGTCTCGACGCCGGTCTGGGCGGCGTTGACGCGCGGTTTGACCTACGGGGGAGTGGGGGAGGTTAGCGGTGGGGAATGTGGGGGGGTGGGAGGGGTGGAGGGGTGGAGGGGGAGGTACGGCGTAGTCGATGACGCGCTTGACGGGGACGAGGATGCGCAGGGAGGTCATTGTGATGTATGTCTCTCTGTCTCTGGTACTCTTTGGTGCTGTCTCTGTAGTGCTGTGGTGGCAGCGGTGGTGAGAGAGTGTGTAGAGAGGAAGGGAATCGGAGTTTGTGCGAGGCGTTGAAGAAGGCCTCGCTAACTCGGCATTTTCCATGTCACGTGAAGGCCCTACTCCACGATCATTGCCGACGCACCACCTGCCACTCTACAAAACACGAGTAGGTGCAGACATGTGGGTGAAATTACTACCGCAGTCTTTAATGCCATCGAGCTTCGGTAACACTGGCCCTATGTCGTTAAAATATGAAGGTAAAGCGGCATATTCTCAATGCCGTACGACTGATGCGGCATCAGTCTTACCCGCATTTCTGGCACTATAGCTAGCCAGGCCCGCATCACAAGCCCTCACTCACTCACTCACCCCGCCAGCGCCAATGATCACAAAAAAAAAAAGGTGAAGGTGAAAAAACTCCATTCCCGTCTAACTACAGAACCGCCCGCCCGCCAGCCTCAACCCTTTTTTTGTTTTACTACAGACTGCCACCCCGCGCCGAGCCAGAGAGAAACACGGCATGTATGTATAATATGCAGCAGCCAATAGCTCAATTACCCCTCTCCACTCTCCACTCTCCCCCCGCCCCCCCCCGCTCCTTGTTCCTGTCGTATGATACTAACAAATAGCGTACCCAATAACTACTTGTGCAACAAAAAAAAAAAGAAAGATATCAAACCCATGATGAAAGAAAGAGAAGAAAAAAAAAAGGGACACAATAGCTATAAGATAGTAAAGAAACAAAGAAAGAGAAAGGGAATAGAGAAGACACATTTTCCTATAAATAAAGTATAAAAAAAAGCGTATTTCGATATTGCCACACAGCTATAGGGGGGCGGGGGGCGTGAGTGGGCTCATTACTCCACTTGCACTCAACGTCTATCCCGATGCCCGTCTCTCCCCCTCGCAGCCGCCAGTCGCTCCCTCGCAATCTCCTCACTCACAGGCATGTAGTAGAGCTTCGGCTTCGCCACCGTGCTCTTAAACAGGTCGTCCAGATCCACGAACCTCGTCGTTCTCGCACCCGCCGCCGGCGGTGCCACATCCTGAGTCGGCGCACCTTTCTGGACTGCAAGTACTTCCACCCCCATCATTAGCACACCACTCCCACTCCCACCACATCTCCGCACTCCAGGGGGACAACAAAACTCACCACTATTCTTCCTCTCCACCGCCCTCTCCCTCGCGCCCCTCGGGCCCGTCGGCGCACCTAATACCTCCGCCCCACCACGGCCCCTCGCACCAACCTCCTCCAGCTCCGCCACAATGCCTCCGTCCTCGCCTTCGCCCTCCTTATACACGACCTCCCACTTCTTCTGCCCCCTTATCTCGCGCTCCCTCGCAACCCACCCCTCCACCGCCTCCTCGGGCACAAAGTCCACCCACAGCGGCTTGCGCGTGCGCTCGTTCGGCCACACCTTCCCATGCATGCCCACACGCACGCGGGTCGCCGCGGCGACCGACGCAAAGATGATGAGCGCATGCGACTTGATGCTGTCGACAAAGAAGTACGAGATAGCCTCTGTGCCCGGCGGGGTTGCGCCGGCGAGGGCCGTGAGGTGGCTGCGCAGCAGCGGGTCGTTGATGGGGCGGATGAGGTTGCGGATGTAGAGTGCGCACGTCGCGGGGTGGATTGACGGCGGGACTGGCGGGTCGTCGTCGTCGTCCGCTGGGGCGGTGTCGTTGTCGTCGGCGGCGTCGTCGTGGTCGGCGCTGTCGGTGTTGAAGAGGCCTTTGAAGCGGGCGTCGCGCTGCCTCGGTTTTGGCTGTGGGGAGGAGGCGCGCGGCTTCTTGGTGGTTGTGGGGTCGTCGTTGGTGTCGTGGGCTGGGACGGGGGCTTCGGATGCTGCTGCTGCTGCGGGTGGGGGGCTGGCGGAGCGGCGCTTGCGCTTGCGGAGGTCTGTGGGAGTGTCGTCGCGGGTGTCCATTGGTTCCGAGGGCGCTGTGGGAGTGGCAAGGTCGGATTGTGAGGTTATTGCGGCGGTGATCTCGTCCTCGGTGGTGGTGTGGGTGGTGGTGGATGGCGCTGGGACGGGTTCCACGGGGATATCGGCGAGCTTGGTTGGAGCTTCTTGGGGCTTGTCTGGGGCTTCTTCGTGGACTGTTGGTGCTTCGGCCATTGGTGAGTCTTCTTCGACCTGCTTCTGCTCGACTGCCTCTTCCGGTGTGTTGTCCGCCTTGGTTTCCTCAATTGAAGAGGGCTCCTCGTAGATGGATACCTCGTCGTCCTCGGGGGTCTTTGCGGGCGCGGTATCAACCTGCATGCTGTCCGCCTCGGCCTGTACTTCTGGTTCAGCTGCAGCTGCCTGGGGCACTGGCTCCTCGGCGGCTTCGTTTGACGGTTCCTGCTGCTGCTCAGCTGTGATCTGTTCCGCAACGGCTTCAAGCTGCTCCGAAACGGATGCGGGGCTGGGAGCGTCATTATCCTGTACTTGGGGTGGTGATTGCACGGTTTCTACATCTTGCTGTTCTGAAGCCGGTGTTGGCTCTGGCTCCTCGATCTGCGGTACTGGCTCAACTAATTGTACTGGTTCGGCTCCCTTTGCGGGTTCGACTTCTTGCGCTGGTTCGGCAGTTGCTGGCTCTACTTGTGCTGGTTCGATCTCTTGTACTTGCTCAATCTCCTGGACTGGCTCAGGTTCCTGTGCTGGTTCGGCTTGCGCTGGTTCGGCCTGTACTGGCTCGGGCTCCTGTACCGGCTCTACATCCTGTACTTGTGCCTGCTCCTGCACCTGCTCCTGTTGCACCGGCTCCTGCACCTGCTGCACCTGCTGCACTGGTTCCTGCACTTCCTGCGCCACCGCCGGGGTCTCTGCGCGCACCTCCTCGGCCGCCTCAACCACTACCGACTCCGGCTCCGGCTGGCCACCATTGACCTGGATCGTGTCCTGCATGGGTGTTTGCACCACCTCTGGCTGTGGCTCTGGCTCTGGCGCGGCCTCCTCCTCCTCCTCCTCCTCCTCCGCTTCCGCCTCTGCCTCTGCCTCTGCCTCCCGCTGTCGCTCCTGGATCACAACCTCTGCCAGCCGCTCCACGAGCGCCTGCTTGAGGCCACCCACCGGTAGCCCGCGCTTCTTGAGTTCGGCTTTGAGCTCGGTGACTTTGAGCGAGGAGAGGGTTGTCGGGTCCAGCATTGTGTTGGTGTTTGTTGGTGCGCTGCGCGGGTTTGTGTTTGTGTTGTGGGTGTTGTAGATTTCGGGTAGGGGTGGTGAGACGGGAGGGGGATTGGGGATTGAGGGTGAGTGCTGTTTTGGTTGTGTGGTTTGTTGATAGGCTGGATAGATAGGCTGTGACGATGTTGTGGGGATCAGTCAGGTAGGTGAAGGAAGGGAAGGGAAGGGAAGGGAAGGGAAGGGAAGGGAAGGGGAAGGGAAAGAGGAAGAGGAAGGGTAACAAGAAGGGTAACGTAACAAGAAGGGTAACGTAACAAGAAGGGTAAGAAGAAGAAGGGGAAGAAGGGAAGGAAGACGGAAAGAAGGAAGGAAGGAAGGAAGGAAGGAATTAGGAAGGAAGGGAAATGGAAGCAAGCGTAGAAAGACGGGCTGGGCTGGGCTTGCTGTCTGCTGGCTGGCTGGCTGGCTGGCTGGCTTGACTGGTTTGACTCGCTCGACTGCCTGACCTGGACTGGCTGGGGAGTTGCGTCAATGGGTGTCTGGCTATCCCGCTAGACCCAACGTGGCGGTGACACAAGCAGCCGCCCGTTTGTTTGAGCCTCACCCTGGCTGGCTGTCTTTCTGGCTGCGTTCCTGTATCTAGTTCTTCTGTAGTCTCTCATCTCAGCCTATGTAGGGCTGGCCCGGATAATCACTCTTCACAGATACGCGATGATGATGATGATGTCCCCCCCACCCCCCCCAACTCCCCATACGCAGACACAGCATTCATCGCCTGTGCTGTGCCTGTGGAATTGTTCTCCAAGGGTTTGGATCGGAATGCACACACACCACTTGCGGAAAGGAAGGTGCATGCGCAGTGCTGCATTGGGGCCGAGGACGTGTGATTAGTCATCCATATATATCGGGTAAGGAAGGATCTGCGGGAAGGATCTGCGGGATGGTGCTTCTAGGAAGTCAAAACCAATCGTGTAGTTCTGTGCGAGTCAAAAAAATATATATATAAAAATCGCAAGGGTGGGAATCTTCAATGCTAAATTTAATTTGGGTTTAATAGCTTTGGGTTTGTATACCGCGGGTTTACTCCAAGTATTGTAAGGCATGGGTGTTCCAATGGCTGTATAAACAAGACCAAACTATGGGATGAGATGAGAAGAGAGGCGGTGAGGAGAAGAGAGACGAGAGCTTCTAGCTTTATGCGACATAATTGAGGACAGGTTGTCACTCCACCTGTTCCTCGTCATAAGTCCACAGCTTTAATACATATTTGACAGTCACGACAATACAATCTTGATCATAGGTCCAGAAACTCCATTTTTGGGGGGCGAGAAATGATCGATGTGACCTTCTAAGCAGATAATGACAACATAGTCAAATCGCTACCTGATGCTGCGGGTTCGGGTTGAGTTCGCGTGCAGAAAAATCTGTGGTCTTGAGCTTGATCTACGAGTGATATTCCATGAAGCAGAATGAGACATAAAGCGTCATAGTATGAAAGATTGAGATAGTGAGAGATAAGGGATAGGGTAACGAGTGATTGGCTGTACCTATAGGCGCCGAGTGATTTCTGTGACGCTGGGCTGTGATGTGATAGGTCTTAACGGCCACAAACTCACTACTATATTTACAATCTCTATTTGAGTCCAACAGGATCAATGGTCATTCTACCGTGCTATCTACACCCCCCCACTAAATACTCAACTCCTTCATCACCGCCGCCTCATCCAACCCAAGCGCACTCATCACATTCCTATACCTCACACCCCCCTTCTCCTTCCTCTTCAAGTACTTCAGCAACTTCTGCCTGCGATGTACTAGCAGCCGCAGATTGCGCTTGTTGTGCTTATCCTTATTCCCACTCTTCTCCAGCATCTTCGCCAGGTTCCTGATCTTCACCGTCAATATCGCCGCCTGCACCTCGCTACTCCCCGTATCCGGCCCCGCCCTCGGCGTCTTCCTGCTCTCCTCCAGCGGCCGCGCATCCGGGTCCCTCGGCAGCGTGGCATCCGTGTTGTGGCGCCCAAACGTCTCGATGCAGCGCATGGTGTTGACGCGCTGGCGGTCGGCGTTGCTGCCAATACTCAGACTCACAATGCGCTGGATGGCCGCCACGGCATGGTCATGCTCCTTCTGGTGCGCCTCCAGCTTCTCCGGCCAGATATACGAGTCGACCACACCGCTCGCCGAGACGGGGTTTGCAGGGGCGGTGAGGCGCTTGCTGTTCTCGATTGCGATCTCCATGTCCTTCGGGGTGAGGTAGAAGTTCATGTGGAGGGGGTCATCGTGGCCTTTTGTCGGGTCGATGTTGTGGGTGAGGGCCCAGTCGACGGGGGGCAGGAGCGGGGAGGGCGTCTCGAGGGATTTGACGAAGGGGGTGGTGCGGCCGGTGACGGGGTTGACGGCGTTGGACAGGCGCTCCTGTTTTAGGCGTTCTTGGAGGGCGAGGTTGTCGAGGCGGCGTTTTTCAGAGGTTGCGAGGCCCTCGGAGCTGCGGTGCTCGCGTTTGTGGGGGGTGGGGGTGGTGGAGAAGGCGGCGAGGTGGTGACGCGCTGGAGAGAGGTGAGTATTGGGTGTGGTGGTGGGGAGGAGGAGGATGAGGGGGGGCTACATACTGGATGTGACTCGAAGGTTTGTGAAGCAGCGGGTCAGCGCTGATTGCGAGGGGAGCGCAGGTCTGGGGGGCATGGTTGACGGTGGTCTAGATGTGTGTGTGAGTGCTCAATTGGTCCTCCGGCGGGCGGTTTGGAGGTTTTGGTGGGGGAACGTTTCACGAGAATTTCTGGAGTTGAGGCTAAAGGTCACGTGATTATGGGACAATGCGATTGTGCGCAGGCAGCTAGTAAAGCTTGATCACGCTATTCCGGATTGAAAATGCGTGTAGGTAATATCTAGGGCACTGGTGTTGAGCATTCTCATCAGAGTGTTTACGCAGATGGCAGCATTTTTCGTATTTGGTGTTTGTAAGGCAGTGCGTGTTCCTATGGCTCATGTAGCTACATGTAGTAAGAACGAACTTTTGGATGAGAGAAGAGACAGTCACGTCACGACAGTACTACATGTAATCACCGCGGCGGTGACTCTCTTGGTGCTGGCTGACCTGTCAAAAAGGATTAAGGCTTTTTTTTTTTGGTTCTAGGCAGGTTTTGATAACCGACGAAAGGTTTGAACTGGAGAAGTGATAAACACCACAACACATGTTGCAATTCTATATTACATGTATTGACCACAACATGTACAATGGCAGCCGGGCACAATTAAATAACATAATGCACCCTCTAGAAGCAACGAAGAACGCTTAGCAGATATAAATTTATACACTCTAACATTTGAGATTTATCCCGACAGCTAAGATGAAAGTTGCATCGAATGCGTGGCGGTGGGCGGCCATGTGACAGAACTTTGGTTTCTGATGGAGGATCAACTGCGTACATGGCTTTCAACCATCAACTTCGTGACCATTAGGAGACAAACAAGATCCTCGATGATATGGCCAAACACAATTGCAAATAGATTCGCGAAGTTTAAACTTTATAAACATATATGATGGACACAAAGACGGAAGAGCGAGTGATATTTCATGATTAAATGCTGAATCGGGTTATGGGTACGGTGCTAAGATTTCTATGAGAGAATGCTGGAGGTGCGTCTCTTATAGTATAATAAATGCCAGCCGGATTAATTTGACCCGGCATGATTATGCGTGCTCGAAGCATATGCTCTCCCGGAAAAGCCAGGTGAGAAACGCATGCATATATAGCACACGTGTCTCCTAGCTCTCAAGCCCAGTTAAAAATGTCTGTTTCTGTGGGTTCATCCAAGCTGCGTATCTGGATTTATAGACACTTTCTCTCCGGCTCCCTATCTCAGCTTAGACAGTACCTGTCGGCCGATGGAGTGGATAGACTCCCGGCCGGCATCTAGCTATGCAAACACCGTTTGCATTAGAATCCTCAACCCACCCAGAACGTAGTAGTACTAGAAGAGTGCCTAAAACGAAATGTCTCGCAGCATGTTACTCTGAATTATCGGGAGAAGGGTGTTCGAGCCCGGGCGCCCCGAATCCCTTAACCTTGGATTGGTACCCTTGGTTGATAAGAAGCATCCTGACAAGTGTAAGTCTTTCAATTATAATTTTTGCAAATAAAATTGTGCCTCTGTACTTCCAGAGTTAGCGATACGAGTAGCTCGATAGGGCCGTCAAAGAATAGATTTTTCTGGGAAAAGCCATCTGTTTTAGTGCTTGTAGCGGTAGAGGAACTCTTTGGTTCCGTGGGCGATCTTTAGATCTGAAAATGAGTGAAGAGGAGGTCATTGTAGGAGTAGTTATAACGTTCTTTGCTATTTGGCTACCTACCATAGCTATGGGTCACCTGGAAAACGAATGAAGGGGCCGAGCATATATGTATACGGCGGGCTTTAAATTAATTTGTGCTATCTGGATTCGCTGGACCGGCTCTGAGTGTCATGTTTGATATACACATAAATCGAACAATCTTTTTTTGGTTGACTGCAATTTTAGAAAGAGTAACGCCCCCACCCACACAGTGTTCAAAAGTTACTCCAATTTGAAGCACAAACTCGTCCGTCAACCTTTCTTTCTTTACCTGGGAGGTAAAGAAATGTGTTGCCGTCGGAATAGGTCAAACCTGTTTCTTTTTTCTTCATGCTTCGGCGGTGCAGTTGGTTAGCACCAGTTGATTAGTACATAAGGTTTAGGGTTCGATTCCCTACCGGGGCTTCATTTGGGTCCAATGATGATTAGACTTCTCTAGTTGTCTTTCTTACTTGAATTTTTGTACCGTTTCCTTAGTTCGGGGAGGTGGTAGATTTTTCTTCCCTCCTTGCAAACAGGGACGAGGGTGACGCCGATCGGTTTCCGCCCTCACGAGAAGGTTTACAAGAACCGAGTGATACCTCATGACCCACACACATGCACACGATTTCATTGATTGATTGATTCATTACGTACATACACACACGGTGTCAATATGGGGGGTAAAACGAGTAGAATACCTTTCATGGTAGTGTATGATCTGAACTATTACAAATATGCGCAAAAAAGTCATAGTACTGAGTTTTCGATCGCGACCGTATCAGTTTAGCTGGGTGTAGAAGGTACATGTACATCTAGAAATTCGATTCAGATAAAACGGTAGAAACATCCGTGCAGGACTCAGATGTAAAAAGCACCAGGGTTAGTCGTTTCTTTGGTAGAGTTATATTGTATTTCCGAGGAGATTTTGTTCTGCCATTGTATCAACTGTATTGCCATGATTATGAAATTATTGTGGCTTGAAGAACTTAAGCGAATCTGCGCTGGCGTTCCTGTGGTCGGGCTTCCGCTCGTGCCGCTTAGGCGGTGCCGAACTAGGTTAACGGTTTTTTAGGCCCACCAATAATCCTAAACGGGAAGTCAGGGCTCATGGAAGAGGTTGATGTTCAGTTCACAAACGCTTCACGGCGGGGCCTAAAGTGGCGAGAGAGCAACAGCTAGCGGTCGTACCTTATCGAAAGTGGATGGGGAGATCATGGTTATTCAGCAGCAGCTGGCTACACTACCCTCTCCTGATGTATTGCTAGTAAGGGTTCGAAGATGTCTGGCCTGATATCAATACACAAGATCATTGGCTGGCTCTCACATCCGGCGCTTGCCCTTAGTTTAAGCATAGAAAAGCGCATGCGCATACCGTCTGATTTTCTCGTCACTAACTATCACTCGCCAGCTCCCTGTCAGCTGAATAATCCTTTCGCGTGTTCTTTCTCCCTCCCGTGTTTGTCCGGAAAAATCGCGGAAGCATGGTGTCTCGTCGAAAAACAGGTGATTCTGTGTCTCGGCGGTATTGACTAATTCATCTAATTATAGACAATCTCGTGCGAGATGTTCCCGGTTTTCTCGGGATCTTTGTTGCGGGAAACACCGCACCTCTAAAAAGGTGGTCCTTGATTGGCCGCGTTTGGCTTCCTTACACCACCTTCTCCTCTCCTTTCGAGTTGAACAAACTATAAGATCCGTTAAGCATGAAGATCTGTTGACGCTCCGCACAAGTCGTCTTGAGAGATTTCATAGGGCTGAGAGAATAAATACGTTCATGGTCAAACTTGACAAACTTTCAACGTTCTCAGCAGACAACACCCCGCCAAGCTTTGGTTTTCCAAATTATGGCGCGGAAGAATAAACCGGGTCAAATCGCGAGGGATCCAGTAGGAGCTAGCTATCTAAATATGAGCTCGAGTCGATCATAGAGTCCCTATCTGGTCTCGATTAATTCTAGGCCGTGAATTGACGCAGGCGGGAGCCGGACGGTGGTAGGTACATAACAACAGTCGAGATAACGGGGCCCCACAGTTTTCGTAAACGCGCGGTAACCCTTCCAGAATGTCGAAAACTGCTTTGGGTGTGGTGCTGTTACCAGTCGGCCGGGAACGGTCTCAGTAGGTACATCTTTGTAACCCCCACACCGTGAAACCACCCTGTGCCTGGTATCTGGCCGGTAATATATGCCTCCTTCAGGCACTTTTGCAGAGCAGGAAAGAACTCCGAAAGGATGTCTTTTGATATGTCTTTCATAAGACATATTGGTTGGTCGAATTCATATTCTTAATGGTCGCCCGGTATGGTGAAAGGTTGTTTTAGCAGCTCGGAAGCTTTGGAGGGCCATATTTCGAGATTTCCCGATGGCTAAGCAAGACTTATCTCCATTATCGTTCTTCATACCAAGTGGTATGATTTTGATAGACCTGCTCGTCCTGATAATGATTATCAGCGCATGGACCTCAAGATGTTCCCACCATTGCAATTGATGCAAGCTTAAAGAAAGCCTCACGCCACAACTATCAAGTGTACGCCACGAAATAAGTTCAGCTGTAATTAGGTATGGCGTGATCATAATGGACACAAAGCGAACCACACTTGTACTCTAGAGTAGGTGTTGTGTCAACCAACTAGTTCCGATAAGCATCTCTAGTAGAAACAGATGTAGATCGATTGGCTAAGCTAAAATACCGCGAACCTGGTTACCACACTTGTGTGTGCATGTACCCCGGATTGAGAAATGGGCTGGATAAGAGGTGATGACAAACGGCTCTCTGGTGGTTTGGAGCTTTCTTCAGAACGAGCGGGTCGAATCCCTCTTTCTGCTGGTGATTCTTGAAACGAAAAAACTTGGGTGGAGGGGTTTCGGCTAGGCGAGGGTGACATCACAGCAAGTGTGTGGACGGCAAAGGGATCCGTGGATATCGATTGGCTGCTGGTGAAGCTGCGACGGGGCAACACGGCCCATGAGCATTTTCCAGACAAACTTCCTAGGAGATACCGAAAAACCTTAAACAAACTTCTATTGATGGTGCGGGGAATCTGAATATAAACCCTTGACACCAGTACATGCATCTCAGGATTCACTCGTACCCCATAAAGCTCTCAACAGCTTCCTATCATACAACCTTTACATAAAACTTCAACAGTACCTCCATCTACCTTTTTTTCATCTACCCTAGGAGTCAAACGACATCTTTTTCATCATGCCTTGCGGAAACTCAACCCAAGTCTTCGCCTTCACTACTCTATCACCCACCTCTCAGCTATCCCTCGCATCAAGCATGACTACCGCAGCACTTCTCGACTTTGCTGCTGCTTCTCCCGCATTCATGATCTTTCTTCGAACCCATTGTGAGGAAGTCGTTCTCGCTGCGTTAAAAACACAGTATGGGTATATTCCCGAGAAATCTACATGGAGCTGTGGTCTTCTTCCCCTGTACGAGAATCTACCACCTCATGTCTCTGATACCCCACTGGACAACTCAACACCCCGATCAGCCTACAGATCATCAATAGGACGTTATAAGCGAGGAAATCAAGACACCGCCAGGCTTCTCCAGGAAATGCCTGTTTTACAGTGGTTGGTGGATGAAGAGCAGCTTTCCGACAACGGTCGGAAGCTCCTCGATATTCTTCCACTATCGGACCACAGTCAAGGCTTATACTACGCTGGTGTTCGGGGGTTAGTACGATACTGCCAGAAGTACACTGCTCTGTGCAGCTCTGTCGTTACGAAAAGGGAGATCAATGAGCAGATGCAAAGATGGTTACAGGAGCGGTATACCCCTTGGGGGATTAATGAAATGTGGTTTGTTGTTGATGCCCTGGGCTCACGAATTGATGAGATTATGCCATCGCTGCGGAATGATGAGACACGGAGGGAGAAATTGCTGGGAATGCTCTTGTGCAAGATGGATGTACTCCGACTGTTCAGCGGCTATGATTTTGCTTCATCGTCGCCCACAAGCGAGGGGAGGGCTCTACGAAGACTTCTTGAAGAAGGGATAATTGAGGTTCCATCCGCCGCTGAAGGCACACCCATCGCTGAACTCCAATGGAAAGTCCGTGATGGGTCTCACTCACACTGGTTCACAACCCCCGCACAGGAAGCGTTATTAGGAAAACCCATAAACTCGTCTTCTCGCAGACAGTCACGCACGCATTCACGCTCTTACTCTACATCATGGTCTTCCGAGGATTCACCAAATAATTATATTTTTGGGTACGGAAACAACCATATAGCCTCTCAGGGCGTGAATCTTGATCAGGCAAGCTTGGACCTCAATACACCGCGTAACTGGCGCGACCTTGAGAGCATGAAGCTGATGATGATGGCGGGTGTAGCTGCAAGAGCGCGCAGAGCGACCGCGAGAGCCAAGGCCTTCGGTATTCGGGGTGGCATGTGGGCCGATCGGGGTTTTGTAGATTGGGGCATGATTGGTGTTTGAAGAGCCTTTGCCCCTCTCATTTTAGTAGTGGCTGTGGGGTTTGTGGGCTCGTTGGCGTTGTTGTTTTTTGGCGTACATAGGAGTTCTCATTTATCTCTTACTGTCTTTCTCTACTTGGTTCTTTCATCAGATTTTCCTGAAAGAGTGGGTATATGTCGTGGGGCGGTCATAGAAAAGGATATACTGTGTTGGTACACCAGCAGATGGATGCAGGTTTTTTTTTTCTGCGAAAAATGTCCGTTTTGAGCCTTCTGGTTCCTTTCAATGTACACAAACATTATACATACATTACCGATAATTTGGAACAAAATCCCGTCTCGCTACCGAGTGACGAAAGCGGGTGAATTGTCACCCATTAATTTCCCAGACATGCATACTTTATGGGAGACGTTGTGCCGAAGTGCTTGCGTAACGTCAGATAAAGTTTTTTCGGCCGAGCATGTAGACTTTGTGTTCTGTTTTTTGTTGTGGAGGTAATAATAAGCTTTGGGAAGATCGGTATGATTCCGGAACCCTGGAATGTTAAGTGTTGAGTAGGGGTGAGCGCGCGCTTGGCCTTGGGTGAATGAACCCTGGCCCTGATTATGGAGCTTGATTCGACGACGGGATCTAGATCCGCTGGGGGTTGGAAACCGCGCGTTGCCTTGCTTTGTCGTTATTTCCATTGCAGTCACTTCTATCCACATGTCTTTTTTTATTCTTCCGTTCGTCTTCATCTACCTTCATCCGATTCATAGTCCTTAGGTTCATTATCTCGACTACATGTAAAATATCTATCTGCTCGATTTTGTTTGTCTGCCTATTATACCACTACCCTTTCTATGAACCATGCACCGCACTCGATCGAGTGGCTTTCAGCTCTTATATAGGCCGGAAAGAGGGCAGACAGGAGGCAGGTATCATAGAAGAAAAGAAAAAATCTATATCTATAACCAAGCTAATTTGACATAGCAACCACTGGCGTGTCTGAGTCTTCGCTGCTGCTAAAATAATGGGCTACTTGTGTACAGTGTTGGTGTTTTGAAAGATAGAGGGGGTACCTGTCCCCCCACTTTTATTTAAGGAGACATAGGCGACTCGATGGCTGCTTTTATCGTAAGTCTGATTTGTCTGTTGTATTCATCATTGCGGGAAGGTTTCCCTCTCCATCATGATATATCACTCGAGATGCATGAATGCGGAACTCGAACTCATGGAATATCACTCGATATCGCATATGACGAGATTCGGGATGAGTATTTTTCAAGTTGTAATTTGGCTTTTCGAGATTCCATGGTGACGGTCGGGTTGTGCTCGATTTGAAATTGAGGAACCAAGATTGCTGATCATGATAACATCGGTCAAATGATCATCACTGGGCTGGATAGATCAATGGTCCGAAGTTGAAAAACCTGCTTTATCTATAAGGGATGACCCCGCCACATACCTCCAGTTAGCATCAGTCAACATAAACACAAACTCATACTAGATCATAACTATGCCCTCGTCACCATTCCAAGGCCCCTACCACTTTAGCAATCACCTACTCTTCACTCTATCCCGCGTAGAGGCAGTCGTCACACATGTAGTTGCTCGAGAGCGGCGCTATGTGCGTGATTTTCAGACAAAACATGAAATGGTGGGGGTACTAGAGAAGACTCCAAAGGAACTTATGAACGATGTGCTGAGGGAACTTGTGACGAGGGCAAGCGCGGAAAAGAGGGGGGTGGATGGGATGAGGGTGCTTGAGGGCGCAAAGGTTGTAGAGGAGATGGTAAGTGTGGTGAAGAGAGCGAGAGCCAGGGTGGGCTTGGATTGAGGACAGATGCGGCGATGAGCTGTGTAGTTGTGCTGGGGTTGCGTAACTAAGGTATTGTGGGTTGACAAAAGTTCTCGTGATTTTTGCCCAAAATACTAATTTACAAAGTCGGTAATCGGGATTAATAACTAGGAGCTATGTTTTATCAATCTTCAGCTTTCTAATCATCTATCTCTTCTATATCTTTTGTGGTTGTGGAGATAGTCGTCTCATGACCCATCTAATCATGAGAACTTTTGTCAACCCACAATAACTACAACTTTAGAGAACGGAACCAAGTTTTAGAGATACCGAGGAATTAATTGATCACTGAAATCTATGCCTAACTAAAATTATATTTTTTTTATGGCAATGGAACCAACGTCCCATTTTCAAGTACAACGTATAATGAAACCGTCTTCAAATACCCCCACCTCATTAATGAAGCACTACCAGCCCAAACATCCAAAAGACTCCTTCTACTACAACTTCAAATACCCGCCCCAGCTAGATGTTCAGTCATGCCCCGTAAATGCAATCGAAATCAAACGACCCCAATTGCTGCAGCGCTAACTGGAAATGCCTTTCTCCTCTGGTATCCTCATCCTCAGCGCTCCCCTCATCCCCACCATTCGTCTCTTCCGGCAGCAGTAACTTCTTACAATCCTGGCCCATTCCTATTAGAGCCGTTTCTACCTCCTCCAGCATATGCGTCACCCATGCATCCCCCACATTCTCATTCAACTTCTCCAGCCGTGGATGCTCGTCCTGCAATGTGCCCAGGAACATACACAGCGGCATCACATTATCCGCAATCTTCTCTCGCGGCATGCGGCCATTGCGTATCTCAAGGATTACGTTTTCCAGTGTCTCTATCAGCGAGTTGGTGTCAATGAGGAGCTGCATTATTCCTAGAGTTAGCGCCTGTCGTTCTTGGGTAGAGATCGTTGGTTCTGGGTTGTCAGTTTTAGGTGGTGTAGGTGCAGGTGAGGGTGAGGGTGAGGGTGAGGTAGAGTTAAGCTGTGACATTTTGCTGATTTTTGTGGGGATTGCGTAATTAGATGTTGAGAAGTGATAACGGTTATGATGGTTATGAGAATTGTGCGGTAAACAGAAGATTTAACGGTTTTACTCTTAAATGTTGGACTTACGTTTGAGATACGTTAATTGGGACAGTAACTAACGGAGGCGAGGGGGCACTAAGGGACTTCTATGTACCTGGTCTACGAACCAGATTTTTCCAACTGTGGAAGCTGCAGCAGATATAATGGAACGTAGATTTATCCTGACCCTCCTATCACAGGAGGAGGGTGAAGCTGGTGACGAGAAGTCGGGCGTGTGTGCTGGATTGAATGTCCGCATGTAATTCCTCACATCACGAAGCCGTACGCGTTCGATGTTAATGTTAATGATCATCTGATCATTACCAGTTGCTGAATAGAAGTGAGCTGACAGCCAGATTGAATTTGACGATAACAAGACCCACAACCTGGGAGTCATACCGGATAGACACGACCCTGGACATATATATAGCCTAAAGCACTACCTACATGTATCTATACGAAAACTCGACGCCCCGGCGAGATCACGAATCGAGTGATTTCCTGTGATCGAACATATTGATAAGAAACAGCAAATCGAGCTCTGGTATTATTATTAAGATTAGGTATTCTAACATTCTCTAAGAAGCCAGGGGTAGTTTAGTGTTTAGAGATTAATCAGTTCTGGCGTTATGGCGCGTGTGTCAGGTGGACTGGTTTTACGGCTTCAGATTAGTTACGCATGGCTAGTTTCAATACACGATGTTCCTAATACGAATACGCTGCGGTTTAAGGACTAATTGGGTTTTAGGCGCTCTTTCATCGCCGAACTTGCACGTAGGGCAGGGACGTGAGAGGAGTTTAAATAGATAGATCTATAGAGGGAATATTTCTCGAGGGTCAAGCTTCAGTGGTCATTGAGAAGGGAGTATTATATCCGGATAGTACAAAAAAGATGATAGTGATATATATTAATAGTGGGTTGGGCGCCACCCATTGAGATATCTGGTCTACTCCGTTCTCAAATAAGTCAGTAAAAAAAAAACCCCCGATGGCGTTCATAGCAATGTAAGCTTACATGCACGTAATTACCAACCTCAAATAACAAAGATAAAAATAAGATTAATTATACTACTTGTTGAGGGGCTAAATACATATTGTAGAATCAAACAGGAAAAAAAGGATGACCATTTGTGGCGAGACGATGAATTTGATTGGCCCAGTTAGAATTAGCAAAACTTCGTAGGCATAGCCGTGCTACTGTAATGCCTTCAAACCCGAGCCCAAATCCAGGGCCCTCCAACGTAAAAATATTAAAAGGGGGCCAATAAAGGGTAGATCATTCGTCAAAATCCCTGTTGCCGTTTCCACTTTTCCCTCCAACCCTTAAACCACGGGCTGTCCTCCAACGTTGTAACCTCCCAATCCTTCTCGACCAAACCTTCCTTCACTTGCTCCTCACTCCACCTATCCAACACTGGCAACAAGACATGCTCTAAATGCCACGTATTCTTGTAATCCATCAAGTTCTTCTTCCCCTCTCTCAAGACCTTAGATGCTATCTGCGGAACTCCCGGTTCATCCCTGAGTTCAGATGCTGGAGTGAACACTGCCTTGAAGTTGAATACAATCGCGCCAGATAACGGAATTCGCCGCAGGGTTTGCCAGTCAACGCGGAGATAGATTTCGTCAACGGTTAGCGCTGGGTCTTGTGAAAGGCGGTGGAGCTCGTGGCTGTCGCCAGGTGGCGCAAATAATGGCTTGCCAAACTCGAAACCCCAGGAAGCGCGTTGAATAGGCGCACTGGGGAGTAATTTGGTGAAGAATCTAAATTTATTAGGACAAAGGCACTATGAAGAAAAGAGGAGAATAATAAAATACCTGTCTAAAGAAAACTTAAGCTTCTCTTTATAATCCGGAACTGGAGAATGAATTTCTGCCAACGTCATTCCCATCTTGGTTCCTAGTGTCCATCCGATAGCGCTGCAAATAACACCAGCCTTAAACCTATATTGCCCCTCTGATTCCGGGTCCGGAATCGTTATCGCAAAGTCTTCCGGAACGTTCTCAAGGAGGACTACAAGCGGGTCCATTTCACTGAGACGAAACCTCTTATCTAGGATTTTGTTGATGAAGAGGTCTGGAGCCTTCCCTGAGACCGTACTGACAAGACAGAAGTATTGAGGGTAACGAGTTACGAGAAATTGGAGAACCATTTCCATCAATTCCTTACAGGCCGCTTCGGAGCCGGGAAGGCAATCTAGGATAGCCTTCCCATGAAGGGCAAACAACTCTCTTCGTTCGCGAATACGTTCAATATAGGTGTTTTCAAGCTCGATCCACCAGTCAGGTTCCATTTTCCAGAATGCTGAGGGTGTGTTAGTGTTTAAGTTATGGGGAAATTAAACTGTTTATTATTAAATAGTGGTGGTTGTAACATACCCATAGTTTGATGGTATGCCCACCGAAACGGTCTATGGGGTCTGGGTAAAGCTTTCTCGATGTTGAATTCAGGATAGACATTTGGTAATCTTACTCCGCTTAACGTAGCGTAGTCAGGAAAATCCCCAAAAGATTCGATTTCCTCTTGACTTCGAGTGGTCATTGGCAACTCCCCCGAAGAAGTGCTAGAGCTTGGGGCATCCGACAAAGGCGAGGCGATGGATCCACGTCGTGAAGGCAAAAGGTCTGTTATCAATTTCGCCAGGGACTGTTTCTTTTGATTTGAGGCATTCTCCAGAAGTGATCCATTGGCCACGGCGAAATCCTCCTTGATACATTTCTCGGTGCTGAGGTACGTTGATTCGGAACTTAAGGATTTCAAAGAGGCATCTCCAACAGTGGTAGCTCGTCGATTCCATTTCTGCTGGCGTTTGGATGAAAATACAAACCAAATCACAGATCCGAGGACCGTCAAGACCGCAACCGCAAAGCCGTAATATAGCAACCATACATCAAGCATTGTGTCGACTTTCTTTTGTGATGAGTTGGAAAGAAGAATGGGAGATGTTTAGTCGATGGGAAATGTAGCTTGTCTGTCCACGAGTGGTAGAGGTGCGGATTATATATATATATTAATCTCGCAAAGGGGGCTTAGCGTTGGGTTAGCGGGTGGTAGCTGAGGGCTGGGGGGCTGCACCCCAATTGTATATAGCGCTAGCTAGTGTCAAAATTTAAGCTGAAGGTTTAAATAGTATTTCTCTGTACCTAAGCTCAACGATTAATTCACAATTCTATTTAAGAACTTCTACAGAAAAGCAAATTTACCTTTCTCTCGAAGCCCATATCTGATCTCCGTGGGGTGATCCGATATTTGTAGCAGATGGAGGGTGAAGTACGTACCAGCAAAATTCTGTATCCAGGGTTGTAGTATGCGGGATCTGTCTCCTTTAAACCCAGAGGGAGATCTTCTGCAGCTGCCATCATATATATGCGTGTCATGCTCTACTGTCAATATTTCTATATCTCCTAATAAGGTGAATTCATCCACCCCGCCAGATCATATGTATGTGCGTTGTAACCAGTGAAAGCTTGAATTGAAGAATGTAATCGAGAATGACAGGTGCATGTGGTACGATAAAGTATAGGCTGTTTATGGTATGGTACTTGCATAGAACGGAGAGTAATCTACATAGCTAGTTTGTCAGGGAGTGGAGAATAGTGAGCTTACACCACATATGTTTCTGCCTCATTTTTCCACCTCAGGAGGTGTCGTCAATCGGAGAGGTCGGAAATCGTAACCACAAGATAGGAAAAAGAAAGAAAATCCCAGGCAAGCGTGCGAACAGAAATTACCGAGAGCACTCATCACTTTCCAGGTTTTCATGTAAGTTTCACAAAGCCTTATCCTCCTATTCGTCTTAACTGTCTCATTCTATGTAGGCTGCGTACCTTGCTCAGATCATCACCATCAGCACTCGGATCTACTCTGATAAGCGGGGAAACGCCTTGTCCGCGTGAAGAGACCCAAGGACTTTTTTCCCCTATTTGGAATGTAGCTCCTTGGCCTGTGATGTTCGCTGCATCGAGATGTCGAGATAGGGAACACGAACCGCCCATTAAATTGGCGAAAAGCATATACCACCCTAGGCCTAAGGAATCTCAAATTCCAAGTTGAGCAATTAATTGAATTTGTGCTAAAAAAACTGATATCGATAAGCACCTTAGACCCCTAGCTTCAAACCATCCTACCGGTGAGTGGCGCGGGGTAACCACGATATAGGAAACACAAGATGAAATGGTGGGAAAATTGCACCTGGATTATTCACCGGTCGATGGTGTCATGTAGGTTGCCTTGACATTATTGTTTCAATAATACTTTCTGGACGTACACGAGGCATTGCACCTACCCAGTAATACTTGGATATTTGTGCGAGCCTGATTTGAGTCAGAAATAGCGATAGGAGGTTGAAATAAGATCAAGTATAAACCTACATGTACCCATCCTATCGGGGCATTGGCCTAATACCTGCCCCGGCCCATATGATCGTCCAAGCCACACTTACTTTGGACGTCCAGGCGAAAATATATTTTTAAGCGGCAGTTTCACTTCTATCCCCTCTTCGCGCAGAAATAACTGCGCATTCGACCGGCTTCCAAGTATATTTGAGAATTAAACATAGGGCAAGACCAACCCGGCGACAACCGCATCCAGTCCACGTGGCTTTGTCTGTAACTCGAATGTCACGAGGTAACGGGTAACGAATAGCTTGTATCTCTATTTGTTGCTACCGTCGTACTTAGGTCTTGGATCGAACGCCTCTATTGATAAGGCACTGTAGTGGGGCGATTAACTGAATTGTTGTGGCCAGGTCTGAATTGCAAATGTCTCTGGTTACATGTATGTATGTGACACCAAAAATCGGATAGTTCAATAGATAATCTTATGGTCTGAGGTTCTACGATTTTGAATATCCGAAGAGGAAATTGAATCCGGGGCGGCCACATGTAGTGACCAATACGGCTGATCGCGAAATTTGAAAGAAAATTGGCATATGGACCACGTTTGGACTAATTCAAAGAACCCGAGACAAGAGTGTCTTCAGGTATTCGATGCCTATTTTGGAATTGTGCAGCTTATAGGGCTGATGCAGGGGGCGCGGCTATGATGGTACCCGGCCCTTCCAGAATGCTTGTTTCATCGTTGTGCCGAGTAGGAACAGAGCTATTTCCAAAGGGGGGTTGTTAACTCATTTATTTTATGATTCTAAAGGGTTGATATTGAAGTATAAGGCTTTTGTACACTTTAACTTAGTTGTGAATTATTATGGTCGTAAGTCAATCCTTTGAAGCCTGGCTTCTAGGATGCTGTGCTGCTGCTTGAGATCGATGTCTATGATGCTAGATGGTGATGGTGAAGCTTCGAAGGACAAGATAGCTTGATGCCAGCCAGAACAAATGGCTGAGTGCCCATGAAAACAGAGTGCAACCAGGGGGACATCAAACCTTGACTCCCTGCTAAATACACAGAAAAGAAGATGACCAGCTGGATCAATTCGCCGGGTTGCGCTGATTTCATATGGGGTATTGCGTCTTAACGGACGCCTAAATACTGATTGGGTTGGGTGCCTTTCAAGTGAAACCGACATCCCTAGACCGTGGCCAGACACGTCGTTCCAACATTTCCTTGCTATCCAGACTTCCTTGTTTATCATTTAGGGTCTATTTCGGATCCGGTCCTTGTAGAGAACAACATATTACTTGACCTCCCTTTGGGGGTAGAAATGTTGCGGCTAATAGAAGTAATAAATAAGGTTGATGGCAACTGAGGGTTGATGATAACGGCGGGGTTGGGAGTTGGGATTGTTTCAGCCAGAGAGTTTTAAAACTCTGCTTTCATAGAGTCAACGTTGTTATATGGATCCGCAAAATGGCCTGTCAAACACAACTCATTTCTTAGAACGGGTCCTTACCTAGAACGGTTTCGGACGGCTTTCAAATCAAACGGGACTCTAATCACTTTCGATATCAACCAGTCGAGTGACGAATCATGAATTATAGTTCAACTGATAATAATAATGGTAATATTGTATAGAAAGGGGCGGGTTATGCGCTTTCTAGGGACGAAATGACAGATCTAGAGAAGGAGGATGGATTATGTTCTCTGGAGCTAATTTTCTGCAACAATAGTTAGTACTATTTTCTCAAACTTGGTTAGCACTCCAGCATGTGGGGGCTGACTAATCTGAAAGCCCCACCTTCTCCCGTGAGCTCCCACGACCGATTCTAGATCAACTTTAACAAGCAAGCAAACAACGAAGAATCACAAATAACGAAGCAGAATGGCTACCCCGCCTACCTTTACTGAGCTCAATGAACATCTCACCGAGGTCCTCAGTAATCCCTCGACAAGTACACTTAACGTCCGCCTCCTGGAAACTTTCACCGCTCAACTGCCCGGTTCGCCTTAAGCTCCTCTCCACCTTACCTCTCCGCGCGCACTACTAACAAGTCCAACAGAGCAGCCCACAACTCACCTCACTGGTACTCTTGTACCACTCCTCGCAAAAGCCCTCGCAGTTGTGAATGAAGATCCCACACCCATAACCACGCTCCTGCAGCACCTCCTCACCACGACAACCTTCACTGAGCTTTTGGCCTTCGCCTCCCAACCCCAAACCCTTCAACTGCTCTCAGCGGCTTCCCCAGCAGTACGCGTACTCGGTCTCTCGATTCTAGAGAAGGCGGCAGCGGCCCCATCTGAGGTTGGGATCGTCGCAAGCTGGTCGGACGTCGTACAGAAGCTCGTCGAGGTGCTGCTTTGCGATTCTGACACAGGTGTTGCATCCAGGGCGGCAGATGTTCTTGTGAGGTTGTTAGCGGCGGATCTAGGTGTTGGCTTACTATGGCGGAGGATTTGCGAGGATGAGGGTGTGTATGAGACATTTTTCCGGCTGTGCTCATGGAAAGGAGAGGAGCTTCCAGAGGGGAAAAAGACGGAAGCGCAGGGGAGGCTCCTACAAGTAGTCGCGCGGATGGCAGCACTCGATTTCAGCGGTGTATCAACCTCAGCATTCCCAGCGATTGACAATAAGTACGCGGCGTCAGAGGAAGCTTGTGGAGGACTACTAGAGTTTGCCACGCGCTGGGCCGTAGATGCTGACGGCGATGTCATGATGCACATGGTGCTCCTCGATTTTTACACGTTGTTGCTACAGTCGACAAAGGCACTCGACTATCTCGAGACCTCTGGCCTCCACAGTGCTACCACAGGCCGCTACATTGCCCCTGCAGCATACTCAGATGATATAATCGACCAACAACTTCTCGAATCCAAAGCAGCCGAATACCTCGCGACCTATGCCCGTCTACACCCGACGCAGCTCCTTGACTCTCCAGCCCCCAAGATCCCCGACGGACGGAACCCAAAACGGCGGCGCATGTCATTGGGTACTGGCCCACCGCCGCCCGCAAAGACGCTCGTTGAGGTGACACTGGAGCGTATTGAGCAGACGCTGAAAGACACCCCCCAGCATCCGCATACGCCTTCTATGGATATTCTGATGGCAATGCCTCCTTCTGTGCTGGTGACGGATGCTGGAAAAAAGGTTGTGGCGATGATCCCGCTGTCGCCGCCCCAAACGGCCTACATTGATGCTTTGACAGCTGTAATCACAAAGCAGGGTAACAGCAGTGAGGTATATGATAACTATTATGCCACCCACGCAGATATGTGGCAAAAGATCAATAGCTATGTGTCTACATTGGCCCTTAGAGATGTTGTTCTGGCATGCATGAACTTTATCGAGAAATTATTAGTCGCACAGGACTCTACGGGCACGTACTGGGGGGCCAAAGCAGTCGTAAACGCGCCAGGTGTGATGGCGTTCCTGATTACCCCGCCGCAGAGGTTTTCTGGAGCGAGGGATCCCATGAGCACCGCTTTTGTGGTGGCTACAAGGAAGCTGGAAGTCCTGGAGACGGTGCTGCGGGTGCTGGGCAGAGCTGGTGATGAGGTCCCGGGCGCAGATGGATGGAAAGTTGTGGTGCAGGAGAGGTTAAAAGTCGGGCTGTGGGGCAATAGCGCTGGTGGGGAAGTGGCCACAATGGAAATGTGAGGACTGCCGGAGAAGATTTTCCACTCCGTTGTTTGTAATGTTTTTTCCGGTGATGCCTGGTGGTTGTGGGGCCGCTCCCTAGTTTCCCGTATCCATTAAACGGGCTATATCTGAATACCAGCAAATCTAGCTAGCTAGCTAAATACAAAAATTAATGCTGTGCTTTCTCTACCAAATTCAATTTCCAATATATAAACCTGGTGACACAAAACAATTAGTGTAGCACAAAGTCCGTGAGATACAAAAGTATATTCCATGGGTACTCTGGAAATGGCATCCTATAAACCTATCCCGTGTTACCCAACATGTCTCATGGCACCTCGCATAAACACCCTAAAAATCTTTCCTTATAATGCTACCTCATGTACATGTAGTTACTACCCCTAAGTCTGGATCTATCGTTACGTATACGATTGCAAGTCCGAGAGCGTGCAATCGGATTCGGTGACATTGTAAGGAAGTTTATCACCCTTCCACATCTTTCTCGACAGGGCGAACACACTCCCGGGCTCCCGAGAGAAAATCTAACCGCGAATTTATATAGGCCTTGCGGAAACCTTGGAAGAGATACATGTCGTATGAACAGCTGCATGTACCTATCAAGGCCCCCAAAAGATTAGAACTCCTTTATTTCTCCATGAGGCCAAGAAACCTAATGAGTTACAGGGCTCGAGGATTGGGGTATCTGGCCTTGGGAGGTTGTTTCACTTAGCACTGTGGTAATAAAATCTCCTGAAAGGCCACCACCATAGCGGTATTAAAGAATTTAAATGACTGCGCACAAGGTTCAATAGATACTTTGGCTGGCTGGGACTACTTGTTGCTCAACGTTAATCAGTACTGTACAATGCCGCATCAGCGTACAAGCGGTCGCGATCGATCATGCAGGGTGTAAAAATAGGGAGGATTTCTTCGCCCACACTCTCTCTTGAGCTATGTTATCGGGGCCGTAATTTGTCAACAGGTGGTCATGAGACGGGAGCCAGAACCACTGATTTTACAGGTCTCACATGAAGGGGAAGGTCCTGAGGAATGAAAAGCTTATATGACGAAGCTAAGCAACCCTGAGAGGTATTCATCTCTCGCCAGAGGGTTAAGATGATTTCTTCATCACAGATTCTCACATACCCTCTAAACTAAACCAGGATACCACGCGTTTGGCCAAAGTATGAATATCATATCCTATCACCGGTTTTGTCTGCATCGCGGATATGTATCTTCTGTTGGCATTTTACGCTCAACCATCAACTTGAGATTGACATTGGCAAAGCCTCTTTGGAGCAGGTCAAATTTTTATGAGAATGTGAAATGGCTAAATATATGCTTAAATTAGCTAGAGAGATGGTTGTCTTGTGATAGAAATGGTTGAACGAGTGAGGAGCTGTGATCCAATACATCGCATCACACCCGATCACACGCACTAACAACCCTCACAACCCTCACAATCTACAACTGAACCAGAACCCCCGCAGAAGTCCCTACGGGTCTTTCTTATAACACTTACCCGATTACAAAACCCTGCATATGCTGTCTCCTTTCTCCTGCTGCCTAACCCCCACGGACTAGCCAGATACGCGAGTGGGCATCTGATTACTTAAGTTTGGCGCCGCCCGTTTGGAGATCTATTCCCTAGTGGATAATGTCGAAGCCTGGGATTAACAATGACGAGCGGGAAGAGATTGCTGCGGCATTATGAAGAAAAGAGAACTTCGATCTAGCACCCGTGGGCGCGATGCGCGATTCTCGAGCCCAGAATGCGGGTTGTTAGAAAAGGAAGTGTAGGTAGGCGGTGTACTCCCGGGTTTCCTAACTGCGGGATCAGCCTTAAGGTTACTGTACCGGTCGGATCTCAGGTTCGCTTTGCAAAGCTTGGAGTAGCTGGGGAGGCCCGGTAGATATCTACCGTATCTCTGTTCTACTTAGAGTATCTGGGGAAACTCTCGATTGTGTAGGTTTAAATGGATAAACTTGATATCCCTACCAGCTTCAGGTGAATATGATTTGATAAATATATAAAGAAGATTAATTTACTCGCTGCTGGAATGGTAGTTGCCGATGTCATCAGCGATTAATGATTAATACTGGCAAACCGTAAATGTGTCAAAAGTAATTTTACCAACGGTAGTGAAAATAATACCTGTATTTATAACCTATAATGCGAATTTTTATGATAAAAGCACAGGCCTTTTGGCCAAAAGGGGCCATATAATGCCAATATATCCACCAGTGGGGAATCTCACCATCGGTGGTGGTATTTCACTACCAGTAGGAAATTTTCATAAGTTTTGGCATTAATGATTGAATATTTACTTATTTAATATAGCGCAGCATAAAGACCGAAACTCAGTGTTTATACCGGTGGAAATGTACTAATGTAGGATAGCGTGCAGATACAATGACTGAAATTCAGTGCTTATACCATCGGTGGTAAATAATTTACTACCGTTGGTAAAATTACTTTTGATACATTTACCGCTCCATAAGACGTGGTGAGTCACTTTACATTAGAGACTTTGCGCTGGATGCATCCAACAAGCCTGTCGCCAAGAAGATAGGGTTTGGAGCCGATTGACAATTGACTTTACGCTGAATGGGTAGTGGTTGTCAGATGGATGGGTTGTAGTGTGATGTCACGAACCATCATCCAGTTGCTCCCTCAAGAACCATCACCCAGCTACTCCTTCACGAATCATCACTCAGCTACTCCTTCACGAACCATCACTTCACAAACTATCACTTGATGAACCATCAACTACCAACCATCAACCATCAGAATTCAGATGTATAATTGGTATGTTTGGTAATCATCCACATAAGTATATAGTTCTAATTGTTTAATAGGTTATCCTGCGAAACGAAACATCCTTCGAACGGAGCAGGATATGATAGAGAAAAAAGACAACTTGAAGGTGTATATAAGTCAGTCTTTATTCTTCTGTCTACAAAATATACTAATTATATGATAGTGAAGAAACAGAATACGGAAATGAAACATCTTTTAAACGTAACAATTCACGGAACGAAACAGCGGAATAAAACATCACCGAGACAATATGTAGTCTGGGTACGATTCTCAACTATGAGGGTGAATCTGCTAGCAGTAATGTTGCCTAATCAGTTGCAGATTCTGGTAGCACTAGGAAGGCAACAGGAGAGCCTGTAGGGAAAAGAGGGATATCATGGCTCGCTTGGGAAGACAGAGCTCTAGCTAAACAAGTATTAGCCGATGACCTTATTTTAAACAAGGCAGGGAGTAAGGAGGACCATTGGAGGGAAGTGTCGAATCACTTGCAGCAGGTTAACATGACCCATTCATGGGCTTCTTATAAAAACAGAACGGACTTGCTTGTGGAGTGGCATCGGAAGGAGACTACTCAGTCTAAGCAGAAGACAGGTGAGGTGGAAGAGGTTAACGAGCACATGAGGAATATGGATTATATTATATTATTATTTGATTCTGTTTCAAATAATAATGAAATCAGGTAACAGGTACGAGATAAAATTGTAAAGTTGAAAGAGAAAGGAAAGCAGGTCAGGTTCGGAAAAGAGACTTGATGGAAGTTTTAGTACGAGCTGAAGACATTGGCCAAGAAAGCTCCAGCCTCAGAAAAAGAACACGCGCCCCAAAAAATCAACTTGCAAAGGAGTTAAAGGTTGTTTTGGGAGGGTTGCAGGAGCGGTCAGAAGCTTTTAGTAAAGCAATTGAGGAGCGAGAGGCAAGAGATAAGGAGAAGGCTGAGCGAGAGAAGGAAATACATGAGACACAAAAAGATATCAATGCTAAATTTGATGCTTTGCTTGGAACGATGAATATGTTTTTACAACTGCCGGATATGATAAAAGCAAAAAATGAATATATGATTTATCCGTCTTCACTATCATATCCACCATCGTAATGAAAATACTCTTCTAAGGTTGGCGGATTTGCTAGTACAAATACGTCCTGTCCATCTCAAAACTCTGGGAGTTGTATATTGTCCTGTTGAGCGAGTTGACTCTGGATATACTGCGCGATTTGTGGATGGTGAAGGCATACATGTGTATTATGCAATAGCACTGCGACAGGATATTGTAAACCAACTGGTGATAGCAGAGCCCACTGCGAGTTTGGGAAATGCAGAAAGGGAAACATCTGTATCACCTCCTTGAAGAACCATTCAACTATGATCTGGACTTTTGACATTGCTTTATTTTAGTCCTGTTGATCTTGATTGATATATGCACTCCCAAAAGGTTTTATCAAATGCTTGTTAATGCCATAAGCTGAGTTTCCATAGAGTTGTAGGCTGGTTCCATTAGGATCATGGGTCTGAACCTCAAGGATGTTTAATAACCTGCTTTGTGACCATACCGCTGTATCGTGAATTGAGCCTTCAACAAGACCAAATAAATGAATAGTAATTCCATCGAGCATTATGACTGCTTGATACTTCAAACAGTGCATATGTTTCCATCCATTATAAACAGCCTCTTGCCCATGTATGGGTCTTGCGATCTCCCGTAAAGTACCATCAACGAAGCCAAAACAGATCTCCAATGGAGCATTCCTCTCACGTATAGCTATTGTAAATGCAGATAAGCGTTGAGGTGTAAGTCGCTCTGCATCAAAGACAAGTAGATGCCGCCATGTCTCATGAATAAACTGATGTAATTCCTTAACAATCCTTGAAATCCACTCAGGTTTCCATCCAAACTTGAGGCAAAGGTTGGCCAACCAATTCGGCAATGCTAAACCGGCCAGAAGCATACAAAGAGCAGTAATTTTGTCTTCCACTATCATATTCTCTGCCCGAATCTGTTCTGGGAGCCGCATGCAAAATGCTAGCTGATGCACTTCATCTTTGTCAAACCTTTCAAAACATATTAGAATAAATTTACCGGAAACGATTGAGTATAGTTAGGATCCGACCTGAAATAGGTTTTCCAAGCGTCCCCTTCTAAGGTTTCTAAATCAATCCGCCTCCTTCCCGCTCTTGACTACGCCACCTAGTGTTGTCCGCACCATATCTGAGAGCACGGGCAAGTACCTCAAGTTGAGCTACATCAGCAGCAAACTCTAGGTACATTTCTTCAAGGTCGGCCATCTAGCTTTGTAGCCCAACTTCTCCGCTTTCTAAATCACTAAAAATCTTCGTAATAGGATATATTGCTTGAGATATCGCGCCTCGTTGACAGTGAGATCTAATTACATCAATAGGTCCCCGCGCTGGATCCAAATTTGAATCCGGATCCATTGAGCCTTGGCATGACAACGCTACCACACCTCAAAATGGATCCGGATCCCTCAACGCAAAGTCTTTATTATCTAGCTATAGGTAACTGCTTGCGCGGTCGGTTTGAACTGTGGCGGGTGATCTGCAATCTTTACGGCCCCCATACCATTTGCTTTTTTTTTTCGCTTGAGTGGCTTGATACCCGCATCAACTACTCGTAGTTTTTTGACGTTTCCGGACGCGATCACTATTGCATGCCATACAAAAGATAGCCTTGGCGGCTTTTTTCTGTGTATGCAATAGCAGTTGCGTCCGGAAACGCTGTGAAATTGCGAGTAGCTGAGAGGCCATTGGACAAAAATACTTACATACCGAGAAGACCTTCACATGAATGCTCAATGAGGAACATACATCATGATAACTACAACATCTATAGCTATCCTTGCGCTTCCGTTACATATAAACATACGTGGCTGCAAGAATTCCGTAGAACTTGATGGGCCAGAGAGTGAACCCAATTATTGAGCGTGGAGTTCTGCATCTGAACATGTACGCGCGTTGGCCTTGATTACTTAGAAGTAAGACATTTGTTTGCTTGCCTATAACTGGGGAGTTAATCTCCAGGCAGGGTTAATTTGTGGCCCAAGTGCATTTCGAAATCTCCGATACGAGGCCTAATACGAGGCCTAATACGAGGCCTAATACGAGGCCCAATCCAGCACTGCAGATATCGTGAGAGTCCAGAGTGTTAGTAAATTAATACATAAACCCGTAAGGACCCACAACCAACATCTCCATACGCATTCCGCTACTCGCCATAAACATGGACGCAATATTAACTCCCAACTTGGGACTCGTTCTCCTAATATCACCCTTCCTCTTTCTCATTGCCGTCGGCATCCGTAATCGCTACTTTCACCCCCTATCCTGCTTTCCAGGACCATTTTTAGCCAGCACCGGTCCCCTTTATTCGATATGGGCGAGCTCCACTGGCAAAGAACATGAGATCTTGGCACGCCTGCACCAGAAGTACGGACCGATAGTGCGATACCAGTCTGATGTGCTTCAATTCGCGGAGGCGGCCATGGTGCCCGTCATATACAATCGCTACGCAAACAAGACCGAGTTTAACCGCATAAACCTGCCCGGACAGGTACCGGGTACAGCGGGGTTGATCGAGCATAAGGAGCATTCGGATCGTCGCAAGAAGGTTGCGGGCATGTATAGCATGATGGCGGCGAAACAGGTGGAGGATATAGTGGATGCGAGAATTATGGAGTTCAAGAGCAGGGTGAGGGAGAAATATGTAGGTGTAGGGAGGAAACTGGATTTCGCGAGGTGGACACAGTAAGACCTACCTCTGATTCGATGCGTAATACGCATATATAGTAGAGTGTTGTACTGACAGAACGGTAGATATTTTGCATATGATTGTTAGTAACCTTGGCCCAAGATTAATTCAGTAGGCACCGATTATGGGGGGAGTACTGCACTTGCTTACCAGCAAAAGAACCAGAAAATGCAGTTGCTCAGGGATAGGGTAATTTGTGTGGAGTGGCGCCGTTCTCTCATACAAATGATACCTGTTTCCGTCGCTTGCGTTTTCTGGTTCTTTTCTGGTAAGCAAGTAGTTGGTAGTTAATTGTGTATATGCTTATACGGCAGCACAGTGATCAGCGAAGTAGCGTTTGGCAAGCCATTCGGGTTCATGGCCTCCAACTCAGACGTGCATAATCTCATTTCCTCAGCACACAACGGCTTAAAGGTCCTGATTACCCTTGCCAGATCCGATTGGATCAAAACAGCAATACGACACCCGTTCATAGTGAAATATTTCACACCAGCTATGGGCAAAGAGACAGGAATTGGGCGGTTACTTGAAGAGCGGGACATGCTTCTTACAGAGAGACTCAATGAACAATCAAAGGGGCTCCATACCGGGAAACGAGTAGATTTGATGCAGCAGTAAGCTTCAAAACCCATCGCACCAAAAAAATGGAGGGAGAAACGATCATACTAATAACAATTACATAGCCTCCTGGATACCCAGAACACCGCCGCGCCCCTTACCCTCAATGAAATCAAAGCCGAGCTTCTCGTGGTCATGTTTGCTGGCTCCGATACTACCGCCGCCACCCTCCGCGGGATCCTCCTCAATCTCCTCCACACACCTGGCTGCTACGAAACGCTCATCTCTGAGATCGATGCCTATATTGCCACACGCCCACCCTTCTCGGTGATCTCTTACGACGATGCCCTCACCCTCCCTTACCTCACCGCCTGCATCAAAGAATCCATGCGCTTCTCTCCTGCCACACCCTCCGTCATACCTCGACACCCGTCTAAGGGCGGCCTCACGCTTTCCGATGGCCGCTATATCCCCGAGTCCACGAAGATGACCGTCAACTCCCGCGTCTGTCAGCGGGACCCCAAGGTGTATGGCGAGGATGCGGATGTGTACAATCCGCAGCGGTGGTTGAGAGGTGAGGGCAAGGTGCGAGAAATGGAGCGCCATGATATCCATTTTGGCTCGGGCTCGAGAGTGTGTCTCGGGAAGAATATTGCATATCTGGAACTGTGGAAAATGACGTTTGAGTTTTTCCGCACGTTTAAACCGACGATTGTGGAGCCAGAGAAAATGAAAATTAGGAATATCGGACTGTTGGTACACGAGAACCTATATGTGCAACTTGAGGAAAGGGCATAGGGTGTTCATGCTATGTCGAGATTATGATGGGATGGCTACAGGATACGATATAGCCAGATGGTTATTTATTTTATTGATTTTGAGCTATAATAAGATTGTTAACTATGGATTTCACTGTTCTTTAGTTTTATAATAAAATTATTGTATTCGGATATCTCTATCGTTTACTGAGTAATTTCGAATTTCCTCAGGGGTTTTCGTTGGTTTGTTAATATACTTCCTCTTCAATTTCATACATGCAGTGCAATAAATATCATTGACTCTCGTAACCCTAACCCACCAACAGTGCTATCTCCGCTGCTTTCAGGATTGGTGTTGTGGCGATTTGTGGCTCACGCAAAAAAGCTAACCCAAAGAAGTATGTAGTGGTGTATGCTACTTAACGTTAGATCTTTGTCAATCACGGCACCATTGTGAGCCTAATATATTGTGATTACCGGGAATAGACGAGGAGATGCCGTTTCGTAGAGTAGATCTCTCTCAGCGCGAGGCGGGGAAAACCACATACTCGGCCCCTCACCCAGCCTCTGAACGGGAACCCCACCAGTATAAAGTAATCTATTGTAGCTATCACACGACCCCCGAGGATTCTGCATAGGAAACCATCATGATATCGGCAGCGGCGCCATTCCCAGGAACTATTGGCACATAGCAGGATCTCAAAGATGCGCCCTTCTCACTTGAGAATGCTGCAGCTAGCACTATTGACCTTCAGTTCATACCATGAGGGTGCAAGTCCTGCCGATACTTTGACATGCCTCTGAATCAATGTCCGCTGGCTCCTAGCTCGCTTGGAATCTCTCATTGCTCATCTTTTCCCGCTGATGTCGATCGAAGAGCTAGAGGCGTTGATGGCGAGGAGGGGTCCGTTATGAATATTGGTATGTCATTTTGGGTTAAGTCCTCTTTTGGGGGATCCCTGTCAATGCTTGACAGCCAATGAGAGATGGAGGCCACCGCTTGGCAGAGCTTGACAGCGGGCCGTTTCGAAACCTCATCCAGGTGGGCAGGCTGCCTGAATTATTATCTAGTACATGTACTTCGCGGGTAGGGGTAAGTGAGAAGACACCTGGCTGTGGAGGCGGTGCAAGAGGCTTGCCAAGGCCGCCGAGACTCGGTTGGCATCAGAGTTTTCTTCGGGGTGGGTCAGGCTATCACAGTTCAAGTTATCCACAGTACGGGTCAGTCAACCATGAAGAAAAAGGGTACCCGGGAAGATGAGCCAGAACGCAAGCGGAAGGAAACTACAAGAGACCAGCGGTTACAGGTAGTTACGCTGCGGGACCATTCTAAACCACAGATGTCATGGACCGCTATTGGTAGGGAGGTAAGTACTAGTACTATTCTATTCCCGGTATAGGATTTGAATCTAAACCAATATAAGTTAGGATTGGACCGTAGATTGTGTCAAGGGATCTATCGCCGAGTAAAGATTAATGGTACACTTTCAGACAGAAAGCGTACCGGGCGCCCGCCACTATTTGACCTTCAAGAAAAAGAGCGGCTGCTTCAGTTCGTTACGCAAAATCGGGTTACGCGACGTCTGTCATGGGATCAAATCCATGACTATGTGGGCTACAGTTGCTCTGGAGACCTCATTCGGAGTACATTGTCATCGATGGGCTATCACAAACGCATCCCTAGACAGAAGTTTGGCATACGCCCATACAATGCAATACGCCGTGTAGAATGGTGCCAACAACATCTAGATTGGACCTATGACGACTGGGTTCGGGTGCTTTGGTGTGATGAATCATGGTTTTCAACAGTCGGATTCCACCATAGGTCTCTCGTTATTAGGAATTCAAAAGAAGTAGGTCATCCAGATTGTTTAGATACTAGAGAAAAATCAGGCCGTAAAGGAATTATGGTTTGGGGTGCGTTTTGTGGGTTAACAAGGTCAGAACTAGTTTTTGTACCTTCAAACGTCTCACTGGACTCTACTAGGTACATAAACTATGTTTTAGAACCTCATCTTATACCTTTTTGGCATCAATGTTGTGAGACTTATGGTTGGGTACGTGTAGTAGAAGATAATGCGCCTGGTCATAAAGGATTTTCTAATTCTTATCGGGAGAGGAATGAAGTAGATAAGATAGATTGGCCACCTCAATCGCCAGATTTAAATCTGATTGAGATGGTTTGGAGTATTATGGAATGTGAACTAGGAGAGACATGGGGTAGGATTGAGGATTTAGAGTTGATGAGAAATGCTCTTAAAGTTGTTTGGAATAGTATTACGGGGGATACTTTAGATAGATTAGTCAAAAGTATGCCAGAGAGGTTACAGGCCGTGATTGATGCTAAAGGCGGGCCTACAATGTATTGAATATATTATTCGAAAAATTAGGCACAAGTCTCGGCGCTGTTCTCACAGCCATTTGCACCGCCTCCACCGCCAGGTGTCTTCTCACTTACCCCTACCCGCGAAGTACGTACTCTAGTTACTCTAGATCTGTGAACCTCACACCCGGACCATCGAGCTCGACAGTTTACACTCGCGAACAAAAATGCCCCCGATTCTCCCCACAGGCGCCTATCTTATCTACAACCGAGAATCCGGGATGGTGCTCCATGCAGAAAACGATGCGGGCAATCCAGAGAATTCTATCACACTTAAGGCTCGCGACGAAAGTAGATATTATGAGCAGCAGATTTGGTGGATAGAGCGCTGCCCGGAATGCGATAATTTTGATACCGACCCTATATATCAGATCACAAACACGGCTAGTAATAGGTGTTTATCGATGGATAGAGGCGATCCATCGCTATCCCAGACTTTTGGTGAGAAGCAGGAACAGTGGAGTTTGCAAGTAGAGGGGCAAGAAAAATATAGAGATACGGGGTCGGTGAATATTCTTTTACAGATCTATTCCTTCTTTGTATCTACTAAGACCTTAAGTAAAGGGTACTATCGGCGAAGCTATATCAAACGAATTATGAAGGTTGTTTTGGCAATCGGTATCTAACTGTTGAATTCGAATCCACGCCGTTGTAAGTTAAATGACGTCTGGGAACCTTACGAATATAACATGGAGTTTAAAATTAAAGGAAATAATTATAACAGCACTGTATATATCGTCACTTTCGTCAACTGCAACTCACCCCTCGAGTACAACAAAACCCTAAGCTGGGAGTTCATAGCGCCAAACACCAGATTTCCAGCCGGTTGGTTCGAAATTGGGAATGTCCTTGAAGACAGGATCCTAAGCCAAACATATATCACTTCGCATCCCGTACTTGTCAAGAGTCCGGAGTTCGACAGCGGATTGAGACTTCCAATGTATCGCGAGAGGTGGGCAACTCAGTGGAAGCTTTACCGGTTCTCTGCTCATTCTAGCACCGAAACAAAGGAGAAAGACAAGGACCTATTATGGATTATAGAAAATCGACTTACAGGAGGAAGGTTGGGATGTCATGGTGGTTTCGACAAGCCTCCCTATGAGGACGGATCCATAACAGCATGGATTTTGGAGTTCCATGGGGGGGAAACATCTTGGAGGATAAAAAATCAAAAAACGTCAGCCTACCTAGAGCTGACGATATCAGTGAAATCGGAGCGTTCATACCATGATACTGTCACATATCCTGTTGTAGCCGCCAATTCCTTCTGTAGGAAGTACCCAGATGATGCGGGTATGAAATGGTGGTTTAGGTACGTCTCCTGCTCATATTTGTAAAACAGGATCAGTATCCGGGCCCATAATTAACCTTTCAGCAGAAATGTATATGACCACTCAGCCGAGTGATTCTTCATTATTACTCCGAAAGTTGGAAAGTAGCTGAATTGCAATTTCCTACGCTCTCATATCTCTCTGTATAGATATACGTTTGCGACTATGTGGTATAAATATCTCTGTATGTAGAGTAAACGTATATATCCGGTAGCTATTAGTAACTGCCCATCACTCTCATAACTTTCGCCTTGTGTTTTGGACAGTATTATCCAAGAGGAGGGGTAAGTGCGACTCAGTCCTTGAGTAAACTAGGGTTACTCAAAGCACAGTTCAATTAGGGGTATTGATTTGACGTGAATTCAACAGTGGAACAGTACTAATTTCACTCACAAGCCACGAATCCGGCGGCCGTTCGGAAGCCCGCTCCGTAGTGGCAGGGGGCATGCGGCTCTGAGGGAGTAGAGTTAAGGAGATGACGCCTTATATAGCATAGGAGTGTGAGAATAAGATTTGCCCTAAAGCTGCAAACATATATCGCTAGAATCATGTTAAGTTCAGTGGTCAGCGGGTCCCAGCCATCATATTCCTCAAGACGTCTAATAGCGGTTATTATTTTTTGTTGCTCATGGTTGCTTGACGAAGGAATTCACCTATTGTAATAATACGAGAAACAATCATGTAGGAATGCCTAAATTTGTAGAAGAGATAAATGTATATATCTAGATTGACAGCTAGTAAGGTTGATTCAGGCCACGTGACAGCAAGATTAACGCAAAAAGGAAAAATCATGTTTGTGACGTAGCGTACCAACCTTTCCCCGCAGATTTGTACGTAGAACTAGAAGTCATGATCAACTCACGCTTAGTGAATTGAGCGGTTTATATAGAATATCATGACGAGGTGGCTTTGTGGCTAGTGCACTGGTGGAGTTGTCTCACAGATGTAGAGAGCGTGTCATCCGTCTGAGGTTTGTTTGATCGACCTGCAGCTGGTGGAAGCTGGGCCGCACGTAAGACCGGTACCAGTTACACTGACTCCAACATGATGCCTGACATTGGATCTTTACTTACCCGCTCGACCCCTCACGCTCTTATGCACCGAGGCTACCGCACCACTTCTTCTAGATTGGGAATCTGATGCCCGATTGCAGTTGTGAAAGGTGACCTTGGTACCTAGAATACTCGGTGTGGTCCAACAACTCGCAATGATTACCGGACAGTACTATTTTGCCATATTAAACTAACGCGATTCACTTCAACAGAGATCAACAGCTGTGATAATCTGCAATTAACCAAGCCGGTCGTATGTTTATCCGGGGCACAGCTGCAGAAATACATCATAGTACATGTACTCTGCGGTATTCAAGATCACAAGTATTCGTAGATCCCCGAGAGATACTCGAGAGTAGAAATGGACACATCCCATCAAGGTGCGGCTTATGTTCCATCTGTCCCACAGATCGGAAACCGGCTAACCATCCAATCCAGTAGCGAGAAGTCAAAGCTGCTCTCTGCACGCCACGGTTGCACTCCCAGGGTTCGGCCGGACACTCGCGTTCACCCGACCCCGGACGGTATGACAAATCCTGCACAAGCCCGTGGAGGGGGTCGTTCCATGCGACGCTCCCCGTTGTTATCTCTTGGCTGCCCTCCAAGGCAATCATCACCAGTCCTTATGTAACTAGGGCCTAGAGGAGGTGAAGTACTCCAGGTACATGTATGTACCAAGGGTACCTTACCTGCTCTGACTTGTCCCACCTCTCTCCCTCTTCATACGCTCTCCTCCCACTCTTCCACGGTTGCTGCCGTTTGTTATAATAACTCATAACAGCCCACCCAGAAGCTAGAAAGAATCTCAAATAAAGGAAGAAAGCATAAATACCACAATGGCTCACTCACGCCTCTTCGCAATGGCTTCAGCCACCACTACTATGTCGACCTCAGAATCTGTCCCCGAAAACGCGCCTATGGACCTATCACACCACTTTAACGCTACCAGTCGCTCGCGAAACTCAAATGCCATGAAGAACTTATACAAGTACTTCAATACTCCCGGCATGACAAATCTTGCTGGAGGTATGTCTCCTTGCTCCAAGCGAGTATCTTCACGCCTGCTAATGGTTGTTGCTTAGGTCTTCCATACCCCGAGTATTTCCCTTTCGATACACTTGAAGCTAAGATTGCACCCCCAACCCGCTTCATTGCCGAGTCAGCAGCGAAGTACCATTCGCTGCCACCAAAACCCTCAAGTTCCATCTTCTCCCTCTTCTCCTCCAAACCAGCACCCACAGAACTATCCGAAGTTTCAAAAACGGAACACTTCTCAATACCCAAATTCTCCCTTGGGCACACCCGTCTCGATATTGCCACTGCCCTGCAATACAGCCTTGCCAATGGCCTTGCGCCACTCACAGATTTCATCAAGGATTTCGCGCTAAATCATCTTCATGGGGGCAAAATCCCATACGCGAGTCCAGAGATTGTCCTGACATGCGGGAACACGGATGGTCTCAGCAAGGCCCTCTCACTACTAGCAGAGAGAGGCGACAACATGCTCGTCGAGGAATACACCTACCCTGGCGGCCTGCAGACTGCCGAGCCACTCGGTGTTGGTATAATTCCTGTAGCAGTCGACTCCCAAGGCATGCTTGCTCGTGGAAAGGGCGGTCTTCGTGATGTCCTGGAAAACTGGAACGAATGGGAGCAGGGCAAGCGACCACACATGATGTACACCGTTACAGTCGGCCAGAACCCTACCGGTGGTACCCTTTCCCTCCAAAGACGCAAGGACATCTATAAGCTTTGCGAGAAATACGATATCATCATCATCGAAGACGATCCGTACTGGTATCTCCAGTATACCAGCTCCTCGCACCCCCCATCTTCTGCCCCTTTCAAGGGCCCAGATGGTAAATACTCCTTCATGGAGGCGATGACACCCAGCTACATCACCATTGATAAAAGTGGTCGTGTCATCCGTCTCGATACCTTCTCCAAGACAGTCGCCCCTGGCTGTAGGCTCGGTTGGATCACCGCGCAGCCGGCATTTGTTGAACGCATCACGCGCATCAGCGAGGCATCAACTCAAGCACCGTCCGGGTTCTCCCAGGCAATGGTCTTTGAGCTGTTAAGCACATGGGGTATGGATGGGTGGATCAAGTGGCTCGAGAATCTCCGACGCCTTTATGAGGAGCGCATGGTAATGATGCGCGAAGCGTTAGAGAAGCACTCCAACGCGGTTCTCCATTTTATCGAAGGGGACTCTATCGTCGTGAAGAAGACCCGTGTATATGAATTCGAATCCCCCGACGGAGGCATGTTCATCTGGGTGCGAGTCCTCATCGAGTCACATCCAGCCTACACCGAGTATACATCAACCCTCGGCCACAGCAAGCTCGATATGATGACGAATCTGTGGACATATATTGCCGAAACGCAAATGTCGATGCCATGTCCGGGCTGGACATTTGCGCCAAACGCGGAGATCCGCGAAGGAAAGTCTGCCGAGAGGATGCGATTCTGCTTTGCTGCCATCAATGAAAATCAAATTCGGGAGGCAACAGAGAGATGGGGTAAGGGACTACAGGACTTTTGGGGAATGGGGGCAAAGGACATTGATGATTGGGGAAAGAGGCCAGAGAGTGCGAGGGGAGGGAAGGAGGGGATTGTGCCTCTTGGGTGGACAGGAGGGATGTTGGGGGGTGGGTGCTAGCAAAGAACATGTGGGGGTTTTTACATTATTATTATGGTGTTATTGTAATTATTTCTAAAAGTGAGGGTCACATGTATTTTTTATTCCTTTTTATGTTGAATAATATAAAAATCTTTATGAATCCATCATTGATTGGTGAAACATAATTTGAGAGAATATGGTGCCAATATCTAAAATCCGTGATCACTACGGGTTAGCCATGCACCTGATATATGCATGAAGGGACATCTGCTTACTTACCATAGAGAGTAACGTAAATCGACGAAAGGGTTCTGCTATCTTTCCGCATGATGATTTCGCTGCCTTGTATGTACCCAGGGAATTCATATGTGAATACACATCAACTTAAGTCTCTATCTCGTTGCGCAAGAATCAGACCACGTAGGGTGGGTTGTAGAGGAAGAGGTGGCTTTAAAGGGTTGAAGTGATGTTGACGATGTGTATGCAGGCACCCGTCTGTGCACGTGGGTCTTGGGGCGGGGCTGGGGTTCACGATCGACATGCAGGACGCAGTGGAACAAGGCCAGTAGCTATCATTGACACTGCTACTCTAGGAGCAATTTAAAACGTTGCACTTCACGACCTCTAAATTAAACATGTTCCAGCGAAACAACCAGCCACAACATGTATTTGATGCTACAAGAATGCACTTACTAAGGGCGAGCGTCGATCAACAACGATGGCTATAAAAGCAAACGAGTTGGGCCATCTACTTTGTTAGACAGATCTGTGGGTTGACGTGACGCGGGTGCTTCGAATGGATCGGGATATCCTCAACCATTGCCACGCGTATCAAAAAGTCAGAAACCGCTCCAAACACCATGTGTTTGGTTTCCACTATAGCTATCTGACCCTTGCCTAGAATTATACCTATGCGTGTCTAGAGAAATTCCCGCAGGTTATAGAAGGGACTCTCAAACCGGAATCAAAAACAAAGAGCCTTTGGAAGGTGTTCCGGGGGAGGGGGGAAGACGTCTATGGTACATACACGTACACGTCGAGTGGTATCTTGACGTATGATAGCAAGGAGGACGCACGGCCATTGGCCCTGCAACCCACAATAAGACAAATTCGGGCAACCATATGATAATCCGGCCTATTGGCCAATTGGGTCAGGTTCTTCGCAACCAACACCGGCATATAAAAAGCAGTCACAAAACCGACCTCTTGCAAAGTTGCTGAGTGCAAAGATATCCTTGTTGTCAACTTCGTTTATGACTTCGTGACACCTGATCGAACTGGAAAAAACTGAGAAAAACCTAGTAGCACACATGTACAGGAATGAAAGACCTTCATATACAATCTGCTCCGGGGGAAAAGCGATGAACAGTAAGGCAGTCGATTGGGGAGCGATAGAAGAGTGGATCCTCATGTAGTCATGCGTCTTCTGATGAACAATGGAGCATGATAACTGATACAAGCTCCGGGTCAGCCTTTAACTGTTCTAAATTTGAAGGAGAAACTCTAGGATCAAGAAAACTAATAACATTTATTGCTGATGAGCTTGGGAAATGAAGCCTTATTTGACCGCGACTGGGTTAGGCAGTCTACAAGCACAAGTAACAATTTCGATTCATGTCATGGTTGAGTAGTAGCATCTAAATAATATTGGGCTTCCCTTTTGGCCTCTGCACGCGCTTGCATATTCCAAATCCTTTTATCAGATATCGAGTCGAAGATAAATTATAGCCTTGCATTGAAAGCCATCCCGTGGATATTTCTGAAAGTTTGTAGGCGTTCAAATGTGGTCTGTAGACCCCCCCCCCAGAGGGTGTCTACAGATCCACTCACCTGGCAGTCTAGCTGCTTACAACTCTCATACTTCAAATGACCAAAACAACACAACAACATCTTCTAAAGATTCCAAAAAAAAACTGGCGCTTCACTATTAGCAACTGGATATATATATAGGTATCATGTTTATAAGCCTTATTCATTCTCCACTGCAGCTATCGAATAGGGAAGCGTTATGTGCTCTAGTCTTGTTTTACAGAATTGATGTGGTGAAAGGCTTCAGGTTTGAACACCTTCAGAATATCCACGGGATGGTTTCCATTGCAAGGCTATAATTCATCTAGTTCGAGGCTTCCATATAAATAAATAGCCACCAAGAAACCTAGGCCTCAACTCGCCAACCAAGTAGCCTCGCTCTTTCTAAAGCAAGAAGGCGGTATTACGACTGCATGTACTTCTAGAAACCGGTGTTCAACTACTTTAATATATGCGTGCAACATCAATTTTTCACGTAGTTATATGTTCCTACATGTTCTCCCGAACTTTCTACACGCACTCGTACGTTATCTTCATACAAGATTTCATTATCCTTAAGAGAAAGCCCCAGATTAATACCTGTATGCATGTATAGTCCTATAAATAAATGTTTGCAGTGGTCCCCAATCGCGGGGGAAGCATCTGCCGACCCTACCATACTCGTAGATCAAACTCTTAATAGGATGATCATGAGCCAATGATTTCGAAGATCATTAAGCTCTAAACGAATCATATCGAAGCACTTCAGGCGAGACTTGGCAATCTAATCAAGCTTCGGATAATTTAATTACCCTGACCCTCGATTCGAAAAGAGAAAAAAGGACATTGATATAAAGTTCATGTAACCCACCCCGCTGACATGACATGAGAGTCGCAATGCGGGTTATAAGTAAGCATAAGTAAGCGAGGAGCAGCAAGTTTCTTTCGACAACATCAGAGAAGGGTGACACAAAGATTCGATCGCATTGAAAACATCTCAGCCTTGTCAACTTTCTATTAAAAGCTGAAGAGTAGGGATTCGCCGTGGTAAAGAAAACAGCAACACCCGGAAGGCAGCATATGATGAGAGGCTAAGGGCATACAGGCGCATTGATATCCACAGGGTTAATTTATTCGGATCGTAATTAACTTGTCAACTGGCCTAGGCTTTGTTAAGCTTATATTGTTAAGACTCATTATACAAAAATCCGTCGTTGAGAGTCAAGCAAACTGGTACGTGGCCGAATCGACTTTCTAGGGATCAACCGTATTATGTAGCCTCGCGGTTATGGTATATAGACAGAGTTTCCTTTGGAGCCGAGTACGTACATTATCTTGGTGCTCGAATCGAAACATTTCTGGTGTAACAATATGCAATCATTCTGCATTAGTATCCATGATATCCTCGATATTAAATGCAGGCGTGAGGCAATTACCACAGCCCTCATTCAAATATTGAACAATTGATGCTTGTAGTGCTGGTGCACAAGTACATGCACATACAAAAAAATTGATGCTGCTAGCACACACGATACGATAGGCGTCATCATGGTGTGGGGCACAGTTTGCTTTATGCTCAGCGCTAATCTAGATCTTATATCTTTCATGACTGACGATCTTAAATTTAAATTTTAAGGTTTCTACTATCATAGTAACCCTGCAAACTATTTTTGAAAGGTGAACATGCGCCGATTTTGGCGTCTGACAATCGATAACCATCACTAATTGAGTGATTGGACGGATTCTGGAGCTCTCGCCGGTTGGTCTTTGCATCAACTTGAATGGACCAAGACCGATAACAAACCTCACACTTTGGCCCCTTGCTTTCAATAGTGTTTGGAGTAGAGTGGGGTATGGTTTTCAAACTTGCCTTCTGGTATACTGTCTGACTGCGCATGCCAAAACCTTATGCATTCCCCCCACTCAAGCGCATGGAGCTATGCATAGACCCAGAAAAGTATTTGCCTGCTTGTTAATAGTTATTCGCATGATCTAGAAGCTGAAAACATTCGGAAAGGTGGGTGAGAGGAAAATTAATAAAAAGAAATACTCTATATGCTTGAGCGGTGGGTAAGTGGCATAGATTGGCAAAAAGCTCTATATCTTTCCGTCAAATCTCGCCTTCCTTTCGAATCATCCCCACAAGCACGCAATAGTACTACTCTTCCAACAAATCATGTCTGATACCAAAAAGCTTGATGTACCCATCTCCGTTGAAGGCCTTTTAGCCCTCACATGGTCTCTTAACCTACTGGTGTTCGTCTTTATGGTGCTCCGCCTGTGGATGAATCGCCGCCAAAGTCTCAAAACCCCTTCTATTATTATTTCTGACTCGCTTCTCGTGGCATCTTTCATAATCGGCATTGCTGCAATTTCAACGGATGCGTGGAAGTATAATTTGGAACTGATGGGGAGAACGAGAGTGATTACTCCCGAGGAGAATAAAATAGCTTCCTTGGTATTCCACGCTTCCAATAGCCTATATATTTATTGTTCTGTACTAATATCATGGTGTTAGCTTTCTTTTATCTGTGGATATCTAGTATTTTCGGCGATGTGGTTATCGAAAGGAGCATGCGTGATCTATTACTACCACCTGTTCCCAAACCTATCTCCATACTTGAGGAAATACCTTTTCTTCGTCACCGCGTTCACCGCAGGAACATATGTCTTTGTGATATTTCTTCACAGCTCCTGGTGTCGTCCAATCTTCACAAACTGGTAGGTATCTCCTCATCGTATTCTCAAACCTCTCTAATCCTATTTCCGTAGGGATGGAACCTGCAACGCCACTGGCAATACCACCACCTTGCCACTCTGGAGTTTCCTCAACATCTTCACCGACATCTTCATTCTCATCCTCCCACTTTCCGTCCTCCATACCCTCCAACTCGGCAGACGTCAACTCGCTGGTCTTGTAGTCGTATTCTTCATTGGATCACTCTCCATCATTGCTGCGATCGCTCGCTTCGTCGACATCTACCCTAAGATACGCAAGGACCCGAATGCGCCCATTGTACATACGTATGAGCTGTGGGCGTGTGTCGAGATTACTATGGGCCAGCTAGTTGTCTGCTTACCTGCACTCAGAGCGTATCTCAGAAAAACAAGAGATAGAAAGAATGCTAGTCATTATCAGACAAGTTCGAGCTTAGGGAGATCAAAAGAGGCGATTTCGGCAAAGTCGAGTGTGATCCGGACGCCAGTCGGTGGGTCGGATGGAAGATATAGCGAGACAGAGCTGGTGAGGAGTGGGCGTGAAGAGTGTTAGTGTACCTGTTAGTGTGTTTTGTGTCTTTCTGGCGAGCGAGTGATGATACATCGATATATAAATGTAGCTAGCGTGAAGTTCTAAAGTGTAATCAGACACCTATTCTCCGGTAATAGACAGTAAAATGAGAATGCATCAAGTAAAAAGTCTCACCTTGATCCAAACATGTGTCTCCATCTGAATAAAGAAAAAGAGAAAAACTTTCCATCATCCAAATATGGTCCACAGAGCTTATCAATATGAGCTATACGAATCCTGTCAGAAGACTTACCCACAGCACCGGTAATAAATAATGCCGTCGACGTGACCCAGCGCACCACACTGAAACGGAAACTCCTACAGACGGCAACGGAATACAACAGCCCCACGCATCTAATCTAAGCCTTAGCAGGTCGCTTGCCGTAAGAGATGCCTAAATGGGAACCTTGGATATCCTGCTTCGTCGGGTATGGTTTAAAAGGCTTGTCTCTTTTGACCTCGTACTCAGTCCTAATTTCTGATCACAGAACCGTGTGACCTCTATACACAGTTATAGATGAGAATAAGGTGAATACTCTCTCTGCCTGAATATAGTTATCGCATGTTTGATTTCAAGAGAGGCGGCATAGTTACTGTTCAAATCCTTCTACTGCACTTCCAATAGGTTGCCATGTCTCTATATTAATATTCAAATCGAGTGATACTGTATGATGGGCATAGCTTTTTTTTTGTTTAATTCATTAATTGATAGTCACAGCCTGGCTATAGAGCCATTACTGGTCAATGCAGTATACGCCCGAATATCACTTCAGGGTTAAGCCGTGACAAAAAATTCAGACACCGCTTGCTCTATCTGAGTCATTATCGTGCGTCGAGGAGAGGGGATGGAAAGCCACGTAGCGTCTTATAAGAGCCCGACTTCGAGCGCCATTTAAATCTTCATGTGTTAAAGTCATAACTAGCGGCTGGGGACAAGCTTCATTTAACTCACCATAATTATCATGTATTCAGAGCTTTGCCAGGCGTAGCTCAGTTCCAGTTAGTTTTAGGGTAGAGATGTCTATCGTGGTTACTAACAGAAAGTTAAGGAACGTTGAATGATCTCTGCTAATTCTTTTAGAAGTAGCTTTGTGCGGCGCATCTATTCCTCGAGGCCTCTTACTGACGGTTGGATTCCTTCTGCAAGTGCAAACAAACGAATAGGATTGCGAGTGCATCATCATGATGCACTCGCAGTTTAAATGACGACTTGTAGTAGGAATTAATATCCGATCTGAAAGGTTTATGTTGAGTAAGAGGATAGATAAATGTAATGTATTTTTTTTCGAGGGGTACCAGTTGTTGTGGGGGACACAAACTCATTTTTTTTCCACATACACTAAGGAAGGGAGCTGGGCAATAAAACGCATTGGTCCGCCATTCACACCCCATCCCGCCGACACCCACCCGCTGATATCCACCCCACCCCGCCAACATCCACCACACCTCATCAACACGCCTCGTCAATACACCTCGTCAACACACTCCATCCCACCAAAACCACAATTCATCCTCTTACCACCTGGCCACTTCATCTTTGTTTGTGTCAAGTTTATTGTGCTTCATACATCCATCGCGCCCTCTGTACACATCTTTCGACGTAATGTTGCATCCTCCGACATGTAGCTATCGCAGACTCAACCCAAGTCGGGCCTTTACTCAAAAAGCTCCAACGAAGACGTTTTTTTTCGACAGGACTAAGTACCCAACTAGTGACAAAAGTTCCCTAGATGAAGAAACTAGCGATGCAATAACTGCCGAGGGAAATAACGATGACCCTCCGATATGGTGGCTTCGAGCTCAATCATCCTTTCCCTCGAACACAGTCATGGTCCAGCCCCAACTTCCTTCCCAGAGGGCACAATCTCAGTCCCCTCTTTTTCACAGGGTGATCAGTTCTGAGAACCCAGAAACCTGTACCATGGGCCAGTCGGGCAGTAGTGTAAGAGATGGGTGTGGTATTCCTCAAGCTCTCCCCACTTCTAGCACTTCCGCATATCCTCCCTCCACTACCTCTATAGCGCATGCTACCTGCGCTTCTTCCGCGCCTGCTCCTCCTGCATTTAACACGTCCGTAACTGCTACAAATCTTCCGGTAACATCAAACGGTGAAATGGAGCCCGCATGTCAGTTAGCTGTTAAAAAGGCTCCCGAGGAGAGTTTGCATCCTTTTGGGACGAAATTGAAGGACTATGGGCAACAGGATGTGTTGGAAGACAAGAGCGAGCATGAAAGTAATGGAGAAATTTCTGAATCAGGCTGGACAACTGCCTCTGGCGGAATGGCATTCTCGTTTTCATTTGTGGACGGAAAGCCCTTTGCTCAGCCAATTGTAAGTGCCTTGCTCAAAAAGGGATTGATTACTGTACCGTCTCTAATTGTGATCTTTGGTGGCTATAGTTCAACCCGAATGGTACTCCGGTCAAACCCTTCATTCCAATACATATGCGTCCGCCGGTCAAGAGTCTAAATACTATGGTGGGAAACAAGACTCCTTTAGTCAACAGCCGCACGAACGATTTGAAGAGTGTCGATAGCCAAGACATTATTAAACCTAAGAAAGCAGAAGCGGAGGTCGTCAAGAAGAGAGCCGAAACTCCTACCCAGAGCGTTCACAAGGTACACGATACAAGCACAAAGTCTAGTTCAGCATTGTCAGGAGCTGAGAGGCAACGCACATATTGCGAACTCTATAACGCTCATGTTGAGACAATGTTTGCTGGAATCTCGTCAAAATATCCGCAACCCACATCCGCCAGTGCGGCCAAGGAGGCCAGACAAGCCGAATTAGATGCCAAAAGAGCGACAGCAGCGGCAGAATATGCCTCATCTCCTAGATCTGTTAAGGTAGAGACCAAATCTCAAGTTTCGGCTTTTATGGCCAAGGTTCCTACGGGAAGGGACAATCAACAAAAAACATTTGAATCAGGTGATAATTATGGGATACCGCCAAACTGGGCAGCTTGTGAGCCAGATCCATCTACTCGACCTAATTCTACAAACGGATGGATTAATTGGAAGGTGAGTAATATCAACCCTGCTTCTCATATATAAAACTAATATTCGTGCTCTATTCAGCCAAAGCCTAAAAAAGGTCCTGCGTCGGCTCGTAGTGGACACATGACCATGTCAGAATATCAAGCTGCCATTGCATACAGACCTCAAGGTGTCGATCGTGACTATGAGGCAGCGAAGGAACGCGCCGCCGCAAAGCGCTTCAGTGGGCCTCAATACCAGTACTATAATGAGCCATCTCACAAGAAACGCCGGCCAAAAAATTCTCCGCGGAAAGCGCAACAACAAAAATCTTCACTACCTCCCATGTTTCCAGATATCCTTCCTTGGCGTGATGTGCCACCGCAGCCCCCTAATCCTACTGGTAAAAAGATGCCGAAGTTAGACTTTTGCGGTGAGCCGATAGAAAAGGGAAGAGGTTTCGATGGCACCATTAAGCATTGGGGTGTGCCAACAAAAAATCAAGACCATGTCCCATTCCTCGAAGTAAGGCTCTGTATACCTCTCGTATCCCGATCGTGACTAATTACTATATCATCCAGATTAATGCGATTGCATCTGAATACACTACAGACTGTGACAAAGACACGGATGACCCGACTAGAAAGGTATGTTACGAGGTTTTTAATCATACCTTTAAACTTGAACAATTTTTAAATATTACAAACAGTCTGTGCGGCGCTTTCCGCCACCAAAGTCTTGTTCAGTGAGCAAATACCCTACATCTGCTCAGATTAGAGACAACGTGGGTATTGAAGAACCCCTCAATACATAATGGCATACTAAATTATTTATTATATTTATAGTACAATCAAGATAATACTACAACGAGTCTTAAGAATGAGCAGGAAATGGCGGAGGCGTTGGAGTCGCCTGCTCCTCTTCCTCGCCTGTTGGACAGTTTTTTCGAAAAGAATCCATTTACCCTTCGCGAACGGATTGGAACCTTCATCAATTCTCTAAACCCAGATTTCCCAGATCCTCCAGATATGCCGTACGAAAGGCATGGTGCTAAACCTGTGGCAACCTGTGTTAAGAGAAGGCAGCCTTCAGACGAGCAAGATGCAAAGGAGATCATCATTGACTGTGTGGAGGATGAACTTGAGAAGCCCCGCCGCGAACCTCACATGGAGCCGATCAAGGGGCGCGCCGATATGGAATGGTATAGAACTCACGATGGATGCTGGTCTCAGAGATTCCCATTACCAAAGAAGGCCCTTCCCCCTCTACCTCCCAACGAGCCTGCCAATGATTGGTAGTGTTCCATGCCAATATCAGAATTCTGGGTATTGGTATGCCGTCAGTAGGTAACTATCTGGAGCCGGAAACTTGTACAGAGTGTAACGCAGCAAGTTAGTTATTACTTCTTGGAAAGTTTAGGACGGCGTTATGTCATGGGGCCTGGTTTTCTTCCGTGGCAAACATTGTAACATGCTCTATAGTACTAGCCTAGAGTGTATTACTGATATTATGAATTTTAAATAAAGATAAGAATTAAAGTCACCCTGTATTTAGTTAAGAAGCCAAAGATAATTTGAGGTTGCACTGAATATTGAGTTATTTTAACGTATCCTTACACTGGTTTTATCACACCCTCCGGTTCAACGCCTCTATTCTTGCCGCCAGTCTCCGACCCCAAAACTTTTAACTGATCTACCCATGCGCCCCTCACTGTCTCTTCTACACTCGATTGATTCTACGCCCCAAAAGCTTAGAGTCCTAAGGAGTAGATAAAGAACAGGTCGGCGAACACATATTGACTTTGCATAACTGATTTTATCCATAGACAGAAAAAAACTCATCAGCAACTTGTTCAGTTTTCGGCACCAGCCAAAGTCTCTAGTGTACCATTTCCTCCAACCAATACCAACCGAACCACCAGCCTCAATACACCCTCTGATAGTAATGGCATGCCACAGAAAAGCTGAAGGAACTTTTCAAGAGGAATGAGATTACTATCCTACTACTTGCCTTGTGTAAAAGTCTCTTGTTTCTACATAAAATTGCACTGTAACTGAAGAATGATCTGGGTTTCTGAGCTCATCATATGTGGAAGGTAAGAGATGCTGAGGAAAGCCAGATTGTTTCTATGCCAGTAAATAATGAAAGTAAGTTTGTAATTTCGCTTGGCTGTAATCTCGCGTTGAGATCTTGGACATATTGTTTTGATATCGCGTAAATGGCCATGTAAGGATCAATTCCTTGAGGCCTCTTGGAAATGTGAGTGTGATTTCTACTTTCTTCAAAATAGCTTGCATCTATTGCATGTGATTCATGTCACCTATCTGTTTGGGCAAGGGGAATTTATGGGGGTTTTCGGTGTTTTTTTTTTTTTTCACAGTTCATAGAGCCGTTTCAGTGGTTCTTGCAGGAGATACCTTGGGTGTAAAATATCATTTGGACCAGCGGGACCGAGAATAATATTGGTTGGGAGATGATCAAGCGGAATAAAGAAGGAGAAAAGGTGACTTTCTCTAGCATTGGACCTCAATAGGGAATGAATTAAACAAAAAAAAAAAATAAAATAAAATAAAATAAAATAAAATAAAATAAAATGACCTCAATAGAGACTACGCTCATGCACCTAGTAACAACACGCATAAACATATCGAGTGATAGTCTATGACGCAATGTCACATTTGAGACACGCATAACGGGTATTAGGCCGGTGTAACAGGCCGGGGCCGGAGATTGTAGTCGATCAATCGGTGAATTCGTGCGACTCGATTCTTCAGAGGTAAGAAAAAGGTGGATGGTTGTGGTGCGCTCATAATTCTAATGCTGCGCCACCACCATGCCGCAGACCGGAACCCTTCCCCATACATGTGGACTAAGCTCAATAGAAAAGTTCTGTTAACCGTAAACAGTGACCAATTGACTTTGAAATCTGTATAGCGGATGAAAATGACAGGCCATAGCCTCACGCACGATAGCTATAGCCTACCAGATAAAAATCACAAGCTTAGCTAGTTGTTGCTCCTTCAAACCCGATGAGATCATTGGTGCTAGTACTAAGGAAAGGTAAATACTCGATCGTCAACCCAAAAACAAACAAACCCGTCAATTGGACATGACAGGGTTTCAGTTTTGGACTTTACCCGGTTGCTGCACTGAGTTAAAGTATGAGGATCTAGATGTCTGAGTCTGGAGACACGTGATGCCCTAACGCGTCGAAAAATCGAGGGGCCGCGTCAGAACTAGCGAATCGGCACCGTTCCTGAGAATGGCAGGGTAGGTAGATGTGGGTACATGTAGGTACATGTAGGTACATGTAGGTACAAGCTCCCTTGAACCCTAGCTCGCGAGCTCTACATGTAGCTATCAGCTCGACAGCAGCTATCAGCTAGACAGCAGCTATCAGCTAGACAGCAGCTCATCCATTGTGAAGAAGTCAAGTCGTCCCAGACAAGCCAGGGGTAGGGTGGGTGTCCGGTGGTTTCAAGTAGGCTGTGAAGGGCGATCCGATAGATGGTATCGGTGTCCTTGCGCTTGGTATGCAGATTTAAGTCACAACATCTTAAACACAGCCGCAGTAGCAATACCTGCCTACATGTACTCTACCTCAGTCAGTAACCCCAAGCTTGCTTGCCTGACTGACTCACCAACGCCTGGACTGAACGCACGCAAACAGTTAACTATCGCCCACGACCCCCGCATCATCATCAAACCCCAGATTTACCACCATATACCATCTACAAGCAGCATCATCCACCTCCCACCCAATGTGCTACTTCCTCAGCGTCCGATACTCGCGCTGTAACCACCGCATCGTCCTCGTCGCACAAACTCCTCCCTATTCCTGCACCGACAACTGCGCGGCACCCACCTCACAGAGCTCCGACGAGGTCCAGCACTCGCGCTCAAACCGCACACTCTGTCCCTCCTGCTACGCTGCCCGCTACCCCACGCGCACGATCCACCCGCCGATACTCCGCGAGCCCGCTCCGGAGGTCATCACCTTCATCAGTCCTGTCGTGACAGGGGAATACGACGGCGACGAAGTTACGCTCGACCGCTTCCGTAAGCAGCGGAGGGAGCATAGAGCGCTGCAAGCTCGCAAGGGGCGCACTCAGTTGGAGGCTGTGGGGGTTACGGAGCAGGCGATACTGAACAGCGGGTGGCTGGCGGCCAAGAGGAAGAGGAGGGTGTATGAGGAGGATGATTCCGACAATGAGGAGGATACACGCAACTTCGACCAGGTCCTGAGGGGCCTCAGGGGGATTCACGACGGGGAACATGACGTGGAGAGAGAGCGCGGTGGAAGGATACGATGGGTTGAGAGGTTCTTTGCTGGGGAACCGGATTACGATGAGGATGATGAGGATGAGGAGGACGAGGAGGAGGAGCAGGCTGAGGGGGAGTTTAAGGATATCGCAGTGTTTGAGAGCTTGCCTGCAGGCCTGTCCCAGAGCAGTGCTAATTGTGATGTCGATTTCGATGGTTTGGAGGCAGGAACTCAATCGGGAGGTCGTGCTGGAATTAACCTTGCCCCAGTGTCCTCCGTGACCACCAGTCGCCGTAATTCTGTATGATTTAATTGGATACCCATTTTCTAGTCTTTTCGGTGCAAGGGGGTCATGTTCTTCGTTTTCTTCTTCTTTTACTCTATTCTTTTTTAACTTCTTCTATATCCTTTATATTTTGTTTCAACGGTTTGGGTAATATCATTTTTAGACAATGCAGAATCCCGGTCCTATTGGATCCAGGTGCTATTCTTCCCTTCTCTTCCAACGTGTTAAATTTAAAATTGGTGTACCGCGCACTATAAGCTAGTGGGGCCTTACGACAAACGAATTAGCCAAAAAAAGATATTTATTCCAGCAACGGCCAAAACGTATACATATATCCAAACCTCCAGCCAATTGCGGAGGACAGAAAACTTATTAGTATATGTACTCATTTACAACCCCCATCTTCCACCACCACCACGCCCACCGAAAACAACAATGTGCCGAGACAACCCGCTCGCCGTCCGTTATCGTGGCTGCGGCCACACAATCATGCTGATCGTCGGGACCAGGCCTGATTGCGCGGGCCACTGCTATACCGACCAAGTCTTCCGCTACGTTCACCCGCTCGTCCCCAGAACCTGGGCAAACTCAAGCCGCCGTCTCTGCCCCTCCTGCCCCTCCTGCCACTCCGATACTCCTCAGCTGCCGGTGCTCCGCAGGCCCGGCCCCGAGCACAGAGTGGTCGCCACGCCGTTTGAGGAGGGGGTGTATGCGTATGATAGCTGCCTGCGGAGATGGCGGAGTGAGAGGCTTCACCATATGGCGGATCAGGAAAGGAGGGGGCGGTGGGGTCTGGAGGACGGGACCTTGGAGGAAATATTGAGGCATGTGCGGTGGATGTTGGAGGATAGGAGGAAGCATAGGGTGTATCGTGAGGAGTCTGAGGTGCTGGAAAGCTAGGTGGTGTATTGGTACAAAGACTGATTTGTCGCTCCCAATAGCCTGTAAACATTGGAGCAAGGAAATAGTTACTTGCCCGATAATCAATGGAAGAAGTAAATTCAGCCGTCAGATATCATTTCTTTCGTCTAGTGATTTGAAAATTTCTTTTCTTCGGCGGGTCTTTGCTTGCTGTTCATGTAGCTAGAGTGCTTTGTGATATATGCATATCAAAAATTCGATATCTCTCAAACCATATTAGTTAGCTGCGAGATGATTCAACTTGTTTATATATGGATTACATTTGACACGCCCTGTGAGCTGCCCTGAATTCTTTTATTTCTTTGTCTTTTAGTGAAAATCCCCAGCTGGGCACTTTTCTTCCATACGATAAGACTATTTGCTATCAAAGGGGGGCTTTCATCCCCACAACCACATATGCACGACAATCACTCAGCACAACCTTCTTCTTCCTCTTCTTCCCCGTCCAACTCACCTTTCCCCCAATCGTCGCAATAACAAACGAAAGATGAATCCCCTCAGATCAAACAAAAGAATGTCTGGGCACTTTGCACCCACCACTCCTCAGGCAGCAAAACCGCCCACTCCCTCTTCTCCTCAGATAGCGACCCCCGCTATCGACGACGACGTCGCCGCCCCGCCAGAGATCCTCTACTCTGTCATGGGTACTAGCAACCCTCCATCCCTATCCGGCTCAATTGCACCTGACGCCCCCGAGACTCGCAAGGAGGAGCACGACCGCAACATCAGGAGTATCAACGATGAGATATTAGCCCTCCAGCAAAGCGTTGACCACAAGCTGGAGCTGATCCGCCACCTCATCGCCTCCCGCGAAGTTGCCATCGCGCACGAAGTCGAGCTCAGCCGTATCGACCAGGACTACGCGGACGAGGAGGGAAGGAAGAAGGTCCTTCAGCGTGTTGAATCGTTTACCGGGGGTAATAAGAGCAAGGAGAAGGAGGAAAAGAGCATGGATGCGGGGTCTGGAAAGCAGAAGAAAAAGTTGATCAGCTACGCAAAGAGGGGCACTGTCAAGAGGGGCCCGGTCGTGAAGGAGGGCCAGCCGACCGCTGTAAGTTTGCACTAGGAATGACATTTTTGTGTGCTTGGCGGGATTTGGTAGTTAACGACATTAGTGATAGAATCGTCGTTTGAGCGCGTTGGTTGCTGGAGGAGAATAATGGGAATATCTCTTGTATTGCTAAATTCTAGCTATCTTGAGTACTAAAATCAAGGAAGGGTGTCTTTTTAACTCACACGTGTTTATATTGGCTTAGCCTTGAACATGAGTGATGTTTCGTGTCTGGATTTAGATAGAGATGATCGAAACGATGGGGCTGGAGGTATATGTAGCATCACCAGTCTTAAAACAAGGCTCATATAGATCGAATGAAAGATGTGAAAGATCAGTCGATATAAGATCAATCGTGAAGAAGAATAATGGAATCTCAACACTACACGGATGTATGCCCTCCTATCGGAGCAGAACAGGAACAGGTGTTCAAATTATGTAATCGACTAGCTTAGAAGTAGAAGAATAATAGCTTTGGGTATAAATATCCTTACTTACGCATCTGGCGGGAAGCTGTAGTACGCTCTTTGGTATTGTTTGGCCAAGACAGAAATCCTTCCAATATACCTACACGCATGTACGTACGCATACAATCAAGAAAGCCACATAATAAATCCCGAGTATGTAGTGCTTCTTAAGAAGCAACTAACGCCTTCTTTCTCCTTGCTTCCTCTCCTCCCAAAATTCATCAATCTTCATATCATGCACTCACACCTCCGGATCCTAAATATCCGTTGGATGAACTATATTCAACATCTTCGGAAAAGATCCATATCTCGAGTAATAAGTTTTGGGCACTCATGATGTTCCAGATATCAACCCCTGCGGGTTCAAAACTGCATGTATACGTATCCTCTCAACCGGTAAGCAAGACCCCGCACATGTACTTACTTACAGCTGTTTTCATAATATTAGGCCCAGCTGAATAACATATCACATAGAACGACTCTTGCAAAGCTAAGCAAGGCTACTCCATTACGCAACTCGAGATACCCGTTGAGGTATCTTAATTTCAACTTTCGGCAGGATCGCCTAATGAAGCTATGGGAATTACCTAGAGAGGTAATAGCCTGAAGATTCGCACTATATGTTACGACGCTCGCCTGGGCCTAATATTATGCAAACAGCTGTAATACATGTACTCGCTCCTTGCTATCCCCCTTTCTTTTAACTTATACAGGCCTCGCCACACACAGCTCCACAGGTACTATACCAGCATTGAATAATTGGTCCTGCCTATCGCCCGGTAGCTAGCTGATCGATACGTGAACTGATGTGAAGCTACATGTAGTTGGTACCCTCTACTTTCAACGAAAAATCGAAGCCGTGTGTCTTATGAAGGCCGGAGCTAAGTGAAGTATTGATTGTTCTAACTTGATAAAGAACCCTGAGATTTATTAGATTTAATTACTGGTGAGTAATGATGTGAACTGCAAATGAGTGTTGCCTCGGATAAACTCGTCCAGTATCCCTCCACTTGACCTCCGCGGCGGTTCCCTTTAGAGTAGACTCAAAGTTCAGATCTATTACCTCGATTTAAATTAGTTACTGTTACACAGTGACGGAGTCTCTGCAGACTGGCGCATATAGTACGTGTACCTGCCTTCGGACGTTGAGGCTCATCGTGACTGGTCAGCGAACCAAAGAGGACCGCTAGCTACATTACAATAATGGCGCTACTATTGCTACTATTAGAACAGTCCAATGAAACCAAAGAGCGTTTTTGTACAACCTAGACTGCATATAATCAAGCTACGTCGACCCTGACCCTGACACAACAGGTGCAGACGCCATAATGCAGGCCAGAAATCTCAAACAACTATCCCTTGCATCACGTGGAATAATTTCAAGAACACGCGACGTGAATCTCCTTGAGTCTCCTTGTCCCACATTCACAATGCAAACAATGTCACGCGTATACTCCTCCATTATCTCAGGATATAATCTGGAATATGTGTTGAATATCAAGGTCAGTCACACTGGGTGTATAATCTACGACGACTCCACGATATTTGTTATGTTCATTATCATCAATTAGCATTACCTTTAGCTCATTACATACATACTCATACACACTATTCATATATATATCTGTAACAAAGGAAACATTCGGTACAGCTGTCACCGCAATAAACAATCGCTATGCGGCCATTAAAACCTCCTTCCAAACTATGGAATGTCAAAATACGAACGCCAGCCAACAAACGAAAAACCAGATCAGAACCAAATCCAAAACTCCAACCCGAAAATGGACCCCAATTAATTAAAAGCCACTGGCGGAGGATACGCTACACACCAGACGCGTTAGCCACACCCTTATCTCGACCAAGATGTCGATTACTCACCGATCCCACTCTCCACATCCTCCCTTAACCCAAAGTCGAACGGCGCATCCACTAACTGCACCTCTCTTGATTGCACCTCTCTTGGTTGCACCTCTCTGTGTTGCACCTCTCTCTGCTGCACCTCTCTCTGCTGCACCTCTCTCTGCCGCACCTCTGGTAGCTCCTCTTGTACAGGATTTGGCGGCGTCCTCCTCATCTTTGCCAAGATCCACTTCATAAACTGCCCCACCGGCGGCTTTGGGTAAACCTTTAACACTGCGGCGACTGCCGCGAGAAGAAACGATAGTACTAAGCTCCCGCATAGGAATGAGATGACAATTGTTTCGGCGTTTGGAGGTTGTTTTTGAGGCTGCGTCGTCGGAGGCATCGGTGGTGCATTTTAGTACAGCGCAACTTCTTCTTATGCACGGGAATTGAGGAGGTAGATATAAAATGGAATTAAGTTGAGGTCCGCGGCTAACCTAAGCTAACCTAACCACCGACGCCGTTCGTTCGATGATGATGAAGACGAAGAACAATAAACTTGAACTTGGCCACAAGGGAGAGTTGTTGTCGTGGGGTTTTTAATCTGGGCGTGGAATGAGGTACATGAGGGGGAAAGCTAAGGGGGAAAAAGCAAGTTCCAAGACATAGCTCTTCTCCAAGGGGCAAGGATTTGAGACATATACCACGCGCGCGCTGAAGGGGACCGAGACCATGACCCAGATATCCGGACTTAAGGTTCCCGCGCTAAAGGGGGATCAGTGTGTAGATCTAGATGTTGGTACCTTTTTCCAGTTTATGCTCCGGTGGGGTGTGTGCGGGCACTGAATGCTAGAGGGTCGAGTGATGGTGGGTGAAAATGTAACTCGTTGTAATAAGGTAAGAATCACTGATACCATGGTTGTATTCGTTTCAATTCTTCAATTCTGACGTACAGGATATATCGATAGACTCTGCATGAAATCCATAGTCCTACGAGTTTCATACCCTGTCCCAAAACCACTGAATTACTGTCTAGTACTACATTTATACAATAGGAGATAATTTTTGGTCCAACGCTTCACCCATGCCCTACCCCGCCTACAAGTACATACAATAGCGCCGCCACATATATATAGCAGAAAAAAAAACCCATAAACACAAAAAACAAAAAGAAACCGCAAATGATAGGTATATATCAAAAGTCCATCCCAGAAGAAAACAAGGCAACTGACTCAGATCTATCTGGTCGCCGAAATAGTTGTCGTATGACTCCCCTTATGGCCTCCGCCCATCCTACTCGGCCCTCCCCCCCTGCCAAGCTCCACATCCACCTCTCCCTTCTCAATCGAGAAAGAGAACCTCTGCTCAATCTCCAACACGCCCTCTTCAACACCTTTATTGATCCTCTCCTCGCTCCCCGCAAAGCTCGTGGTATCCCTCGTATTACCAGGCTTCTTTCTCGACAACATACTCAGCGGCTCGCCGTCCGAGTGGGCGTACTTCTGGCCGCTACTACGGTCCGCAAATTTGCCGAGATTGAAGAGGCGCCGGAAGAGCGGCCAAAGCATCGGTAGGTTGGATACGTAGATCGCAGTTGACGACTCACGAATGTACCACAGCATGTAGATTGTCGTGAAGGGATTCGAGAAGTTGTAATATTTATTTAGACATGCTGCAAGGATCTGTAGTGATCTACCGTCAGGATACCGTGCGGGCCGGAAGGGGGGGTGGGGGCCGAGGTCGGGAGGACTTACGACAAAGACACCGCAGGAGAAGATGCCGACGAGGATTATCTTCCTGCTCGTTGCAATGATTCGTTAGTTGGGGGTCCGAGAGAAAAGGGGGTATAGGGGGCCGGGGCACTTTTTGAGTTCGACTTTGGCCTTCAAGAGAAGGGGAATGCCGACGGCGAGCATCATAAGATCGGAGGTGATGTTGAAGGTTGCTTGCGTGATTGAGTAGTGTTGGTATGTTGCGCATTGCTCTATGTTTAGAGTCCGGGTCCGTGGTTAGCATGTTTTTTAATTTCCGCTGGGGGCCAATGATGGTTAGGAGATAACCGAACGAATGGGAGGAAAGTTTGGCCGAATCAACAAGCTCAAAGGACCACCAAACAACAGCCAAGAAAAGGTACTCAAGTACAAGGCGGAAAAAAACAAATAAACTTACCCATCGGCACCGGCAACATCCAGTACCCCTTAAAAGGCCTACAACTCAAAAACCACGCGAGCTCGACAGCCACGAATCCTATCACAATATACGCTGCGATCGCCTTGATCACAATCTGCATATTGAGCCTGCTCGTAAGTCGATGATACATCAGTATCATACACCCCTTGATCCCCCAAGTCACAATCAACATCGCTTGCTCGAGCAGAATCACAATCTTGCTTCCGTATATTCGCAGCTCGATGTCATCCGGTGTCAGGGTTTCGAGCTCTCCCGGGAGAAGCAAGTTGGTGGCGGTGCGGCCAGAGATATTGATACCAATCATGAGGATCGTATACATGAACTGGACGGAACGGAGAAGAGAGATGTTAGTGGCCTTTGCACTCATATTTTTAGAAAGGATAGTGCAAAATGAAAAACAAGGGAGGGAGAAAAACATACACCATTGAAAACCATCAACCAGTCCTCTGGCTGCAACTCACGGAAGGCCCCAAGCACGAGTCGGCGGGAATATCTATTCTGGTTTATGAGCAACGTACTAGGGCGAAGATAATAATAAAAACCACAATGTTGGATGGAGAATACAAACATTCGGCCGGCAATGAGCAGTATCCCAATGGAGTAGAATATCCACGATTCGACCGTGAGCTGCTGGGGCGTGGGGGATTGGAGCGCCATTGGTGCTGCTGCTGCTGAATATTGGTTTGCTCTATTATTTGATCAATTCATAAGTCAGTACCACATATCAAGACAACGTTGTTTGCAGACATATATGTTCTGCACATATGATATGTGTGCAGATCAATCGCGGAAGTATACATGTATATATGCTCACCTTCAACTTCACAACCACAGACCAGACACACCAACCACCATCCGACCAGGGAGCGGGAGACAGGTACACTTTATTCAATAACCCCCCAACCTAATTAATATCACGCTCATCCTACTCTCTGGGCTGGCTAGGTGCGGCAGTTCCCCCCCCCACTAATGACCAGGGCAGGGCAAAGCAACACCAAGGCTTTCGTTCTCGTCTCGCACTTCACCCCGCTCTGATTCCCAAAGGGAAGGCAAGCAGGCCTTGGGCCATTAGGGCCAAACAGCGTTATCCCTACCTTGGAGCATCATCTCATGCCCACAGGCAAAAAATGGAAACTGATCTGATGAGTAGCGAGACCAAGAGGCCACTAGAGTAACTATTTTGTTCTAGCTAGCTGCGGAGGATATCTTGAATAGAGTGTGTAGAGTATGGAAAGTGGTTTGAGCTTCCGGAAAATAATGGGCAGCCTGGCCCCAGGGTCTGTGGTAGAGCTCTCGGCTCTGGTAGACACGGTACCGGGGATTTTTTTTCTTCGCCTTGGATATCATTTCTTTTTTTCTCTTTCTTTCTTTTTCTTTTCTTTCCTGCTTCTGGGTGGCCCTGCGTCACTGGGTCGAAGATTTTCTTCTTTCCTACTTTCTACTCCATTGAAAATGCTTTTTCCCTTTTCCCTTTTCCTTTTCCTTCTTGCCGGTCCGGGGTTGCACTGGCTCCTTACGGATCCCAATCCCAATCCCGATCCATATTACATGGTATTAACCCCCGCCTCGCCCATGGCAACCAACCAACCAACCAAGCAACCCGAAATCCCGGGTCCAGATTATCGCTGGCCCCGGGAAGTGTGCGTAAATCATCGCAAGGGAGATACGTAATAAACTCGCGTGGGATGAAGAGATGCGCACTCTACTCTCTTTGGCACGCATGCCAGTCGGCGTGGGGACCGAGGCGGGGTGGTGATGGTGATGTTGATTAATCAACTCAACTGCTGCATGTGCGATACTTTTACCACAGAACTGGACCTATTGGATGGGATGAATTATGGGATGGGATGGCAAGAGGTTCATCTGATTAATTCTGACGGTGGCTTTTCGGACGCGTCATTTACGAGAAGAGGACTTCAAATTACGGGTTTCGCACAGAGTGCAGTGGAATATGTAGTCAACTCGGTTCGATTGGGCTGTCGTTCGTTAAAAGTTTACCTGTTCGACAAGTAGGTAAGTTTCTTTTCACCCTCTCCCTGAAGAAGATCTAAATACCCATATCCCATGTAGGGGGACCACGATGTTCCTTTTTTCCACCCAGCTGCTGTTGCTCTAGAGTAGGTACCGGACGGGTAGGAGTTCGCCTATGTACCGAGTCTACTCTAGCTGTGGGAATTAGTAGCTAGCGCGGCAAGGGCACACACTGCTACTCACCCACTACTAACTTGAAACTAACGAATTGAACCGCACTTCGCTACTTGTGGTTGGTTGTAACGATTCTTTTTCTACAATTGGACGGCCACTAAGCTAACAGGTACATATTTTAGTCTGCGATGGATATGGATATGGAATCTACAATTCGCATTCGTACTCTAACCACCCCCGATCCCCAATCTGGGATGTAAATAAACTCGGCTCATGCTCATCGATCGTGAACCTGGTATACTCCACTCTCTCTATGTACTCTACATATGCACATCTTACAGTCGAGTAGAGGTAGGCATACCAGGTCTCCCCTTCTTCACATCCTGGCCCTGGTCTGGACTCTGCAGTGCAGTGCATGACATCCACCTTCTGTATTGTACCTGCTGAGGGCCCGCCGCCGCCGTACTCTGCCTACTTTACTGCACTCTGCCCACCTTATTTACATGCAGATGGAAGGGATGGAGGAGAGGAGAGGGGGCAGTTACATAACAGTAACAGTTCTCTAACATACCATCCCGTACTTTTGCGAAAGGAAAAATACTTGTTTCTTTTGACGACTAACGGTGGCGCTGGGCATCTCCGTCTACTCTGCACACGGGGGGTGGTTAGTATTAGTTGAATGGCAAATTCAGTTAGCTGATAATATAATAACGGCTATCATATTATATCGTGCCTCCCGCACTCTACCCTCCCGCCCACAGACAGATATGTGGTTCGTTAGTTAGGTAGTTAATAGGCAGGTAAGTGGAGAGGTAGTTAGGCAGACATGTAGGCAGGAAAGTAGGTATTCTCACCGCCCAATTCTTCACTGCCATAAAACCCTCCCACCACCTGCATCCCTCTTCTAGCATCCCCAAACCCTCCTCCCTACCTACCACTTATCTCCTCCCTACCTCTGCCACCTTCTCCCTACAACCTTCTCCCTACAATTCCCACACTACAGTACTGGGAATACAAAACATGCCGATAGAAGAAAAACCCACCCCCGCATCCACTGTGATGTCGGTGGAGGACCGCGATGCGCTCAAGCTCGAGACAGCGCTGGGCCACAAGCAGCAGATGCAGCGCAACTTTGGGCTGCTGTCGCTGACGAGTTTGGGGATCGTTGTTGCGAAGTGAGTTTTTTCTGTCTACCCTAGTTATAATTGTGAGGATTATGGGGATTTTGGTTGTGGGGTGTGAGGAATTGGTTGCTGATATAGGCGGCGAATTATAGTGCATGGAGCTTAACAGGCGGCACCATCGTCATCGCAATCTTCAACGGCGGCCCCATGGCCGTCCTGTACGGGCTGTAAGTCGCCGCACCTCCACCTCACCGCACACCCCCAGCTAACCCCCCCCCTCCCCCCCCGCCCCCAGAATCCTAGTAACCTTCTTCTACACACTCATCTCCCTCTCCCTCTCGGAACTAATCTCCTCCATCCCCTCCTCCGGCGGCGTCTACCACATCGCCACCATCACCGGTGGCCCGCGCTACGGCCGCATCCTTGGCTTCTACACCGGCCTACTAAACATCAGCGGGTGGCTGCTCTCGGCGGCGTCCATCTCCTCCACGCTCGGCAACGAGCTCGTGGCACTCTGGAACCTCACACACCCCGCCGCGGAGTGGAAGGCGTGGCACGTGTTTATAGCCTTCCAGCTAGTAAATTGGAGCTGCTGTGCCATCGTCATAACTTGTCATAAGAGGCTGCCGGCGATTAATACGGCGGCCCTTTGGCTGAGTATGGGCGGCCTGGTGGTGACGGTGTTGACGCTGGTGATCATGCCGAGAGGCAGATATGCGAGTAGTGACAGCGTGTGGAGGACCTATGAGGACCGCACTGGCTGGAATAACGACGGAATCTGCTTCATTCTCGGCCTTATCAATGCTGCCTTTGCAGTCGGGACCCCGGACTCTCTCTCGCATCTCTCTGAAGAGATCCCAAACCCGGAGCGCCTCGTGCCCCGCGGTATCTTACTGCAGCTGGCAACCTCGTTCACCACAGCTTTCATATACCTCGTGGCGCTGTTCTACAGCATCAACGACCTGGAGGCCGTCCTGGGGTCCACCAGCCGTTTCCCGACGGCGGAGATCTACAGACAGGCAACAGGAAGTACCTCCGGCGCGGTGGGCCTGACGGTGGTACTATTTCTCGCTACCTTTCCTACGCTTATTGGAACGCTGATTACGGGCGGGCGTACCCTCTGGTCCCTCGCGCGCGACGGCGCCGTGCCCGGCGGCTCCTTCTTCGCCGCCGTCAGCCCCCGCTTCGGCGGGCCTGTCCGCGCCACAATCGCTGTGAGCGCATGCGCCAGCGTGTTGAGCATCGTCTACATCTTCAGCACCACCGCCTTCAGCGCGCTGATCACGAGCTACATAGTACTCTCCTCACTTAGCTACGCCGGCGCGATCGGTGGTCACGTCGCCACAGGTCGGAAGGCGGTGGTGCCGGGGCCGTTTTGGCTCGGCAGGTGGGGGTGGGCGGTGAACTTGGGGAGTCTGGCGTGGATTAGCGTTATGGTTGTGTTTTTCTGCTGGCCGTTTGTGAAGCCGGTGACGAAGGCGAATATGAATTGGACGAGTGTTATTGTGACCGGATTGGCCGTGGCGATAACCGGCTGGTGGTTGTGGGGCGCGAGGGGCGTGTATAAGGGGCCCAGGTACTTTAGGGAGGCGGCGGAGAAGTTGAACGATGGGACGGAGGAATGATCGTTTGGTCGGTTTTTTGGGTGGTAGGGGGCCCGGGTGGCTTTGTTTTAATCTTTAACAGTAGTGGATACCTGCCTGTTTTTTATAGGTGATACATAGGTGTATTTTGTAATTTTAGTCTCTAAAGCTTTGAGCGCCGGTAATAAAATAAAGAAATAAGAAACAATCATTCCGGTCCGCGCAATCTGGGTATTCCTGTCAGTGCAATCATTTCCAGCAGTAACAGCAACAACTGCCCACCCCACCAAACTACCAACAAACCCCACAAACGGTATTAACTTATCTGGCGCACAATCTGATGCTTAGTATTTAGAAGCCGTACTTGTCGCGGATTTCAAGAAATAATTTGCTTGTCGTTGTGTGGGCAGGTTGGCAAATTGGTTTTACGGCAAGACATAACAGCGACGTGGTTGTAATCATGTAAACATATGTGCTACTCTGGAAGCCCGATAAGTTACCCATGTACCCTAAGTTCTCTACCGGGGTAGTATTTTTCACCACGTTAAAATGGTGCCTTGTATTTGTTTTCAGAGGTGATATTTGTGTAGCAAAGCAACGAACCGAGAGCGTAGAGAATGTGATGAGTAGGAACGAAGGGGAGAGAGCGAAAGCTCTCGCTTTATAGTTACAGTTTAGAGGCCAGACTACCTCTAATACAAGCGTACAGATAGTATGGAAAACTACATAAAGAAATGTATTGTTAACAGCATCGGCCACCGCTGCACACTGACCACAATCAACAGTATTATGAGGGATGCTTTTATGGCAACCACCTTCATGATCTCTATCCCTTACAGGAGTATGGTTCAAAGACCAAGAACATCAAAACAACGCTTACGAGCTTATCAACTTTGCCGATTTATTCGTGCAGGGGAAAAAAGCTGCATATACCCATCCGAATTTGTCTAATATCCAGTGGGGAATCTTGGCTTAGAACACATATAGGGTAGAAGTTCAATTACCAAGGGGAACAAGAAAATATTAATTTAATAGCGGCCGGAGACTACCAGATCAGCGCCGGACGAACCGATTATTCAAAAACACTAGACCCAACTCCGCCAAACACCGCCCGGCGCACCAGCTGCTTTTCCTCCCCGCTGCTTGCGCGCCCCAACCGCCATCGCGCTCCACACCTCCTCGAACCTCGCCGTCGCCCCAAAAATGCCGCCCTCCGTCCTAACCATCTCCACCGCCGCCTGATGCAACTCCGGCACACTCGCACCACACGCATCCTCAACCAACACACACTCAAAGCCGCGGTCCGCCGCCTCCCTCATCGTCGAATGCACACACACATCCGTCGTCACCCCGACGATCACCAAGTTCCGCACGCCGGCCACCTTCAGTAGCAGCTCAAAGTCTGTATACGTGAACGCGCTCTTTCCCGGCTTATCCACCACTGGCTCCCCAAAGCGCGGCTGAAGCTCGTCGATGATGGCGTGGCCCTCCTCGCCGCGGATGAGCAGGCGCCCCATGGGGCCGATGTCGCCGATGCCGAGCTGGCTGGGGTTGTTGCGGCTGCGGGCGAGCTCGCGCGCGGGGAGGTCAGAGAGGTCCGGGCGATGACCTTCGCGCGTGTGGAAGATGTGGTAGGAGTAGTCGCGGGCGAGGCCAAGTAGGGCGGCGATCTTGGGGATGATGGTGGTGGTGGGGGCGAGCGAGTAGCCTTGGGAGGAGAGGTAGCCGCCGGGGGTGCAGACTAGGGGTGGGGGAGGTTAGTGGGGTCTTGGCGGGCGGGGGGGCGGGGGGCGGGGGGACGGACAGTCTTTTTGCATATCGATTATGACGAGGGCGGTGGTGAGTGGGGAGAGGGAGCTGTCGTGCGGCCAGGCGTAGGGCTGCGCGGTGGTGATTTGTGCCATTGTCTTTGATCTCGTTATGTGGTGAATACTGTGTTTTCAGACGACTTTCTGAGATCTTACGCCGGAGTGTGTCTATGGTTTTGAAGTCTTCTACTGCGAAAACATTGTACTCCTGCGCTAGGAGGGGGAAAAAGATCCATTCCTGATCATCAACCCCGTCCCTACATCCCGATTTGCATCTGATCCAGGCTACGAATTGCATATGCATGTATGCGGGGCATCCTGTACTCGGGGCAGGTAAAAAGTACCGGACAATGCAGGTTTTTGGTTCACCAATGGGTGTGCGTGGTAGGCGTGAGCTACTGCAAAAAACCCCAGAGACAAAACTTGCATTGTCCGGTACTTTTTACCTGCCCCGAGTAGTCTCGCGGGCTCTTTTTGTTCCGAGAATGTTCTTTCCGGCTGAATTGCGAATTCTGAACTGTTCCAAATAGGTAAAAGAATCCTCCGATAAGATTCAGAGTAGAACGCCTCCAGGTTTGGATTCGATATTCCCTCAGCGCTAGAACGGGAAAAGAAGGCAGGGAATAATAATGCTTGTCATCACTCCCCAGTCTTGATACCGGGCTTGGTACAATTTTCTCCGTCTGGCGCACAGATGTTGCGGTGTTGAGGTTTCGCTTTGATGGTTAGCTCGGAGGCAGGCAACATCATATGTGTGGTTAGGGGTCGATAATTAGTAAAGGTGGTTGGCTGTAGTGGCGCCTCAGACTAACCTGCTCTAACAATTGCTGATTAGTAGGCGCTTTTTGGTTGCTAGTAGAGACTAGTGGTGGAAATGATTCGTCGTCACCTATCCAAAACTCCAGATGCAGGTGCAAGATCAAGCTAAGAGACACAAAGGAGTTATTCGCTAATCTAAGGTAGGTACGATACTCTATATAAAGATATAATACTTATCGTGAAGAAACTTGCGAATCTAGATCAGACTAAGAATTCAACCAGCAATTCAGCCGAAACGTACCTCGAAACTCTGCACGCATGCAGGTACCGGTAGAGTATCTTACTGCCTGCAGACTCTAGAAACCCCTTTTTCCGCGGGGAACATAACGAAAAGGTATAGCTACTCTCGAGAGAGTGAAAAACTAGCTGTTGGGTTTCAACTCGAATTTCAAATTGCTTGCAAAGACGTGTGGCTGTCTCTCTTCACGATGGTTACAGGGGTGTTGAACCTCGGCGCATAGAACATCCCACGATGGTTATGTAAGGACATATCTGCACTCCGCTCTAACTACATTTCCCCCCACTTTTAGGGGAAACGTATTGATCTGAGGTATTTTCTCGCAGAGATAAGATTATCTAAAGACCAGCCCTCCAGCCGCCAGATCTAAGCTAATTCTAAGTGGCATAGTAGGAATTCATATATCTGAGGTTATTTATGCGGTCCTGATTGAATTATATTTTTATGCCTCTGCCGTGTTCTCGGGTTCGAGCCTGTGCGACCAGGAACCGAGCTGGCGGTATATGCGGGTGTGAGGGTATATTTGTTTTCTGATATCTCTACACTAAGCATAGAGCCGCAACTTGATAGGACGGATGTCAGAAACTTAGCCAAACAACTTGCCGGTACTATTATTGCTGACGTATCGATATATGCGCCAGCGAGTCCATATGATTTATTTTTTCTTCGGTTCATGGGACAAGTGCTGGTCCAAAGTGCAGAGTAAAGTTTTGTCGCAAGTGGCCAAATGTATCACTTGAGACTCGTGTTGAACAGGTTTGGAGTCTGTATCAATCCCAATCCCATGATTCACCACCTGCGCAGCATGTTGCGCATTTGTCACTCCATGGGGCGCGGGGGGCGACATATTCGTCATATGTAAGAAGAGAATTTGAGCACATACACGCAGAACCTGCACTTGAATCTCGATGAGGCAATCCGTACGCCTATTGCGCGAGCGTGATTGGTTTTCTCCATGATGAGAATTTTCGGTTTCCTTTCTTTTGAGCGCATGCCGGGGAAGGCCGAAGGAAAAGAAAAAGAATCTGTACCTGCGCTGATGGATGCAGGGATAATGTCTCAGTCGCGGGCGAGTCTTTCAGCTGAGATGTTTTGATGCCTGCATGTAGTTGACTTGAGGGAAGAGGTTCTGGGCTCCGGCCGCGACGGGACTAATCATTCGGCTACAGGACCTGTACCGCGCCGTACCGTCCTTCCCGGAGCAGCTGCAGTAAGCGATGGATGACGGCCCGCCGCCGAGAATTCTTTTGCGATGTCTGAAATTAATACAATCTATTAAGTATCGACGGCCGGAATAATAAAAGATATCGCCGCCACTGTCACTGGCGATGGAAGTATCCAACTGTAACCCCCACAGGCATGTAGAGGAATGTGGAAATGAACAATCCAGGGTGATGATATGAGCTCGTAGGCAGCACAGCCAATGAATGGGTTGAGGTAGAGCAGGTCGTCAAGTGCTGTAGGCGAGCCAATTGAGTAACCTTCCAATAACCTTCCACGCCGGTAAGGGGTATAGCCATGCACGTGTGCATAAAACAAACAACCGAGTGATATATCATGTTCCGATGACCGGAAGGGCCTCCGCTCATGCTCAGCGGCCCAAGATCCGTCAAGTTTAAACGGTGATTTGGAAGGCCTTGAGCTCAAGCTCAACGTGAACAGGAGGTAAGTTGCACTCTTGACGGGGGCCCGGAAAGGTACAGACTGGTGGTAGTGGGGGGGATCGCTGGCCGGAGCCGTACTCTCCCGTTAGCAACACCATAGGTCGTTTCTACCCACCTTCCATTCCATCACTTACCTTTCAAGCCACAATCCACTTCAATCTACACTGCTCGCTACTGGTGAGGGCATCTCGTTTTGCCGCAGTCGAGTAAAGGTAACTGGGTCGATGTAATGGGAAACGGAAATCGGGTGTGTGTGGTAATCCCATAACTACATGTACGACTCGAACCCAGGTCAGAGATTACTAGGCAGAGATACCAGGTAAGGTACGTGATACGTGGTAAGAGAACACTTTAGTATAATGGTAATTAGAGAAGACGGTGTAGTTAATTCGAGGCGAGGACACTACCCTCTCTTCCCGAATCATCACTTCATAATGGTTGGTTGCATCGCTCAACCACGTCTGAAAAACCGAGGTTCGGGGATAGGATTCGCCAGCTGGGATATGCATAAATCTATCAAGCTACAGTTATCTAACTTGTTCCCAGGCTTTGATGCTGCAACAAATTTGGGTGCTACTCTTACAACACAGGGTGTAAGAGGTTAATGTCAAGACAGTGCACGTGTACTAGTAAAACTCTGTTTCCATAAATTTACATCACAGCAAACAATGACTCCATTATAACCCCCCAAACACGTTCATTTCAAACACTTGAATCTAACTAACCCTAACTAATAACATTCCGCTCGACTCGGTAGTAGGTGCTGTACTCTTGGGTCTATTTACTGCTTGGCTCGTATTCAGATTAATTCTGACGGTTGGGACAGTGCGCCCCCCGGGGGGGGGGGGGGGGGGTGCAGTTGGTTGAACTAGGCCAGCTTTCTTGAATATTAGGATTAGGGACAGGATTACGGATTCGATCAATTAATATCAGCAAAGATGTTTTTATTCGCCTTTCTCCTCCTCATAACAAATAGACTCCTTCGGTTAAGTGGAGTTTTCCATATATAGTAACTGTGCCCAAATGCTTAGGTTTCAAAAGGCCACGGCCTTTTGCTACTATTAATATCTGGTAGACATAATATTCTAAGGGTAAGGGCGAAGTATACTGGTATTCAAAAGGTTCGCTCGCTCCCAAACCCTATCTGCCCATCTACTCTAACGTGCTGTGCGTGCGGGCACGTGTGCGGCCTCGCTCGGCCATCAGATGCAGACGACGTCAAGAGTCAAAGGTGATCCAAACCCCCCTCTCTTCCTCTCCGACACTCTAGCTTGTCTAACACCCGCATCCAAGATCCAGACCTCGCCAAAACCTTCACGCGGAGATGAGGCCCCCGCGCCCCGTGCCAGCTAGATCTGTCTCAGACACGGCTTCACCTACGTGGCTTAGGGGGCGAGACCCGCGTCGGACAGCGGTTCGGAGATATGTTGTCACTGCTTTGGCCACTTCCGCGCACTAGTGTCAGGTGGTCCGAGTGATGATACATGACGTCACGCGCGCACGCATCTACACATAAACCGCCCTCAATGTACTTCACCTCCTTCGCGAGACAAGCAACCATGCATATGCCCTACAAAGTCTTACAACGAGCGGAATGGGAGAAACCTATAATCCCTCTGGTACTCCCTAAACTACCGGACGGGTGGACATATGCACTCGGTACAGTACTCTCTTGTACTTGGCCCCGGGATTCGCTAATAGGGCCTGATGTTAGTACCGGTAGATCTAGAAGACACCTTCCAGCAACTATTCTGGTGCTATACTTGTGTTTACGGGTATAAGGGTCAAGGCGGCAGTAAGCTAATTACCCAGGAAGAGTTCGAAAAACGGACTCGGAAGGTTAAAATCGCGATGTTTGAAGAAACTGAAAGGCATTCAAGAGAGCGGATGAAGAAACAGCTGAAGCTGGAGGGAGGTGCATCGAAAAAAGGCGTTTCAAAAAAAGTAGTCCGGAAGGCGGGGGCATCGAAGAGAGGAGAGCCCAAGGACGGGGAACTGAAGGAAGGGGCGCCCGAAGACGGGGCCGAGAAGGGAGGGGCGAGTGAGAAGATTGAATCAAAGGAATTGGGCCGTCTCTTCTGCCGGATACAATGAAAGTCCAGTCAGCATAGTAGGGGCTTGTAGATATAGTGATTTGATGAACGGGTTTGCATAGAACGCCGCCCGATTTACATGCGGTGAGAATAACACAATATAAAGTTGGTTATTTCCACACAAAGTGTTTTTTTGACATTGCTACCGACATCATCGGCAAGCAGCCTTGATAGTAGGGGAAGGATTAATTTTGAAATATCCGATATAGCGCAAAGTATTGTCTGAAGTTGAATGGTAATGGCTGTGATAACTGAGGCGCGGTCTGCTAGCACTATGAGCTGTGCATCGTTCTTCCGAGTGTAAAGTGTATTTGAACCTGTACCGGCGATATAAACAAAAATGAACTGAATGATGGATGAAGAAAGTACTCCTGAAATCACATGTATCTGTAGCTATAGGGTGATGACCGAAGAAGACAGATAAAACACATTTGGGGACAGGCGTCTGCTTACCCCATCGAAAACGCAAGACTGGGCGGCCATACCAAAGGTGACAAGTACGCAAGATGGTGTAGCAGAAACCCGAACCACAATGGCCACACTTTCATCATAAGAAATTCCCATCGAAAAAGAATATCACCCCATTCTTCACCAAAAACCAGGAACTCAGCAGCCGCAAGCAATGACAGATGCTAGCAATTGTAATGTACGTTCAGCCCAACTTGGGACACAAGGCCAAACCTGTTAATATTAATGGAATAAACCCCGCCTGCACAAGCACAGAAGAAACTCCTTGCTGACAATAGATTCACCCATCCCACACCCCCGGCCGTGGAAGGAACAATGGCGGAATTGCCGACAGGCGTGGTTGGAGACTAAGTTCTTTCTAGATCTACCAGCCGTAGAGGAAGTGCCATTCAACGACCTTAGGACGAGAGCTACATGGAGATAGAAAGTTACAATTCATCTCCATCCTACATGCAGAATTAATTGTATAAGCACAACCGAAGGAAGCTCGCATGAAGGATACAATTTTCTCCTGTTCAGAAGTGCGTGATTGAGACAATTGAGCAGTGCTATTGATAATGTCATAATTTAGTGATGCACAATAGCCGCGAAGCTAAAGCGCACCGGGTTGCCACCGCTGAATGGACTCAACCTACCACTTCTTCCAAACACCACGTACACAGTGTAGAAAACGAGTGATACCCCATGTCGCGACTCACACCACCAACCACATCCCACCATAGCATAGCTTGGTATTATCCTGCCACCAGATGAAACAGAATAAGCTCCTCCAAAGATTAAAAATACCGAAACCGAAGCCGAAGATGGCATTTTGAACCCCTAACCCTGAGCTGAGACGGACAAAGAAGTGCCTTGAGACGCATATCTGAAAGGGTCTCTATTGCGCTACAATAAATTACGGGAGTGTGCGGCTACAAGAAAAAAGAAGCGTGTGCTATGTTGCAAAGTGTCTTGAGCGGTTGTGAGCAATATTGAATTTATGAGCTGTGTGCCAAAACCTTTGAGGCGCGCGATATATCGGCTTGCGTGCGCATGTTACTTGATCTGCAGGCCGTTTGTGGGGCACACGACAAGAGGGTGAATACTGCCGCTGAGGGATAGACAAGAGCTAGGAGAGTTTCTACAACAGGACTGCGCGGGAGTGCAGGGTCGGTGTACATACACAATGGCCCAGACACTGCTGGGGGTTCTTCAGCACAGTGGGCTTTGAGGGGTGTTAAATACCTGCCACGCGCCCATAGTCACTGAAAATCAGAAACTACCATCTTCACAATACCACCTCTATAGCCACGGAATACCAGACACCACCAACTCACAATACCACGATCTCCACGCTCTCAAACCCACTACCAAACTAGAACCCACTTTACCAGAACTCTATACTCCAAGCCATCAGCAATAACCACAATGTCCAACCCCCTCTTCGTCAACATCCACACCCACCCCACCCCCACCTTCACCCTCCAAACCCCCACCGCCCACCTCTCCCTCCACCAAACCGTCCCAACCTCCCTCCAAGTGCACCTCACCCCCTCGCACCTCACCGTCGCGATGCACTCCACCCCCGCCGCCGCCCCCTCCCCCGGCCCCACAATCCGCAACCTCCATCCCCCGCTCCTCCTCGCACCAGACTACACATCCAGTGGCAGTATCTCTGGGGCAAGCACCCGCAGCGTGGGCGGCTTCGCGGCGCATGGAGGCAGGGTGCTGGCGGCGCATCCGGACGATATGTTTAGAGTGGGCAGGTATGAGGGGAGGGAGAATAGCTGGGAGTTGTTGGCGAAGAGGGTGAAGGGGTTGGATATGGCGAGCGGGAGTGGGAGTGGGGGCGAGAGGGAGGGGAGGAGGGGGTATGGGAGTGGGAGGAGTAGGAGGAGGTAGGGTGGGTGGTGTGGGTGTTTTCGGTGTTTTTGGGTGTTTTAAGTAGAGTGGGGAGTGGTGTGTGGGCGATTACATGTAGGCTTGAGGTAGTTTTTGAGTTGGGATGTTGTGGAGTGTTGTAGAGTGTTGTAGAGTGGTGATGGAGTGGAGGTGGGGGTGGACGTGCGAGTGGTGACGGAAAGAGAGTATTGGACAATTGTGTGGCACCTGGCTAGTTAGCGCTTGGAAAAGACCGCGTTATGAATTATGATTTTTGTAAGCCGTTATTTCTGTTTCTGTTGTTGTTGTTCGGATACCTGGAGGCAGTTTCTATGAGTTATGTAGTTCAAGTCTAAGTGTAGAAACAATGTCAACGATTTAGCAGTTGCTACAAGATTCGAGTGATAATCCATGACTACAAGATAATCATCCGAGTAACGACTAGAAAAGACTAACGTGACGCATAGAAAGATACATATATGTGGGATAAAAAAAAAAAAACCCTGTCACTCGATTCATACATACTACGATGAAAACAAAGCTTTCAGCCATTGTATTACCGGATGAACTACAAAGCCCCCCACATGAGCGCATCTCCGAAGGTAAAAATAGGTGGTGGACAATGATATTTGTATTTAATGGTATTAATTCACCAAAATATAGTATCTTCTAGTGCTTACCGTATTATCCACTCTCACTACCGTGTTCTTAGAATCGGGAACTAGAGAGTGCTGATTTTATATAGACATAAGTTGTGCCCATATTGCTTTATGTCCAAGATACCCTTATAGCATCTCAGCATTACCGCGAGGAGAGACTGATAACCCACCTATAATCCCACAATCTTTCAAACACAGTACCATTACCATCCCCGCACAAACATGCAATCCACCCCCACCCCCCGCGCACCCCCATCTTCACCGCAAGAGCTAGAGGCGGGGCCTGATAATGCTCGGCCACACACGCCCCTGGGCGGGTATTGGTGCTCGGCGGGACACATGCAGCCGGCATATCCAGACCAGCTTGCAAAGCGCCAGGAGGAGGCGAGGAAGGCTGAGGAGGTACAGCGGATGGTTGAGAAGCGACTTCAGGAGATTGCCGAGGAGAAGAAGAAGAAGAAGAAGAATGGTCGATTTGCTTCTGGGGGAGATATCGCAGCGAATGAAGGATCGCTGGCAGGGGCGGGGAGTTTCGAGGAAGCCGGTACCGGCGCCGGCGGGGAAGATTGATTGGGCACGAGTGTGGCAGACACAGGGGACGACACTGGGCTGGAGATGAGGGGTTTGGCAGCCCTTGTGTTGAGGAGGGTTTGGGGGGGAGGGGGGGTGGGTTTCGATTCGGCGCCCATTGCTGGGCTTACGCCGGAGGAGATGGAGAGGCGGGTGGATGAGGCCCGGAGCTGGTATGTAAAAGCTGACAAAGACGCAGGAAGCAATGCCGTGAAAGGGAGTGGTAGCATTCCTAATTTTCCCGCTGCTCATCTGGAAGATAAGGCCAGGGGCGGCGAGCAGAGGCAGTCTCTCGAGGCGATCATAGCGGATGTGCTGCGGAAAGCCACTACGGCCGAGTATCGACTTGAAAGGGCCAGAGAGCGAATTCAGGAGCTGGAACAAGCATTGGCAGATATGGAGAAGGAGGTGACAAAGTGCCGGGAGGAGGAGCTGGGTCTTGCTCAACGTGTCAGCGAGATAGAGTCTAGGAATCGATTGATGGGAGAGATAGTTGGTGGGCACGCGCCGAGGGGGTTTGAAAGGGAGGTTTGAGAAGGGTGCGGGAGGCTGGAGAGGGTCTGCGATCTCTGATAGGGGACTGGTCACGTCGTGAGGTTTTGGCTAGTTGTAAGTAGCGTGATGCTCGTGGGGACACAGGCTTGTGCGAGGAGCGTTCTTCAATATTTCGTTTGTCAGTTTTCACTATTTAAGATGTACAGTAGCAAAAAAGGCGGTGTAATCCGCGCCGTAGTAAAAGAGTACTGCTGTATTCTAGATATTATTGTATAGAGAGAAATCAAATATTTACTACAATACGGCGTTTTTCATGTTGAACGCCGCATTTATGCAGAATTTGTACATGTAGTAATGCTATGCCTTTCCGGGTTTCCGGAGATTTCCGGGCTGTACCTGCAACAAAATGGTACATGTGTTATTATTTTACTCGGGACAATTATCAAGACATCAACCAGTTACGTGTAATTTATCAACATCTCTGTCGTTTTTGATCACACATCATAGGGCTAAATAGAGTTGGGGAATACCTTTAAAAGATAATCTTTGTCCATTCGATATTCACTATATGATGAAATAGTTCTTCTCCTATGTGCTCAGGATGATGCTATTAATTTTGATTGATTGATTGATGATGATCACGAGAATGTGTTGGTAGTACTAGTCCGTAGTACGGTCATTTGGCCGCTCTCTGCGCCTTTAATGGGTCGTGGGGATGATGGGGACGTGGGGGGTAGGTCATGGCCTATCACTCGGGTACAGTGGTTGTGTCATGGATTATCACTCGCTTTGTGGGACTCTATGGATACATGTAAGCTTCGTTTGGTAGCCGGTGTTGGAGGAAGATGATGGGATAGAGGGATGATTGTTTGGTACGCTTGGTTAGATGTTGTGTGGGCGTGGCTTCGGTGGTTGGTGGGGTGGAGAGTTGATAGAACTTCAAGTGCTGCCTTTGGGTAACATTATGTCACGATCCAGTGGTATGAACATTGACGAAGAACTGGCAACTAAACAATTGACAATGTAGATAGTACTTTCATTGCCCCCTATTCTCTTCTTAACGGCCTATCTATCCCCCACATTAACCCTTCTTCCTAACCGGCGCCCTCCTCCTCCTCTCCAACGCCGCCAACTGCGCCTTTGACTTATGCGGCTTCTTCACCACGATAGTCCCCTCGCTCCCCGGCACCGCATCATCCACCTTCTGCTCCACCTCCGCCCGCCTCTTACAATACTTAATCCTCGGCCCCTGCCCAACCCAACTGGCGACCCCACTGCCCGGCTTCCTCCCCCTCTTTATCGGCCCCTCCATCCTCTGCAAATGCGTCGGATACCCCTCCCCCCTCTCTCCTCCCACCTCCCCGCTCTCCCCCACCCCCTCACTCGGCACCGCCCCACCCAGCGCCATCGCAACCGCATTCCGAAAGTGCGTGCGCGGCGTCGGATCAAGCGACCTATCCCAGCTGCGCCCGGACGAGTCGCCGGCACAGAAGATGCAGCCGTAACTGATGCGGCAGCCGCGGCGCCCGCATTCGCCGATGACGTGCGTGGTGGGGTGGCGCTCGAGGATGTCGGCGTCGAGGACGAGGGTTTCGGTGTCGCTTTCGTAGTCGTGTGGGGCGGCGGCGGCGGCGGTGGGGCGGGTGAGGGTGGTGAGGTGGGAGTTGATGGTGGTGCGGGCGTAGGTAGGGGTGGGGAGGGCGGGGGAGTCGGCGGTGATGTGGGTGGGGTGGAGGCGGATAAGGGAGAGCTCGTCAAGGGTGAAGTGGGGGTCGAAGACGTAGGGGTTGAGGACTACGTAATTGTTGGATGACATTGTAGGTATTTTTGTGGTGGGGGTATGGTAGCTTTGGTCGTTGTGGTGTTGGTGGTGATGGATCTTGAGAGGCTTTCAAGGCGGAGGCGAGTGGGTGATGTAGAGATTGGTAGTTGGCTGCTCAGATGGAATTGAGTGACTGAGGCCTTTCTGTTGCTGTGTAGAGGCGTCTGGAAAATGTGATATTTCTACTTTTGGGGATAGCAGATAGCAAGAGATGTGCTTTAGATGTAGAAGAGCAGGTGACGGAGCTGGGTAGCTGGCTCTCTGATGGAATTCCGTGACGGAGACCTTCCTGTTGCTGCGTAGTGATACCTGGAGAGTGTGATGCTGATACTGTTGATGATAGCAGGTGGTAACTAAAGATGTGCTTTAGACGTAGAGGAGGGAGTGGTTAGAGGTGGTTGGCTGGCTGGCTGGCTGATCTGGAGCTAGAATTAACTGCCAGCGACCTTTCTGGTGCAGCGGAGCGGTGTCTGGAGGGCGTGATGTTGGCCTGTCTGTTTCTGCCGTGCTTCGCTTCGTGACACGGTTGAGAGATTACCGGCAGAGGAAACGTTGTCAGGACTGTGTGGGAAACATGCGGGCCGCTTCATGGAATATCACTCGG